>NC_054389.1:0-603750 GCF_001625195.1 Drechmeria coniospora
ACTTACACTTCCACTTACACTTACACTTACACCTACACTTACCCTTATACTTACGTATAAAACAGCTAGTCCGTACGATATACTTAAATAGCACAAGTAATACCTTAAAACGCCTACGCTATATAAATACCCATTCCTAGCTATACCCTTTAGTTCCCTACAGTATAAATAACCCCCCTAAGCAAACTCCAATAGTACCCTAGCCGCAATATGATTTGCTTCAATACAGGGTCGCCCCCCAATACTTGCTGTCTTTCCTAGCCAAATCCAATAGTCATACTCCGTATTAAAAACCTTACCGAAATACTGTAATAGCCAAGCATCGCGCCTAGCGCTTTTCCACACACCGTAGCAGGCCGGGAGGACCATATCGCGGTACCGACACTCCTCTAGCCCTTGTCCTTCTACAGTAGCTGTAGGGTCGGCTCTAGGGCAAATAGACTGCGGTTGGTAGCAACGCCAGCAGACCAGATACTTCTGGATCCACTTCTTGCCTTTATGCTCTTCTTGGAATTGCCTCTTTGCATTAATCCAATCCCAACGCTGTATACAGCCCGCCCTATAATGCTCGAAGTTACGCTTACTTATCCGACAGTACAGACAGCAGCTAAGCATTGCCTCAAGGTCTCTTTCGTACTGGTTGAGCTCTGCTTCCGATATCCGGTCTTGACGCAAGACCTCTGCAGGACCGGTATACTGCATTGTACTAGTACTAGTACTAGTAGTAATAGTAGAGGTATTAGTAGTAGTAGGGGGGGTAGGAAGTTGGGGCTGCTGCTGGAGCTGCTGCTGGGGCTGCCGTAACGGTAGGGAGAATACTGTACTCTCTGGTCGGCGTTCGGTCTGATGATATGGGCAGACGCTACAGAGCTCGTCCCCTTGCATACACCACTTCCAGTACTGCTTTTCGTCAAGGAACTGGCTTATAACGCCACGAGAGCAGTATAGCTGTAAGAGGTATAGCTGAATTGCCTTTTCGTCTTCCCCCTCTACCCCATCTGCCTCCAAGGTTGGGGGTTCCCATACTGCACTTATAAGCGTAATAGACTTTGCTGCTTGACCGCCTCGCCCGGCCCGGCCTGACTCTTGCGAAAAGTCCGTCATACGGCGCGGGGCACCAACGTGGAAAACATAGCGTACGTATGGGTAGTTAAATCCAACGCCTAATGCTGAGGTAGCAACAATTGTAGTTGCTGCAGCAATAGTAGCAGCCGTAGCCGTACCAGTAGTCGTACCAGTAGTCGTACCAGTAGTCGTACCAGTAGTCGTACCAGCAGTCGTACCAGTAGTCGTACCAGTAGTCGTACCAGTAGTCGCACCAGCAGTCGTACCAGTAGTCGTACCTGGGTATAGCCAACGCTCGATTATAGCAGCCTTTTCGTCTACTGTACCCGAATCCCCTGTAAACTCTTGGCACCCTAATAATCCGGCTACCTCGGAGACCTGGTCCTTTGTCTGGCAGTATACAATAATCCGGTCGCGACTGCTATTAAAGAATTCCTCCGTACAGCAGTACTGTATTAGATTAGCCGCCCAGGACTGTAGGGAACCCCGTTTGTTTTGGCGTAAAACGATATACTGTATATTTGGCCGGTCTGTTGATGCCCGGATAACCCGTGGTTGCACAAGCTTATTGTGCTGAATAAATGTCTGAAGGAAACATGGCGGTAGGGTTGCCGTTAACCAGACTGTTTGTGTTGCAATATTCCGTACAAACCAGCCAAGCTGGACCATCGATCTTCTGTAGTTACTAGCCGTAATTGTTAAGTGACATTCGTCAATAACAATCCGGTCTAGCTGCTGACGGGTTTCCAGCCGGCTAACGTATTCCAGGAAGCCCTCTGTTGTAGCAGCCTCGGCAGAAATAAGTACAAGAGGCGCTGTCTTTGTTGTCCCTTGTAGCCAGATAACGTACCGGAGGCCAATAGTATTAAGGTAGGTACATATATCGTTTCGTAGTGCCACTGTAGGTAAAATAAGGACTGTTGTTCCAGCTCCATCTAGGGAAGCAGCAACAGTAACAATAAGTGTTTTCCCACATCCTGTACCAAGTACAACTATAGCCTGCTCGGCTGCTCGTGGACCTACTACTGCAAGAAGTCCTTCCCGTTGCCCGGGGCGTAGCTGGAGGGACGGGTCGTTCCGTAGACGACGGGCTACCAATAGAATACTAGCCTCGTCGGCTATTGGCCTTGTACGGTACCTAGTCTTCTTGTGCAATAGTTGTAGCCCTGTTGCTTCTGATATAGATTGTGGTCGCTTCCTTTGCTGCTGTAACTGTAAAAGTCTAAGTTGTTTGTCGATACCAAAAAGGGACTGCCAACTCTGCGACGCACGGTATGCACGGCCAAGTAGTGTACTCATAACTAGGGTCGTACTGCCGGCATAAGACTGGTTGAAAGTCCGATAGCTGTGGTTACTAGCCTCGGCCATAACAATTAGGTCGGCTTCGTCTTCTACCTCTGCTGCTGTAATATCTTGTAGATCAAAGTTTTCCTGATCCTTGGGACTGAATTTCTCCTTTGTAATAGATGCTGCAGCCTGGCGCCACCAGGCAACCTGGAAGGAAGGAATCTCGGCCTGGGTACACGCTTTCTGTAGGCACCGGGAAACAGTAGTATCTCTCCAAACCTGCCCCTTAAGATTAGACCACAAAAAAGGGGATAGTAATGCATTAGGGCTTTGTTGACGAAGGAATACCTGTCGTAACGGCTGTACAATAGCAAGATAGGTAAGAAGTAGATTGCCTATAGGCTGGGGTAAAAAGCGGATATTATCCTTTTGTGCACCAGTTTGCTCAAGACTCTTATGGTACCGTACATAGAGCATAACAGTATTTTCCCATAGTAGAATACTTCGGCGCCGATCCGTATTAGTATACGTTATAGATAGTATCTCAGGGGCCCGTAAGGGAGGACATGGTGAGATATGCATAAGAACAAGCATCCGTTGAAGGAATAGCTGTACTTGTGCCTCATAATTTGCAATAGCACGGGGACAAATTGAACTTCCGGAACCACTAGGGTTATCTTGTATAAATGCCCGTCGTTGGGATGGGTTCTGGAAGATATACTGCAGTAGGACCTGCTCAGTACCGCTCAGTACCTCGGCGTTCCGATTATCGGTACGCCAGTCACTCCCATAGTCCTCAACGTCAAGGTCGTCATATAGCTTCCACGACTCAATAGGTACTATATCCCTCGATCCAAGTAGTAGGTCGTTGTATAGTATTGTATATGCCTGTTGGTATTCTGAGACGATAAGTTGGGAGACTTGGTCGAGACTTAGCCTTATGCCTTGGTAGTCAAAGGCCTGGCCGTTAAGTAGCCAGCGGGCCTGGCTGCGTGAAAAAGCCGATGTGCGTATAGCAAAGAGGTATACCCGCCATTGAAGCATATAACCAATAGGGGTCTCGGCTGCCGCATGGATCATACGTCGACAGAGCTTTTGCAGTAGGGCTGGGATCCCATTTTCGTTATCCTGCTTCTGAAAGCAAACAAAATTAAAGACAAGTAGTTGTGCACACCAGATAAGGGCAGAAAGGTTACTATTATAGTTACCTGGATCTGCCCAAATTGATACCCTTGTATCCCCTAGGCCGTCCCTAGTTAATCCATTCTTTTGGATTGATATCCGGCTAAGCATAGCACAGAAACTTAGGAGTGGGGATGCAAAGGGTACGCTTCCGATTTCCTGATAGATTAATGCAATATATAGCCTTCGTATAGCCTTCTTAACTATAGTATTGTCTTTACCGTTGCTATTACTGTTGCCGTTGCCGTTGCTGTTGCCGTTACCGTTGCTGTTGCCGTTGCTGTTGCCGTTGCTGTTGCCGTTGCTATTGCTGTTGCCGTTACCGTTGCTGTTACCGTTGCTGTTGCCGTTGCTGTTGCTGTTGCTATTGCCGTTACCGTTGCTGTTGCCGTTGCTGTTGCCGTTGCTGTTGCCGTTGCTGTTGCTGTTGCCGTTACCGTTGCTGTTGCCGTTGCCGTTGCTGCTGCCGTTACTGTTACCGTTGCTGTTGCTGTTGCCGTTACCGTTGCTGTTGCCGTTGCTGTTGCTGTTGCTGTTGCTGTTGCTGTTGCTGTTGCTGTTTTCCTGTTGATCGTATATAGCTGTAATAACATCCAATATTGCTTCCTGCTGGGCTTGCGTTGGCTGGATTATATCCTTTGGCAATACCTGGCCACCCTCTTCCTGGCTGCCTACCCTTGTAAAGTGGCCGTCCTCGCTATACACAACGCGAAAGTAGTAGACAAGTAGCTGCTTCATCCTCCGGAAGTAGGTCGATAACGTAGACTGGTTCTTAAAGCTACGGAACGCAATAGTATTGCCCCGGGCGGCCGGCTGGCCGGCTGTAAAGTTACTGAGGATAGTGGCCCGTTGCTGTGTAATCTTCTGACCCAGGCCCCGGTAGCTACAGACAGAATAAGCATCGCGAAGTACCTCTTCTGCTGCTTCCAAAATCTGTAGCAGTAGCCAGTCTTCTTCGTTATCACTACTACTGTTATATTTCTTCTTCCCAGGTAGTGTATACGACGATTGGATCTCTGAATCCTGTAGCCCCCGTAGGTGGTCGGGGAAACCCGTCATAACAAGCCACGGCTGCCGCTCCGTTCTAGCCGTCTCGTCGGTATCCGGTACGGTAGCTGCCTTTTCGTCCAGGTCCCTTGTTGCTTGCTGTATATCCTGCTTTAACGTGGCGAATAGGGCGTCTTCCTCTACCGATAACGATAATGGTACCCCTTGGCGTTCCTGCTGGTCCTGAACGATAAAGTAGTCAATCCTACCCTTTGCCGTAAAGTAGGTCTGTAGGCAGCAGGCCCGCCATAGGGGGTTACCTTCTGTGTGTTGTGCTCGTGTCTTGCCGTGCCTTGGTAGGTGGTCGTGCATTGCAGCCAGCCGCCTTGTACAGAAGTCGCAGTTATCCCCGTTATTGCAGAGGTATCCAGGGAATGTAGCTAGGCCCTCAATAGGTACGCAGGTTATAGTCCGGCTTGGCCTATTATCTCGAAGTTCCTTTTCAGATCGGCATTTATAGCTTAAAAGGGAAGTAACCGTCGACTTTAGGTCTTGGCCGAGGAGTCGGTGCGGTTCTGCTCGGAGATGGCTTCTTATGGCCGTTTCCTTTGGCCCTATGCAGGTCCTGCATAGCTGGCATACGACGACTTGATGGCTTGCATCGTAAGAGAAGGTACCAAACCCCATTATTGCTGTTGCCGTTGCTGTTGCTGTTGCTGTTGCCGTTGTTGTTGCTGTTGCTGTTGCAGGTGCTGACAGTTGCTGGTACAGTTGCCGTTACTATTGCCGGTACCGTTACTGTTGCTGTTGCAGGTGCCAACAGTTACTGGTACAATTGCAGGTGCCGTTACTGTTGCTGGTACTGTTGCCGTTGCCGTTACTATTGCCGGTACCGTTGCTGTTGCTGTTGCAGGTGCTGACAGTTACTGGTACAATTGCAGGTACCGGTACTGTTACTGTTGCTGTTGCAGGTGCTGATAGTTACTGGTACAATTGCAGGTGCCGGTACTGTTACTGTTGCTGTTGCAGGTGCTGATAGTTACTGGTACAATTGCAGGTGCCGGTACTGTTACTGTTGCTGTTGCCGTTGCTGTTGCTGTTGCTGTTGCCGTTGCTGTTGCTGTTGCAGGTGCTAACAGTTGCTGGTACAATTGCAGGTACCGTTACTGTTGCTGGTACAATTGCAGGTGCCGTTACTGTTGCCGGTACCGTTACTGTTACTGTTGCAGGTGCTGACAGTTGCTGGTATAATTACAGGTGCCGGTACTGTTACTGTTGCTGTTGTAGGTGCTGATAGTTACTGGTACAATTGCAGGTGCCGTTACTGTTGCTGGTACTGTTGCCGTTGCCGTTGCTTTTGCCGGTACCGTTACTGTTGCTGTTGCCGTTGCCGTTGCTGTTGCCGGTACTGTTGCTGGTACTGTTGCCGTTGCCGTTGCTGTTGCCGGTACTGTTACTGTTGCCGTTGCTGTTGCTGACAGTTGCTGGTACAATTGCAGGTGCCGTTACTGTTGCTGGTACTGTTGCCGTTGCCGTTGCTGTTGCCGGTACCGTTACTGTTGCTGTTGCAGGTGCTGACAGTTACTGGTACAATTGCAGGTGCCGGTACTGTTACTGTTGCTGTTGCAGGTGCTGATAGATACTGGTACAATTGCAGGTGCCGTTACTGTTGCTGGTACTGTTGCCGTTGCCGTTGCTGTTGCCGGTACCGTTACTGTTGCTGTTGCAGGTGCTGACAGTTACTGGTACAATTGCAGGTGCCGGTACTGTTACTGTTGCTGTTGCCGTTGCCGTTGCTGTTGCCGGTACTGTTGCTGGTACTGTTGCCGTTGCCGTTGCTGTTGCCGGTACTGTTACTGTTGCCGTTGCTGTTGCTGACAGTTGCTGGTACAATTGCAGGTACCGTTACTGTTACTGTTGCTGTTGCAGGTGCTGATAGTTACTGGTACAATTGCAGGTGCCGTTACTGTTGCCGGTACTGTTGCCGTTGCTGTTGCTGTTGCCGGTACTGTTGCCGTTGCCGTTGCTGTTGCCGGTACTGTTACTGTTGCTGTTGCAGGTGCTGATAGTTGCTGGTACAGTTGCTGTTACCGTTGCTGTTGCTGTTGCTGTTGCAGGTGCTGATAGTTGCTGGTACAGTTGCTGTTACCGTTGCTGTTGCTGTTGCTGTTATAGGTACTGTTGCTGTTGCTGTTGCTGTTGCTGTTGCCGGTGCCGTTACTGTTGCTGGTACAATTGCAGGTGCCGTTACTGTTGCCGGTACCGTTACTGTTGCTGTTGCAGGTGCTGACAGTTGCTGGTACAATTGCAGGTACCGTTACTGTTACTGTTGCTGTTGCAGGTGCCGGTACTGTTACTGTTGCTGTTGCAGGTGCTGATAGATACTGGTACAATTGCAGGTGCCGTTACTGTTGCTGTTGCTGTTGCAAGTACTGATAGTTGCTGGTACAATTGCAGGTGCCGGTACTGTTACTGTTGCTGTTGCCGTTGCTGTTGCTGTTGCAGGTACTGACAGTTGCTGGTACAATTGCAGGTGCCGTTGCTGTTGCTGTTGCTGTTGCTGTTGCTGTTGCTGTTGCTGTTGCTGTTGCCGTTGCTGTTACTGTTGCTGTTGCCGTTACTGTTGTTGTTGCTGTTGCTGTTGCTGTTGCTGACCCGATTGCTATTGTTGTTGCTAATTGCTGTTGCTTAGCTACAAGTACCTACTTATACGTTTGCAAGGCAATTGAAACAATCCAATTGAAATAATCCAACCCAAGTACGTACGGATAGATAATAGAGTACTACTATACTTACTCCAGTCTACTATTGGTCTGGCCCTGCTACCTTGATGGGATTTTTTTTTCAAGCCCCGCCCGCAAAGCTACCAATACCAATACACCGCTACTTCCCCCCCCCCCCCCCACCCCCCACCTACCCAACCATTGTCGTACCGAAATTCCCCAAATTCCCGACAAGAAAACTTTTACTGTTGGGGATTATTTTGCCGCGCCCTGCGCACCGCTACGGCCGATGCGACGTGATATTCGCCGAACAATCTTTTCCGCCCGTACGGTCGTATTTTTCCCGACCCGCGCGGCCGCGTATTGGTGGATCTTTTTGACTGCACCTTTTTGACTCGACGATCCCGACCGCAAGTACCTTTTCGCGCGCGCGCCCCGCCAATCGGTACCTGCCCCGCTCCGCCCGCGCTAACGCGCCTAGGGTTTCCTTTTTGACTGAAAAAGCCCCGCCACATAACGGCTAGGGTCAGGCACACGGCGTCCGGAAGGCGGGGGCGTCCGTAGTAAAGTGGTTCGGCGCGTATATTAATTGCTAAGAAGTAATCCTATTGTTTCAACCCTAACCCACTACACAATTATCTTGATAACCCATACCAGCTGATGTGGAAAAGACGCTCTTTGGCGCACCTCCTCCAGGAAGATACCAAGAAAAGATTACATCAACGTTCTGACCAGAGCCAGCTTGAATGTCGGAATATATTGAGCGGATCGGGTAATAGTATCCTGCAACTAAGAAAATAGCGCCGCACCCTTGTGCTTGACCATAAATACCTTCGCCAGCATTACAGATACCATTGGAGCAGCCACCATTATATAAGCAGTAGAAGCCGCCACCGAGGCAACCGAAAAATTCAGTCTGGACCAGCGGTAGTGCAAGCCGAGGTATTGCTGCATTGCTGGAATCTCCACAAGGAAAAGCCTTACTACTACCGATATAGAAGACGTTTTGATTGTTTGCGGTGGCACAAAATGTATATTCTCCAGTAACCGGTGGTACAAAATAGCCTGTCCACACAACAGTATAGTTATTTCCATCAAATGTCATCCCCGCGAAGCTTTTTTTATAGCCGGGAAAGTAATATGAAATAGGAATACCAACTGGTGGATTGCCGCTTGGGTAATCAAGGTACCCCTGTATACTGGAACATCCATATGGATTAAAAGGGGCACAAAAATCCCCGAGAGGGGGACCCTGACCTGGGACAGTTAAAGTTTGCGTTATTGAAGAGTTCAATGGAGATTGGTTAAGGTAATAATCGATTGTAACACCATTAGAAAAATATCCTGCCCACCCATAAGCCTTAGTCGGTCCGCGCGGGTTGACATATAATCTAACATTAACCCCAGTTAAACAGGACCCGCCGGTTGGAGGGAGACAAGCCCCCGAAGGAACCCCAATGATGACTGTTCCGGTGACAGTACCACTAGGGGGAATGGTGCTTGTGTAGGGGGATTCATTTGGGCCGAGGTTTGTTGTTACTGTCGTGATAACCTTTGGGAACCCAATAACGACGGTGCCAGGAACGGTGCCAGTTGGAGGGACCGTGCTCGTGTAGGGAAGTGCGCCTGTGGGCAGGAAGCTAGTTGTTGTCGTGACGGTCTGTGGGAACCCAATAACGACGGTGCCAGGAACGGTGCCAGTTGCAGGGACCGTGCTCGTGTAGGGAAGTGCGCCTGGGGACAGGAAGCTAGTTGTTGTCGTAACGGTCTGTGGGAACCCAATAACGACGGTGCCAGGAACGGTGCCAGTTGCAGGGACCGTGCTCGTGTAGGGAAGTGCACCTGGGGACAGGAAGCTAGTTGTTGTCGTGACGGTCTGTGGGACCCCAATGATGACTGTGCCAGGAACGGTACCAACAGGAGGGACCGTACTTGTGTAGGGAAGTGCACTTGGGGACAGGAAGCTGGTGACTGTCGTGACGGTCTGTGGGACCCCAATGATGACAGTGCCAGGAACGGTACTAGTTGGAGGGACCGTGCTCGTGTAGGGAAGTGCGCCTGGGGACAGGAAGCTAGTTGTTGTCGTAACGGTCTGTGGGAACCCAATAACGACGGTGCCAGGAACGGTGCCAGTTGGAGGGACCGTGCTCGTGTAGGGAAGTGCGCCTGGGGACAGGAAGCTAGTTGTTGTCGTGACGGTCTGTGGGACCCCAATGATGACTGTGCCAGGAACGGTGCCAACAGGAGGGACCGTACTCGTGTAGGGAAGTGCACCTGGGGACAGGAAGCTGGTGACTGTCGTGACGGTCTCTGGGACCCCAATGACGACAGTGCCAGGAACAGTGCCAATAGGTGGGACCGTACTCGTGTAGGGAAGTGCGCCTGGTGAGAGAAACGAAGTCGTGGTTGTAAAACTTGGCGGGTTAGTAGGGATATCTATAACCGTCACAACGACGCTCGTCACGCAGTCGGCAGTGCACCCGGGCGGCGGCGCGATCGTGCTCGTGCCCACTACCGGTCCCGTAGTCGTCTGGGTCGTAATGCCACCAGCAGGAACGGTAACGATAATGCTCGTTATACAGTTGGATGTGCATCCAGGCGGCGGTGCCATCGTGCTCGTACCCGCTACCGGTCCCGTAGTCGTCTGGATCATAAAGCCACCCGTAACCGTTACAATAACGCTCGTTATGCAGTCGGCAGTGCACCCGGACGGCGGCGGAATCGTCGTCGTGCCCGGGACCGGGCCTACCGTCGTCAGGGTCGTAATGCCACCAGCAGGAACGGTAACGATAATGCTTGTTACGCAGTTGGATGTGCATCCAGGCGGCGGTACCATCGTGCTTGTACCCGCTACCGGTCCCGTGGTCGTCTGGGTCGTAATGCTACCAGCAGGAACGGTAACGATAATGCTCGTTACGCAGTTGGATGTGCATCCAGGCGGCGGTGCTATCGTACTCGTACCCGCTACCGGTCCCGTAGTCATCTGGGTCGTAAAGCCGCCCGTAACAGTTACGATTACGCTCGTTACACAGTCGGAAGTACACCCGGGCGGCGGCGGAATCGTACTTGTACCTAGGACCGGGCCTACCGTCGTCTGGGTCGTAATGCTACTAGCCGGAACGGTAACGATAATGCTCGTTACGCAGTTGGATGTGCATCCAGGCAGCGGTACTATCGTGCTTGTGCCCGCTACCGGTCCCGTAGTCGTCTGGGTCGTAATGCCACCAGCAGGAACGGTAACGATAATGCTCGTTATGCAGTTGGATGTGCATCCAGGCGGCGGTACCATCGTGCTCGTACCCGCTACCGGTCCCGTAGTCGTCTGGGTCGTAAAGCCGCCCGTAACAGTTACGATTACGCTCGTTACACAGTCGGAAGTACACCCGGGCGGCGGCGGAATCGTACTTGTACCTGGGACCGGGCCTACCGTCGTCTGGGTCGTAATGCTACTAGCCGGAACGGTAACGATAATGCTCGTTACGCAGTTGGATGTGCATCCAGGCAGCGGTACCATCGTGCTCGTGCCCGCTACCGGTCCCGTAGTCGTCTGGGTCGTAATGCCACCAGCAGGAACGGTAACGATAATGCTCGTTACGCAGTTGGATGTGCATCCAGGCGGCGGTGCCATCGTGCTCGTACCCGCTACCGGTCCCGTAGTCGTCTGGGTCATAAAGCCACCCGTAACCGTCACGATAACGCTCGTCACGCAGTCGGCAGTGCACCCGGACGGCGGCGGAATCGTCGTCGTGCCCGGGACCGGGCCTACCGTCGTCTGGGTCGTAATGCCACCAGCAGGAACGGTAACGATAATGCTTGTTACGCAGTTGGATGTGCATCCAGGCGGCGGTACCATCGTGCTTGTACCCGCTACCGGTCCCGTAGTCGTCTGGGTCGTAATGCCACCAGTAGGAACGGTAACGATAATGCTCGTTATGCAGTTGGATGTGCATCCAGGCGGCGGTACCATCGTGCTCGTACCCGCTACCGGTCCCGTAGTCGTCTGGGTCGTAAAGCCGCCCGTAACAGTTACGATAACGCTCGTTATACAGTCGGAAGTACACCCGGGCGGCGGCAGAATCGTACTTGTACCTGGGACCGGGCCTACCGTCGTCTGGGTCGTAATGCTACCAGCGGGAACGGTAACGATAATGCTCGTTACGCAGTTGGATGTGCATCCAGGCGGCGGTGCCATCGTGCTCGTGCCCGCTAGCGGTCCCGTAGTCGTCTGGGTCGTAATGCCACCAGCAGGAACGGTAACGATAATGCTCGTTACGCAGTTGGATGTGCATCCAGGCGGCGGTGCTATCGTGCTCGTACCCGCTACCGGTCCCGTAGTCGTTTGGATCATAAACCCACCCGTAACCGTTACGATAACGCTCGTTACGCAGTCGGCAGTGCACCCGGACGGCGGCGGAATCGTCGTCGTGCCCGGGACCGGGCCTACCGTCGTCAGGGTCGTAATGCCACCAGCAGGAACGGTAACGATAATGCTTGTTACGCAGTTGGATGTGCATCCAGGCGGCGGTGCCATCGTGCTTGTACCCGCTACCGGTCCCGTGGTCGTCTGGGTCGTAATGCCACTAGTAGGAACGGTGACGATAATGCTCGTTACGCAGTTGGATGTGCATCCAGGCGGCGGTGCCATCGTGCTCGTACCCGCTACCGGTCCCGTAGTCGTCTGGGTCATAAAGCCGCCCGTAACAGTTACGATAACGCTCGTTACACAGTCGGAAGTACACCCGGGCGGCGGCGGAATCGTACTTGTACCTAGGACCGGGCCTACCGTCGTCTGGGTCGTAATGCTACTAGCCGGAACGGTAACGATAATGCTCGTTACGCAGTTGGATGTGCATCCAGGCAGCGGTACTATCGTGCTTGTGCCCGCTACCGGTCCCGTAGTCGTCTGGGTCGTAATGCCACCAGCAGGAACGGTAACGATAATGCTCGTTATGCAGTTGGATGTGCATCCAGGCGGCGGTACCATCGTGCTCGTACCCGCTACCGGTCCCGTAGTCGTCTGGGTCGTAATGCCACCAGCAGGAACGGTAACAATAATGCTCGTTATGCAGTTGGATGTGCATCCAGGCGGCGGTGCTATCGTGCTCGTACCCGCTACCGGTCCCGTAGTCGTCTGGGTCGTAAAGCCGCCCGTAACAGTTACGATTACGCTCGTTACACAGTCGGAAGTACACCCGGGCGGCGGCGGAATCGTACTTGTACCTGGGACCGGGCCTACCGTCGTCTGGGTCGTAATGCTACTAGCCGGAACGGTAACGATAATGCTCGTTACGCAGTTGGATGTGCATCCAGGCAGCGGTACCATCGTGCTCGTGCCCGCTACCGGTCCCGTAGTCGTCTGGGTCGTAATGCCACCAGCAGGAACGGTAACGATAATGCTCGTTACGCAGTTGGATGTGCATCCAGGCGGCGGTGCCATCGTGCTCGTACCCGCTACCGGTCCCGTAGTCGTCTGGGTCATAAAGCCACCCGTAACCGTCACGATAACGCTCGTCACGCAGTCGGCAGTGCACCCGGACGGCGGCGGAATCGTCGTCGTGCCCGGGACCGGGCCTACCGTCGTCTGGGTCGTAATGCCACCAGCAGGAACGGTAACGATAATGCTTGTTACGCAGTTGGATGTGCATCCAGGCGGCGGTACCATCGTGCTTGTACCCGCTACCGGTCCCGTAGTCGTCTGGGTCGTAATGCCACCAGTAGGAACGGTAACGATAATGCTCGTTACGCAGTTGGATGTGCATCCAGGCGGCGGTGCCATCGTGCTCGTACCCGCTACCGGTCCCGTAGTCGTCTGGGTCGTAATGCCACCAGCAGGAACGGTAACGATAATGCTCGTTATGCAGTTGGATGTGCATCCAGGCGGCGGTACCATCGTGCTCGTACCCGCTACCGGTCCCGTAGTCGTCTGGGTCGTAAAGCCGCCCGTAACAGTTACGATAACGCTCGTTACACAGTCGGAAGTACACCCGGGCGGCGGCGGAATCGTACTTGTACCTGGGACCGGGCCTACCGTTGTCTGGGTCGTAATGCCACCAGCGGGAACGGTAATGATAATGCTCGTTACGCAGTTGGATGTGCATCCAGGCGGCGGTACTATCGTGCTCGTGCCCGCTACCGGTCCCGTAGTCGTCTGGGTCGTAATGCCACCAGCAGGAACGGTAACGATAATGCTCGTTACGCAGTTGGATGTGCATCCAGGCGGCGGTGCCATCGTGCTCGTACCCGCTACCGGTCCCGTAGTCGTCTGGGTCATAAAGCCACCCGTAACCGTCACGATAACGCTCGTTACGCAGTCGGCAGTGCACCCGGACGGCGGCGGAATCGTCGTCGTGCCCGGGACCGGGCCTACCGTCGTCTGGGTCGTAATGCCACCAGCAGGAACGGTAACGATAATGCTTGTTACGCAGTTGGATGTGCATCCAGGCGGCGGTACCATCGTGCTTGTACCCGCTACCGGTCCCGTAGTCGTCTGGGTCGTAATGCCACCAGTAGGAACGGTAACGATAATGCTCGTTATGCAGTTGGATGTGCATCCAGGCGGCGGTACCATCGTGCTCGTACCCGCTACCGGTCCCGTAGTCGTCTGGGTCGTAAAGCCGCCCGTAACAGTTACGATAACGCTCGTTATACAGTCGGAAGTACACCCGGGCGGCGGCAGAATCGTACTTGTACCTGGGACCGGGCCTACCGTCGTCTGGGTCGTAATGCTACCAGCGGGAACGGTAACGATAATGCTCGTTACGCAGTTGGATGTGCATCCAGGCGGCGGTGCCATCGTGCTCGTGCCCGCTAGCGGTCCCGTAGTCGTCTGGGTCGTAATGCCACCAGCAGGAACGGTAACGATAATGCTCGTTACGCAGTTGGATGTGCATCCAGGCGGCGGTGCTATCGTGCTCGTACCCGCTACCGGTCCCGTAGTCGTTTGGATCATAAACCCACCCGTAACCGTTACGATAACGCTCGTTACGCAGTCGGCAGTGCACCCGGACGGCGGCGGAATCGTCGTCGTGCCCGGGACCGGGCCTACCGTCGTCAGGGTCGTAATGCCACCAGCAGGAACGGTAACGATAATGCTTGTTACGCAGTTGGATGTGCATCCAGGCGGCGGTGCCATCGTGCTTGTACCCGCTACCGGTCCCGTGGTCGTCTGGGTCGTAATGCCACTAGTAGGAACGGTGACGATAATGCTCGTTACGCAGTTGGATGTGCATCCAGGCGGCGGTGCCATCGTGCTCGTACCCGCTACCGGTCCCGTAGTCGTCTGGGTCATAAAGCCGCCCGTAACAGTTACGATAACGCTCGTTACACAGTCGGAAGTACACCCGGGCGGCGGCGGAATCGTACTTGTACCTGGGACCGGGCCTACCGTCATCTGGGTCGTAATGCCACCAGCCGGAACAGTAACGATAATGCTCGTTACGCAGTTGGATGTGCATCCAGGCGGCGGTGCCATCGTACTCGTACCCGCTACCGGTCCCGTAGTCGTCTGGGTCGTAAAGCCGCCCGTAGCAGTTACGATAACACTCGTTATACAGTTGGAAGTACACCCGGGCGGTGGCGGAATCGTATTTGTACCTGGGACCGGGCCTACCGTCGTATGGGTCGTAATGCCACCAGCAGGAACGGTAACGATAATGCTCGTTACGCAGTTGGATGTGCATCCAGGCGGCGGTACCATCGTGCTCGTGCCCGCTACCGGTCCCGTAGTCGTCTGGGTCGTAATGCCACCAGCCGGAACGGTAACGATAATGCTCGTTACGCAGTTGGATGTGCATCCAGGCGGCGGTGCCATCGTACTCGTACCCGCTACCGGTCCCGTAGTCGTCTGGGTCATAAAGCCGCCCGTAACAGTTACGATAACGCTCGTTACACAGTCGGAAGTACACCCGGGCGGCGGCGGAATCGTACTTGTACCTGGGACCGGGCCTACCGTCATCTGGGTCGTAATGCCACCAGCAGGAACGGTTACGATAATGCTCGTTACGCAGTTGGATGTGCATCCAGGCGGCGGTGCTATCGTACTCGTACCCGCTACCGGTCCCGTAGTCGTCTGGGTCGTAAAGCCGCCGGTAACTGTTACGATAACGCTCGTTACACAGTCGGAAGTACACCCGGGCGGCGGCGGAATCGTACTTATACCTGGGACCGGGCCTACCGTCGTCTGGGTCGTAATGCCACCAGCAGGAACGGTAACGATAATGCTCGTTACGCAGTTGGATGTGCATCCAGGCGGCGGTGCCATCGTGCTCGTACCCGCTACCGGTCCCGTAGTCGTCTGGGTCATAAAGTCGCCCGTAACAGTTACGATAACGCTCGTTACACAGTCGGAAGTACACCCGGGCGGCGGCGGAATCGTACTTGTACCTGGGACCGGGCCTACCGTCATCTGGGTCGTAATGCCACCAGCAGGAACGGTAACGATAATGCTTGTTACGCAGTTGGATGTGCATCCAGGCGGCGGTGCTATCGTGCTCGTACCCGCTACCGGTCCCGTAGTCGTCTGGGTCATAAAGCCGCCTGTAACAGTTACGATAACGCTCGTTACACAGTCGGAAGTACACCCAGGCGGCGGCGGAATCGTACTTGTACCTGGGACCGGGCCTACCGTCATCTGGGTCGTAATGCCACCAGCAGGAACGGTAACGATAATGCTTGTTACGCAGTTGGATGTGCATCCAGGCGGCGGTACCATCGTGCTCGTACCCGCTACCGGTCCCGTAGTCGTCTGGGTCGTAATGCTACCAGCAGGAACGGTAACAATAATGCTCGTTATGCAGTTGGATGTGCATCCAGGCGGCGGTACCATCGTGCTCGTACCCGCTACTGGTCCCGTAGTCGTCTGGGTCGTAAAGTCACCCGTAACCGTCACGATAACGCTCGTCACGCAGTCGGCAGTGCACCCGGACGGCGGCGGAATCGTCGTCGTGCCCGGGACCGGGCCTACCGTCGTCTGGGTCGTAATGCCAACAGCAGGAATGGTAACGACGATACTAGTTACGCAATTGGAGGTGCAGCCAGGCGGCGGCGGAATCGTCGTCGTACCCGGAACCGGTCCCGTGGTCGTCTGGGTCGTAATGCTACCAGCAGGAACGGTAACGATAATGCTCGTTACGCAGTTGGATATGCATCCAGGCGGCGGCGCAATCGTCGTCGTGCCTGCTACCGGTCCCGTAGTCGTCTGGGTTACAATACCGCCCGTAACCGTTACGATAATGCTCGTTACGCAGTTGGAAGTGCACCCGGCCGGCGGCGCGATCGTGCTCGTGCCCGCTACGGGTCCCGAAGTCGTGTGGGTTGTGATGCTAATAGCAGGAACGGTCACGATGATTCTCGTCACGCAGTTGGATGTGCATCCGGGCAGCGGCGCGATCGTGCTCGTGCCCGCTACCGGTCCCGTAGTCGTCTGGGTTGTAATACTACCTGCAGGAACGGTAACGATAATGCTCGTTATGCAGTTGGATGTGCATCCAGGCGGCGGTGCCATCGTGCTCGTACCCGCTACCGGTCCCGTAGTCGTCTGGGTCGTAAAGCCGCCCGTAACAGTTACGATAACGCTCGTTACACAGTCGGAAGTACACCCAGGCGGCGGCGGAATCGTACTTGTACCTGGGACTGGGCCTACCGTCGTCTGGGTCGTAATGCCACCAGCAGGAACGGTAACGATAATACTCGTTATGCAGTTGGATGTGCATCCAGGCGGCGGTGCTATCGTGCTCGTACCCGCTACAGGTCCCGTAGTCGTCTGGGTCGTAAAGCCGCCCGTAACAGTTACGATAGCGCTCGTTACACAGTCGGAAGTACAACCGGGCGGCGGCGGAATCGTACTTGTACCCGGGACCGGGCCTACCGTCGTCTGGGTCGTAATGCCACCAGCAGGAACGGTAATGATAATGCTTGTTACGCAGTTGGATGTGCATCCAGGCGGCGGTACCATCGTGCTCGTACCCGCTACCGGTCCCGTAGTCGTCTGGGTCGTAAAGCCGCCGGTAACAGTGACGATAACGCTCGTCACGCAATTGGATGTGCATCCAGGCGGTGGCGCGATTGTGCTCGTGCCCGCTACCGGTCCCGTAGTCGTCTGGGTTGTAATACTACCTGCAGGAACGGTAACGATAATGCTCGTTACGCAGTTGGATGTGCATCCAGGCGGCGGTAACATCGTGCTCGTACCCGCTACCGGTCCCGTAGTCGTCTGGGTCGTAAAGCCGCCGGTAACAGTCACGATAACGCTCGTCACGCAATTGGATGTGCATCCAGGCGGCGGCGCCATCGTACTCGTACCCGCTACCGGTCCCGTAGTCGTCTGGGTCATAAAGCCGCCCGTAACAGTTACGATAACGCTCGTCACACAGTCGGAAGTACACCCGGGCGGCGGCGGAATCGTGCTCGTGCCCGCTACCGGTCCCGTGGTCGTCTGGGTCACGATACCGCTCGTAACAGTTACGATAACGCTCGTTACGCAGTCGGAAGTACATCCAGGCGGCGGCGGAATCGTACTTATACCTGGGACCGGGCCTACCGTTGTCTGGGTCGTGATGCCACCAGCAGGAACGGTAACGACGATGCTCGTCACGCAATTGGATGTGCAGCCAGGCGGCGGCGGAATCGTCGTCGTGCCTGCTACCGGTCCCGTGGTCGTCTGGGTCATGATGCCACCCGTAACCGTTATGATAACACTCGTTACGCAGTCGGAATTGCATCCGGGCGGCGGCGGGATCGTCGTCGTGCCCGGTACCGGTCCTACCGTCGTCTGGGTCGTGATGCCAGGAACGGTAACGACGATGCTCGTTACGCAATTGGATGTGCAGCCAGGCGGCGGCGGAATCGTCGTCGTACCCGCCACCGGTCCCGTAGTCGTCTGGGTTACAATGCCGCCCGTAACCGTTACGATAACGATCGTTACGCAGTTGGATGTGCATCCAGGCGGCGGCGCGATCGTGCTCGTGCCCGCTACCGGTCCCGAAGTCGTGTGGGTTGTGATGCTAATAGCAGGAACGGTCACGATGATGCTCGTTACGCAGTTGGATGTGCATCCGGCCAGCGGCGCGATCGTGCTCGTGCCCGCTACCGGTCCCGTGGTCGTCTGGGTCGTAATGCCACTAGCAGGAACGGTTACGATAATCCTTGTAGGGCAGTTACCGATGCACCCGAAAGATGGTGGAATTGTACTTGTACCGGCCGTGGGTCCATATGTGGATTCTGTAATTACATCTGTAGTACCGATAGTAACTATTACTCTGGTAGGGCAGTTGCCAATACATCCCGCAGAAGGTGGAATTGTACTGGTCCCGGCTGTTGGTCCGTATTTCGATTCGCTAATTATTCCGCCAGTAGGAGCTAAGGTAACAATAATTCTGGTAGGGCAGTTTCCAATACATCCGGCGGAGGGCAAAATAGTACTAGTTCCCGGTGTAGGTCCCGTGGTGGATTCTATCAAAATACCAGTAGTAGCAACAGTAAAGATAAGCCTTGTAGGACAATTGCCTGTACAACCAGGTGAAGGCAGTATCGTACTTGTACCAGCTGTCGGTCCGTAAGTGGATTCAATAATAATCCCACTTGTACCGACGGTTACAATAATCCTTGTAGGGCAGTTGCCGATGCACCCGGAAGATGGTGGAATTGTACTTGTACCGGCTGTTGGTCCATATGTGGATTCTGTAATTACGTCTGTAGTACTGATAGTAACTATTACTCTGGTAGGGCAGTAGCCAATACATCCCGCAGAAGGTGGAATTGTACTGGTCCCGGCTGTTGGTCCGTATTTCGATTCGCTAATTATTCCGCCAGTAGGAGCTAAGGTGATAATAATCCTTGTAGGGCAGTTGCCGATGCACCCGGAAGGTGGTGGAATTGTACTTGTACCGGCCGTGGGTCCATATGTAAATTCTGTAATTACATCTGTAGTACCGATAGTAAATATAAACCTGGTGGGACAGTAGCCAACACATCCTGCAGATGGCAGTATTGTACTAGTCCCAGCCGTTGGTCCATAAGTTGTTTCGGTAGTTGTACCACCAGTAGGAGCTAAGGTAACAATAATTCTGGTAGGGCAGTTTCCAATGCATCCAGCGGAAGGTAGAATAGTACTAGTTCCCGGTGTCGGTCCCGTTGTAGTTTCTATGCTGGCATTAGTGGTGCCTACAGTAATTATTACCCTAGTAGGACAGTAGCCAACGCATCCTGCGGATGGCAGTATTGTACTAGTCCCAGCCGTTGGTCCATAAGTTGATTCGGTAGTTGTACCACCAGTAGGAGCTACGGTAATAATAATTCTGGTAGGGCAGTTTCCAATACATCCAGCTAAAGGTAATATAGTACTAGTTCCCGGTATTGGTCCTGTAGTAGTTTCTATACTCGCATCCGGTCCAGTCCAAGCAATTGTCGTTGTAATGTAATCGTTAGGAGGCTGTGTAATGCAACTTATATACGTTCTGATAGGTCTGGTTATTATCTTTTCCTTTCGCTGTAAGGAATTTAAATTAAAGTTGTAATATCTTACCGAGTAGTCCCACTTTGTAAAGTACTTCCGTTACAGATATACTGAATTGGTAAGATTTCAACAACAACATTACAAGTATTATTAGTAAGGCTATTACTGGAGCCAATAGTATAGAACAAGGGAGTTAATGCTAGTAATCTTAAAATGTAGAACATCTTAAATTATATAAATGCCACTTAATATCTCCAATATCTCTATCGGAATGTATATTATGCTAGTACGGTTAGTAAAAGCATACTGAAAGGTATTAAAATGATTGTGTTATTTACTAGTATAGTCTTTGGAATCACCTAGTTTTATTCTGTGTTTACTTGATTGTATGGGCAGATTTGAGAATGGTATTAGATGTCGATGAGATTGTGGAAGGAGGTGTACTATATCGCCAGGATATAGGCCAATAGGTTAATACTTTACCTGTGGCGCGATGCGGAATATACCTATATTATATACACATAGGACACGACACCTTTAGTAGTGTACTGCTTGTACTTTACACTGCCTTGTCGTGTGGGGTATACGGGTAGATTCTTCGGTTTCAATTGTAAATCTATTGCTATCTAGCGATTTTAAGGTTTCAAAGCAAGCTATCTGTAACAGCTAAGAAGATGACGTGTTTAATTTTATAAAGGCTAAAAGCCAATTATAGAACGACTCGAAATATGCGTACAACAACGAACAGCACCACTGGGTACAGAATTCCTAAGTAGAAGCAGTAGTACAAGGATCCTCACTTGTACAATGCACAAAAAGTATAATTGTAACTATAATGCAAGGCAAACTTCCAGATTGTATTATTTCATTAACAGTACTATATAGAACAATAAAAAACCTTTTGCGGCTTTGTGACTGGTCATTTGCATTTAGTTATAGAATTATAGTTATAATACTTACAATCTTATTTTGAGGGAGCTTTTAAACTGTATAACTAAGTATAAATGACCAGTCAGCAAGCAGCAAAATGTTTGCTAATATTCTACCCAGTACTGTTAATGTAATAATATTTTCCTAAAGTTGGCCTTGAACTACCATGTATTCTGTGTTTGTATGTTTAGTAGCAGGGGATATAGAGCATTCACTAATAGCCCTTGTTGTGTTTTACTAGTTGAATTAAAGTTCTTCTGGTAAATACCCTCTTCCGTAATAAGATTCGAAACTATACATACTTCTAACTACTTGTTGGAATGGGAGCTGTCCAACCTTATTCTACTCGTACAATTATACAAGATTTTAAATTCTTCGTATCCCCTGTATATACTTCTAACTAGTTGCTGGAATGTAGGCTATCCAACCTTATTCTACTCGTACGATCATACAAGATTTTAAATTCTTCGTATCCCCTGTACATACTTCTAACTAATTGCTGGAATGTAGGCTATCCAACCTTATTCTACTCGTACGATCATACAATATTTTAAATTCTTCGTATCCCCTGTATATACTTTTAACTAGTTGCTGGAATGTAGGCTATCCAACCTTATTCTACTCGTACAATCATACAAGATTTCAAATTCTTTGTATCCCCTGTACATACTTCTAACTAATTGCTAGAATGTAGGCTATCCAACCTTATTCTACTCGTACAATCATACAAGATTTTAAATTCTTCGTATCCCCTATATATACTTTTAACTAGTTGCTGGAATGTAGGCTATCCAACCTTATTCTACTCGTACGATCATACAAGATTTTAAATTCTTCGTATCCCCTGTATATACTTTTAACTAGTTGCTGGAATGTAGGCTATCCAACCTTATTCTACTCGTACAATCATACAAGATTTCAAATTCTTTGTATCCCCTGTACATACTTCTAACTAATTGCTAGAATGTAGGCTATCCAACCTTATTCTACTCGTACAATCATACAAGATTTTAAATTCTTCGTATCCCCTATATATACTTTTAACTAGTTGCTGGAATGTAGGCTATCCAACCTTATTCTACTCGTACGATCATACAAGATTTTAAATTCTTCGTATCCCCTGTACATACTTCTAACTAATTGCTGGAATGTAGGCTATCCAACCTTATTCTACTCGTACGATCATACAAGATTTTAAATTCTTCGTATCCCCTGTACATACTTCTAACTAATTGCTAGAATGTAGGCTATCGAACCTTATTCTACTCGTACAATCATACAAGATTTTAAATTCTTCGTATCCCCTATATATGCTTTTAACTAGTTACTGGAATGTAGGCTATCCAACCTTATTCTACTCGTACGATCATACAAGATTTTAAATTCTTCGTATCCCCTGTACATACTTTTAACTAGTTGCTGGAATATAGGCTATCCAACCTTATTTTACTTATACGATCATACAAGATTTTAAATTCTTTGTATCCCCTGTATATACTTTTAACTAGTTGCTGGAATGTAGGCTATCCAACCTTATTCTACTCGTACGATCATACAAGATTTTAAATTTTTCGTATCCCCTATACATACTTCTAACTAATTGCTGGAATGTAGGTGTAAGGCGCGCTACAGGCGTGTAGGCCTTATAAGCGAATGTGAGGTGCAGTACCCGCACTAAGTGCGGATACTGGCGGATCTTTTGACAGTTTGGCCATTTGGTCGAACGGTTAACTGGTCTATTGTCCAAATGGGCACACCTCCCCATATGTGTTACAATTGTATCCGCACTTAGTAGGTCTTCTGGGTCGCGTGCGCATGCGAGCGAGGGTTGTAGGTTCGAGCCAGAGCGCTACCACAATACCAAAAAGAACTCCACAGCGACGGGCTCTACGTTAGGCTTACAGGAACGAGGAAGGTATAGGCGCGCTGGCCGGGCCGCGGCTTATTTGCCTGAGAACCTGGGGGTTCGCATTCGTTAGACCCTTAACCTCAGCCAACTGAGGTACCTAGCAATGCGAGGGACCGCATTGTTAGGAGAGGGGGTAGTTGTAAGGCGCGCTACAGGCGTGTAGGCCTTATAAGCGAATGTGAGGTGCAGTACCTGCACTAAGTGCGGATACTGGCGGATCTTTTGACAGTTTGGCCATTTGGTCGAACGGTTAACTGGTCTATTGTCCATATGGGCACACCTCCCCATATGTGTTACAGTAGGCTATCCAACCTTATTCTACTCGTACAATCATACAAGATTTTAAATTCTTCGTATCCCCTATATATACTTTTAACTAGTTGCTGGAATGTAGGCTATCCAACCTTATTCTACTCGTACGATCATACAAGATTTTAAATTCTTCGTATCCCCTGTACATACTTTTAACTAGTTGCTGGAATATAGGCTATCCAACCTTATTTTACTCGTACAATCATACAAGATTTTAAATTCTTCGTATCCCCTGTATATACTTCTAACTAGTTGCTGGAATGTAGGCTATCCAACCTTATTCTACTCGTACGATCATACAAGATTTTAAATTCTTCGTATCCCCTGTACATACTTCTAACTAATTGCTGGAATGTAGGCTATCCAACCTTATTCTACTCGTACAATTATATAAGATTTTAAATTCTTCGTATCCCCTGTATATACTTTTAGCTAGTTGCTGGAATATAGGCTATCCAACCTTATTCTACTCGTACAATTATACAAGATTTTAAATTTTTTGCATCCCCTGTAAATACTTTTAACTAGTTGCTGGAATGTAGGCTATCCAACCTTGTTCTACTCGTACAATCATACAAGATTTTAAATTCTTTGTATCCCCTGTACATACTTCTAACGAATTGCTGGAATGTAGGCTATCCAACCTTATTCTACTCGTACAATTATACAAGATTTTAAATTCTTCGTATCCCCTGTACATACTTTTAACCAATTGCTGGAATTGGGGCTATCCAACCTTATTCTACTCGTATAATTATACAAGATTTTAAATTCTAGATTTAGTCGTTGCGTTGGGCGGGAAATAAATAAAACAGGGTAAATGCATTGCGTCGGATTGAATTGACAGGCGGACGGGCGGCCGAACAGGCGGGTGGTAGGGTAGGGTGTTTGCAAATTCAATTGCGTCTAGCTGCATTGGGTAATCGGCCCGGGAGGGCGCGGGCGGCGGGGGAAAAAAAATAAAAAAATAAAAAAGTACAAGACGAGGCACGCATACGCAACACGAGAGTTGCGGACGGAAATGGATTTAGTTACTGCATTAGGCGAGAAATAAATAGAAGAGGTAAATGTATTGTATTGGATTGGATTAGGTTGGATTGGATTGGATTGGGTTGATAGAATAGGTAAATATACTGTATTGTTGCATTGGATGGTATTGGATTGCGTTGTATCGTATTGGATTGTGGAAAGAATGGAATTGGCCGTATAATACGAGTAGGAGTAACAAGGAAGTACAAGCGAGTATATATAGGGAAAATAAAATAGAAAATGTAAAAAATATACGTGCGTAGACGAATGATAAATGGAAAAAGATAGAATCGATGAAAAGGGCTTAGAAACCCTCCAAAAAACTACAAAGAAGTTTTTTCTGGCAACGAGTTTACCGTCCAATACACTCTCCATATATGCCATACACACTACACGCTATACACTCTATACGCTATATATATATATAACAACAATAGACAGCTGGTATAAGATATAATAGCGATCCAGTACAATGCACAGCACAAAGTTGTAGTCTGCACCAAGTGCAGGTTATGTCTTGTCCTAAAGGAGGCAGATTGGATCCGACACCTTCGACGTAAACCTTACCGCCTAAGCGGGCAGGCGCTAAAGGTCAATATCCAACTCATTCGTCGGTTCACCCTTCGGTCGGTCGACGAACTAAGAGCTTATACGCCCGTACCAAGCGCACCCTGTGCACCGATCGACGGACTGGCGACCTTCCAGGGCTTCTACTGTCTGCAGGATTGCGGGTTCTATACTATCTGGCTACCTTCCATGCACGCATACGTAGCGTCGTACGGTAGGGTAGCTAAGGAACATAAGGCGCACCGGCTGTAGGAGGAATGCCAACTGCAGACGTACTTTACGGGTAAGGGCATAATAGACTACTTTGTCGTATGCCCGACGAAAGTACGGCCGGACGATGACTCGGGCAATACCCTAGGTCCAGATGCAGGAATTCTAGACATACTACGCTTCGATATCCAAGAGGCAGCAAACGACCTATACAAGCAGGCGGGATTAGTAGTTAACCTTAGTAAGGCAAGGAGCGCAAGCATACTATGGCTTCGATTTGCAGGCTTCCCCACCTACCTAGACGGCCTAAGGGACGGGGAGATTAATACGGCAGTATTGCTACCTCCCCGGAAGAAGATAAAGATGAAAATAAAGAACAACAACGGCAACAACAGTAATAATAGCAACGACGGCAACAACGGTAACGACAGTAACGACGGCAACAACGGTAACGACAGTAACGACAGTACAATGTTACATTACATTATAGAGGCTACCGATACCGTCCTCCGGAATGCATATACACACTATAGCAACGCCTTGCCGGAGCGGAGGATAACGCCCATTAGGGCTGCTATACTCAGCCGGTTTTACGCCGGCGCGCCGGGACCAGGAGGGCTAAAACCGTTCCGGACGTACGGAGTACAATAACGAAAATACAATTGACAAGCACTTTAGCAAGATAAAGCAGCTTATAGCATACTATTACAGGGTAGTATATACGCCCGGGGGGCATTTTATGCAGCAGACGGACGAGTCATACGTACCGTCGGATATAATCCAGGAATCGGTAGTGCAGAGGAAGCATATAGACAAGGTTATACGTATGCTAGAGACGAAAGGGCTAGCGACGGATGCGCTAATAAGGGCGGTGCGCAGGCTGCTGCTGTCGATAATATACCACAAGATCGGTGGGAAGCCGTTGAGTTCGGTGGTGCTTAGCTTCTGCACTATGCTCAGCCGGAAGACAAGCTCCCCTAGGGGGGGCGGTAAGTAGCGAAACGGACCAGGCAGGGTGGAAGGGACGTAGGAGGAGCCCGGCACGTTTAATAGCTACCTATCGGCGCTAGTCTGGACGGCGCAGATAATATTTAACGACTCCTGCAACGCACCTACCGACGAGCAACAGCTAACGAAGCTGAAGCGGACGTGCAAGGAATTTATATACCAGTCGGATGAGACACCGTTCGGCTTTATACTAGCGTAGCGCCTATACCTATTTAGGGTTTCCGGCGAGACGGTTACGCCCAACCAGTCGCAATGGTCCGTCGACGGCGAAAGCGTTGTATATAAGGGTGTACCGCTTTGGATAAAGGACGTATCGGAGATTGTCCGATCCGAGTTCGACCAGGCACAGACCATCCTCCGTGACGAGCTGCTATTAGGGTGCGGAGCAATAACGACGATAAGGTCGTATGCGGTGGATGACGACCTAGACCTTGATAGCTTCGGGGCGTTGTAGCTAGACGATAAACGCAACGAGCCCCTTGTCCGCGGATGCAGTACCGCCCTGGTGGACTGTATACAGCGGATCGCCCGGCTAAAACGGCTGTTCCTTATTGGGGGGGGGGGGGGGGCCGAGGAGGGACATAGCGGAAAGTTCGTACGCAAAGATGCAATATGCGCGTATGAGGCGTACGTACAGGAAGGTGCTATGCCATATTGCACCCGGCCCACCAATGCGCGCACCCGAGCTCCTGTCGGTAACGTTCCGCAATACCGCCAGGCGAAGGTACGTATTCGTCTGGGAGAAGCTGGTACTGCTGTACGTACAGTACTACAAGGGTCAGGAGCAGTCGGGGGGGTATAAGAAGAACGTACGGTTCGTACCGGGTGCTAGCGGGGACCTGCTCCTAACGTACCTGGCGTACGTCGTCCCCTTCCGCTAGGTGCTCCTCCGCTAGCGGAAGCCCGGGGCGGTACTGTCGCCTTACCTATGGGCCCGGCTGGACGGGAAGGTGTGGGACGACGGCAGCCTATTGCGCGCGCTCGTACGGGCGTGCAAGCGAGCCGAGGTCCCGGCGTTTAAGGCAGCGTGGTGGCGACAGGTAGCGGCGTCTATCACCAACGAGAAGTTCGGCGCCGATAGGGCCAACTTTAACGGGGCCGATGCGGCCGACGATATAGAGGACGAGGCGGACATTGTAGACCTTGCGAAGATGAGCAACTACTCGTTCCGGGTGTTTAGAGGTTATACGCAAGCAACAACATGCTAACGCCGGCAACGCTACTAACCTGCGGCTTCCGCGCCTCGAGGAGCTGGAGGGGGCTGTTTAAGTTCGACCAGGTACTGTCCGGCAAGCGCCCGCCGCCCGCCGACGGCCCGGCCGGTATTGCCGCCGCGTGCAAGAGGGCCAGGGTCCGACAGCGGCCGTATGCGGGCGAGGACGACATACTGGCCGCCGCCCGATACATATACCGCGACCCCAAGCTCGAGTTCCGCACGCCCGGCCAGCGCGCTGCGGCTATGGCTATGCTAGCGCCGGACTTGCCGGATCAGCTTATCGTCGTACTCGGCACCGGCTCCGGCAAGAGCCTACTGTTTATAGTCGGTACGTTAGTGCAGGACGCCGGGGTAACGATTGTAGTCATACCCCAGGTGGCCCTGCGCGGTAACGTACAGTTGCGCCTGCGGGGTAATCTTAAAATGTAGAACATCTTAAATTATATAAATGCCACTTAATATCTCCAATATCTCTATCGGAATGTATATTATGTTAGTACGGTTAGTAAAAGCGTACTGAAAGGTATTAAAATGATTGTGTTATTTACTAGTATAATCTTTGGAACCACCTAGTTTTATTCTGTATTTACTTGACTGTATGGGCAGATTTGAGAATAGTTGTTATGGTATCGGGCTTAGCCCGATATAGGAGAACAAAGGGAACCAAGGGACCCACTAGGAGGAACGCACACAACTAGAAGCCCTAGTTGTCAAGTAGTTTTCCCTCCTTCAAGTCTTTTAATAAACATCATTTGAGAGTCCTAGAGCAGTCGCCTAGCGACTCCGTAACAATGGTATTAGATATCGATGAGATTATGGAAGGAGGTATACTATATCGCCAATATATAGGCCAATTGGTTAATACTTTATCTGTAGCGCGATGCGGAATATACCTATATAATATATACATAGTATACGATACCTTTAGTAGTATACTGCTTGTACTTTATACTGCCTTGTCGTGTGGGGTATACGGGTAGATTCTTCGGTTTCAATTGTAAATCTATTGCTATCTAGCGGTTTTAAGGTTTCAAAGCAAGCTATCTGAAACAGCTAAGAAGATGATATGTTCGATTTTATAAAGGCTAAAAGCCAATTATAAAATGACTCAAAACATACGTACGATAACGGACAGCTCCACTGGGTACGGAATTCCTAAGTAGAAGCAGTAGTATAAGGATCCTTACTTGTATAATGCACAAAAAGTATAATTATAACTATAACGCAAGGCAAACTTCCAGATTGTATTATTTCATTAACAGTACTATATAGAACAATAAAAATCCTTTTAAAATAAAAGGGGAAATACCTCTTGGAATAAAGGGGTAAATTGGGAAGGGTGCGTGTGTGTTGTATGTATATAGTGGCCAATAGTAGACTAGGATCACGTGATTGTATGGGGCACGATTACAGAGAGGATAAAAGTAGCCGCTTAGGGGCAGCCTCTTTTCCCCCCTTTCGTACTAAATTGAATCCATTGAAAGAGATCTCTTGTTACTAGTTTCCCCTAGAACCGAACCAACACTGATTAGTGCTGTGTGTAAAGAACAGCACAGATTGGCAAGGCTTAAAGAGGATCACGATACTACTACCCGTTTCCTACCAGAGAAGCCTGGCAGTAGTACGCGACTAAAAGGGTCAGATTCATCGGGTATCCGTACGTATTTAGGCGGACCTAATACCCCAGAGTTTAATTGCTACAATAAGATAAAGACTATCTTTTCGCCTATACCTCAGGCCATTAGATATATTTACCTTGTGCCTAGAGACCTATTTACTAGATTTCTAGGAGTGTTATATTATACAAACCAACAATCCCAGTACGACAACGTCATTGCCTCCGATTACCCCGTACCGAAATACGTCATACTGCACAACCCGCAATAAGCGTACGCTTCCAACAAGGACACGTAACCCACTTCCCCACTTGCTACAGTACCAGTACAACAAGTCAGAATAAAACCACAATACAGAAAAACAATTAAAAAAAACAAATATAAATAAGAAAAACAATAATGGAAGAATCAATGGAATACCAGCCATCGATATCGGAAGAGCAGGATCCGTTAATGGAATATATTAGTAAAGGGGCAGGTTGCGACAAGGAAACCAAGAAACTACTACAGGCAGAATACTTGGATTTTAATTTAATCCCAGACAATACTGTACCTATTGCATTTTTAAATAATTACGTTATTCGAATGATCGCTCGTTACAGAAGGGACAACAGCTTAACAATAGAAGAAAAACAGGTAGACTTCCAAGATAACTTCAAGGATTAGGATGTCAATATGTTCCAAAAAGTCCACCCACTGGTAAGGAAAATGCTACGGAATACACTAAGGTACTATGGTATTTATACAGGTCCATTACGGGCAGGTATATCCCGCCAGTTAGAACAGGTACTCCAAAGTAAAACATTGCTAGAATGGGATAAGAAGGACCTTAAGAACTATATCTATAAATGCTCACCTTTCTTTAGGAACTATATTAATAAAATATTAAATACAGGCACTAACTATAGCTCGTTAACTATTGTTGTTAATAATACGACCCCTAGCACAGGGAATGATTTTTCGAGAGGTACAGTATTACAAACACCTAATTCAAGAAATACAGTAGGACAATCGACCGTACGACCGACTGAGAACGCACAATACGATACTATACAATCGACCGAGAACGTACAATACGATACTATACGATCGACCGAGAATACAGAATACAATACTGTACGACCGACCGAGAAAACACAATACAATACATTGTACCGATTCCGAACAGCAGATACTACAATTCCAACAAATACGGTAAATAATATAATTCCAACAAATCCAGCAAATACCACAATTCAACAAAATACAATTCCAAAAAATACTATAACCACAGAAAATACAAATCTAGTACCACAAGTACTACAGATATATCGAGGAGGGAATGCACCAGTTAATGCTAAGAATTGCCGGGAATTTTCAAAGTCGTGGAAACCAGAATATATGTATTCGGGAGAATTATATTATATTTTGGACGATACAGTTAAACAGTTTCAGGAAATATGTAAAGAGGCGGGGATACAGCCAAACCAGTATTATGCAGTTTTTAAAAAGGTATTTACAGGCAAGGTACAGAGATAGGTCCGAAGGTATGTACGATCAAAGTGGACATTCAGGCAAATGTATAATACAGTTAAGCAGGAATTTAAGTCAAATATTACTAAACAGGCATATTTCCACGAATGGTCAACAATTACATTTACAGCAATTAGAAACCAAGAAGCAAATACAGGCAAGGACTTACAGGATATCTTACGGGAACTAACGGACAGAATACAACTATACCAGCGAGCATTGGGTCCCGGATTTATGGGAGACGATATATTAATTACTGCAGTAATTCGGGTATATAGGAATGTACTGGAATTGGAACAGACTTTTACAAGACCTGCAACAACATTTAGGGCATTATACGCCGATTTACGTACATTAATACATGTATATAACGAAAAACATACAGAGACCTATTTTGTTGATCGGAGATATAATAATAATAACAACTACCGTAATAAGGGTAGTAGGCAAGGCACCTACCAAGGTAGCAAGCAAGGCACCTACTAAGGTAGCAAGCAAAGCACCTACTAAGGTAGCAAGCAAGGCACCTACCAAGGTACCGACTAAGGCACCTACTAAGGTACCAACCGAGGCACCTACAAAGGCACCAATCAGGGCACCTACCAAGGTATACTAAATAGGCCACAGTACAAGTGGAAGAAAAAGTGTTATATCTGCAATAAGACTGGGTGCTGGATGCGGAACCATACATTAGAGGAACAACAACAAGCCATTAGTCGCTGGAAAAGAGAACGTGAATTCTTAGGCAATAATACACAACAGTTTGCGTTATATCTTACGGAATACGAAGGTGGACCGGATAATAACGATAGTAACGAATGCACTACAGGTACTGTAACACCCGAAGATACAGCAATTATACAGTATACCGATCAGGCCCAGGATTCCTTCTTAATACAAGCGTACCTAACTACCCAAGCAGCATACTATATACTACTAGGCAAGGTACCTCCTCCTAAGACTACAGATACAGTAGTCTAGGTACAATACTTCCTTATCGATAGGTATTCAGACCATTAATTCCAAGGCATTCTTCCAGATACAGGAGCAGCGGAACACTCAACTGGAGGGTATAACCAATTTCGGGCACTACAACAAGAAACTACATTACAACTTGACCAAACACGTGCAGGGGAAGTAACTGTACAATTTGGAGATACAGAACCAATTAAATCTATCGGTAAGTCGGACCCCCCCAAGATGGGCACCCCCCAAGATGGGCACCCTATTTAGCACCTTCATCCACATCAACCTACAATATTACAACCGCGTTTTCTCGTGCATTTTAACTACAATCAATTAAAAAAGCTATATACGGCTTTCTCAATGGCTAGGCTACCTACCTATTCCGAAGAAACGGTCCAGTTAGCTCTCTACGCTATTCGAAACGGGCTATCGCAAATCCAGGCTGCCCGACAGTATGGAATTCCACGCGCTACGCTCCAACATCGATTACGCGGCCGCCTTCCAATAAAAGATGCAAAAGAAATATCGCAGAGGCTCTCAAATGATCAAGAAAAGCACCTACGCGATTGGGTCCTTGCCCAAGGCGCGTTAGGGCTACCGCCGTCACATTATTAACTAAAGGTCTTTACCGCCCGGATCCTCGTTGCTGGAGGAGACCTTGAACCTCTCGGTAAGAACTGGATTGCCGGCTTTTTGCGTCGTAACCCAGAAGTTAGTACCGTACGAGGCAAGTCTATCGAATGCGCCCGTTTAAATGGCGCTACTATCCCTCGGATCCAGTCCTGGTTCAATTTACTAAGGCTGCCGGCACTGCAGGCTATCTTACCCCAACACCGATGGAATATGGACGAAACAGGGATCCTAGAAGGCCTCGGCAGCAATGGTCTTGTACTAGGGAGCTCAAAGAAGAAGATACAGCTGAAAAAACGGCTTGGATCGCGTTGTTGGACTACAATTGTAGAGTGCGTCTCTGCAACGGGCCAGGCCCTAATGCCGCTGGTCCTTTTTAAGGGTAAAGACCTTCAACACCAATGGTTTCCGGAGAAATTGGCCTATTTGGATCAATGGCGCTTTGCAGCAACCGATAAGGGCTGGACTAGCGATGCAATTGCATTAAAGTGGCTAAAAGAGGTCTTTATCCCCGGAACGAAGGCATCGAAAACGAATAAACGGCTACTTATTGTTGATGGGCACGGAAGCCATACGACAGATGATTTTATGTACGAATGCTTCGATAATGGTATCTTCCTACTATTCCTACCGGCACACGCCTCATACGTCCTCCAGCCTCTCGATGTATCGTGTTTTTCACCCATTAAGGCTGCCTACCGCCGGGCTATTGAAGCTATTGCGTTTTTAGCTGGTAGTAACGATACAACGCCAATCGGCAAGGCTACCTTTTTGCAATGCTATTATAAGGCCCGTACGGAAGGTCTTACGGAACGGAATATTAAGGGAGGCTGGAAGGGATCTGGGTTGTGGCCCGTTAATATAGCAAAGCCTCTAATGAGCCGCCTTCTATTACAGACCGACCCCCCAGCCGTTCCAGAAGCCGAGGCCCTAAAAAGGCAGCTTGAGGAGGAATCCGATCCATTCCGAACACCCTACAGATCGTACGACGTTAAAGTCCTTATTGCAAAGGTATACGCGCCCGGCCAAGTTGATCGGGCTGCTAGGCGGCTGTTTTGGAAGATTGGCCGGGGCCTTGATGCCCAAAACACCACCCTTGCAGAGGCCCAGGCTAAAATCGCTCAATTGGAATATCAAGTCTATCGACTTAAGCCTCTAAAGAAGCAAAAAGTAGCCCAAGATCCCAACGAGCGCTTTGCACAGATTGAACAGATCGTTGAGACTCGAGCAAGACTGCAACGGGTGCTAGATCCGGCCCCAATAGCCGCCTTAACGTCTAGTTACGAATTTGAGAGCCTTTGCTTTGAATGGCAGCTTGAATAGATACTCTAGATATTTTATTTTAATATTGCGGTACTGAAAATGCTGCTTTTTTCGGCTTTAAAGTCTGCCGCCTTGTCGTTGTGAGGGGTGCCCATCTTGGGGGGTGCCCATCTTGGGGGGGTCCGACTTACTGCGGAAGTCAATATACTAATTGGTATAATAACATTCCATATTATGCGAACCAAAACACTATTTCTACTATGCCTACGAGACCTTGACCGACTAGGGGTATATTTTAATTCTCAGAAGAATAAAATCGTTAAATATACTAAGACCGGAAAGATTACAATACCAGTAACTCGAAAATGGGGATATCTATAGTTTTTACTAACACCGGAAGAAAACGCAGCTATTTATTTGACAGATGTACAATGCGTTAAATACACCGACGGTTTGGGCACCCATCAGTTGCTAAATTATACAATTTATTGCAACGTTCCGGTAACGATGTCGAATATAACCGGATTGCATTAATGAACAAATTCTGCCAATATTGCCAAATCAAGGGGAACGTACCTACTAAATTTAAATTTACATTAAAGGACGATATGGAATTTAACTATAACATTATAGTAGATGTTATGGATCTGGACAGCAATAAAACCCTATATGTAGTAGATACCGCAACTGCATTTCAGGCTGCAAGATTTCTACCCAATATGACTCTACAGACTACCTAGGAGAAGTTACGAGAATGCTGAATTGATACATACTTGGGGCCTCCTGATATACTAACTACAGATGCAGGTACTAATTTTACTGCATCTGCATTCCGGGCAGAAGTACGATTAATGGGAATTATATGCCACCAAGTACCGACAGAGGCACATTGGTCAGTTGGTAAAATAGAACGGTACCACCAACCACTACGCCGGGCCTATCAAATTATAGGGAAAGAACTAGGAGAATTGGCTACCAAGGAGGCCATGTTACAGATGGCTGTAAAGGCTGTAAATGATACTGGAGGTCCTAATGGCCTAGTACTAACACTCCTTGTTTTTGGTGCGTTACTAAGATTGCATATGGATTCACTACCTTTAGCAGGAACGGTAAAACGCGCAAAGGCTTTAGATAATACAACGCGGGAACTACGGGCTATGTATGCTAAGACAAAGGTAAATAGTGCACTACGGGCCCGTAACGGTCCCGATACTACTGCAGTACTACCATTATTACTACCAATTGGTAGTAACGTTCTAGTATACCGTACAGCTAAAGGGACAGAACGAGCGGGATAGACAGGACCGTATAAAGTTATAGGTGTTAATGGCGCTAATATTTGTATGGATATTGGTACTAAGATATCGACCTTCCGGAACAGTTACGTTAAACCGTACTATGAGGACCCTGGTACGGTAGAGGCAGTATATACACCAGTTGCAGCAACTACACCGGTTGCTACAACCACTACCCGCCGTAACCCAGATACACCAAGTACTGCAACTAGTACTATACACTGTAAGCCAAATACACCAGTTACAGTACCTACTATACGTCGTTACCCCCTACGGACTACGCGGCAGCAGATATCCTATGATGAGGATTTTGCACAGCTATTTGCTACTACACAGGTACTGGATATGCATAATACGTTTCTATCGCAGAAGGAACATAAGGACAGGGAATTATCCCTACAGTTACGTGCATAGGGCAAGATTACTACTGCCGGCGAACCGTTTGAATTATCTGATGCTACTGAAATTGATAGCCTGATTGGCCGTGGTATTATTATACCTATCCAATTCGACCCTACGGTGCACAAGACCCGAATATTTGGCCTGCGACTGGTACGGGAAATAAAGGATAAGGCTACTGATGTTCCGTTTGAGAAATCCCGCCTAGTAGTACAGGGCCATAGTGACTACGATAAACGGTTTATTTTAATACAGTCTCCGACTATCCTACGCTGTAGCCAACGCCTTATACTGGCTATAGCCCCGATGCTACAGCAGCATTACGGATTCCAACTAGCACTACGGGATATTACGCAAGCATACACCCAGTCGGCTACACTATTGTACCGCGAAATCCTAGCCAAGCCACCTCGGGAAATTAAAAATAGGTACCCAAAGGGTACTATATTCCGCGTTATGCGACCATTATACGGGATCCCAGAGGCTGGAGCACATTGGTTCCTTACGTACCAGAACCACCATAGGGAGCAGCTAGGGATGGATTAAAGCAGCTACGATCCATGCTTAATGATATTACGTCCCGATAGTACAGCTATTGGTATTATAGGAATGCAGACTGATGATACAATACAACTGGGTAATAATGCATTTATGGAAAGAGAAGACTACAGTCTACAGAAACACAATATTACGGCAAAGCCGAAGACAATACTCACAGATGGATCCGTTAAGGATTTTAATGGTCTGCAGATTAGTATTAAAAACGGCACTATTAATACACGCCAGAAAGGTCAAGCAAATAACCTTCAGCTAGTCGATGCAGATAATCCCGACCGCAACCAGCAATATATCCAACAACGGGCACGTGGAGCCTACCTAGCCTCAATTTGTCAACCAGAGGCAGCAACGGACTATTCGGTAGCAGCACAGGCACAATTACCTACCGATAGCGATATTATTGCACTTAACAAACGCATATAATAGCAACTAGACCATAAGGACCGTGGACTACGATTTTTACCATTAGCCATAACGGACCTTAAGATGTTTATATTTGCGGATGGATCATTTGCCAATAACCAAGACTTAACCTCCCAAATTGGCTATATTATTGTATTGGCCAACGAAATTGAACACACAGATAAGCAGTTCAAAATACAGGGTAACATTATACATTGGTCGTCCACCAAGTGTAAACGAGTTACTAGAAGTATACTTGCTTCCGAGATATACGGTACAGTATCGGCATTGGATATGGGCTATGTATTAACCCAAACAGTTAATACTATTGCCAGCCGACTACAGATACCAACTATCCCCCTTATTATGTGTACGGACTCGTATTCGCTCTACGAATGCCTAGTTAAACTAGGATTAACAACCGAGAAGAGGTTAATGATTGACATTATGGCAATACGACAGAGCTACGAGCGACGGGAGATATCGGAAATCCGTTGGATTAACGGTAGCGATAACCCAGCCGACGCAATAACAAAGGTCCAGCCTAACAAGGTACTGGAACGGCTAGTATCTACGAATCAGATAGATATACGTATCGAAGGTTGGGTTGATAGGGAGTAGGCAGGTACGATTTTTGGCATTTTTTAAAGAGCTCCCTGTGTGTGTTGTATGTATATAGTGGCCAATAGTAGACTAGGATCACGTGATCGTGTGGGGCACGATTACAGAGAGGATAAAAGTGGCCGCTTAGGGGCAGCCTCTTTTCCTTCCTTTCGTACCAAATTGAATCCATTGAAAGAGATCTCTTGTTACCAGTTTCCCCCAGAACCGAACCAACAGCATTCGTTGTTAACGGCATGAAATTGTACTCATAATGGTTATTCTTCAATGTATGAAATGCAGGAAAAAATAATACTATTTATACACGAGCAACAGGTATCAGTTGGAGTATAAACTTTCCCCTCAGTCTTACTAGCTTGGTCGATCTAGTCAATCTATCCACAAGGCTCTAGGTGGTTTTGAGTGTTCCAAGTTGTCCCCAGATGGATAGCCTCATGCGCTGTAGGGTAGCTCTCCAATGCAGTAGCCTTGTAAGTATTAAAGCGAGCGTATTCTTTCAGTTGCATACACTTTACCACCCTAGGCTTGTACCAGTATGTATGCCAATAACGTAATCTGATTCGTACGAATCACTTGTATAACACGGAAACATCTATGCATCTGGCTCTGATTTGCTCAATACCGATTACCATTCAGTTGCATACAGTACGAGCACGGCTTTAAAACGGATTGCAATGTCTAAATAATTATTTTGAAGTAAATAATTTTCATGTAAATAAAAGGACTCTTATGATTTTTATAGACTAAACTTTTATACTAGACGCGGAAATAAACGGATATGAATTCCTGGAGGCCTTCAAATACAGCAGGGATCGTCGCCTGGACCATTATTCTCTTGGCCATAGATATCAACATTATTAACAGAGAATTAAGTTGCTTTATTAACATAGAAACAGCAAGCAGGTATATCGTACCCCTCTTATTCCACCGTAGGGCTATTATATTGGCGGGTTTGCCTTTAAATGTTCCAGTATTTGTTCCTGTACTCGTCCGGGTTTGTACTTGTTGTTGGGCTCCACTTTGTATACTCGGGCATAGGATTCCATTTCTGGTATTGTCCTTGTTTGTTCCACCAATCGCCGCCGTGTGCCTTTACCCATGCATCGCTATTTGCTTTACCGTAGACGGCAGCGTTATCAGCAACGGCTTGGGCCATCATATCACCATAATTCCACCTCTTTTCCGGCTGCACAGTAGGTGCAGCAAGACTAAGGCCAGCCAGGACGGCAACAATAGTAGTAATAGAGGCGTGCATAATGTAATTGTTAAGATAAATAAAAGCAACAGTAATAATAGTTGGTAGGAAGAGAGAATTAATCGATTGAGTAGATTAGTGGAGGAATAGTAGATATTGTTTGTTTTGCTGCCTCTATTAGGATGCTCAGGCGCCGATATATATACATAATGAGAGGAAGCATTTTCTACTGTAGCCTATCTGTAACAAAATGCAATTCTCATGTTTCAAACTACTGTACTTATGACGGTATTATTTGAAACGCACCCATCGACTGTGCCTTTGTGGAGGATTCCCCACCATATGTTTACGGTTAAAGTTGAAACGCCAACCATTTCGTGGCTTCTCCCCATCGTTTAAGGACTTACAAATATAGACGCTAGACGGCACCGATGCAGTACCGCCCTGAGCCCTCCATTCGCCGCCCAGCTTCCGTCACGGCCACGAGCTAGCTGGATCGAGTCCTCACTTCCTGCCGTCGACGCGCTAAGTCTGTCGTCACAAGGAAACGATCAGGCTCGGGACGCGCAACGGCAAGGCAAACGTCACCGGGAGCCCCCCAAGGCGTCGAGGCCATGAAACATAAATCTCGGCCGATCCCCTCCTCAATTCATCACATTCGACATTCCATCAAGCACTCGACATCCAACTCGTCGAGAATATCTCATCTCCGTTTGCGAAACATCTGTCTTATCCGATCATCCATCACTATCACGCTAGGCTCCACACTTGCTCGGCTGTGTCATTCGTTCGTGCCCATACTAAATTAGCTATTCCTTTCCATATACGGATGAAACCTTATATTTCTGATGTATCCAACTTTGCCCAGTATGGAGGCTGTACCGTGGGGGCTGTAGCAATGTGCATACCAATTGCACCTAGCATCTATGCAGTACCTGAAATTAGTTATTCCTTTCCATATACGGATGAAACTTTATATTTCTTATGTATCCAACTTTGTCTAGGATAGAGGCTGTACCGTAGGGGGTATAACAATGTGCACGCTAACTGCATATAGCACCCATGCAGTACCTGCTGCTGTACTATTATCTCTGTATGACTATGGTTTGAAATAGATACAGGAGATTGAAACATATCGTTTTAGTTAGCGAAGTATCTTGCCTTGGTTCATTATGAGGAAAGTAGCTTCTTAAGGGGGTCTCCTGCAATTTGCAGACGCGCCGTTGGACGAACTTTGCAAAGCGACAACAACAGTTGGGAAGATGCGCTGTTAGTGATAACATTAAATTTCGATAATGGTTGATCTTCAGTGCAATAAATTTATGGAAAAGCAGTACTGTGTATATCCGAGCAACGGAATCTCCCATCAGTAGAAGTATAAAATTCCCCCTCAGCCTCACCAAGGTGGTTGATCCAGTCCATCTGTCTACAAGGTTCTGTTGAGATAAATCCGTCAACTAGGCGCTAGGCGGTCTCTGGTGTTCCAAGTTGTCACTTAACGGGGGGCAGTAAACCTACCACGGGACATACGGTAGGTTCTGTATGTAGTGTTAGGTAAACTCGCCAGTACTTGACGAGATGGACTCAGATAGTATCGCAATGCAGTGTACCGCCAAAGTGCACTGTGCCTCCGTAGACCTACCACTCGGTGCACATTGCCTTGGGTCTGCAAAGATTGGGCATACCCACTGTATGACTTTGGGTGGCTGGAGACAAGTTGTCCCCGACGGATAGCCTCATGCAGATACAGCGTATACTGTAGGGACGCTCACCAAGGTAGCAGCCTTACTAGTATAAATGCTATTAGCTTATTTCACAGATGCATACTCTTCGCCACCCTACGCTTGTACCGGGATGTATGACAATGACGGGAACTGATTCGTACGGATCACTTGTATAAGACGGAAACATCTGTACATCCATATCCAAGTTGATGGCAGTACGAGCACACCCCTGAATATATTGCAAAGGCTGAAAAATTATTTATAATGCAAGTGGTACACTAGACTTTTATAGACTATACGTTTATACTGCACACGACAACAATCAAATAGGTATGCCTGGGGGCCTTTAACACATTAGGGATCGTCGCTTGGACCGTTACTCCCTTGGCCATAAATGTCAACATTATTAGCTGAGTATTAAGTCGCTTCATAAACCAGCAAGAAGGCACATTTTGCCCCGTTTTTCACACTATAGGTCTGTTGTATTGGTGGTTTTGCCCCCTTAGTTGTTCCAGTATTTGATCCAGTATCTGTCCGGGTTGGGATTCGTAGTTAGGCTCCACTTTGTATACTCCGGCATAGGATTCCATTTCTGGTATTGCCCTTGTTTGTTCCACCAATCGCCGCCGTGCGTCTTCATCCATGCATCGCTATTTGCTTTACCGTAAACAGCAGCGTCATCAGCAACGGCTTGGGCCATCATATCACCATAATTCCATCTCTTTTCCGGCTGCGCAGTAGGTGCAGCAAGACTAAGGCCAGCCAGGGCGGCAACGATAGTAGTAATAGAGGCGTGCATAATGTAGGTGTTGAAAAATTATAGTAATAGTAAATGTAGTGGATATAAAGCGACAGTAGATGAAGTAGATCAATTAAGGGGTAAAGCTTATTGTAATTTTCCGCCTCTTTGTCTGGGTGCGAAGGCACATTTATATATTCATAATGCGAGAGAATATTTCCTAGAGCATACTCATCTGCAACGAGGCGCACTTGTTGTAATTCAAACAACTACGCCTGTACCTGTATTATTGTTTCAAACCTACTCGATACAAGTTTCTTAGTCAACTTTGCGGGATTATACTTCGGGGCTACTAGTATTAAAACACAAACCGTCAGGCGGCGCCCATCCCTTACGCTTTATATTACGCCCGGCTCCACCACACTTGCTTGGATGTATCCTCTAAGTATTACAATTTAGCTCAATTTTCACTAGCTCCAGGCCCATAATAATTCTCCTATTGTTGGATCGGCTGGGGGAAACTAGTAACAAGAGATCTCTTTCAATAAAATCAATTTGGTACAAAGGGAGGACAAAGGAGGTCTTGCTGTTGCGTCCTACTTATCCCCCAGTTAGTCGCAAGGTTGCAATTACGTAATACATCTCCAAGTCACTTTGCCCATGCATTGACTTGCCTTGGTCAATATATACACACATCTATGCAAATATGCTAAAGATTTGATTTGTAGCCACTACTTGCAGAGAAAAGATGATAGCGTAAAGGTCTGAGTACGAGCTGACGGACTAGCACTGGGTATTGGTAAGTTGATTGATCTGTGAGGAGCGCCGCTTCCTCTTGCGAGGAACCGTATCCTAGGGTTATTTAGGTAGCCCAACCCAGTTACACGACCCGCAAATATGAACCTACCGTTCCTAATACTATTTGTTCGGTATAATCCTCCATCTATCCATCTCCGCGTTACTGGAAGCCAATCACCCTTGGGTTAATAACAGTACCAGTACAGTATAGACAGCCCTGAATACATAGCGCAGTCTGGAAATAAATGAAAATGACAATAATTACTATAATGTATTATATAAATTTTTACACACTATACCCATATAATGCACTGGAGAACAAAAAAGTACATATACGCCTAAGGGGGTCCTTTCAGTATAAGACGGGTCGTCGCCTGAACCGACCTTCCCTTAGCCATAGATGTCAATCCACCAACAGAGTATAAAGTCGCTTTTTCGGCATATAACCAGCAGTTAGTACATGCCCTATTTATTCAACTGTAGGGCTGTTGTATTTGCGTTGTCCTTGGGTGTTCCAGTTTGTATTTGTATTTGTGTTCCACTTTGTGTACTCGGGCATGGGCTTCCATTTCTGGTACTGTCCTTGATTGTTTCACCAATCGCCGCCATGTGTCTTTACCCATGCATCGCTATTCGCTTTGCCGTAGACAGCAGCGTCATCAGCAACGGCCTGGGCCATCATATCACCATAATTCCATCTCTTTTCCGGCTGCGCAGTAGGTGCAGTAAGACCGAGGCCGGCGATAACAGCAACAATAGTAGTAATAGAGGCGAGCATAATGTAGGCGTTAAAAATAGTAATGATAGTAATAGCGGGTATAAAGCGATAGTGGATTAAGTAGATCAGTTAAGGAAAGGTAAGATTTGTTGTGTTTTTCTGCCTCTTTGTCGGGGTGCGCAGGCGCATTTATATATCCATAATGCAAGGAAGCATAGCATAGTCTAACTATAACGAGGCGTACTTCTTGTAGTTCAAACAACTATGCCTGTAACCTTCTTATTGTTTTAAACTTACTCGTCACAAGTTCCGCAGTCGATGTTTCTGCGGGATATGTTTTAGGGCTAATCTTGAAACGCAAATCGTTTTGCGGCGTTCCTCCTTTACGCCTTTACAATAGGCCCCACAGTCCGCTAGGAAATAACTAACCACTTTAACTTATCCAATTTTGCTCAATGCTTACTAGTTTCAGGCACTAAATAATTCTCCTACGCAAATATACTATAGATCTGATTTCTAGGCACTACTTGCAGCGGGAATAAATCTATATGCACATGTTAGAATCAACTTGTGGCTAGTATAGAAGGTAGTGTAAGGAGGTCTGAGAGCTAGCTAAGAGACTGGTACTGGGTGTTGGTAGCATTATTATTAATGGACCTCTGAGGAGCGCCTCTTCGACTTGCAAGGAACTTACTCCTATAGAATATAGGTAGCCAAGCCCAGTTACATAACCCGTACACCACCCCCCCCCCTCCTCCTAACATTATTCCTTTTCTACACTGTTCCAACTATCCATCTCTGCATTACTGGATGCCAATCACGCTTTGATCAATAAAACAGTACCAGTACAGACAGTCCTGAGTACACGTCACGGTCTGGAAATTCATTATAATGAAAAAGAATTACAATAACGCACTATATAGAGTTTTATGTACTATACCCTGGGCGCTAGAGAATAATAAACTATAGATACGCCTGGGGGGGGGGGCTTTACTACAGCAGGGATCGTCGAATAACCGTCATTCCCTTGGCCATAGATATTAACATTATGAACTGAGTAATAGGTCGCTTTATCGGTATAGAAACAATAAGAAGGCACATTGTCCACCTTTTATTCCATTTTAGGGCTATTGTATTGGTGTTGCCCTTGGGTGTTCCAGTTTGTATTTGTGTTGGTGTTTAAAGAAGGCACATTCTGCTACCTTTTTTACACCGTAGGGCTGTTGTATTAGCGGGTTTGCCCTTAGTTGTTCCAGTATTTGTTCCAGTTGTTTGTGTTCCAGTTTGTAGAATCGGGCATAGGATTCCATTTCTGGTACTTTCCTTGATTGTTCCACCAATCGCCGCCGTGCGTCTTCATCCATGCATCGCTGTTCGCTTTGCCATAGACAGCAGCATCATTAGCAGCAGCTTGGGCCATCATATCACCATAATTCCACCTCTTTTCCGGCTGCGCGGTAGGCGCAGCAAGGCCGAATCCAGCAATAACAGTAACGATAGTAATAATAGAGGCGTGCATATTGCAGGTATTGGAAAAAATAGTAATAGTAATGATTGCGGGTAGAAAGCAATAGTAGATTTAGTAGATTAGTTGAGGACAGGTCAAGTGTGTTGTGTTTTTCTACCTCTTTATCGGGGTGCGCAGGCGCATTTATATATACATAATGCAAGGAAGCATTACCTATAGCATAGTCTATTTGCGACGAGGCGTACTTGTTGCAGTTCAAACAAGTATGCCTGTAACCTTTTTGTTTCAATCGTAGTCGTTACAAGTTCCTTAGTCGATGTTTCTGCGGGATATGCTTTGGGGCTAATGTTGAAACGCAACCTGTTTAGCGGCGTCCGTCCTTTACGCTCATTTATCACGCCCGGCTCCACACCCACTAGGATGTAACCTCTTCAGCTGTTCCAATTTAGCTTAATTTTCACTAGTTCCAGGCACTTAATAATAATTCTCCCACGCGAATACACCGGAGATCTAATTTGTAGGTACTACTTAAGGAGGAATGATGAATCCATATATCAGAAACAACTTGTGGCTAGTATAGAAGGTAGCGTAAAGAGGTCTGAGTATTAGCCGAGAGTACTGGTAATGGGCCTTGGTAGCATTATCATTGATTGATTCCTACGGAGCGCTCTTCCTCCTGAGAGGAACTGGCGGCTCGTAGAGTAATATAGGCAGCCCAGCCCAGTTACATAATCCATACATATACCCCCCATCCTGATATTACTCCTTTGGAATACCCTTCAAACTATCTATCTCTGCATTATTACTGGAAGGCAATCACCCAAGGGTTGATGACAGTACCGGTACAGACAGTCTTGAATACATTTCATGGTCTGGAACTTTTATCATAATAAACAAGAATTACTATGAGGCACTATATAGAGTTTCATACACTGTACTCCCAAGGTGCATCGGAGAACAAAAACATATGTATCCCCCTGGGGGGGCCTTTAATGCAGCAGGGAAGGTCGCCTGGACCGTCATTCCCTGGGCCATAGATGTCAACATCATCAACAGGGTATCAAGTTGCTTTATCGACATAGAAACAGCAAGCAGGTACATCGTGCCCCTCTTATTCCACCGTAGGGCTGTTGAATCAGCGGGTTTGCCCTTAGTTGTTGTTCCAGTACTTGTTCCAGTATCTGTCCGGGTTGGGATTCGTAGTTGGGCTCCATTTTGTATACTCGGGCATGGGATTCCATTTCTGGTACTTTCCATGATTGTTCCACCAATCGCCGCCGTGCGTCTTCATCCATGCATCGCTGTTCGCTTTGCCATAGACAGCAACGTCATCAGCAACGGCTTGGGCCATCATATCACCATAATTCCACCTCTTTTCCGGCTGCGCAGTTGGTGCAGCAAGACCGAGGCCAGCCAGGGCGGCAACGAAAATAGAAATGGAGGCGTGCATGATGTGAGTCTTGAAGAAACAAATAAAGCCGTAGTAATTATGGCCGGTAGAAGGAGAAAGTAGATGGAGTAGATTGATTGAGGAAAGGTAAATTGTCTTTGTCTTGCCGCCTTGTTGTCGGGGTGCTCGGCCATGGATATATATACATCGTGAGAGGAGGCATGCACTGCAGCATAGGTTAGATGTAACACCATCAAAAGGCACTTTCCATATCTAAAACTACAATAACTGCGACGTTAATTTTCGAAACGCACTCGTCCCATATGCATCGGTCGACGTTGTTCCCGCCATCTGTACGGGGGGTTCATGTTGAAACGCACAGCGTTTGGTGGCTTGGTGACTAGATGCATCACCGTCACCCTGGCCTCCACACCCGCTGGGCTGTGCCCTCTGTAAACCGTTCCAGTTCCAGGCATTCCATTTAATCCAAAGTACGTTGTGTTTTCGATAACTGCAACAGGCCTAGCATGGAGGCTGTACCGAAGGAGTGGTTGTGGTTGTCCATACCTATGCCTACCGTCAATCGTCTGCCTACTAGTGGCTGCCAGCCAGTCTCTACACATGTGCGTAGTATTATTAGATGCACTTGCTTCATGACGGATGCATATCAGTTGCATGTGCGACAATGATGTGCACTCACTTGTGTCCATGCCTTGCATGAGACGGCTAAATCTATGGCTCGGCGTACACGTCCAACTGTTCCGTGGTGAAATGCTCGTGTCATTGCTCGGCCGATGACGACGGTGGTAGGGGGGCAACTGGGCAACCCGCATCCATGGCGGATAAAAAATAGATGAATAACCCTCCACCCGTCTCGGGTGCCGTTGCCCGTCGGTTAGGGCAAAATGTCTGCGATGGCGGTGTCGCGAATCCCGATGCTCACAGCGTCGACTGCTCGTAGCCGTGGATGTGCCTACTTCTCCACAGCACGCGTGGCGCGTTTTTTTGCCCTCGTCCAATGCTCCATTCTCCGTGCCCGTCGTCATGTCGGTCGGTCGGTCGGTCGGTCGTCGGTCTAGCGATAAGGAAATTCGCGCGGTCGTCGTTCCGGCAAGGTGACGGCGCCGTCGTACTCGTCGTCTCGCTCCCTCGACCATTCTTTCCCGTCCTCGGCTCTCATGGCGTGCATCTCGTTGGATTCGTCCGTCGCGTCGTCGCGCAGCCGCCGGTGGGACCCGAGCACGTCCTTCCTCCCGCCGTGGCAGCAGCAGCAGAGGCGTCGCGCGATCCAGGACGGGGGCATCTTGGCGTCCGGGCCGTGCATGTAGCGTCCGGCGTGGATGGCGTTCCAGACGACGATGGCGATCCACATGGGCGCGCCGTCGAGGGCGTAAAAGTAGGTCTCGTTGTTGGGAAGGGGGCCGTCGAAGCCGCTCGAGAACTCGACGAGGCGAAAGACGATGCGCAGGGAAATGGCGAGCAGGCAGACGTACAGGGCGTAGGTGAGAGGGCGCCACCGTCGCTTGTCGTCAGCGAGCAGGCCCAACCGCTCGGCTCGCACCTGGTCGAGGTGGAACTTGACGATGAGGCCGACGAAGATGACGATGAAGGCCTCCTGCATGCCGATGCCGCCCATGTAGATGTCGATGCCTCTCTTCTGGGAGGCCGCATCGCTTCCCGGACCGGCCATGCCGCCGCCGACGAGCTGGATGACGAAGGAGACGAAGTCGAGGCTCACGAAGACGAGGGCGAGGATGCTCGGCGACAGAACCCAGACCTTTCGGGTGGGCGAGAAGAAGTGGACGACGCGGGCGAAGACCATGTAGGCATACGCATTCACCCCTGCCTCGGACGGTCAGCCTACGTCCTTGGAGCCGGGCGTGGGGGGGGGACGACGGGAGACGAACACAGAGGCGCGAGGAGGACGAGGATCTGGGACATGGTCACCATGGCCGTGCTCTGCTGGTCCTTGGAGCCGGCGGCGCGGCTCGCGTACGAGCCCGACTCCCACAGGGCGGCCATGACGATGACCCAGGAAAAGGCCGAGCGGTGGTGGAGGGCCTGGCCGACGTGGGCGACGAGGAGGACGGCGAAGAGGACGGCGAAGGCGACGGCGGCGGCAAAGGACGGAAAGTAGTTCCAGAGGGCACCGCAGGTCCCCGGCGGCAGGTAGCCGTCCTTGCCGGGTTGCATCGTCGGCGTGCACGTCGGCGTCGGCAGGTCGAGCGACAGGGGCGGGATGGACACGGGCTTGATGGACACGGGCTTGATGGACACGGGCGGGATGGACACGGGCGGGATGACGACTTTCGGTATGTTGACCTCAGGGATGTCGACGTCGGCCGCGCGAATCTCGAGCTCGCGCGGCCGAGTCGGCGTCGGCGGCTGCGTCGGCCTCGCCACCGGAGCGAGAGGGCCTTTGGTCGATGCCGGCGCCGCGGTGCTCGCCGGGAAGGCGGCGGCGAGGCTGACGACGGCGGCCATGGAGGCGAGCATCGAGCAGGGCCGCATCGTGAGGCACGAAGACGGTCGGTACGGTCGACGGACGGTGAGGGGGGAGAGGAAGGGAGGTCGACGACGATGGAAGAAGGAAGAAGACGATGGAAAAATTCGAGTGGCAAGGAATCAAGTTGGAAGGAACGTATCGAGCACAGGTACGGAGGAAGGAGGGCGGCTGGGGTGACGCAGAGCAGAGCACAGCGCCCGTACGGTACCGGCGATTGCGGTGAAAACGAGGTACCGAATCTCTCCTGTTCTGCTCACCACCTCGCGCGGGTTGGCGGTCAGAAGGCGGGAAAACAAACAACAAGGCGAGAGGAGAGACGACGAGCTCGAGGGCCCCGGGACGAATGTCGACGGGCAGAGGCGAACGCGCCGCGGGCGGTGCAGCGTGGTGCCACGACGAGGACAAGGTCAGGGGCGATGAGCGGCTCCGTGCCGAGGACCGCCTCGTTGGTCGTCGACGAGGGCCGCATCGACGACGACGACCAGTCGTTGGTTGCGTCGTATCGCCATTTCACTGCCTCGTTTGTCGAGATGGCAGGCCATGGATGGACGACGATGCTCGGCAGCCCGGCGTGCTGACCTTGTACAGGATACATGCACCACCCGGCTCACGCAAGTACTGACGTTGGTAACAGGTACGGCACAGCGTACGCGTGGACGAGGACGGCCGACTTGGCTGCGGAAGCAGCAGCAGCCAGCGAGCAAGTGTATGCGCAGGCACAGGCGAAGGCGTGGGTGCGCAGGCGTGCAGCACAATAGGTGTGCCTGTAATATAGGGGTGCCCGTACTCGGCGACGAGGTGCACAGTGTACGGAGCACAAGCATTCAGAGCAATACGCCCGGGCCCAGTCGCACTGCGTGCACTGCTCAGACATCAACTCCAAACTGGATGAATCCATGAACATGGCCGCGCTGGGCTGCGGTCGCCGGTGCGCTGTCCGGAGCGCAGGGTAATACTTGGCCACCCGTTTCGACCGGAATGACCGGCCCCCATGATAGGTACCGCGACTGGTTTCCATCCAGGAGCAGAGCTGCAGTTCTCTGAGGGGCCATAGTGTCCAGCTGCTCTGGCGGGCAGTCCAGCTTGCGTCCAAGCACGAAATGTTCCCTGCCGCACTGCACCTACAGAGCCGCACTGCACCTACAACTAGGCGCACCTGGAGTGCCGTACAGTGCAAGCTGGCACTTTGCACAAGTAGGCGAACAGAAAGACCAGAGTGCCTAGCGCTGTTTATGACAGTGCGGGTAAGCACTTGGCAGATGTAGGTGTGGCTACTCCGCACCTCTGGTAGGTTAGTAACTAAAGGAACCGGAGTGCCCGGTCGCGCCGGCGAGGGGTCCAACCTGTAACCGTCGACGCGTGCACGCTCTTGGCCGCTCGGTTGGTGCACACATGCAGCGTACGGTGAAGTGCTCGGTGCAGTGCGAGTAGGCATCCAGAGGGGACTGCCTAGCTGCTTCGATGGGTAGTCCAAAATGTGTCGATTCACAAACGTCTTGGCTGCACCGAGGGATCACCCCGTACAGTGTAGGCGCTTACCAAGTACATGTATTAGGTGCTCAGGGGGGTCGGACTGTCTAGCCGCTTTGGAGAGTCGTCCAGCGTGCTTGTACCGTGAACAAAGTCTGCGATAGCCTGTGCTCTAGGCGCACTTGTGCGGAGTAAATACAGTGTCCGACGTACTTACTCCATACCCTCCCTGTAAGCAATTGCCTACACCTACAAGTACTTGTGGGTGTCCACAAGCACCGGACTGCCTAGCCGCTCCAGGGGGCAGGTCCAACGAATACCATGCAAGCATTACTAGCTTGCACGTACTTGGTTGCACGTACTTGGTTGCACGTACTTGGTTGCACTTGTGCTTGTACGTTGTACTTGGGTGCGCGTGTGGGGAGTGATTATGTGCAGTTACAAGTGCTTACTTGTGCTTGTTGGTGTCCACAGGGACCGGATGGCATGCCTAGCCGCTCCAGGTGGCCCAACCTGTGCTTGCAGTGCAGCGCTGCACTTGGTCAAAGTGCAAGTAAGTGCTCCGTACGGAGTACGTGTCAGCGCATTGCGTAAGCACTGCAAGTGTTGGTGCGAGTACGCAAGTACTCTGTACACCGACAGCACTACACATGCTTGCTTGTACAGCGTACTCTGTACACCTACAGCGCTACACATGCTTGCTTGTACAGCTGTACTCTGTACACCTACAGCACTGCACATACTTACTATGCAGCTGTACTCTGTACATGTAAGTATATGCTGTTCGTGCTGTGCTCCGTACCGAGTACAGCAAGTAAGTACTTACTCCGTACTTGCCAATTCGTCACCTTCGTAGCTGCACTGTGGGTGTGCAGATAACACGTACGGGGCAGACCCATGTGCTTACTCCCCTGTCATTAGATGACAGATCCGAGCCTAACCGGCCCGGGCGAAGCGTCCGAGCGGCTCCCGCGAGCCCCTGCTAGAGCGACTCCCCCGCGATGCCAAGCCTCTACCCGCACCCCAGTCCGGCGGGGCGCGCCAGGCATCCGAGACGAAATGCCTCATGCTGCCTCATCCTCAACCACCACCATGGTGAGCATTATCGACGCCCTCGCTCTCGTCCGCCCATCTTACGTCCGCCCATCTTACGTCCGCCCATCCCCCCCCCTCCGCTTTCCTCCGCGTCAGCTGCACCACGGCTCCGATGATTCTCGCCTCTCGACTTGGCCGGTGCCCTTTCGGCTGCTGTACGAGGTACCTGGAATCGCCATCCAGGGCTGGGCCGGCTGACGGGCAGAGGTTCCTCGACGGCCGCTCCTCAGAGGCACCCGTGTCCATCTTCCACACCCGTGTGCACCGAGGTGCTGCTGCTACCCATCCGTACTGATGACGCACGATGCGTCCTGCATCCGCCTCGGCAGCCTCGAGTCCGTCCTTGCCAGTCGGTCCGGCTGCTCAACCGCTGGAGGCACCGTACCGGCACACGCATCGCCTTCTTACGGCTGCAACCGCTAGAGGCACAGTACCGGCACACGCATCGCCTGCTTACGGCTGCAACCGCTTGGGCGGGTGTGCACACCTACTGGCGTGCGTCGGAACGTGAGACCCTTCACCGCTTTGCCACCTTGCTTCCCCATTCCTGTCCCTCTCCCGCACCGACGAGCCTCGTCCGAAGGTAGGAGCCGGAGGCGCTACGCGGACTGGACTGGGGGCCTTCGTCTGACGGTACGACGCCGGCAACCCGTCATACTCAATGGCAAATGTGTTCATGCATCCTGCCACATGGACTGGGCTGTCGGCGGAAATTGTCCAGCCGGTGAGCCTGGCGACTGGTCGCGTCGTCCGTCGAGATACCAAGTCGCCTTCCCTTGGGCCGCACCCCGAGGGAGTCTTCCGCTCGCAATGATGCCGCTCCCGAAGCGCTGCACCGATCCCCGGCAATCGTCTGCGCACGATGCCGTGTTCCATCGATGTGCAGGATGACTTTGGTCCCGCCGTGGCCGCCGCTGACTGCAACGATGGCTTCGACTTCACTCTCCTCTTCGAGCAGCTCTGCCTGTCCATCCTCCCGGCCGCCGTCTTCGCCGTCCTCGGTCCCGCTCGACTCTGGCAGCTGCTTCGTCGCCCTCCCATCTGTCGGCCTGCTTCCTTGTGCCGCTTCAAGCTTGTCGGTGCCTCTCCGTCCTCTGCTCCTGCTCGCTCCCCGTCAGACTCCTACTCGCTCCCCGTCGGAGGCGACCGAGGCGACGGGAGAGATCATGGCTGACCCTTCGACGCCAGGCAACCCATGCCGCCTTCCTCGCCGTCCAGTTGGCTCACCTCGTTCTCCTGCTCGTGCCCGGTGCCGTGCCCCGGACGCGAGCCTCCATCCCGGCCGAGGCCCTCGTCTTGTGCGTCGCTCTGCTCTGCGTCGCACTCTCGCGCGTGGAGCACGTACGGAGCGTCCGTCCGTCGACGCTGCTGTTGCTGTATCTCGGCTTGGCCTTTTTTTTCGACCTCGTCCGCGCCCGCACCTTCTGGGCCGTCGATGGCTACCGGGTCCTGGCCACCGTCTTTTCCGTTGGTTTGGCTTTCAAGCTCGCCGCTTTCGTCGCCGAGTGCCTCGAGAAGCAGCCTGGGGAAGAGTCGTCCGCGCTGTACCGTGGCCGATCTCGCGAAACGGCAGGCAACGTCTTCGCCCGCGGTCTCTTCTGCTGGCTCAACCCCCTCCTCTGGCAGGGCTTCCGCACCGTCCTCCATGTTCCCGGCCTTCTCGGCATCGACCCGGAACTGGGCACGCCGGACCGGCACCGCCGGGTCTGGGCTCGATGGCAGCGTTCGCCGCTCCAAACGGCCGGCGCCTTGGTCAAGCTCGTCATCTCGGCGCACAGGCAGAGCATCTTGCAGGGCGTGCTGCCACGACTGGCGCTGTCGGGATTCACGTTTGCGCAGCCGTTCCTGATCACGCGCATCATCCACTTCGCCACCGCGCCCGGGGGACCCGATGGCAAGCTCGATGTGCAAGTGGGCAACGGCCTCGTCGTGGCAACGGCCATCATCTACGTCGGCTTGGCCGTCGCCAACGCCAACGCCCAGCACAAGACGTACCGCGTCATCACGCGGCTCCGGGGAAGCTTCATCTCGCTCCTCTACCGCAAGACTCTCCGTGTTTCCATGCCAACGGCCCAAGAATCGTCAGCCGTCACGCTCATGAGCGCCGACATTGAGCGGACCGGGTCGGGCCTTCGGTTCATGCATGAAGTCTGGGCGAGCCCCGTAGACCTCGCCTTGGGATTCTACCTACTCCAGCGAGAGCTGGGTCCAGCAGCCGCCGCTCCCGGGGTCCTCTTTCTACTCTGCAGCGCCGCGGGTCTGCGAGTCGCCGCCAGCATGGGTCGGCGCCAGCGGCTGTGGCTCGAGTCCATCCAGCACAGGATCAAAGTCACGTCCGATTCGCTCTCCGCCATGAAGGAGGTCCGCATGGGAGGTCTCCAGGCCCGCGTCGAATCCCAGCTGGAAGGGTTGCGCAGGAAGGAGATTGACGCGTCGCGGCCCTTTAAAAACGCTCTCGCGCTGATCGTCTGCCTGTCGTACACGACGGCAGCCATGGGACCCGTCTTTTCCTTTGGCATATACTCGCTGCTGGCCAAGAAGAACAACACGAGGCCCCTCACGGCCGACACGGGATTCACCGCCCTCGCCGTCTTTTCTCTGCTGCGCACGCCCATGGCCATGATTCTCGACTCCGTCGCGGGTCTTGTTGGATCCTTGGGCGCCATGCGACGCATCGGCGAATACATGGCGACCGACAACCATCTTCCGCCACGCCACGACGATCGTCCATCGTCGGTTCGTCTGCCCCACGAGGTGCAGATGCCGGAGAAGTTTGTGCTTCCGCTTCTCGAATGGCAAACTCGAGCGACGCTTCCGATGCCGTCGCCGAGCCCCAGCATTGTCACGGCGACACAATACAGCGCCGGATGGGACCAGGACCGCGGATACGTGCTGCAGGATCTCACATTCTCCGTTCCCCGCGGCTCGTTGACCTTTGTGGTTGGACCCGTGGGCTGCGGAAAGTCGACCCTGCTCTGCTCCATGCTCGGGGAGACTGTGGTGAGCAAGGGAGACCTGCGCGTCGCCTTTGACCGCGCGGCATACGTTGGCCAGTCGCCGTGGCTCACAAACGACACCATACAGAACAACATCATCGGCACCGGCGCGTTGAACAAAGGCTGGTACGATCAAGTGGTCGACGCATGCGCACTGCGGCACGATATCGATGGCATGCCGCGTCACGACCAGGAGATGGTCGACAGCGGCGGCTCAAACTTGAGCGGAGGCCAGCAGGCCCGTTTAGGCCTTGCTCGCGCCGTCTATTCTCGACATCAAGTCGTTCTCCTGGACGATGTCATGAGCGGGCTCGACACTCGGACGGAAGAAGCAGTGTTTCGAAATCTCCTAGGACCGGACGGCCTCCTACGTGGAGGCAAAACGACGACGGTATTTGCGACCAACGCGGTGCATCGCCTGTCGGCCGGAGATCACATCGTCGTCCTATCCACCAGCGGGAACATCGTGGAGCAGGGGCCTTACGACGAGCTCTGGACAATTACAAAGCACGACCAGGCCGATCGCAAGGACCACGCGCTGGCGGACGAGTTCGCACGACAACGGCACACCGCAGCGCGGCGGGACGCCCGGCAAGTTTCGGATTCCCCGGCGACGGGCACGCAGCGGCGGACGGGCGACCTCACCGTCTACATGTACTATGCCCGTGCCGTGGGCTCGTGGAACTTTGGCCTGTTCATCGGCTGCGGCGCACTCTTCGTCTTTGCCCTTCTCTTCCCGCAGTATCTGATGCGCTGGTGGGCGGAGGAGAACGAACGGCAGGCTCACGGCAAGCTCGGACGCTATCTCGGAGCCTACTTTGGCCTCGCTTGCCTTGCGCTCCTCGGCCTTGGCGCGGGCTGTCTCCAGCTCGTGGTGAGGATGATGCCGCGCGCATCGGCAACGTTCCACACGACGCTGCTGCGGACGACGATGGACGCACCGCTGTCCCTCTTTTCCGGCAGCGCCGTGGGCGATACGATCAATCGCTTCAGCCAAGACCTGCAGCTGATCGACATGGAGCTGCCGCTGGCCCTGTTCAACACGTCGATCGAGCTCCTCTCCAGCATTGGCAATCTGGCCGTCATTGCCATCGCGGCCAGATACATTGGCGCCGCGCTGCCGGCGGTGCTGATCACCTTCTTTGTCGTGCAGGTGTTTTACCTGCGAACGGCGCGGCAGCTGCGGCTGCTCGACATCGAGGCCAAGGCTCCGCTCATCTCGCACTTTCTCGAGACGCTGTCCGGGCTGGCGGCCATCCGAGCGTACGGCGCCGAGGAAGACTACGAGCGGAGGTGCATGGAACGGCTGGACCATTCGCAGAAGCCGAGCTACCTGCTGTACTGCGTGCAGCGGTGGCTGAACCTCGTGCTGGACCTCATCGTCGCGGGCATCGCCGTCGTCTTCGTCACGATCGCGGTGAAGACGAGGGGGCGCATCGAGCCGGGTCTCGTCGGGACGGCGCTCGTGGGCATCGTCAACTTTAGCGTCAGCATCAAGGCGCTGCTGGAGAACTGGACGAACCTCGAGACATGCGTGGGCGCCGTGTCCCGGGTCCGTTCGTTTGCGGCGGAAAGCAAGTCGGAGCACAGGGCGGGCGAGATTCAGGTGCCGCCTGAGAGCTGGCCCGTCCACGGTCGAATCGTCTACGACGACGTGACGGCCACGTGGGAGGAGAAGGGCGATCAGCCGGTGGTCAAGGACATCTCGTTGGTGATCGAGCCGGGGCAGAAGCTGGCCATCTGCGGCCGAACGGGCAGCGGCAAATCCTCCCTCATCGCGACTCTGTTCCGCCTGCTCGAGCCGCAAGCCGGCACCATGTCGGTCGACGGCGTCAATCTCGGCAGCCTGCCACGACAGGAGGTACGGCAGCGGCTCATCTGCGTCCCTCAAGCACCCTTTCTGCTCAGCGGAACGGTGCGGGGGAACGTGGATCCGTTTGGGGTCGCCTCGGACGAGGAAATCACAAAGGCCCTCGGCCAGGTCCGCATGCTCGAGGCGGTCAACGACTTGGGCGGGCTCGACGGGCTCCTCGACGGCGACGGACTGTCGGTTGGACAGCGGCAGCTGCTCTGTCTCGCGCGGGCGACGCTCCGACGAGGGTCGATCCTCGTTCTCGACGAGGCCACGGCTTCGTTGGACTGGGATACGGAAACAATCGTGCGGGAGGTGATTCAGACCGTGTTTCGGACGCATACCGTCATCACGATTGCCCACCGAATCTGGAGCATTCTCGACTACGACCGCGTGGCGGTGATTTCGCACGGCCGCGTGGCCGAGTACGGCTCGCCAAGGATGCTCCTGGAGGATCCTACCTCGATGTTCTCGCAGCTGCATCGCGCAAGCGCTGGCCACCCAAGGACGAATGAGGAGGATGACGATGAGGCGGCATGACGAGGCGCTGGGAGTGGACGGGGGGGCAGTCTGCTGGAAGGGTTCGGGGGGGTGTACAGCGACATCGCCGTCTGACGACCAGCAATGGGTACCTACGATAGACTTGGCAGGATGGCAAACAATCGGATGCTCGGGCGAGGTGCGCTGTTTCAGACAACTCTCGAATTCGATCATGATTTGCAGCTCATTCTTTGTAGAGAGATTATAACCCCATCGCTTTTCCTCCTCACGCTTCGTTTCTTGCCAGCGTACCTCAAGAGATTACTCTTGGCAGCGAGGAGTGACGGATACCTTGCAGCGTTCCAGCGAGGGTGACGGGGTTATTTCAGTGTTCCAGCAAGGGTGTTGGCGCCCTTGCAGCGACTGGGAACTGGCAGTGACCTCGCTGGTGTTGGACGGCACAGGCGTCAATGCCCCCCTCCCCACAGCGTTTCAGGTATTCGCATGGGATGCAAACCTGCCTGTCCGACGCCATTACTACTCTTTCGCGGCAAAACGTGCATTCGTATTTTCTCCTTTCAGTGCCTTTCCGTATCCTGTTTCCTCTCCCCACTTCATGGTCATGAACTCGTATATGCGCCCCTCCACCTTCATTCACTGCGACGGCCGGCGACGGCACCGTGTGTCAGCGCACATCCGCAAGTCATCATCATCTACCGCATGCATGCAAACCTGTATTCTCCAGCGCATGACCTTTATGCCATGAAGTGAGCGTCGAGATTCGGAGCGGCACCCGGGCGATGGCGGCCCGAGGGTGTGCCATCGATCCCTGCGTCCAATCTTTGTGCCGGCCTGATCACTCCACAGACGGGAAGCCGAGCGAACGCTGCGTCGGGTCAGACTTGCTTGCTGTTGTGGATGAGGACCAATCCCGGGTGTCCGATGTTCAGGACGAGAACGGTGACGCATATGACGCTGCGGCAGGCAACGACGGAATCACATTAGCACGCGGCCGACCCGGCACACGACCGAAGGCGGTGGCAAGCAACAGACGTACCCCGATTCGAGGGCGATGAAGAAGATCTCGTCCCGAAACATGTCGCTAAAGTAGCCCTCGTGCAGCTCGACGATGCGGTAGGCGCAGCGGAGAAGGATGAGGAGGATGGCGGTGAAGAGCAGGGCGAGGAAGACGACCAGGCGGCTCGTCAGCTTCCGGCGCGCGTCGGCGTGGCGCCAGCAGGCGGTCAGGTAGTCGGCAAAGAGGATGCAGAAGAGGGCGAGGGTGAAGACTTGGAAGACGAGGCCGGCCAGCGAAATGTTGACGCCGACCTGGATCTCATCCGTCGTCTCGGCCACGCACGACAGCGATCCGCCGACGGCCTGAAGGACGAGGGAGACTACGTCGCAGGGGATGAAGACCCAGTAGATGAACTTGGGATCAAAGCGAGATATCGATTCGTCAATGGCGTGAATGCTGCGCGTTTTCCCTCGTCGTCGTCAGCCGCCACGGCGTCGGCGAGGGGACGGGACGGAAGGGACGGCACGCACAGCTGGGACAGCAGAATGTAGATGGCGGCACAGAAGAAGACGGGCGCGAGGGTGATGCATACTGCGACGAGCGGGCGGTCAGGAACCTGCGTTTGTTCGTCCTTGGTCGTCTCTCGTGGCCACGACGCAGCGAGGACGCGTCACGTGCAGGGAGGGAGAGGCGGGGGCGGTGAGGAAGGAGAGGGTCGGGGCGGTGAGGAAGGAGAGGCTCGGAAGCTGAGAGGGCGAGGACGAAGAGGAGGCAAGAACTTGGAGGAGAAGGGAACGAAGAAGATGGAAGGACGGAAGAGGCGAGGACGAAGAGGATGGGCGAACGTAGAGGAGAAGGGAACGGAGAAGATGCAAGGACGGAAGAGGCGAGAACGGAAGAAGCGAGGACGAAGCGGAGGCGAGGACGAGAGGAGGTGAGGACGAGAGGAGGCGAGGACGAGAGGATGCGAGGACGAGAGGAAGCGAGGACGGAGGAGGCGAGGACGGAGGAGGCGAGGACGGAGGAGGCGAGGACGGAGGAGGCGAGGACGAAGCGGAGGCGAGGACGAAGCGGAGGCGAGTACGAAAGGAGGTCAGTAAGGACGAGGCGAGGACAAAGTCGAGGCAGGACGAGGACGAGGCGGAGACGAAGACGAGGCGAGGACAACGACGATGCGGTGAAGACGAGGCGAGGACAACGACGAGGCGTCGAGGAAGCAGAGGACGAGGAGGAAACGAAAATAGAAAAGGACTTGCTAATCTGCAACAGAAAATGGCCAAAATCAAATGGATTTTCGTAGAGATGGATGCGGCCCGCGTAGCCGATGATTTCCAAGATGCAGCCGCTGACCATGCCGGCCGTGAAGCCCCAGGTGCGAGCGCGGGCGCCCTGGTAGGCGTGGGCGGCGAGGGAGAGGGCGAAGAGGGCGATGGCGGTAGCGCTGGCCGCCGTCGAGGGCCTGTAGCCCAGGATGCTCCACTCGAGCGGGCAGAGGTCCAGCGTGCAGTTGGCGTCGGGTCCGAAGGGGACGAGCCCGCCGATGGCAAAGGACATGACGCTTCCTCGGATTCGGCGGAGACTCGAGCGTCGATGGCAGCGATTCGATCGGGGATGGAGAGGAGAGCGCAGGAGCCGAAGGGTGAGATGAGAAGAGGTCGGCGAGTTGCTGTCGAGGAGCGAGCCCATCAGCAGGACGAGGGCCGTCGCACAGGATTGGACGCTGCCCACTCGCGCAGGCGACGCAGCCTCGGAGGGAAGAAGACATGTCGGCCGTACGGAGCACGCACGGCGAGGGTGCCATCGCGTTCGGCGTCGCCTCGAGTTTGTTCGTCCTCGCGTTGTTCTTTTTTTCTTGGCCATCGTCGACGTGGCCAAGCGAAACCTTGGGCGTTTTGCGTCGGCCGTCCCGTCGCCCCTCGCCCGCCAGCACAGCGGGCCGGCGGAGGTGCTGGGGAACCATTTTCGCCCCCCCGAGCTCTGTCCTCCAGCGCCGCCTGCCCGCTGGGCGGGGGGACTTTTGTGAGGCTCCAGGGGGCTCGCGCGCTAACGGTACGATGCCGTGGTGCCTGCAGGTACCGCCACCAAGCACGTTCGGCACATGCCTGCAGGCGGCACTTGGCACGGATACCACGGTACCCACGTTGTCAGCACGGAGTACCTCTGGGCGTACGAACACGTCCTCGTGTCCACCAAAGTATGCAAACTGCTCGCAGGTAAATGCAAACCACTCGTAGGTGAATGCGTACTACTCGTAGGTAATTACTAGGTATGCAGCGTATGGAGCATTCATGCCGAGCATTATTCCGGAGTATTACTCCGTACCGCTGGCAGAAAGATGGCAGAACCTGCCAAGCGTGCAATGGTGGGGTGACAAAATTGTCGATTCACTTTGTAGCTGTAGCGCAACCAAAATTGAATCGTCACTTTGTAGCACCTGCGTATGGGGCACTCGCACACAAAAGTACCAAGCGAGCACTACTGTAGGTTGCAGGTAGGCAAGCAAGTAAGAACGAATATTCGCGTGCGGTGCTGCGACGCACAGCCACAGGGCACCTCTCAGCAGGTTCCCACCAACGGTCGGTCCGCCTGCTGTCAAGCTTGGTTGTGCTTACTTTAGTAGGTACTAACCTATTAGTGCACTTAATTACAGTACTCGGTAATCCCGGCCAGCACAAGTACTTGGGCCGCACGGCACGTACAGCCACAGTGCATCTACGGAGCACAAGTACCACCGTGGCCGTGAGCAGGTTCCCACGTAACGGCCATTCCGCATGCTTCGAGCCTTGTCGTGCTTACGGAGTACTTGGTGTTGACATTGAATACTTGCAAGCATCTGCAACTGCATGACATGCAGAGCCACGGTGCACCTACAAGTACCGAGATCCAGCACGTTGGCGGGTACCGTATTATCAGCGTTGCCGTCCCGTGCTCATGCTTTGGCTTGCTACAAGCTTGGTTGTGCGTAATACTTAATACTTGATAACTATACTTGAACTCCGTGTCGACACTGCATGCCACGTACAGCCGCAGCGCCCCTACGGAGTTCAAGTGCTTTTGCGAGAGTTGTGTTTTCCAACGTAGACCGTACGTCTGCTTGCTACGAGCTTGTGCTTGCAGAGTACTCCGTACTTGGTATAATTACTTGCAGGTACAGGCGTCGGCACTGCAGACATGTACCTGTGCAGCCACGGTGCACCTGCATGTACAGAGATCGCATACCTTTGCAAGTACCTACTGCGTCGTCCGATGTACTTGACCGTGCTTTTGCTCGCCACAAGCTTGGCTGTGCGAAGTCGGTCATGATTGATTAATACTTGCATCACCTGCGGCGCATGCCACGTACAGCCACGGTGCACCTACGAGTCCCGTGTTGGTGTTGGCTGTGCGGACTGGGTACCTACCTAGGTAGGTAGTAATATGGACATGCAGCTACGAGCGCTGACCTGGACAGCCACGGTGCACCAACGGGGTTCGAGGCCTTATGCATGCAACGACTGTATTTTCCAACATGGCCATCAGTCCGCTGGCCACAAGCTTCGTCGTGCTCGGCTGATATTGCTGGCAAGTATTTGCAGCGCACGAAACGCACAGCCGCAGTGCACCAACTCGCACCCATTGCCGGTGCCGACGTAGCTTCCATGGTCCATCCGCAGCCTGCAACTTGGGTGCACCTGGTCCTTGCTGGTATTGACGGTGCCTAATCCGCACAGCCACAGGGCACCTTCGGCATACCGGCACACCTGTGGGTTCTGTATCGGTCATTTCACTCGCTGCATGCTTCGCTGTAATTTGTTAGGTGATTACCACAGCCACGGAGCACTTGCGCGCACCAATGTACTTGGGCTACGACAGAGATGACAGCAAGCACAGTAATTCCGCTCGCCGAAAGATTGGTCATCATGCTCGGTGCGTGCTAAACTCCTGATAGGTATTCGAACCCTGTACCTATGGACTACGGAGTACCAAGCCGTCAATCGTCCCCTGCCCTCCGTCCTTGTGCCGTACAATGATGCATGGGCATCACCTCGCAGGACACGAGCACGGGCATGGCATCCATTGATCCCACGCTCAGTGCGACGCCCATGTTGGGTAACTTGGTATCAGTGATGCCCAATGCCCAAGTATCGGCCTGTAACAACGTGCAGTAATGGTACGGATATGTGCTGTAACGGTACGGATACGTGCTGAAATATTCCGATGCCGTGTGCGTGCTCCGTGGCACGGTGTGCCTTAGTAATGGATACGTACTTGCCTGTCCCCTCTAGCCCTCACCATCGACGCTGCGCTGCGAGCACCCACGCCCACGCCTTTGGGCAAAAATACTCATCACCGACGACGCTCATCACCCTCCCGTCACGGCACGTCTAATCGGCACTTTTGTGGCCAGGGGCATTGCGTGTCGGCCATGCCGTGTCCACGCACATGAGCACCCATCCTACGCATCCATACCCTGGCCCGACGACCACCGAGGCACCCCGGGTGGGAGACCACCGTGACAAGCCCCGTCTCCTCGACCTGGCCCATCCCATCTGTGCCACGCATTTCTGGCCCACATGTTCTGCACGCATTCTTTTGCTGGCAAGGCGAGCGGGCACGTGCGAGCGGCATGCTCCTCGCCGAGAGTGGCCGCCTTGCCAACGCCGTCGAGGATGCAGGCACCGTGGGCACGGTGATGCGTCGTCGTCGACCGTACCCCATCGTGGACGGTGGCGGGACTCGATGTGTCGTTCCACGGCGACCCTGGCCCTTGCTCGCAGAAGAATGTCTCGCCGCCTCGTGCGGCCTGCACCACGCATGGTGCCGGTGCCGGTTTCGAAATGAACGGAGCCTCGGCCACGCAACCGTTTCTGGCGAGATGTCATTCTCCAAAGATGTTGACCGGCTTGGTCCACTCGTGGCCACGTCCAAGACGATGCGTCCACGCAGGTGCGGTACGTGCACGCCGTGGCCGACAAAGCATCGTCCGTCGTCCTGGCCCCCTACAATCGTCCGTCGTCCTAGCCCCCTACAATCGTCCGTCGTCCTGGCCCCCTACATGCCAAGAACCCGGGCAGTCGACAAGGGCCTTCCCGGCGATCGCCTTGTCCGTCCCCGCTCGCGCGAATGGTGGCCGCGAGCGAATCGAAAAAAACTTGGCAACGCTTGGCGACCTGCCATGGGCGGCCGTCGACTTGTCCCTGCATGTTTCGGGATTTTTATGACAGCATGCATCGCCATCCGACGCACGCCAACAAAGTAGCCCATGATGCTGCGCGGCATCGTCGCTCGTGTTCTGGCCCAGCATCCCGCGCGGCCGAAGAAGAAAGATGAGCAAAAAGAAAAGTCGTTGGTGAGACGAGCTTGGTTTTCCACCCATGTAGCCAGGCGGAGTGGTCTGTCAACTTTGTCGAAGAAGAAATCACGCCGTCGAGCGGCTTGCCATTCCTCCCTCTGCGCGTCGATGCCGCGGCCGGCGAGGTGAACGAACGTGGACGAGGGCGAATGGAGTCCGTCGGCCCACCTCGCATGTTCGTCGGTCGGGCGTGCAGAGTTCGTCGTGAGTGCCCGACATGGGGGGCGAAAGGAAGCCGCTCCTGCGTGCCCGTCGACGGAGGAGCCATTGGCCTCTCCTCTCGCCGCGGCAACCCGACTGCGGCCTCGTCGACACGACGCAGGAAAAGAATGAACTAAAAAACCAGCAAGGTTGTCATGGGCGGACATGGCGAAGCGTCGCCGTGGCCGCGACGAAAGAGGCATCGCCCAGGTGGCATCATTCTCGCCGCAACTCGGCGCGACGACGCATCCCCGGGAGGCTCCCTGCACGCCCACGATGTGTGCATCTCGCACTGAGCATGCGAGTGCGTACCCTTCGATGCGTCCGAAATGGCTCGTCGACGTCGCTGCCGTCAATCGCCTTGCCGCGAAATGACTTTGATGCCGGCACTTGGCGAATGCATGCGCACCACGGCCGCTCGCTCGTCGACGCGGGTAAGCTTATCGCGACGTCACCCGCTGGCGCTTCGCGAGGCGGAAGAGGACGACGAGGGTCCCGTGAGGACTGTGCTGCGCAGCCGCCGTCGCGGCCTCCTGGTGTCAGCAGCCGCTGACAGGGCACGGCACAAGTCCCGTCCCGTCCCACCCAACCCGTCTCGGGGACCGCGCAGCGTCCTGCATGCGGTACGCGAGCTCGTCCTCGTTCCTCTCGCCGCACTCCTCGCGCTCGTACGCCTAAGCCAACCGTTCGGTCGTGTCATGAGTCGGAGGACCAGCGCGCGGTCGCGGACGGGGTTGGTTGCTTTGGCGCCTGCCTTCGAACGTCGAATCCATCCCTGGTTTCACCTCGCTCGAGACGATGGGCAACGTCCGTCGAGCCTCGCCTTGCCCTGTGCCACCGGGCAGATAATATGCGTCCGCCCGCCAGCCTGCCCGCCCCGCCAGTCCGCCCGCCTGCCTGCCTGCATGTCGACCAGTCTGCCCGTCCGTCCGCCTGCCTCTCCGCCCGCCTGCCCGCCTGCCTACCTGCGTGCCCTCGTTCTCGGTCGGCAACGGCTGCTCGTTCGTGCTACAACAGCGTCGACGTAGGGCTGCCTTCTCAGGCACCGACCAAACGTCAAGCTCCTCGCCCTCCGTGCTTCTCCGGTCCCTTCGGCCACCCCGCTCCATAGCATGCCGCCCGGACAGCAGGGCGATCACGGCCTACGTCTGGGCCGCCTCCCCAACGAGCTCGTATCTCGCCTTCAGCTCTTCGCGGGTCTCATCCTGACCGTCGTCGCCTGCGTCCTCGCCGTCATCCGCTTCTACGTGCTCGATCTCGTCATACCCAAGGTCTACTCGGCCCGAACCCTCGAGCCGCTCAACGACGGCCAGCGGCGCGGCTTCGTCAACCACCACGTCGCCGCCGGCACCAAGATATTCCTCATCATCATCACCTGCTACCCCCTGCTCGCCGTGCTCTCGGGCGGCGCGACGCCCCAGACCCCCTTCGCGCCGGGCATGAGGACGACGCTCGGCGACGTCCTCGTCGTGTCCGCTCAGGTCTTCACCGCCATGTACATCTTCGAGCTCTTCTACCGCGAGAAGATCTCGCCCATCGGCTGCGCCCACCACGTCGGCGCCATCGTCATCGCCCAGACGGCCCTGGCCATGAACGTCAACTTCGACAAGGAGCCCGACAGCATTTACGAGCTCCTTCTCTGCTTCATCTGGGGTACCGACCATCCATCGTCCCCCGCTTTCCGTGCGTCGTCCCTCTAACCTTGCCCTTCCTTCCGCTTCGCAGGCGCCTTCGACGTCGTCGCCGAGCTGTGGCCGCACGTGGCCATGATCGTCTACCGCATCCACACCCCGAAGCACCTGCTGCTCGCCCGCACATTCTACGCCACCATGGCCCTGGAGCTTGTCGGCACGACGGTCGAGACGGCCGTCGTCATGTGGATATTCGGAAGCCTCTGGGACCGATGGTCGCTCTCGCTCAAGATCGCCACGCCCATCCTGCACACGCTCTTCTCCGCCGCCCAGCTCTGGAGCGCGAGGATATTTTACAAGCTGGCCAGGGAGCAGCGGACGAAGCACCTGTACGAGTAGCGTGTGCCATTCGGGGTCCGGCATATTGTTTCATGGGCGAGTCCGCGCCCCGCTCACGAGGAAGAACGGGTCCGATAATACGAAGCGCATTGCGCGCGAGATGAGATGGTGCCTGTACGAGTGGACTGTACGATTCGGGGTCCGACATGCTTATTTCATCGACGAGTCTGCGCCCCGTTCACGAGGAAGACCGGGTCCGACGATACGAGGCGTATCGCGCGCGAGACGAGATGGCGTCCACCATTTCGGCGACAATGCTCGACGCGAACCGTCGCTCCTCTGTTCTCCTTCTGCTCGCCTTCGCATCCCCGACCGGCGCCGACGGTTGGTACGGTTGGGAGGGGTCGCGAAAGAGAAGCAGGCTCCGTTGGGAGCCGGGACTCGAATGTCGGCAATTCATCATCAGAACCAACAGGCTGCCCTTCAAGGTGAGTACGCGTCACGGCGGGGTCAGCAACCGACGCAGTGTAACCTCGTGTTCATCTTTCCGGCTTGGGTCCGCGTCGACCCTGGCGGTAAGACATTTCCCTTGGCCCCTTTCGCTCATGTACTGTAACCTTATTTTCGTGTACAAGACGGCCATGACGTCTGTGTCTTATCATTGATTGCAGGGGAAATGATTGGGTATGGGGGGGGGCAGGACACGCCGGGCTGTGTGAAAACGAAGGCATCCAGGCGCTGGGCGTGTTGTAAGAAGCGAGAACAACAGGTATGTCGAGGACGTCATGCGTCGAGAACAAGCGTACGAAACCTCTTCATGCCGTTACCAATCGTGCGATGGGTGCATTTACCTGGAACGACCCGGTAGATGAACTGCAAGCAAGGCCGAACCATGTCGGATGTTGTTGGGAATGTCAGCCTCGTCATAAGCAAGTAAGAAAATAAGGACCAACGCGTTAATTTCCTCGCAACAGGACACACATCCCTCCGAGGTGCGCCAACAGTTGCGTTACGGCGCATGCGGCCATTAAATACGTGCTTGTACAGTGTTATTCATGTTATTCATATCTACGGAGCGAGTATACGAAATCAAATCTCTGTTCATACGAAAATTCGCAACACGCCCAACGACGCCCCACGGCTAGTACTTGGCGCCTATACGATGCATGAAGATGCCTGCTGCATATGCTGACCGACTTCTAGTCTTGATCATCGTCGGCGCGCTGTAGCTGCTGAGACGGCTGTGATTCCAAGGTCTGCCGGAACTGTGAGGCCGCCGTGACTGCCAGGCCGGGCTCTGACTCCCTTAGCTGTCATGACACCCGGGCTGCTAGAACTGCTGGGACTGCCATAACTGCCGATATCGCCGTGGCGATGAGCCTTTTTATATTACTCATGATTCCTGCACGAAGAGCTCGGAATAGTACGGGTCAAGTCGTCATGAGCCAACAACAGAGGCCAAGGATGTCTGCCCTCCATAAGGTGTGTAGCCGTCACTCGTACACTCCTAGAGCTGTATTACCACGGAATGACACTGCATAATGGAGAGTCCACCCGTCTGACGCCCTGCGAGTATCACCCATCGTGGGCGGCGCCTCCACATCCATGGGGAGTGGTCATTTCGGTGAGGCATCGTTGCATACGCTTCAACAAGGCATGATCCGGCGGCTGCAACGATGGTGCCGAATCAGGTCCCATGACCCGGACCTGTTTTACGTCGAGGCACCTGTACACCTGCACTTCGTACGGCTTGGCTTGTTTCAGTTATCGTTGGAGGCGGGCAAAAGTTTATCAATACTCACAACGATGCATCGGAGCACAACACGCACTCGTGGGGAAGAAAGAGGCCGTGGTTCATGGGAAGCAAGCCATGGCAGTGCCGCGTCATGTGTAACTGCGGTGCAAATCATTCCCATGCAGACTTGTTGCCATCGATCTCGCATGGTTGTATGCAAGGTCTGGAGAGCTTGCACCGAAGTGACGAGCCATGTATTTGTTCCGTACTGTGGCCATTTTTTCATAGCATTTCCTTGTTCAGCTTATGGACTGGCTTACTTCTACAGCAAGTCAGCTATGATATGGGCGACTCCTCTCGTCACAACCACCCTTGTTGTGATATCATACATTGCATTGAACGAGCACTACCATCACGCAACTGTGTCACAAATTGAAATACGGATATGAATGATGGACTTGGAGTATCTAAAGGTAGAGTTGGTTCTTGACTTTATTCCTTGACCGCATTGTCCTCTTCTTCGATGGGGTTGAAGGGCTTGACAATGCGCCCGCCGAATGGATAATTCATATCCACTCGCTTGATGATAAAAGTGCAGTCGCAGTTATCTCCGCGCTTTGGTAGAAGCTCATCTCCGGATATCCCACATAGAAACCAATCCCTACACGGTTCCCCTCCACCTCCTTGGTCTCATCGTCGTCAACGGTTTCAGATGGGTTAATGTGTTATGGACGAAGCAGATTCCGCTTCATTCGATAACCCTACCATATCGATTGACGAGGTGCTCATGAACGAATACCACCGGCCTCGCATGGAAAGAATGCAGAAAAGAATGACAAGACATGGGAGCCGTGTGCCGTTTTGGGGGGATTCAGCCGAGTTTAAGAATGATGCGGGTTTGGCAGGTGACAATTCAGCAACCGCAATGTGCCTATGGCACGCGACGCTGCTTCGACTCGGAGCATGGCTCAAGAGAAGCTGCATGACCCGAGTGATGCTTTCAGGGGTCCATCCATTTGGTTGGTGCAGTTGTTCAAGTATCGGATGGCAGCGAGCCGCGTCACGGTTTGATAAACTTGCCGCGAGCGCTCGGCAGGGGACAAGACGTATACGCATCCAAAACGACCAACTTCCAGGCGAATGCAAATGTAGCAGCTGAATTTTCAAGTCTCGGTGGCTGCGTCATGCTATTCGCCGCACCAAACGATTGAAGCCCGATGATCGGGTATACCGGAAGGTTACGAGGGTGAAACCGGTTTGATGATCAGAGTGACTCGAAAAGTCGTACGTAATGCCCCCAAACCTTGACTCGGGCTGGTCTGCGCGAGAAGTCAAATACGCAGAGCTTGCCACCATCAAAGTTGGACGAGGCAAAGACTCGGGCACGACACACTCGTTTAACGGGCACGCAGTGGGTGCCGAGACGAACTTGACGACGTAACATGACGTGCTGGCTACGTTCATTACCATTTTCTTGATTATTTTCGCTCAAGGACGCCCCGTGCAGTGCGCAATATGAGGGCATGTCGAGGCATCTTCTCCTGGACCGTTTTCGTCGGCGGACTGCCCCAACTTCTCGCCGCCGCGGCCATGGGGAGTACGGAGGGAACCTTTTCGAGTACGGGACCCTTCTCCAGTTCGAGGAATGGCCGACGCTGATGGTCGATAGCGCCGACGGAGCTCCCGATGCGAGCGAGGTCGAACAGGCTCATCCCCGTCGTCGTCGGGGGGCCGCAGGATCTCTTCGTGCCCAACGTCATCCGAGGGGCAAAGCCGGGCGATGTCGTGCAGTTTCAATTCAGCAACGGCAACCATACGGTGACGGAGAGTGCCGAGAACGCGGCATGCCAACCGCTCCAGGCGCAAAGGGCCGAGGCCATACATAGCGGTCACGTACCCTTCCGGGACGGCCAGACCGAGGTAGGGACCTTTACCATGCCCGTCACGAGGTCGGAGCCCATGTTTCTATACTGCGCCACCGGCCCTCACTGCCAGACGGGCCAGGTGATGGTGATCAACCCGTCAGTACCGCGACCGCACAGGCCATGATTCGCGTCGTTTCCGGCTGACGTGAACCAGCACGAGCGACGACCAACTCATCAAGTACGCCAAGCTGAGCATGGGGGCAAAGGAAAACGTCGATGGCGGTGCTGTCTCCGGCGGCTTTGTGGGGAAGATCCCCTTGCAGGATGCGGCCTTCACCCCAGCGCCGGCCGAGAAAGACGGGGCGGGGCCTCCGGCCGAGGCGCCGGCCACGGAGCGGTCGGCAATCAACGAAACCAGCCAGGCCACGACGCTTGGCAGGGTCAAACGGGCGTCGGCATCACACCGTTAGGCATCCGAACCATGTTGCCTTTCCTTTCTCCACGGCGTCTGGACTCGACTGGGTGCGTGGCAGCAGTCAGGGGATTTCAAATGCCCTGCCCAGGACCTCCCACGCGGACGGTCGACATGTTCACGGTGCATGGATTGACAAGCTGCATGTGCGAGTGTCGCGCAGGGGAAGATGGGAACTTTGTTTTCATGGGTGACGTGTCCATCATCGGACAGTTTCGTCCGGCGACGACCAGCGGTGAATCGTACGGATCACGGTGAGCGAGGTCAAGGGACGGATCTTGAGTTTGGCGTCCTTCCGGTCGCTTGAAAATCTGACACGAGATGAAACGACAGCTCTCGTATAGCGGGCAGCAATACTGCATGCAATTTTCGCCATGGAGGAAGCAGCCACCAACCCAGTTCGTCACCAGAGCCGTGCTGTTTGAGCGGGGAGCAAACGATGATGAGGCGAAGCACATTCACCTCGATTTAATTCAATATTCTCCGAGAATATGCGCTCTACCGGTAATTTGGTGGCGATTCGGGGCATCTGTCCTGCGTTGAAGGGCAAGCATGGACTTTCTCACCAACCTCGTTCCACGGATGGGTCAGAGGTCGGATCCAGAGTATTCATGTACGATGATTTTTGCCGTGTCATGCGTATATTTTCTTGCCTGATGTCAATGCATACGTGAATGCGAAACCACCGGGCTCGCGATGGATGGGTGCGTATGGTGAAGACATGACAAGCTGGGCCGCCTCGAACATCAAGTTTGAAACGCCTGCGCAGCACAACACGATGCCAGCGGCATGGAGCAGCGGAACGGTTAGTCTGGCATGCGTGGCTGGGTACAGAGTCAAGCGTATTATTCTAAAGTGGCGCCGAGGCTCTACTGGTCGTTAGTTGGGAGGACCGCGCATGGCCATGACGGCACGATGATGCTAAAAATGTTAGACTGAAACAGCGAGTGTCCACCCCGTTTCATGTTGGCAAGGCCACGCACTCGTGTTCGTGGGAGGTCACGAATAAGTGAGAGCGACGGATCGGGGCACGAAGGCCTCGCCTTGATCTCCAACGACAGCGTTGCGACACCATGACTAGGATGGGGTGGATGGATGTAGCAGATAAAGAAAGATGGGACGATTTCGGTGCAATAAAGCATCTCCTCCTCCCCAGCGGTCGGACGAAGGGTTGAGATGCGTTTAGCAATGAGTAAGGCATCTCTCTAGTCGTTTCCTCGTCACGGCAAACTTCCCATACATATATACGGCGAGGGAAGCAAGGTCCGGAATCTTGCTCTCGTTTGCCACATCTTTTCCTTTTTTTCCTTCTCCTTTCCGCTCCCTCATTCATCTCACATTGTAGGAGCAACAGGGTAACGCGAGCCAGCACAGCATAGCATGGTGGCCTCCATTTGGGCCGTGACCGGCCTTCTGGCTGCGGCCGCGACGGCTTCCCGGGCAGGCTCAAACGTGATGTTTGCCATCGGTGGAAGGGGTGTTGAGCCCCGGGCCGTGAATCTCGCCGCCCACAACGGATCGCTCAACTTTGACACGTACTTTCACGTCTGTTGTCCGCCCGGAACTCCCCATTGCGGAACGGTAAGGCGTCGCCGGTCACAGCCCCGTGCGAAAGTGAGTGCTGACAAGTTGCGTGTAGGAAGCCAGCGCGAAGTTGGTCATGAAGAAGCTGAATGACGAGTTTGCGCTCGGGCATATCGGCTTCACCATGTCAAGGTTCCACATTTTCGACAATGCCACCTGCTTAGGCAGTGGAAAATCCAGCTCCGTCGGTGATCTCGACACGCACGCCATCATGGAGAGTGTGCGCGAGGGTGGACCGGATGCTCTCAACCTTCTCTATCTGCCAAGAAACCAAGAGTCCGGGACCAAGGGATTCACCCTCATCTTGAACCCAGGACAGTCAGTGGCTCAGCAGGCGAATCCTAAACACGACGGACCTCATCTGGCCATGACCTGCCTGACAGGAAAAGACGGCCAGGGGCCCGACGAAACCGACCTTTGCCTGACGGTGCACGAAGTAGGCCACTGGTTCAATCTCACGCACACAGAAGATACAACAGGCATCAAGGTGACGAAAGATATAGTTGGACCCAAAGGAACCGTAGGAGCTACGAAAAAGATTGAAAACGTCATGGCGCCCACGATTATGTGCGTATACAATTCCTTCCTGTTTACCGTCAGCGTCTGATTCTAACACGGCAATAGGCATGGGAATAAGCAGGGATTTAACAAGGAACAGATGGATGAATTACGAATCGTCGCGTTGGACCGGGCGAGTTGCAAAAACGGCAGCTCGATTCCGTCGCCTCCTTCGCCTCCTTCTCCTCCTTCTCCGCCTTCACCTCCTTCTCCTCCCTACACGAACAACAACAATGTAGAGGAAGACGGAACGTCGACGGATTCCGCCAACAAAAAGCAATCAACCGGTCAGACCAATCAAGGGTTGTCTAACGAGTCCGACGACGAAGGGCTGTCCAACAACGAGGTCGGCGATGGGGGCCTGCCCAACAAGGTGGCCCATCAAGGGACGCCGAACGTGTCGGCCAATCGAGGACAGTCGAACTCGTCACCCGGTCTGGAGGAGAAGCCGAAAGCCAAGGCATGCCGGTGCACATGCCGCAGTCACTCCGGCCTTCTCCGGTCACCGGGACAGAAACAGGCAAAGGCAGGACCGCAAGGCCCTATGCCTCCGCCTTCGTCCGAGGAGCCATCGTTCGAGGCAGAACCAAAGGGAGCAGGTTCGCCTACGACGTCCAACAAAAGCCCGCCTTACTCGGCCGGCGAAAAGACTGGTACGTCGTCCGAAGAGAATGACACGCCGCTCGGGGCGGCAGAGCCGAAGGGAGAAGGTTCCCCTACGACGTCCAACAAAAGCCCGCCTGAATCGGCCAGCGAAAAGACAGATCCTTCGTCCGAGGACGAGGACACGCCCACTGCGTCCGAGAGCGACAACAGGTATCCTACCGCCGAGAAGGACAGCATGTCTCCTCCAACCGAGCAGGACCGCACGCCTCCTTCGGGCGACGGAAGCTCCTCTCCTCCCTCTGCTCAACGGCCGTATTCTTCCGATGAAACAGATGAGCCTCCTCTGACCGATCAATACCGCACGCGTCTTTGGGCCAACCAAAGCGTGACTCTGCATTCATCGCTGCGTAATTCAACCAGGACGCGGCATAAGTCGACTTCGGTGCTGCGCAACTCAACCGCCAAGTCGCTCCCAGAGGAGGCAGAGCTCAAGGAAACGGACGAGCCTGCTCCGCCTTACGAAACCGAAACTCGCTCCTCCGCACAGAACAACACAAACCCTTGGGCCAATAAAACTCAGCAGGAGGACAGGCCTCTCGATGAAAGCTCGTATGATTCGCCGCATTCAAGCCTGACGAATTCATCGGATTCAAGCCTGTATCATTCGCCGGATCGAAGCTCGTACAATTCGTCGGGTTCAAGCCTGTATCATTCGTCGGATCGAAGCTCATACAATTCGTCGGATTCAAGCTTGTATCATTCGTCGGAACCAAAGCCGTATAATTCGTCAGGTTCAATCTCGCATCCTTTGACTGATCAAGGCGAGGACACTTTGTCGGATCAAAAGTATCCTTCGATTAAAGATGGACAGAATTCGTCGGAAGAAAGACCGCCTACCTCGTCGAGTTCAAGCCCGTATCCTTCGACGGAAGAAGGCCCGACTTCATCAGATCAAAAGTACCCTTCGATTAAAGATGGACAGAATTCGTCGGAAGTAAGACTGCCTAACTCAAGCCCGTATCCTTCGACGGAAGAAGGCCCGATTTCATCAGATCAAAAGTACCCTTCGATTAAAAATGGCCAGAATTCGTCGGAAGAAACACCGTCTAATTCGTTGAGTTCAAGCCCATATCTAGCGACGGAAACCCCGACTTCATCGGATCAAAAGTATCCTTCGATTAAAGATGGACAGAATTCGTCGGAAGAAAGACCGCCTACCTCGTCGAGTTCAAGCCCGTATCCTTCGACGGAAGAAGGCCCGACTTCATCAGATCAAAAGTACCCTTCGATTAAAGATGGACAGAATTCGTCGGAAGTAAGACTGCCTAACTCAAGCCCGTATCCTTCGACGGAAGAAGGCCCGATTTCATCAGATCAAAAGTACCCTTCGATTAAAAATGGCCAGAATTCGTCGGAAGAAACACCGTCTAATTCGTTGAGTTCAAGCCCATATCTAGCGACGGAAACCCCGACTTCATCGGATCAAAAGTACCCTTCGATTGAAGATGGCCAGAATTCGTCGGAAGAAACACCGTCTAATTCGTTGAGTTCAAGCCCATATCTAGCGACGGAAACCCCGACTTCATCGGATCAAAAGTACCCTTCGATTGAAGATGGCCAGAATTCGTCTTCGTCGGGGAAAAAACCGTCTAATTCGTCGAGTTCAAGCCCGTATCTTTCGACGGAAGAAGGCCAGAGCTCATCGGAAGAAAAAGCTTCTAATCCGTCGAGTTCCAACCCCTATGCTTCATCGGATCAAAAGTATCCTTCGCCTGGTGGTCCTTCATCGGGTCAATCGTACGCTTCGCCTGGCCAACAACCTACACCTGATGAAAGCCAGGGTCCTTCATCGGGTCAACAGTATGCTTCGCCTGACCAGGGTCCTTCGTCGGGCCAACAGTATCCTTCGTCCGGTCAAGGCCAGTCCCCTCCGTCCCAAGAGGCGGCTTCACCGTCCGATCAAAGCGAGGGAAAGTCGACAGCCTATCAAGGCACGCCTGAGGCCCAGGGTGGCAGCGGTGTTCCGGGATACGGATCGAACACTGACGGTCAATTGCAGCAGCAGGGGCAAAGGAACTCGACAGGCTACCGTCGTCGTTGAGGAGCCGCAAGCGTGGTGGCGAAGCTGATGCTCGAATGCTTGCTGGCCAATCTGTTCAGCATGCGTAGCCGTACATGGCATCCCCAGATCCAAGTAGGGGCGAAGGATACAAAGGAAATAGACATAGCCGTTGAACATGGCATCCCCAGATCCACGTAGGGACGAAGGATGCAAAGGAAATAGACATAGTCGTACCTTGTTTTGATCAAATTCACATTCGTTTTCTCGTTGCTCTGCACTCCATGGCCGTGGCCACAGACCCAGGGACTTGAATGTGAGCACTCGATGTGCAGTTTTCGCGAGCGAGCACAGAGCTACCCGAGGAATGAAGGCCGACATGCTCCATCTCGGGCACGTAGCAGGTGATGCGCGTGGCCATGCGGCAGAGCAGCCATGGAGTGATGCGAGTTGGCCATGTCATGGAGTGATGGTTGGCGGATGCCGCAGGAACAGAAATACGCTGCGGCTCAGGAATGGTTACGTTAGCACGCAGTAATGTAGTACAGTACATGGTGCCCGTACAAGTACTGTGTACTACAGTGCACGGGCGACGAGTGAAGCGTAACAGGCGAACCTACCAGGCCTATACTTGCAGTGGCTGGTCATGTCGCGTGAACGTGTGCCGTACAAAGGTACTGGATGATATACAGCACTATATTACAGCGAGCGTGGTTCATGCTCACGTCGTACAGTGCGCGCATCCCCCCCCGCATCGTCGGCGGGACACGGAGGAGTCCTTGCGATTGTACGGAGTAATTACTTGGTGCTCGGTAATCGCTTTGTACTCGCAATGTATTGTACAAGTACTCTGCACATGCCATGGGGCCGCGGGTGGCAAGGTGCCGTACAATATGTATTAGGGGATGTGGCCGTAATTCTTCCCCTCTGCTTCCCTATTACCTACTTCGTCCACATTGCTTCCCTACTGCTTCCCTACTGCTTCCCTCTTGCTTCCATATTTCTTCTTTTTGTTTCCCTACTGCTAGCTGTGATGTGCTGTGTTGCATTGCACTGGCAGCAAACACCATCCCTGGCTCGTAGGCACCAAGTACGCAACACTCATCCAGTGCTACATAGTATGTACCTCCACCAACGCAAGCAGTACCTAGTTGCTCCGTACCAGGTACCGTCCTAGCAAGGCACTGACAGCTGGCTACAGTCGCTTGACAAAACTAACGGTTCAGTTTTGGTGGCGCTACTCGTACAAATTGAATTGACATTTTTGCCACCCCACTGTACCTACCATACTACCTACAGTAGGCAAGTACTTGCAGTCCTTGCAGCCAGCAATGGCTCACATCCCCTGTTCCTGTACAGGGTAAGTTGGTAATGCTTACTGCACTAACCGGCCTACTTGTTTGCCATTATTCACCGACTACCCCTCGCTGTCACCACCACCATGTATAGGGCACCTTGGTCCACTCGTGGCAGCAGTGTTCACATCCATATGCCACCGCCTTGCTGAGCTGTCATCGTCCGCCAAACATCGTCCTGTCCCTTCGCAGTCGGCACCAGAGCAGCCCGTCCGTCGTCCACTCTCCCCACCGTCTGCATTCGTCTCCATCATCGCCGGCGGCACGAGGATGCGGAGCAAGGGCGCGGCAGAGCGCCCTCAGCGGCTGTCACTGGCCGGCAAGCTCGACATGCTGCCTGGCCTGGCGACCATCATCGCCGCCGCCGTCGTCTCCTTCTTCACGGGACTCGTTCGAGGACGGCGGGACGCCCCGAGCCTGTACCTCCACGTCGCCTACGCGATCCTGCGCAAGGCCGCCCTGCGCCTGTCTCCGCTGCAGCTGCAGTAGGTGGTCCGCTCCCCGTCCTCGCTCCGCCCACGATGCCGTCGTGCTGACGAAGCGGCGTCGAAGATGGATCAACCCGACGACCGACGTAATGTACGCGCGCTACGCTCGCTCGTCCCGAAGCGGCATCGGCGCCGTCGAGTCGGTCGACGTTGGCCACGGGGCCAAGGGCCACTGGATCGGCGACAAGAACGCGCGCAACGTGCTCATCTGGTATCACGGTACGTACGTCCGAAGCGAGAGGGCCGTCTCCGCGTCGGCCCCGGGCTCCTCGTGCGGCGAGGGAGGCGGCGGCGGCGGCGGCGGCGGCCACGCGGCGAGGGTCACCCTGGTAACGATGCTCCGGCAGGTGGCGGCTTCTGCCTGCCCGCCAATGTGGGCTACTTCAAGTTCTGGTCCCAGCTGGTCGGGTCCTCGTCGGCGGCCGGCAAGGACTTGGCCGTCTTCGCCCTGACCTACGACCTCGCACCCCACGAGCGGTACCCGACGCAGCACAGGCAGGCGGTCGAGGCCCTGCGCTACATCCTGACGGAGACGAAGCGGCGGCCCGGCGAGGTGCTGCTCGGCGGCGACTCGGCCGGCGGCAACATGGCCATCGGCGTCCTGTCCCACCTCGCCCACTCGCACCCGGCCATGGAGGAGCTCAAGGTGGCGGAGCCCCTCGCCGGGCTCGTCGTCGTAGCGCCCTGGACCTCGCTCGACGAGTCGCACGGCGAGAGCGATATCTACTACAAGGGCGACCTCCTGTCGCCGCGCATCGTCCTGCCGTGGGCCCGCGCCTTTCTCGGCGACGGCGTGAGGGATTTCTACACGGACGCCTCGGACGCGCCGTCGAGCTGGTTCGAGCCGTTTCCCGTCAAGCACGTGCTCGTGACGGCGGGCGAGAACGAGTGCCTGATGCCCATCGTCGAGGATCTGTTTGCCAAGATGAAGGTGAGCGAGCCGTCCCCCGGACGATGCCACGTTTCGCCAAACGCTGACGGGGGCGTGTGGTCGTAGGCGGCCATTCCGTCGGCCGAGCTGTTTGTCGGCGAGCGAGAGGCCCACGTGGCGCCCGTCTTCAACCTCTACGTGCGGGACAGCACGGAGACGCTGCAGGGCAAGAAGATCAAGGCATGGCTGCGGGAGGTGCTGTAGTCGGCCGCTCGCCCTGCGCGCGCGGAAGGGATACGGACCCCCCGAGGCAGGACCGCCACCGAAGCATCGTTTGGCGAGGCCGTGGCAGCCAGTCCGGCGAGGACGAAACCATGGGTTGGAGGACGCGGTCAGGACAGGTGGTTGCTCGGCACGCCGAGGGGCAAGTGCACGTATCACCACAGCACGGCAACTTGGGCTCTCGATCAGTCGTAAGTACTGTACATGGACAACATGGACGCGCATCAAGTATTACTCCGTGCTCCGTACAGTGCATTTGTGCACCTACCCGAGCATGTGCTGTAGTTGTAATCCCCTCACGGACGCGGCATCCGAACCATGTACCCTCCGAGAGCGTGCGGGGATGGCCCCATGTACTCTGTACATGTGCCCTGCTTGCCGCGTGCATGCGGCGGGCTGTACTCGGTACATTTTTGCACATGTCACAGCACTGCGTGTACCTGCCACGGGCGGCACATGCTACAGGTTGTTCTTCCAGCTCCGTGCTGCGTACTCAAGCAGTGTACGTACTGTGCTTGTACTGTAGGTGTACTCCGTAAGTACATGTACTGTAAGTGTGCTTCGGACATGTACTGTAAGCGTGCTCCGTACATGTACTGTAAGTGTGTGCTCTGTACTTGTACAGTACTTACTGTACTGTAATTGTGCTTCGTACTTGTACTGAAAGTGTGCTCCGTACTTGTACATGCGTTATTACTCCGTACACATCAAGGTATTCATCGGTACTGGTACATGCTCGTCCACCGACAGCCGCCACTTACGTTCTTGATCTCCGGTGCCCCTCACGGTCGCTCCATCGACCCCTCTTCCCCTCGACGATCCGACCTAGCGATGGATGCCTATTAATACCTCCCCGCCAACGTCCCCCCTCTCGCAGGCAAATCTCCCCTCCTTCTCCCCCTCCACAGCGACATTGTCGATTGCAAGGCACCTCGTCGACGCTCCTGCTCTTTCCCATCACACGTTCCATCTCATCCGCCATCATGGTCAACACCAAAGCGTGAGTCGGCCATCCCCCCCCTCCCCCCCTCCCCCGGCGGCTCGCTCGCCTCGTCCCGACGTCCATGGGGCACCGGATGAAGCTGCTGACGTGGACCTCGTCTCGGCGTTTAGCTACTTCGACCTCGAGTGGGAGGGTCCCGTGCTCGAAAACGGCAAGGCGACGTCGACGGTCAAGGGTACGTGTCGGCATTCTCCTCGGAGGCACCGGGGTGCACGCTGACGACGAGGCCCGTGGCGAACGCGATGCAGCCCAGAAGGGACGCGTCAACTTTACGCTCTACGACGACATCGTGCCCAAGACTGTCGGCAACTTCAAGGCCCTCTGCACCGGCGAGAAGGGCTTCGGCTACAAGGGCTCCGGCTTCCACCGGGTCATCCCCGAGTTCATGCTCCAGGGCGGCGACTTCACCCGCGGCAACGTACGTGCGGGGCCGGAGAGGGCCGTCGGCGGGCTCGACGAGCGGCGGACAAGCTGACGACGGACGCGCAGGGCACCGGCGGCAAGTCGATATACGGCGAAAAGTTTGAGGACGAGAACTTTAGCAAGAAGCACACCAAGCCCGGCCTGCTGTCCATGGCCAACGCCGGCCCCAACACGTACGTGGCTCCCCGACCCGAGCCGGTGCGGCTCGACTCGCGCTGACGGGCACTGCAGCAACGGCTCGCAATTCTTCGTCACGACCGTCGTCACCTCGTGGCTCGACGGCAAGCACGTCGTCTTCGGCGAGGTGGCCGACGCCGAATCCATGAACGTCGTCAAGTCGGTCGAGGCCACGGGCTCGTCCTCGGGCGACATCAAGTACAGCAAGCGCCCGACCATTGTCGACTGCGGTGTGCTGTGAGGGTCTGCGGACGGACCGGCGTCGACGCCGTCGTGAGGCAGGCAGGCCACCCTCGAGGAGGCACTTACTGCACAGCAGGGCCACTCGCCTCGTCGAGACGGCGCCGTCGTACACGGCCATCCATACTACATATACTATGCATGGTGTATATGTATATAATGTTACGTATGGAGTGCATTGGCCGAGGTCGTGCGGTGAATGTTTGCGTGCCTGCACACGTACTTGGGCGTACTCGTCGGCAATGGCGAGAAGAATTTGAGAGCGAATGCCTCCTGCGTCTGCCGCCGAGTCGGTGTGCTGGTCCGGGTAGGAGCGGTAACCTACAGCAATGGACTCTCCGTGACTCCTCGCTAGTGCGTGTAGAATTGCCGTTGCTGGTGCTCGTGGAAAGCCATGGAATGTTTCCGCCAGCGCCGCAGCACGCACGCCATTGGCCCTGAAAAGCAAGGACGAGGGCGGGGTTGGCTTACCTACGGGCGTGCTTGTAATTACTTGCTGTACTCCGTACGGAGTACATCTACGGCAATACGGAGTATCCGTACAGCACTCACTTAGGTACCCAAGTAGTAGTTGTACACCTACGGAGTACCTCGTACTTACTTGCATGCAGTCAGCTGTTGGCCGTCCAGCACAGCTCTTGGTTGGTCGGCAGTGAGTACCTGTAATGACACAGCGAAAGTACTAGGTACCTGTCTTCATGCTTGTGTGCCAGGTACTGTATGCTTGGGCCATACAAGTACTTACTTGGTGGTGAGCACGACTACGAGACCGCCTCCATGACGCAGCGGCTCGGATCAATCTTGGCGGCCACGAGAACGAGTAGAGCAGTACTGGCCCTGCGACAACGAGCAGTATTGCCCTCGCGACTGCGAGTGAAACTGACTCTACGGCTACGAGTAGCACCGGCCTTTTCACCACGAGCGGTGCTGAGGCCCAGAGGGTTCAAAGTACGTACAAGGTAATTCTGCGCGGGGTTGGCCCAAGTACATGTACATGCGCACATATTCATACTCCGTATACTCCGTACAGGTACATGTACACTGCACTGCACACTTGTTCGTACATGCATGTCCGCAGTAAAAAGTAATAGTCGGGCGTCAAAGGTGCGAGACCACGGCCAGGAGGCAATGGCCCTGGTCAAGTTTGGCGAGCACTGGTGTCGGCAGTCCTGACGGAGCGACTACATGCCAGAGCAGCAATACTGGCCTTCGAGCAGGCCTGAACCTGAGAGCAGGCCTGACCCTGAGAGCCGTGCTGGCCCTACGGAGTACTCCCTAACTACAAGTACTGTACAGAGTACATTCACTAATAATACCCAGTAGACAAAAGCGACGACATATTCATTACATGCTTTTGCAGTGCCTGACCATGCCCGGCTATGGCGTACAAGCACTAGTTAAAGCACCTTACGCCTACTACTGCTTGGTACTAGTGCCTGGTAGGTACTGGAAACAGGTGCTAGCCCATAATGGTTACTGCACAATGATGCCCGACCAACCACGACAAAGGTACTAGCCTAAGTAGGTAGGTCCCCAGCAACACAGCACCCGTACTTACTGTAGTGCAGCTACGGGCAGCAAAGAATACGGGACCACCTCCGTGGTGCTAATCATTATCAAGTATTAGCGACCCTACAGTAACCCTATAGGCAGTGCTGACCCGACGAGCACACACACACGTACTTACTTGCATCACGCTACATGAGCTTGCCGTACCGCCTGCGAGCATCCTCCGCGGGTCGTCTGTGGGTTGACCGCCGTATATATATTGCCTGTCTCACCCCGTCTTGGCGCCATGCGCAGTAGGCCGCTGATGCTTGCTTTTCTCCGAGATGTCATGGGCCAAGCGGCGACGCGTCTGCTGCCGGCTGGGTCGTACTGATGCTTCACCTTCGCATCGGCTGCGTCGTTTCATGGCAATCGTGCGAGCACGGCGGGTGGCCGACGACGATGCAAGCGATATCGCAGAATCCTCGACACCGTTGCCGGGAGCCAGAGTTCAGCAACATGCGTCCTGATGGCCTGTGTCAGATCAACAGCTGGCCGAGTGGTCCCTCGCCGAAACCAAGCGTGGCTTGACTTGTGCCTCAGCCACGCCAGCGTATGGGTTTTCGCTGGAAGCCAATGCACCAGTACAAGCAGTCTGTAGCAGAAGTCTGGCTGGCACACGATCAAGTACTGTGTGTATTATTACACTGCTTACACTGCACCCAAGTACAGGTACGGAGTACGCGACACGGATACGTACACCGACTGGTACATGTATAGGTACCTACTTACAGTAGTATGCAAAGCATCAAGTACTCGTACTCTTGCGCAGACTTTTCTACTTGTAGTGCGATGCTTTGGTGACCAGACACGCCTGTCCTTGTATCTGCCACCTCCATTTGCATGCTTCCTCGTGCATGGACATGCAACCTCTGCCCTCTGCCATGTTCTGCCATGGCGCCGGACCGGCTCGTCCGTCGTCGTGTTGGATACATGCATCATGTACCTGCTAGTGTCGGGCGAGTACTTGCAGCCACATGTACTCCGTAAGCATGTGAATAATGAAACAGCACGGCGCAGATATCCAAGTACGGAGTACATTTGACAGAGTGCGCAGTACTACTCCCACATAGGTACTTGTACCTACCCAAATGTGGTTGTTCACTTATTATTACTTACAGTGCATTCGCAGCGTAGGCAAATACAAGTGTGGCGTGGGCGTACGCCACTGTCAGGGGCAGGTGCATGTACTAATGTGCACGTCTTGCACATGTACTGTAATACAGTGTCGGATACCAATTGCTTGCCCACTGTACGGAGCAATACCTGCGTGCGAGTAATACGGCTTCATGCAGCACAAGAGGAGCCGCAAGGGCCAACGGCGTCCATCACAGGCTTCTGCCCCTGCCGTCGTGCTTGCTTTTCCTCCATTCCAACGGCTGTCCTACCCTGGCGAGTGCTGGTAGCGTACGAGCGTGAGTGCCCGCGTGCGCGGCTGTCGGTGCATCAGGACTTGTGGCCCTGTCCGCGAGCGCAGGCCATCGGCAGAACAAGACGAATGCCGGGGGGGTGAATGAGGACCGTCGATGCATCCGTACAGTGCGGCTGGTATGATTTCTGTGCCATGCACGCCAAACGCGAAACACCAGGACGCACTGTACGGCACGGAGGTGAACGGCAGCGGTAGGGAATCAAGTCGTACACCGTACCTTCCTTGCGTGCGCTCGTAATTACTCGGCAGTCGCGGTGTGACGGAGGGGGGGGTGGCAAAAAACACGCGTCCCGCGGAGGCCCAGGAAGACGACGACGATCGTATCGCTTCATGACCATCTCGCACGTCCATCTCGCATGTCCCGCCGTCGAAACCACGTCGCCCAAAAGGTCTCTCAAGGTCCGTACTCGGGCACGCCCGCCCGCATGCCCGCCACGATGCTCGTCTGCTGACGGGGGTACAGCTGCGGGTCGGGAACGAGAAAGTCCTGGCTCGCCCGCTCCGCTCCGTCGGCTGTGCTGCAGTTGGCCGACACGGGTCCCTGGCCGGCGGTTCCCTGGCCGTGGGGTCCGCTCTCGTGGCGGATCGTCGTGGTGATGACGATGCCCGACTGCTTCATGTTGTCGCCGTCGCACAGCTCGAGGTCGTTGGGCGACGCGCGCGCCTTGCTGAAGATGGAGTCCCGGTCCTCCATCGACCGAGGCGGCTTCATGTGCGACAGCGTCGACGGGTCGCCGCGCGCCGTGTCTCCGCCGGACGAGCTGATCTTGGCCGGGCCGTGATGGTTGTCTCCGGTCGTGACCCACTGGAGGATGATGGCCGAGAAGAGAACTAGAGCGAGCGGGGTCAGGCCACGGCACGGACCGGCACGACGACGCGGACGGCGCGAGGGGGGAGGGGGGGACCGACTATCGCCGTTGCAGCACATCAAGCACACCCATCCCGGCTGGCCGCCCATGGCCATGAGGACGGTGAGGTTCCTGCGAGTTTGTCCATCCGTCAGCAAGCCGCCTCCCGAGCAGGGAGTGCCGGTCAGGGGAGTGCCGGTCAGGGGAGTGCCGGGCAGAGGAGTGCCGAGCAGGGGAGTGCCGGGCAGAGGAGTGCCGAGCAGGGGAGTGCCGGCCAAGGGGTTCTCGGGCAGGGACGTACACGACGCTGCTGATGAGCGTAAACAGGGCACCGAAAAACGTCCGAAACGCCGTCTTCCGCAGTCGCATGTTCGCCGGGCTTCGCGGCATGTTCTTGAAGGAATGAAGTCCTGCGGCAACGCGTCAGCGCAGGCACCCACCCGTCGACGGCGGCAACAACCCTTCACTCACTTCGCAGCGGAATGATAAACATAAAGGTCAGGTAGATGTTGACGACGGCGTCAAAGGAGATGAGAGGGATCATGGCGAGACTCTTCATGCCGATGACGCACATGCCGTCCTCCATCTTCGCGATGCGGCTGCGCGAGGGTCAGCGACGACGACGCACCGATCCGAGGACGCGAGCGCGGCGACGACGAACAAGACAAAGTTGAGCACGGCGACGACGAGGTACACGCCGAGCATGCCAAACGAGTTGAACAGGTACAGGCGAGATTTAAGCCTTCGCTTCGGCGTGCCGCGGATGATGTGCTATTCGTTCGCAGCGGTCAGCCACGACGGCTCGTCGGCCCGGCATCGTCGGCGGCCCACTCACAGCCTTTTCCACCAGGAAGAGGTATAAAAACTGTCCGTCGCCGATGGTCAACGTCAAGACGGTCGCGCTTCTTCCTGCGGGCACCGAGCCTTACGATCTGGAGGTCGCCGCTTCGTCAGCAACCGGCCACGAGTTGACGGGACGAGGAGCCGAGGCGTACCTTGGTCGTGACGTAGCACACGAGGCAGAGCAGGATGGCCCCCTCGCACGTCGCCAAGCTCATGTTGATGCCGATGGCGTGCTGCAGTATGGCCGTCGCGAAGACGAAGAGGTACGAGTCGACGTAGATGGCAAAGACAACTGCGTCGACGGCTCGCGTCAGCCCACGGCCCACGCTCCGACATCTTTGTCGGCCGTTACCTACGCCAGGAAACGAGCGGAAGCCGGCTCCAGACTTTGATGGCGAGAGACCTTCGCGCTGCGGGGCGTCGCGACGCCATGTCAGCACCGACGACGGACGGCGAGGGCGGGCGGCCGGGGCGGGCGAGGGCCTACTGATGAACAGGGTGAGGACCGTCGTCGAGATCATGGACAGCAACATGCTGGTGATCTCGCCCGCGATGGGCACTCCAAAGACTTTCGTTTCCGCCATGACGCTCGCTGTGGTGGCAGGACGCTCGCGCACCTCGATGGCTGGATTCCCGTGGCGGAGCGTTGTCGAAGTCGGCGGCGGCGGCGGCGACGGACGACGGAAACGAGCGGCGTCCGGCGCGTCTTATTATATCGAGAAGGCTTCGTCGCCCACGGCGTCCTCGTGCCTGGGTGTGCACGCGCGGGCGTGCTCGCGGGGGACAGCCAACACCTGCTGCGGCTGCACGTACGGCGACGGCAAAAGAAAAGGCGAATGAATGGCAATAAGCTACACGACGCACCGGCCTCTGGCGCCGCACCGTACTGGCATACCGACATACCTAGCCGCGCCGGCTGGCTGGCCGCTCGTCGACGAGACGAGACTCGTCGCTCGACGGGAAGGGTACATGTACCTTTGCGCAGAGCACGAGACCTTCCTCGTCCTCGTACAGGTACGCTCCCGCCTTCGTGCCTCCCGCTCCGGTCGGCGAGCCAGACCAAGGTCGGTGCTGGATCCCCTGTCGCCAGAGGTCGAGGCAAAACTGATAGTGCGCCAGGAGGCGCCGCCATGGGCCCAAGACCACCTTCACGGTCCAAGAGCCGAATGCTGGCCTCGGGCCACGAGGGCTCCTGGTTCGTCGGCCCAGCGCGCGACCGGACAGGGGACGAGATTGCTCCCGGGACGTGGCGACGCGGCCGCCAACAGGGAGCGTCCCCATCGGGCAACCTTTCTTTTGCATGTTTCACCACGGCAGAGAGAGCCGGCCTCTCAGGGGAAGGCAAGGCGATGCTCGCAGCAGGCAGGCCATTGATGCAGCACCAGCACAAATACCTGCCAGTACGGAGTACGCCTACACATACATGCAAGTACATGGAACATGGATGCTCATGGTGCCAAGGTTGGCACGAGAGAGCGAACGGCAAGTCACGCATCCGCCTCGGTGCGAAGAGGAGCGCCAATGCATCTAGGGCAAACGACCAGTCTCCGGTATCAACTCTTCGCCTTGGACCGCGCAGCACCCGACTCGCATCAGCATGACAGAGCACGACCTCGGCGGCGCTGCAAGCACATGCGCCGGGGTCTGCGTGCACCGTGTTTGGACGTGACGCCGCGAGTTACAGCAGCACAATTAGGTACGTTCCTCGGCACTGGCCGCAGCACCCGCCGCACTCGCTTACGACGTACTAGCGGTCCTATGCTCGACACTTGACGTGCTGCGGTTGACACGGCTAGTTACCAGCAATGCCAGGTGTGTACATACCAGGCACTAGCCTCCGCACCCGCTGTACTAACGGAGCGGCGGTACCGTTGACACTTGATGTGCTGTGCTGCTGCCAAGTTGGCACCGCTAATGCCAGGTACCTTGAAGCCTAGCAGGCACCTGCAAGCACCCCGGCACCAACCTCTTTACCTGCCGTAGCGGTGCTGTGCTGTAATACTCGGTACCCGCCAGGACGGTCAGTGTTTCTCCCGCGCCGTCGTGTCATACCACGCAGTACGTGCGGCACACCACCAAGCAGTACGTGCAGCGGCACACCACCAAGCAGTACGTGCGGCGACACATCACCAAGCAGTACGTGCGGCACATCACCAAGCAGTACGTGTTGCACACCACCCGCCGCGACGGCCAGCACGAGGCCGATGCGAGCCAAGTGCCGGTGCTTGGTACTATTCCAGAGTCGCGATGCCGTTGGAGAGCGCGCCAATCCGATGCTCGTCTTCCTCGCTAGCGCCGGCCAGGTTCCTACGACATTGGCGTGCCAGCCTCGCTCTGGCACGGATGGATCCTCAACGGCAAAGAAGAAATTCCATGGGCGCCCCTGCATACTTGCTATCGGTGCAGTGCACGTTCTGCCGGTGCATGCAGGTGCACGTGCGGCTGCACCCATGCACGGCATTCTCGTGCTCCGTACGCCGTGTGCCGGGCGTGCTTCGCGATGCATCTCCGTCCCCGCAGCGGGCTTGATCCGATGTCGACTCTCGGCTGCCGGGAACGCTACGGGGGGATGGGCGGCGGCCTTGGTTCCCCATCCGCCTCGCGACCGGTGCTTGCGCGTACGGGCCGAAGAGGACGACGATGCGCATGCGCTCCGTGCTTCGCCGCGTGACAGCCACGAGTTGCGCCTTGGCGGCCCGAGGTTGATGCTCATTTGCCGTGCCGTTCGTCGCCGTCGGGCCCTGGCCGGGGTGTCCTTCGGTAGCGATAGCCGAAGCAGCTCGTCCCTCCCTCCTGTCCGCGCGACGCCATGCATCCATGATCAGACACCTCGAGCGCCCCGGAGTTCCCGTCGGCCACGGTCCAGGCACTCGGTAGCAGGGCTGCGGGGGACGAATGAGACGGCGACGGGCTCGCGCGGTGCGTCGCGGCAGTTCGATGCCAGCACGGAAGGCGACGGGGCCAAGGCAACCACCGACGCGCGCGTGCCGTGGCCCATGGCGAGCGGCCAGCACCGAGCGACGAGCAAATTGGTGGCTGGCGCCGTCAGCATGTTCGGCCGCCGACACCGACGACGCCCGCGTCGGCAGAAGCAACCAAGTCGTCGGCGTCGACGTCGGGACGGCCTGGGGCTCGAGCCCACCGCGCGGCGCACCGTGCTTGTGGATGCCTGATGCGTCGACGTACCCGGCGGCGGCGGTTCTCGTGCGCGTGCGCTTCTCCCGCCGCCGACCTTGGCCGTCGGTGTCGGTTCGCGATGCATCGAGCATCGAGCGCCGAGCTTTTCCCATGGCCCGCCATCGGCGACGACGCTCACGAATGTGCACGTGATGCCTGCCGCACACCTGCCGCGCCCTCGGTGATGGACGCAGGTGCCACGACAAGCACTGTAGGTACGTACGTACGCTGGCCGGTCGCCGGGTACATGCACGGTACGTGGGCGGCATCTCGTGTACGCTCGCGACGCCCGCCTGCCTCGTGCCGCGGGGTGAGGGGCCACGAGGATGCACCTCGCGCGAGGTCACTTTCATTGCCGTCGACGCGGGGACGGTACCTGGCGGGCGAAAGCGACAGACGATCGCTGGCTGCGCCGCGGCCTGGCGTGCATGTACACGTCGTAGGTGCGCCGTACCTCGTCCGTACCTACTTACCTACTTACTTACACCTCAGGCATCGCACCGCATCGTAATGACCGTGCGGGCAGGGTGGCGAGGCTCGCTCCGCATTCGCTCGCGCCTCCCGACCTGTGCGAGGACATCTCGACGACCGACGAAAGATGGCGAGCGCCTCCCTGCCCCTGCACGGACAGACCGCCTCGCCAGAGGGACCGTCTTGACGGCCGACGAGTCACGGCGACGGCCTGCTACCCTACACGACACGCATCGCACGACACGCACCGCACGACACGCACCAAGCGCACGGCGCAGGCTGGTCGCCCCCTCGACTGCCTCGCCAGCATTGGCCGACTCCAGGTGCACGGCATCCCTCGCCCGCGACTCTGGGTGCCAAGGCCGCCGTCGAGGCGTAGCCCACGCTCCCACGCCCGCGTCATCGTTCTACATGATACTCGAAACGGACCCGAGCCCGGCAACGGTGCCGTGGGCTCGTCTCGGCCTCCTGGAAACCCACCGCCTCCCGCCCCTCCACCGCAGCCTCCTGCGATGGCAGCGGCGGAAACAGGTCCGCACGACGACCGACGGCACGAGCTAGGCTGCGGCCCACCGCCGTTGGACGGTTTCACCTTGACATTTACTTCTTGGTTCGGATGAATCGGCCGAGCTAGAGCCAGTCGTTCGCTCCATCGAGCCGTCACGCCACTTCCTGGTTCCAAACTGGGCAATGCTGGGCACCGTCCGAAACGGGAAACAGTTTGACCTCGTCGACCAACGAGACCTCGCCCTCGCCCTCGCCAGTCCTCTTCGGGCATGAGCAGGCCAGACTGACGACCGCCATGGCCGTTTCGTTTTGGCGACACGGAGCCAAGGGTTTCCCGCCTACGCGTATGCACCCTCCCTCACACTTCGTACAAACTCTCACACACGCTTTCGCACGCTCTCCACACACCTGCTCTCCGGCGCAGGCTCTCCGGCGCAGGCTCCCGACGCACACACGCGCGCCGCCCGAACCTCTTCACCTCATACCAAACCTCCGCCTCCACTGCGGGCCGGAGCAGGACATGCACGCGGGCAGAGGGGCCGACCAGCAGCACGGCGGTGCCGAGCGGCCAAGATGGTAGATATAAAAGCCCGCGGGGCCCTTCGTTTCCTCTCCTCGCCTTGTATTCTGCTGTCGTTGTGTCATTCATTCGCTGATCTGGTTTTACGATTGGTTTGTCGCTCAAAGCTTGCTGGTCTTGCCTTTGCTTCATCCAACGCAACCACCACCATCACCAACACAAACCCAACTACGCGTACCCTTTCGCTCATCGTTCTTTTCCATTCCCCTCCTTCGTTTTCTTCTCCGTCGTTCCTCCCCCCCCCCCCCCCCCTTCCCTCGCTCCTCCCGCGTCGCCCGACCGCCATGAGGTTACTCGCCGCCGCCGTCGTGTACGCGGCCCTGGTCAGCAGCGCTCCGACGAAGCGTTCCGATGGCAAATCTGGCGCTGAAAATCCCGACGAGGCTGGCAGCACCGAAAGCCCTGCCAAGCCCGAAAGGGTCATCATCAACAACTGCTCGGCCGAGAAGAAGGCCATCGCGGAGACGTCCTTGGCCCAATGCGCCGCGCTCGCCAAGAAGGCCAAGCTGACGGCTGCCAACGGCAACCATACCTTGATGCAGTTTTTCTTCAAGGACAAGGATCAAGAAGCCCGCAGCAGCGTCGCCGGCGTCTTCGAGACGGCCGGCGCCGAGTGCGCGAGCATGGCCAAGACGACCGTGACCTGCCAGCTCGCCGGCGCCGCCGTGGACATGTGCACCACCGGTTGCGGAGGTAAAGGCTGCGGCGCCGTCACCCAGGACCACGTTGTCTACCTCTGCGACAACTTCTTCATCGCCGGAGACAAGCGAAACAAGCAGTGCGGCGGAATAGATGCCGGCAACACCATGCTCCACGAGATGACCCACGCCTTGTCTCGCACGGGCGATAAAGGGTACGGCCTGGGCAACATCGCGAAATTGTCCGAAGACGACAGCCGTAACAATGCCGACACCTATTCTCAGTTTGCTCAAGCCGCCGATTTGGAATGTTCCCAGGACGACCTTGCGAAGCAGGCGATGAAGACGCCGGGCGGACCTCAGGGCACCAACGACGCTCCCCCCGGAATCAAGGAGGCCGTCGCCTCCAACATGGCCCGATGGGAAAAGGAGCAAGCCATTGCCAGCAGCACAGGCCGCCCGTCGGACACTCCTGCCGCCAAGGCCGGAGACGCGGTGGCGGCCGACGACGATGCCTCGGCCACTCCCTCGGCCACTCCCGCATCCGATGCCCGAGACAAGAAGGACAAGAAGAAGGCGGCGCCGGCCGACGTCGATGCCTCGGACACTCCCTCGGCCACCCCCGCACCCGATGCCCGGGACAAGCCAGCCAAGCCCGCCAAGCCTGCCGCCAAAGAGGAGGACCCGGAGGCGGCCGAAAGCTCGCCCGAACCCGAGGCCGCCCGCGGGCCCAAGGTTGACCGTCTCAAGGGTAAAGCCGCCGGCTACACCGACAAGGGTCAAAGTCATGGGAAGAAAGTTGTCGGCTCCCGACGGAAGAAGGAAGCGGGCTTTCTCGACTCTTCCTCCGTCAGCCACTCAGTTGCCCCGTCCTCCACGGCCGATGCCGATGCCGATGCCGATGCCGACGCCGATGCTCGATCTGGCTTTCCGCTGCGGAAAGGCTCCGGCACTACCGGCAAGAAGTCCTCGTCTAGCTCGCGAAAGCCCGCTCCCAAACTCGACGACGGGGAGGTTCGATCTGGCTTTCCACTGCGGAAAGGCTCCGGTACTACCGGCAAGAAGACTTCGTCTAGCTCGCCAAAGTCCGGTCCTAAACTCGACGACGGGAAGGTTCCCGCCTCTGCTGGCAAGGCGGCCGACGCCGACGCCGACGCCGATGCTCGATCTGGCTTCCCACGGCTGAACTCCACCTCCTCTACCGCTGGTGCAGAGACTGATACGGAGGCCAATGCCGACGCCGACGCCGATGCTCGATCTGGCTTCCCACAGCTGAACTCCACCTCCTCTACCGCTGGTGCAGAGACTGATATGGAGGCCAAGGCCGACGCCGACGCCGATGCTCGATCTGGCTTCCCACGACTGAACTCCACCTCCTCTACCGCTGATGCAGAGACTGATACGGAGGCAAAGGCCGACGCCGACGCCGATGCTCGATCTGGCTTCCCACGGCTGAACTCCACCTCCTCTACCGCTGGTGCAGAGACTGATACAGAGGCCAAAGCCGACGCCGACGCCGATGCTCGATCTGGCTTCCCACAGCTGAATTCTCTCAGCTCCACGAGCGAGGCACCATCTATGGAAACTCCCGCCCCTAAACTTGACAACGGGGATGTTCCCATCCCCTCTCCCGCCGCTGATACAGAGCCTGAAACGGAGGCCAAGGCCGACGCCGATGCTCAATCTGGCTTCCCACAGCTGAACTCCACATCCCCCGCCGCTGATGCAGAGGCTGACACGGAGGCCAAGGCCGACGCCGATCGTCGATCTGGCTTCCCACAGCTGGATTCTCTCAGCTCAACGAGCGAGGCCCCATCTATGGAAACTCCCGCCCCTAAACTCGACAACGAGAATGTTCCCACCTCCCCCGCCGCTGATTCCGAGGCTAACGCGGAGGCCAAGCCGGAGGCCGATGCTCGAGCTGGCTCTCGACAGCCGAATGCTTCCGGCCCTGAAAGTGAGGCCTCGTCCAACTTCAACGGTATTCCTGATCCCCAGGTGATCGATACCAACACGTCCCCCAACGGAGGCTTTGCTCCCTTGCGCCCGGACCAAAACATGAATGGTAATCAAGCAGCTGCGGGCGGGAATGCTCTGCAGAATCAGGGCCCGCCAGCGATAAGCTCCACCTCGACGACGACGCCGGCATTGCCGGAAGCCACACCGGAGCCGACGCCGGAGTATGAGGAGAACCGCGTGGATCAGGGTCAGACGTCGCCTTTGCAAACGACGGCGGCGCAAGGCACGCTGAGGACGGCGCAGGACGGCGTGGAAAGCAACAGCGTCCAAGACGAGTCGACGACCGGAGCCTCGGGATCCGCTGGCGGAATCCTTTCGTCCCTTTTGGGCGGCTCACAGTCGCAGACCGCAGGCACGAGCCCTCAGGCCCAGGCTGGTGGGGACCCTCAAACCAACACTTGGGGTCAGACGGCCGGCAGCGGGAACGCCCAGGCCCAGGCCGGCAATGAGTACTCTCAAGCCGGCGGGAACTCGCAAGCCAACACTTGGGGTCAGATGGCCGGCAGCGGGAACGCCCAGGCCCAGGCCGGTAATGGGTACTCTCAAGCCGGCGCGAACTCGCAAGCCAACACTTGGGGCCAGACGGCTGGCAGCGGGAACGCCCAGGCCCAGGCCGGTGCTGGGTACCCCCAAGCCGGCGGGTACTCCCAAGCCGGCGGGTACTCCCAAGGCGGCACCGGGGAGCAGGCGGCCGGCTTCGAGAACAGCATCACACTCAGGCGCAGGCAATGGGTAGCATAGAGGTGCATGTGCATAGATCGGAACAGCATGGCGATCGTTTTGCCATGGAATAAAGTGGTCGTACAGCGTCGTGGCAGTGCGTCCAACAGGATGAGCGTATGCACTTTGCGGGAAGCTGGTGTTTGCACATTGCATGGTATTAGATTTTTTTCCACCAATTGATTATACTTGCTCCCCCTTTCACCAAGAAGCGTCCCTATTTCTGCCGTGACTGAAAATGAAGCCAGTGGCGAACCAGAGTGCCTAGGATAAAGGGTCCCGCAGTCGACCATTCCGACAGCAAAAATCGAAGAGGACAAAGGGATAAATATGTGCGCATGTACTGTAGTCTGTAGGAGTCGTGATGAGCACCATGCGAGGGAAAATATCTTGTGCTCCGTGCCGTCACTCCCAGGCAAGGCCAGAATATCTCTCTGCTGACCACGGTCTGTCGTCGCGGCAACGAGTCTCGCAGAAGTTCGTCCTCGTATTTCCACAAGTTCAAGACGGTATCCGTTGTAGATGCACGTGCAAGAAGAGTAGAGGAAGAATGCAGACTGCACGAGCATAGCGGTTGAACATCGTCACACAAAAAGACATGCCAACAAGTTGACGTCAGTGACACTTTATTGATTCTCAAGTTCGGCGCTCTGGTACGAAGTATTAATTATAGTATTATTGCTTACCAAGACTGCCTGCTCCGAGCGTGGAGCACCGTCAGCTCGGTCCGGGAGTTGACCCGTCGGTACGAGAAAGTACCCGGTACAAGCACGTCACGCACGATGCATGGGGTGCATCTTCCCCAAGTTGACGGTTTCAACATGTAAATTTCCTCCGTGGCCGCGGTAGCCCTTCATCATCACCATGAACAAGATCCGCGCCATCCAAGAGCTCAACAGGAAGGAGCTCGAGCAGGGAATGTATGTGCAGGCCATGCCCCGCGACGAGGCGAAACTGACCTCTCTCCCGCAAGCTCGCCGGACGCTTCCTGGCACACCGACTACCGCGACACGGCCTTCATCTACTTTGGCGGACTGCCCTTTGAGCTCTCCGAGGGCGATGTCGTCACGATATTCTCCGAGTATGGTGAACCCGTCTTCCTGAAGCTCGTGCGCGACAAGGAGACGGGCAAGTCGAGGGGCTTCGGCTGGCTCAAGTACGAGGACCAGCGCAGCACAGACCTCGCCGTCGACAACCTCGGCGGCGCCGAGATCGGCGGAAGGATGATTAGCGTCGACCACGCCCGCTACGCCGCCCGGGACGACGAGGATCAGGACGAGTTCAGGATCGGCTGGGAGGACCTGCGGCGCAAGGAAGGGAAACCCGTCGTGCCGGACGAAGCCGAGGCTGACGAAAAAGTGCGGCGGCCCTCTCTGGCGGAAGAGAAGGAGCTCGCAAAACTCATCCGCGATCATGACGACGACGACCCCATGAAAGGCTTCCTCATCGAGGAAAAGAGGAAGGAAGTCGACGAAGCGAGGCGGAGAGCCGGGAAGGGGGACGAGAAGCACAAGCACCGACACCACCGGTCACGCAGACACGAGCGAGACGACGGCGGCGACGACGGACGCCGCCGGACCCATAGGCGTCGGCGGGAAGATGACGACGACGACGACGACGATGGAAACGGTAGGTCGCGCAGACGCAAACGAGGAGACGCCGACGACGACGGACGCCGCCGGTCCCATAGGCGTCGGCGGGAAGACGACGACGACGATGACGACGACGACGGAGACGGCAGGTCGCGCAGACGCAAGCGAGGAGACGGCGACGAAGATCGAGCGCGAGGCCGCCGGCAGGATTCGCCGGCCGAGCGGATGAGAAGCGACCGAGAGCATCGGACGCGAAGGCACGGAGAAGACGAGGAATATCCGGCCGGGGACAGGCACGACGACAGGCAGACCCGCGACGGTGACCGGCGACGCCCTCGGGAGATACATGAGAGCGAACGCGAGGAGAGGAGACGCGGTCGGCGGGATGCGGACGCGGACGCGGACTCGGCTCGCCGTAGACGGCGCCGCGACGACGGCCACGAGAGGAGCCCGAGGCGTGAAAGCCGAAGCCGTTCCCCTCGACGGCGCAGAGGCTAGAGACACCGTCTCCAAAGACCAAAAATTGAAAGCAAATCAAAAGGTCAAAAATCAGGCGCGGGCCCATGGCGAGCGAACCGGACGGCCTCTCCTCTATTGGTGACTGCCTATGGCGTCAGGTGTTTCCCACATACCGTTTCCAACCCTCCCGCACGCAGTGACGCTTGCCATCCTCGCCCTCGACGAGCACAAACTTTTCCCACCTCGCGTCCTGGCCGGCGCCGACGACGGCCAGGCTGTCCTCGGCGATCCAGCCGATGACGCCCTTGGGCGGCCTCGTCGTGCCCAGGACGGTGCCTTCGGAGAAGGGAATGCCGCCGATCATGGAGTCGTCTCCGGCCTCGAACGTGGTCGAGGCGAAGGAGTAGACGTCGGAGAAGAGGCGCGGCATGAGCGGGATCTTGCCGAGGATGCCCCATTTCCCGGCATCGGCCTCGCCCGAGGCGGCGGGCTGCTGCCAGCTCGCCTGGGCCGACGGACGGCGGGGCGCGGGCACGTCGAAGACGTGCAGCGTCGACTTGTCCGACGTGCAGGCGAGCATGGCGCCCGAGGGCGAGAAGGCGAGGGAGAAGATGGTGGCCTGGTCGATGCCGCGGCGGAGCTCGACGACCTTGGCGCAGTTGCCGGTGGAGTAGACGCGGATGAGAGTCCCGTTGTCGCTGGCGCTCGCGAGCAGCTCGCCGTCGGGGCTCAGCTGCAGGGCCCTGAGCGGCGACGAGTGGGCGGGTATGATGCTGACGTTGCCTGTGACGAGCTCGACGAGCTGCACGTGGCCGGCGGTGCGGCCGGGGAAGGCCACCTGGCGGTCCGACAGGCAGCAGAGGCCGAGGACGTTGTCGGCCGTCTCGTAGACGTGGAGCAGGTCGGGCGGCTTGGCGAAGGAGTAGACGCGCACGCTGTTCTGGAGGACGACGACGATGCGTTCGCGGCCGAGGCGGACGCTGCGGATGGCCGTGAGGGCGGCAATCTCCAGCGCGACCTTGCCCTTCATGTCATCCCAGACGATGGCCTGCGGAGAGAAGGGTCAGCGTCGGGTCGGGGGGGGGCGGGGCCGACTGAGGCGGCTGGCGGGAGAGGGGGGGCGGGCCCTCGGCACCTTGTTCATGGCAAACTTGGGCGACTTGCCGCCGCCGACGAGGGCGAGGTAGTTTGTCATGCCCATCATCTGAACGAGGCCGATGCCGGCGTTGAAGTCTGACGACGGCAGGCAGGGTCAGCGGCGGGCTCGCAGGGCGGCGGGGCCGGACGGACGGATGGATGGATGGATGGATGGATGGATGAGCTACCTCTCGAGGCCTTGAGCAGGCAGGACTTTGTGTGAAAGACTGCATCGACGTCAGCGATGAGCCGAGGCGTCGGGCGTCGGGCGTCTACGTGCCGCAGATGCCAGACTCCAGACCGGCGGCGAAGCAGCTCGAGTCGCTGTTGAAGGAGACGGACAGGACGGCCGTCGGATTCGAGCTCTCGATGGGGGGGCGGACGTTCATGATGCCGGTGGCGAGCGTCGGCCGGGCGTCGGCGGTGGAATTCGCGCAGGAGGTGGAGTCAAGCCCGAGGCGGCCGGTTTGCCCAACTGCGCATCGTCCTCTCGCTTCGGCGGCCGGTCGGGCGGATGCATCGACGCTCCGAACGAGCCTACGCGTCGACAGCAGCCTCGCCACGAGGGCTCGGGCAGGGCATGGGCGGACGGACGAGGCGACTCTGGCGGCGACGAGACGGTTGGCCCGCGCTCGAGATGCGGAAGCGTGGCCCGCGGTCGTCGGGGAGCGGGCGCGTGGAAGGCGGGAGGGGCGACGCGGACGAGGCAGACCGACGGCGAGTCTGTGAAGGGGGAGAGAGAGAGATGGCCGGGCTCGCGGCTCGAAGCATCGATGCGTCGTGTGCTGGTGACAACGGTGGTACCCACTTTCCACCGACGGCGCAGGCAGGGACGGCAAGGCACCGTGCGGCAGAATGCACCGCACACTGTAGGTTGGTCGGTGTATTCCTCGGTCTGCCTGGACGACAATGCTGGTTGCGCGCCCCCAAACAGGCTCAGGGCGGCGGACCAACTCCTGGCGCGTCCTTGGAAGCATCGCGTCGACCATGGCCGGAGGGTGCAGACGTCCTCGGGCACCCAAGTGCGGTGCACTTGCGAACCATGCCACGGGTAGGGTAGGTATTAGTCGGGTGATGGGAAGAGTTGCTGCGAACCTTGCTGCCGACAGCTCACCAGCACCAAGGTACAGTGGTCGGCACCCACTGGGTCGTCCCCGGTACGGCGGACCCGATGCCAGCGCAAGCCAGGACGATGGGCCCCCGCTCGCGTCCACCGATGCTCGCACAGTACGGCAGCTTTGCCCTGCAAAGTAAGAGCTCAGGCGCCGACGAGCAAGTAATAATTAATGCACTCTGCAAGTGCTAGGCACACAGTTTACCTGCGTACCTGCAGCACAAGTGCTCCGTCGGTGGTGGTGACTCCGTCGGTGGTGGTGAGCCAGCCATGCCAGCACTGCGGAGCGGCAAGCACGTACGCGCAAGCCTCTTTGGTCTCGTTGTGACAACCAACACGGCGTGCCTCGATAGCACCGTCGGCGGCCAGTCATGGCAAAGCTGCTGGCGAGGCGACGATGTAATTATACGGCACCCAAGGTGGGGAGGAGCGCCTGCAGTTGTGCTGCCTTGATGGGCGCCAAATGAGATGGATGTTGGCGCACAAGTCCTGGGGCACCTGGTCAGAACCTCACCGTCCGTCTCCCTTGACCCAATTCCACTCGGTTCCATCAAGCCACTGTAGGAAGTGGAAGAGGATCAGCTTGTCCCCTCCAGAGCAGGCGCGTGCCCCCTAGAGGGCAGGAAGACAATCCGCTTGACGAATATGAACAACATGAAAAGATGAAGCCACCAGTAAGAAGGTGGACAGATGGACAAGCCGAAAGGCAGGCAGGCAAGCAGGCGAGCTGGCAGGCAAGCAGGCGAGCTGGCAGGCAAGCGGGCAGCACTGACGAGCAGGCAGGCAAGCAGGCGAGCAGGCAAGCTGGCAACGCTGACAGGCAGGCGAGCAGGCAAGCAGGCAAGCAGGCAAGCAGGCAAGCAGGCAAGCAGGCGAGCAGGCGAGCGGGCAAGCTGGCAAGCAGGCGAGCTAGCAAGCAGGCGAGCAGACGAGCAGGCAAGCAGGCGAGCAGGCGAGCAGGCGAGCGGGCGAGCGGGCGAGCGGGCAAGCAGACGAGCAGGCAAGCTGGCAAGCAGGCGAGCAGGCTGGCAGGCAGGCGAGCTGGCAAGCTGGCGAGCAGGCAAGCTGGCGAGCAGGCGAGCAGGCGAGCAGGCGAGCAGGCAAGCAGGCGAGCGGGCAAGCAGACGAGCAGGCAAACTGGCGAGCAGGCGAGCAGGCAAGCAGGCGAGCGGGCGAGCTGGCAAGCTGGCGAGCAGGCAAGCAGGCAAGCAGGCAGGCAAGCAGGCAAGCGGGCAAGCGGGCAAGCGGGCAAGCAGGCAAGCTGGCAGGCAAGCTGGTAACGCTGACAAGCAGGCTGGCGAGCAGACGAGCGGGCAAGCATGGCAAGCTGGCAAAGCTGGCAAAGCTGGCAAAGCTGGCAAAGCTGGCAAAGCTGGCATGCAGGAAAACAAGAAAGCATGCAGGCAGGCAGGCAGGAAAGCAGGTGCTTGCTGTACGCAGGCTCGCAGGCTCGCAGGCAGGCATCACCCCGTTGCAAGGCAATGATAGGCAGGAGCTCGCCGCAGGCCAGAGGTGCAACTTGTCGGTAAAGGCGACAAGACAAGTTTGCCTACTAGGCACCTTTCCTGGCACCGCCGCACGAAATGGCTCCTGCCCCGGCAAGACAAAGGAGCAGTGGCAAGATGCGTCATGGACGAGATTTGCCGAAAGTATGGCGATAGGCAAGCACGCCACGGGCATCAAATGCGGCTTCGCCTCTCTCGTCCCTGCCTTCCGTCCACCGTCGGACAGCACGTGCCCACGCTGCCGCCACGCAGTCTCTTTCGCCGCTCCGTGTCGAGCACAAAGGGCGAGGACAGGCGAGAGAGAAGAGCGACGGCCGAGGGACAAGAAGCCATGCCACCCTCCGTAGACCCTCGTCCGTCTGGCCACGTCGACGCTCGCGGCCGTCCTTGACCCCCAGGCGCCGTGGCCGGCTGACACGTACCGGCCGCTGCGCTCGCAGGTCGTTCGTGAACAGTTGACCTTGCGAGGACGGCGCCGACGGGACGGGGCATCGTTGCCCTCGTGCGCCATGCAGACCTCGGCCGGCGTCGACGGGACGGGGGGTTGCTGGGCGTCATGGGTCTTGCCCGCCGGCGGAGCCAGCATCGTCCGTCCACGACACGCAAGTACTTGGTCGTACGTGCAGGGGCCCCAGGGTTGGGTGGAAGCAGCAGGTCAACCGTTTGCTGGAGGGCACGCACATGGCACGCAGAGCGGCACGTCTGGCGAGGCAGAGGAGGCAATGCAGCGCAAGTACTCCGTACGTGTGCCCATTTGACACGGCGAGGCGACACGAACAGCCAGGTGTCCCGTACAGTCGACAAATGGACATGCACGTACGGGGTAATTACAGTACTGGTCTGGCACTCTGCTCACGGGCTTGCATTGACCATGGGATGAAATATTCTCCGCATGATGCGCCGTAGCCCGTATGCTGCCTAGTCCATGTTGGCCCAGACGACGGGCGCACTGCCCATTGACGGGGGAGTCCGGAGTACAGTACGGAGTACTGCAAATGTACTTGCAGTATTATTACTCCGTACTCCGTACTTGCTCCGTATTAATGGTGCTCTGTAATGTAAGTAAGTACTTACTTATTACTTGTACTGGCAGTTTTTACCGGTTCCTGTTACCCTGCACATCGTTGGCTTGCTCCCTGGCACGTGACTGGCCTGTAATGGACCGTGGACGGCGCTGGGTGGGAAAGGTGACAGCTTGACAGTTTGACAGGGGCCAACACGGTCCAAAAATTGGCCGCACCACTCCCACCCCACCGGCAAATATAAGCAAGTATTATTACATGTACGGAATATTACTGTACGGAGTAATACTTGCAGTACTTACGGAGTACAGTACACCTACTCCATACTACTTACGTGTGCAAGACCTTCAGCACGCAAAATGTCAGCATGCAAAATGTCGACGGGCAAAAAGGTGCCATCGGCACGCACACACTGGGCCCACCAACTCAACAGTAAGTGTACCTGCAATCCTGTACACACCCAGAAAGCCCAAAAGCCCATGTGCCGCGAGCACTGCAAGTACAGAATTACACGTAGTACCTACTTGCACATGTATACAAGCACAGCAAGTACAGTACTGCAAGTTAGTAGGTACTTGTACCCCGTACATGTGCAAGTACACCCGAGTACCTAGATACGGTGCTCCGTACTCCGTACCTATTTGTTGGAGATTCCCGCCATCAGGCCCTGCATCCTCCATCTGGTGATGCTTCAACCGGCTCACTTCTACCCTCGACGCACTCTCCGCATCCGATCCATGTGCCGAGGTCAATCGTGCCATTATCCCGTCGAGAAGGGGGCGCATGCGTCCATGAGTGCTGTGCCATGGGAGACGGCGGCGAATGAAAACAAAAACAAGAAAAACGACATGGTCGACGCTGCCCTGAGTGACGCTGACGATGCGGTACGGACATGCGTGCATACTTGCTGTGCGTCGGTGTACCTGTTGTGCATGTACCCAGTACGTGCAGGTCCGTCTTGCCGTTCCACCGCAGCATTTTGCACTGTAAGTACTTGCGCCCTGGCCAGCTGGGGCGTGCTGTGAGCCGCTCGTGCTTGTACACCGTGCGGCGAGGATGGCTGCGATTCCCTGGCGCGAGGTACTTACTTGCCGCTGAGGTACCGGCGTCGTGCAGCACGCTGTTACCGTGTACCGATGCCGCACGCGTAGCCCTCGTCCTGCGCAATCCTCGCCGCCGCAGGTACGTGCTGCGCGCCCGGCAGGCGCTGCCACTAGCAGGTACCGCCGCCAACGCTGGCGCTGGCATTCGTCGTGCCCGCCGTGAAATGAGCTGCCGCACCCACCGGCAGCCTTCACCATTCCCCTTTTGCCGCTTCCTTTTTCTCCACTCGTCTTTCCCGTGGCTGGCCTCGCATATCCAGCAACCACCTCACTCACCCTCTGCCAACGGTCCGTCGTCCTCTCTCGTCAACCCGCCAGCCGCCGCTCGTGCATCGAACGCGCACCCAGCATTTGCCGTCTCGTCACCGACACCGCCCGCCGCAGTCCAAGGCAAACCCCCCGCTGCCTCGCGCCCCCGCCACCGCTCCGGCCAAAACATGTCGGCCCCCGCCGTAGGTGCCCTTCTTTTCTTCCCCAACGACGACTCCTCCTCCTCCTCTCGCCGCCGTGGCCGTCGTCCGCGCCGCTCGACGGCCCGCTGCTCTGCCGACGGACCCTGCTGACGCGTGCCTCGCCCGACAGAAGATGATTCGCCGGAAGAAGAACGTGAAGAAGGGCATCCAGTTCTGCCTCATGGTCTGCGGCGCCTCTGGAACCGGTACGTCGTCCGTCCCCGGCCTCGCCGCCGCCCCGAGCACGCGCCTTTCGCCCCGGGCCCGCCTGCTGATGTGCCGCCCAGGCCGGACCACGTTCGTCAACACGCTCTGCGGCAAGGACGTCCTCCTCCACAAGGACGCCGACGACGCCGGCGATGCTCACGTCGAGGAGGGTGTCAAGATCAAGCCCATCACCGTCGGTACGTAACCTCGCGTCCGCCGCCGCCCCGTCCCGTCCCGTCCCGTCACGCCTCGAACCGCCGCGGCAAGACATCTCGAGACCGCCGAGGCCGCCTGCCCCTCCGCTCACCACCCCCCGCTCCCCGGACAGTGCGGCAGCTGACGCGTTCCCGCAGAGCTCGAGCTGGACGAGGAGGGTACACGCATCTCGCTGACCATTGTCGACACGCCCGGCTTCGGCGATCAGATCGACAACGAGGCCAGGTAGGCTCGGCTCGACCCGCCTCCTCGACGGATGCGTCCCCGCTGACCCCGACGCAGCTTCGCCGAGATTGTCGGCTACCTCGAGCGGCAGTACGATGACATCCTGGCCGAGGAGTCTCGCATCAAGCGCAACCCCCGCTTCCGGGACAACCGAGTCCACGCCATGCTCTACTTCATCACCCCGACCGGCCATGGGTAGGCCCCGTCCCGTCGCGGCCCGATGGGCCCTCCGCTGACCGTGCCGTCCAGCCTGCGAGAGCTCGACATCGAGCTCATGAAGCGCCTCGCGCCCCGCGTCAACGTCATCCCCGTCATCGGACGTGCCGACTCCCTCACGCCGGCCGAGCTGGCCGAGTCCAAGAAGCTCGTCATGGAGGACATTGAGCACTACCGAATCCCCGTCTACAACTTTCCCTACGACATCGAGGAGGACGACGAGGACACGGTCGAGGAGAATGCCGAGCTGCGGGGCCTCATGCCCTTTGCCATTGTCGGCTCCGAGGACGTTGTCGAGATCGGCGGCCGCCGCGCCCGCGCCCGCCAGTATCCCTGGGGCATCGTCGAGGTCGACAACCCGCGTCACTCGGACTTTCTGGCCATCCGATCCGCCCTCCTCCACAGCCACCTGGCCGATCTCAAGGAAATCACGCACGACTTTCTCTACGAGAACTACCGCACCGAGAAGCTGTCCAAGAGCGTCGACGGCACCCCCGGAAAGTGCGTCTCCCCCTCGCCCCTCGCCCCTCGCCCCTCGCCCCTCGCCCCTCGCCCCTCGCCCCTCGCCCCTCGCCCCTCGCCCCTCGCCCCTCGCCCCTCGCCCCTTGCCCCTTGCCCCTTGCCCCTTGCCCCTTGCCCCTTGCACCTTGCACCTTGCCCGCCCGCGGCCCTCGACGCTGACGACCGCAGCAGTGCCGACAGCTCCATGAACCCCGAGGACCTCGCCTCCCAGTCGGTCCGCCTCAAGGAGGAGCAGCTCCGGAGAGAGGAGGAGAAGCTCCGCGAGATCGAGCTCAAGGTGCAGCGCGAGATCAACGAGAAGCGACAGGAGCTGCTGGCCCGCGAGTCGCAGCTGCGCGAGATAGAAGCCCGCATGCAGCGCGAAGCCTCGCAGGCGGCCCCTTCGTCCGACGCCAACGGCGACCTCACCGAGTGAGGCCGCCACGACCGACACCCCGTCCTTGGGCGACGGCCTGCGAAGAAAAAAAGTGTCATGTTGGCCTATGTATTGCTCGACGCGTTGGTTCTGTACCGTTCCCATGGTGGGCGAGCGGCGGAGTGGGAGAGCATCCTCCCGGCCGCGGCGGGACGAGGTGGAATTTGTCCACCGGCCTGCCGCCCTGATGTATGCACGGCCGCGAGCTGTCCATGACGACGATGACGGTGGGACGCCGGTGGGCGTTTGTGGGAGGCGCTGGCTGGAAGGAGGGTGGTAGGGCCGTACGGTCCGACCGACGCACGCCTACGCCTCCACGCTTTGTCTTGGTGCTATCATTTGTTCGCGGTCGGTCGTCATGCGCGCCGCCCGTTCGTTGCCCCCTTTCCCTAGCCGCTTAGTCGACTTTTTAATGCGAATTTTCAAGACGTCCGTCCTTTTGCTCGTGCCGCCGCCCAGCCAGGCGAGCTCGGCCAGGAAAGGCACCGCGGCGGCGAGCTGCGTGGGTGATGGGTGCCGCGGAGTGTCATGTCACGCCTCACTCGTCACGACGGCTGTGCCGGGTCGGGGAGATCACGGCACGGAAGGCATGAAATGTACTTGCATTTGCTACAGAGGGGATCGTGTTGGTAGGTACGACGACGGCATAGGAAACTAAAAGAGTATGAAAATGCCCTTCCGTCCAACCCCCCCAGGGCGAGCAGACAGATTCGGGCGAGCCCCACGGAAACGGCGGCTCCGACCTCGGCGTGCGGGCTCGACGCGGACAGGGTGCCGTCTAGTTGTTGGACTGGCTGTTGAGGATGCGCAGGATGGCGAGGAAGAGGTTGATGATGTCGAGGTACAGGCTGATGGCGGCGGCAATCTCCTCCTCGACGTGGTGCTTGCGCAGGACGAGCTGCGTGTCGACGAGGATGTAGGCGCTGAAGAGGAGAGCGGCGACGCCGCCGTAGACGAGCTCGGCCGTCGAGCTGTAGGGGAAGAACATGGCCATGAAGCCGAAGAGGACGAGGCCCCAGAGGGCGCCGAAGAGGTAGGGCATCCACGAGGTGAAGTCGTACCTGGTCTGGCAGGCGAAGAGCGTGAGGAAGACGAAGAGGCCGGCGGTCAGGACGACGGCGTTGAGGACGATGGACGTCTTGTAGAAGGAAACGATGACGGACACGGTGTAGGCCTCGGCGAGGGTGAAGAGGGAGAGGAAGAGGAGATTGGTCGGGTACGACTTGCGCTTCCAGTAGGTCAGGCCCATGAAGACCATGGAACCGATGAGCTGCACGCACCGCCACGTCAGCAGGAGGAAGCGGCCTCGATCGGGCGAGGGGACGACGCACGGATAGCCAGACGACGCCGGGGTGGCTCTGGATCCACGTCTTGTAGGACACGCTGAAGAAGGTGAGGGCGCTGACGGCGGCCGTGGCCATGAGCTGGACGGTGAGGATGGTGTAGACCTTGCGGATGAACTGATTTCGAATGTCGATGGTGGCTTCCGCCACGGAGCCGCCAAACTGCGACCAGGTCACGTCAGCCATGGGTTCCACGACGGGACGCGCACGCACTCGCCGGCCGTCGCCTCCTCGGGCGCCGGAGGGGGACGAGCGACTCGCTCGCGGGGGGTCGACGATACCTTGAAGTCATCTGGCAGGTTGTCCTCGCTGCTGCGCGGCCCGCCGAACAGGCCCTGGGTCTCACCGCCGTTGGACGAAGACGAGGCGGCGGCGGCGGCGGGAGCGTAGGCGGGAGGTGCGTGGGTGAAGTCGTCGTCGCCGTCGTGCTGCGGCGCGGGCTGATACTTGGTCGTCGACGCCATGATGGACGATGGGTTTTCCACACTCGGTCGGGGGGTCTTGCGATGGGATGCTCTCGGCGATGAAGAATGAACGAGAAGGCGGAAGGGCGAGATGGGGAGCGTCGAGTGTCGATGGGGAGCGTCGAGCGTCGATGGGGGATGTTTGGAAGCACGAGGAAGTGAATGGTCGAGAGAGGTTGTTGGATGACGACTGCCTATCTTGGTCGACGAAGCGTGCGGCGAGCATGTCATGCGGAAGGTGAGGCTGAGTGGGGGATGTTCGGCACGCCGGAGGGACTGTGGCGGTGCAGGTGGCATGAGTGGAGAAATCGCACGTCGATTGGATAGCTCGTCACAAATTGGTCGGGCCCTCTGCCAAGGTACCGGTACTTGGTGTGCTTGCTTGAACGGCACGGTTGTCATGTACCGAGTACTTGCACTCCATCCAGTGCAAGTGCAGGCATTACTCACACAGCTACTGTACTGTATACGTACTGTACACGTACTGTACTTATGTACAGTACTTACTGTAGGTTCCAGTACTCCGTACTCCGTGTTAATTACTAGGACTCCGTACTCCGAAGATGTGCCCTGTATTTCCTCGCTGCAGTACTTGGATGACTACACCGTCAAGTACGGAGCGCAGTGCCAAAGTATTTGTACTGCACTATCACGAGGGTAAACCTGCATACTTGCCAGTGCTTGTATTAGCGGTCACCTTGTTGTAATACTTGCGGAGTACTTACCTAAGTACAGTACTACTTGAATTACCTAGCACCGAGTCCCCTGGTAATGCAACTACGGTTCGTACATGCCATGCCTGCGAGTCTTGTAATCATGGCCAAATACTTCCTCCGCAAGGGGTACGGAGTAGTCGTGGCAAGCATGGCCGACGACGGCCTCTTGCTGAAGTGCAGGCACAGATGCAGATGGCAGTGTTCGAACCTGACGGGACGACGTCGTGGCACCCGTGGACGTGCCTTGCGACGGGCGAAACCGAGCCGGTTCGCACACAGGACGCCTAGCGACGGACTGTACACCTACAGTACTTGCTTGCACTTACGGAGGCCTTGCCTCTCCGCAGCGGCATCGAGCACACGGCGCAACCAATCATGGTTTTCTGTCGTCATCCTCTTCATCCGAAAGGGTAGCTGCCACGTAGTCTTGCTCGAGCGGGACCATGCTTCGACGTTCCTTGCTCCCTGCTCCGCCGTACCCAGGCGAGACGGTCCCGCGACGGCGGCACGGTCCCTGGTTCCAAAGGCTGGCGACGGCGGTCAGGCGTAGGCCTCTTCCACCATGATCACGCCAAGCCCATCCGCTCATGACGGGAAGAAAATGTGCTTGTCCAGGCTGGTACCCAATTCCCTTTGACGGTTCGTGAGCGGGCGGGCTCTGGGGCAAGGGAGGCTACTCATGCCGGCGCCGGCGTAGGCAGCAGGTACTGTACTTTGGTGCTGGGTGGTTGGCGGTACCTCGGCACCAGTAGCGTGTGCCTTTGTGCGAGTAATACGGACAGTCCAGAGAAGTCTGCGGAGCATTCCTCCTAGGTGCCATCGTATCCGTGTGCCAAGGCGGCCAGGGGAAGTGTGACGGACTGACCGATACAAGTGTAAGTAGCGTGTATCATTGCGGATATGAGAGCGAAGCGCAAGTCGTCCCATATCCTCTGTGGCCTAATTCCTCGTACATGGCATGGACAAGTGAGGTTGGCATATGCTCAGCAGCATCAACTGTAGGAGCACAAGCACACGTACTTGAGTACAAGCACTTACTGTACAAGGTGCGTACAGTACCGGATGTGCATGTACTTGCAACTGCAGCGCCGTGCAGTCAGTACATGCTCAGTACTAGGTACTAGTATCAACTGTAGGCGCACAGCACACGTACAACTACTAGGTACCTAGCACTTACTGTTCAAGGTACCTACAGTACCGGATGCGCATGCACTTACGACTGCAGCGCCGTGCAGACAGAACATGCTCAGTACAGTAGTATCAACTGTAGGAGCACAAGCACATGTACAAGCACTTAGTACTGTGCAAGGTACAGTACCGGATGTGCATGTACTTGCAACTGCAGCGCCGTGCAGTCTGTACATGCTCAGTACTAGGTACCTAGTAGTATCAACTGGAGGAGCACAAGCACACGTACAACCACTTACTGTACCAGGTACCTACAGTACCGGATGCGCATGTACTTGCAACTGCAGCGCCGTGAAGACAGTACTTACATGCTCAGTAGTATCAACTGTAGGAGCACGAGCACATGTTCAAGCACTTAGTACTGTGCAAGGTACAGTACCGGATGTGCATGTACTTGCAACTGCAGCGCCATGCAGTCAGGAAATTCTCAGTAGTGTCAACTGTAGGGGCACGAGCACACGTACAAGCACTTGGTACCACAAGGTACTTGCAGTACCGGATGTGCATGTACTTACAACTGCAGCGCCGTGCAGACAGTACATGCTCAGCAGTATCAACTGTAGGAGCACAAGCGCACGTACAAGCACTTGCTGCACAAGGTACTTACAGTACCGGATGTGCATGCACAACTGCAGCGCCGTGCAGTCAGTCTATGGGGGAGTTGCGCAGCTCCCCTCGAAGGTACCTCCATGCGCCGTCAACAGGACACCTTCAAATGCAGGGGGTGTACGAGCATGGCACAGCGTACGGCTGCATGTACAAGTACGTGTACTGACCTGTACGGAGAATAAATAAAGGAGCGAGTATTGGCACTCACCGTCGATCCCCGTGTCGTACATGTACCTGCGAGTAAGTAGGTGTCTTGGTGCTAGGTATCACTTGAAGTTGTACGGAGTACTGTACTGTATGTAGCAATGACTTGGACGCCTTGCATGCTCCACCGTGCCAAAGTACAACTCCATGCAAGTACGGAGTACAAGTACTTAGTCGTGCAGTACACATGTAAGTACTTGCTGCACCTACAGTAGTAGCTTGCACGCTGCTACTCATAGCCCTCCGCACACGTGCTCGGTAGTACCTACAAACGCCTACATTACTCCGTGCGGGTGAGTGATTACGGTGCAATGTACGGAGTACCTGACGTTCCATTTGTTTACAGTGTACCGGTAGCACCCAAGTCGGCAGGTACTTGTAGGTGCGCATGTACTGCGCGCACACGGCACTCCGTACACTTGCTTGTGTTGGGAGTGTGTGCAAGTGATTACCTAGTACAGCACCTAAGTAGTAGGTATCAGTGACTGCAACACCTCCAAGGCGGAATGCTTCGTCCGTCGCGGCACCCAATCAACGGCGAGCAAAAAAATTCAAACTCGTGGCTGGTTCGTTCACTGCGACCCCGCCGACGGGCCACAAGCTCCCCGGCGGCTTGCTCACCGCCTGGTCCCTGGATCGGTACCGAAACATGGCACTGTGCATGTACATGTCTTGATGCCACGGAACGAGCGCTCATCGCTGGCAGGCAGGTACTTGTACAGTGCAGTGCCGTGGAGTGCACCAGCTCCGGTGGTGAATGGTCATCATGGCAGGTACGGACCATCCATCGTGTGCTCCGTGCGCGGCAGAGGAACCACCCGTGCATGCACGTGTGCGTCGTTGACCACCGTCGTCGCGGCGAGCGTGGATTCCAAACGAGCCCTGTGCCTGTGGTGTCCCTGTGCCTGTGGTGTCCCTGTGCCTGTGGTGTTTACCTCGAGCGCTCGCCACCCGGAGTGGGCAGCAGACGCTCCGGCGCGGAGGGGCGCTCAGGCACGAAAGTATAAATCTCAACACGCGCGCCTCCCAATCCTGCCCGCGGGAACGAGCGATGCCAGCGGGCAGGTGCCCAGGCGGTCGCTTTCGACGCTCCTTCTGGAATCGCCGTGGGCTGCGGAGGGCGCCTTCCGGTCCGCCGGGTGGCACCTGACACGGTTCGGGGCACCGCGACCGCTGTGCCGGGTAATCGCTCTTGCCTCGGCGGCGTGCTCGGGGGCCATGGAGGGCAAGCGCGGGTGAGGGCGGGGGCATGTGCGAGACGGTCGTAGCATCGCCGGTTCCCTCGCCGTCCCCGAGGCGGTGCGTTGCCTCCATTTGCATCATTTGCATCGCACGAGCAGACACCAATCCTCCGTAGCATCAGTATGGGAGTGCCGCGCACGAGGCATCCGTCACATCACCTAACCGCATCGCCTCGACCGTCGCCGCGAGCCGCCGCCGCCCTTCGTTATCCTCCCTTCACCGCATCCACCGCCGCCTACCTACCTGCCCGAGGGCCCGGTTTCCTGCGTTGACCGTCCGTCACCCGCCATCCATTCCCTCGACCGCTCGCCTCGCCGTCCAAGCCGCCCTTCGTTTGCTCGCTCTCTCGCTGGCCCTTTCGCTCGCTCGCTGGCCCTTTCGCTCGCTGGCCCTTCGGCCGCCGGCGTTCGTCTTGACCGACCATTTTCCGCGAGCCGTCGACGACGTGGGAATTCTTGGCCACCTGCCGAGTGCTACCTTCGGTCCTTTTCCCGCCTGTCCCTCGTCACCCTGCTCCCGCCGTCGACTGGTGGGTTCCCCCCCCCCCCTCCCCCCATGCGTCCCGCCCGCCTGCTGCCAAACCTAAAGAGAGACAGACGAGCACGCACAAGGGCCCCCCGCGCCAGCCACGTCCACCGCCTGGCCGCCCGCGACCTGACGTGCTTGTACAGTACTACTCGTGCGCGCAATAGCCGCTACCTACCCCCCACGCCTCTCGCTTCCTCCTCAACAGAAATTTGCTCGTCGCATCGGGCCACGAAGTCTCGGACCTCCCGACGACTGCCTTCGCCATCCGTCCCCCCTCGCGCCATCCTCGCCCCCGCCGCCGACGACGCCGACCATGAGCGACTCGGACATGCGCCGCGAGCCCTCGCCCGCCGCGAGGGCCGTCGTCGCCGCCAAGGCGGCCGCGAGACCCCAGCTCAACGCCGGCTCGGGCAATCCCAACATGAACGGCCCGCTGTACATGCAGACGTCCAACAGCAACGTCGTGCTCGTCCGGAGGCTGCGGCGCAAGGACGACGGCACCTGGAAGCATCTCTGCCGCTGGTTTGTCGAGAACCAGATTGGTAACCGCGCCCCCTCCCCCGCCCCGACCCGTCTCGACGGCGAGCGCGCCCTGCCCCGTGCCGGCGACGGATGCTGACGGCGCTCCCGCTCCCCCCCCGAAGGCCTCTCCTCCAACCTCCTGGCCCTGCTCTTCCTCGCCCACACATTCATCCCCAAGGCGAGGCCGCATACCTACAAGTTCTTCCACCTCGCCTACCGCAACGACGAGACGGGACGGTACGCCATCGGCTTCGACGACACGTACCTCGTCGCCTTCTGCATCGTCCTCTTCACCGGCCTGCGGGCCGGAACCATGGAATACGTCCTGGCGCCCTTTGCGAGGCTCCAGGGCGTCACGAAGCGCAAGACGCTCACGCGCTTCAGCGAGCAGGCCTGGCTCTTCGTCTACTACAGCGTCTTCTGGACCCTCGGCATGGTACGTCGACCGAGCCCCCCCCCTCCCGTCCCGTCGTCGTCCGCCGAGGCGCCCGACCTGACCGGCCGCAGTACATCTACGCCACGTCGCGCTACTTTCTCAACCTGCGCGAGCTGTGGACCGCCTGGCCCAACCGGGAGATGGACGGCCTCGCCAAGGGCTACATTCTGGCCCAGTGGGCTTTTTGGCTGCAGCAGATCATCGTTATCAACATCGAGGAGCGGCGAAAGGACCACTGGCAAATGTTTAGCCATCACATCATCACCACGGCGCTCATCTCGTCGTGCTACTGCTACCACCTCACGCCCGTCGGCAACTTAATCCTCGTTATTATGGATGTGGTGGACCTGTTCTTCCCCGTAGGCGGCGAGACGCCTTCCCCTCCTCCCCCGCGCCCCTCCCCGTCGTCGTCCGATCGCTGACGGCCTCCCAAGGTGGCCAAGTGCCTCAAGTACACGGGGCACAACAAGCTGTGCGACGTCGCCTTTGGCGTCTTCATGGTCTCGTGGTTCGTCGCGCGCCACGTCTTCTACATGATGGTCTGCTGGTCCATCTACAACGACACCGAAGTCGTCATGCCCGTCGGTTGCTTCGTCGGGTCCACGTCGAGCATGGTCGGCCCGTCGTCCCCTCCGCCGGGGCTCTGGTACCTCGTCGAGCCGTTCCTGAGCTCGACGGGTCGCGTCTGCTACAACGGCGTCGTCAAGTGGTCGTTCCTGACGCCGCTCCTGCTGCTCCAGCTCATCACCATCGTCTGGTTCACCATGATCGTCCGCGTCGCCGTCAAGGTCATACGCGGCGACGGCGCCGAGGACACGCGGAGCGACGACGAGGCGGCCGAGGAGGAGGAGGACGACGACGAGTTCGTCTACGAGGAGGCGCAGCCGCTCGAGGAGGAGGTCGGCGTCGAGGCGCTGGACCTCAAGAGCTGGGAGCGGAGGTCCGGCGTCAAGCGCCAGGGCAGCAGCTCGGGCGTGAGCCTGCCGGGCCACAGCGATCGAAAGGAGCTGCTCGGCCGCATCGGGTGCGAGAAGCAGGTGGACTAGACGCCGTCGGGGGGCCGAGGCCGACCCCGAGGCCGACGTCGAAGGCGGGCCCGTCGCCGTCGCCGTCGCCGTTCCCTGCCGCCTTTGTCGATTCTTTTCAGCACAGCACGCCCTGGTATGGATGGGAATAGAAGTTGCCGCTCGCATTTTCAGGCCCGAGCTAGACATGCATGACGTGCGGCGCGGGTGCCGTCGCATCGTTGCCCGCCGTGGCGAATGGAGGGCCCCCTAGATGACTCGTTTTTCTTGCGCCCGTCGGGGAAAGAAGAGCACGACGGATACACGATTTGGGTTTTTATTCACGCAATACCTCTGCCGCGGCAGCCGGATGGACTGCCGCGCGAGCGTCGCTTTGGTCGAGCGAACAAGGAATGGTTACGAGTATTCAATCAAACAATCAACCAAACATGACGCGATACGATGCTTTGCTGTCCAAAAATACCCAAGTGAAAATGCGACGCTTGAAAATGACGGCTCGCAGACGAGGCGACGCGGCCGAGACAGGAGGCATGCCGCTCGCCGTCGCTCGCTCATCAAGCCCCCCCGAGCGCCTCCGTCGCCATGCTGCGCAGCTTGAACTTTTGAATCTTGCCGCTCGCCGTCTTGGGGTACTCGTCCACCCAGAAGACGTGCTTGGGCACGAGATGACTCGAGAGCTTGTCGCGCACCCAGGCGCGCACGTCGTCCCTGGTGAGCGTCTGGCCCTTGGCTTCCACTTCGGCGGCCGAGGAGCGGGGAGCCGGCCGGGTGCCGTCGGCGTCGACGGACCAGCCGCGGCGGGGAATGACAAAGGCGGCGACGCTCTCGCCGAGGCGCTCGTCGGGGACGCCGACGACCGACACCTCCTGGACGCCGGGGAGCTGGAAGAGGCAGTTCTCGACCTCGAGCGGGTGGATGTTCTCGCCGGCGCGGATGATGAGGTCCTTGATGCGGCCGGTGATGGTGACGTAGCCGTCGGCGTCCATCTCGGCCTCGTCGCCCGAGTACATCCAGACGGTGGAGCGGCCGCTGCCGTCGGCGTCGGGCTCCTCGACGCGCACCTCGGCGGTGCGCGCCGGGTCGCCGTGGTAGCCCTTCATGACGAGGTAGCCCGCGGCGGCGAGCTCGCCGCGCGTGTTGATGGGCAGGACCTGGGAGCGGTCCGTGGGAGAGACGATCTTGACCGTCGTGTGCGGCATGGGCCGGCCGACGGACGAGGTGCGCTGGACGAAGGGGTCCGAGGGCGTTGTCATGCAGTTGACGGGGCTCGTCTCGGTCATGCCGTAGCAGATGACGAGGTCCTGGAGCCCGAGGCGCTGGTAGATGTGCTTCATGAGCGACTCGGGCACGCTGCTGCCGGCGACGATGCCCTTCCTCAAGGAAGCGGGCGCCGTGGCGACGACGCCGCGGTCCAGCGCCTCGATGACGGCGACGAGCATGGTGCTGACGCCGTACAGGCCGGTCGCGTCGTGGTCGACGCACATCTTGAGGGTGGCGCCGGGGTCGAAGGCCGGGCTGGGGAAGAGGATGGCGGCGCCCGTCGTTGCCGTGGCCATGTATCCGAGCACGGAGCCGAAGCAGTGGAAGAGCGGAGGGGGGACGACGATGCGGTCCGAGGGGTCGAGTCCCATGCGGTGGGCGATGAGGGCACCGTTGTTGAGGATCGACGTGTGGGCGAGCATGGCAGCCTTGGGAGCCGAGGTGGTGCCGGAGGTGAACTGGATGTTGATGGTGTCGGATGGATGGAGCGGCTCGCTCGGCGTGACGGATCCGTCGGAGCCGTCGAGGAGAGTGCCGTAGGGCCGCAGGGCGCGGCATTCCTCGAGCTTGAAATCGACGAGCGGGTGATGGTTCCGGTTGTTGACGACGACGACTTCCCTGAGCGTCGGCACAGCCTCGCTCTGAATTCTGGTCCCTCTAAGGTCGCCGGCGACTTTGGTGAGCAGCTCCTCGTTGCCACGGCCCTGGCCCGGCTTGTACGCGAGGTCGGTCACGGCGCCGATGACGAGGACCTCGACGCCGAGATGGCAGAGAGCGGCGCCGACCTGCTGGGCGTTGAAGCTGGGGTTGAGGGGCACGAGGACGGCGCCGAGCTTGAAGACGGCGTAGGTGAGGGCGGCGAACTCGGTCCCGTTCCCGAGAGAGACGGCGACGCGGTCGCCCTTGCTTACGCCGAGCGAGGCCAGCGACGAGGCGAGGCGGTTGGAGAGAAGATCGAGGGCGTGGAAGGTCAGAGCCGTCTCCGTGGCGACGGCCGACGACGAGGCGGACAAAGGGTCTCGCGCGATGACGGCGAGGCGATCGCCGTAGCGGGAGACGGTCGAGGCGAAGTGCTCAGGGATGGTCCCCCGATGCAGCGCAGGCTGCGACGTTTGTTAGCGAGGTCGCCGCTGGATCGGTCGGGTCATGGATGTCGTTCTGATGCCGGACCGCTGGCAAGAGGGCACGCGGCGAGGAGAAGCACGGCCGAGGAGAGCAAAGGTAACCATCACGGAAGACGGCGGGGGAGGTCAAGTCTCCGAAGTCGACACCTGTTCGCGTAGCTCTCAAAGAATCACCCACCTCACTTGGTCCTCGCCGTATGCTCAGTGTTTCCGTCGCCATGAGCCTCCTCTGTCCGCTGCCAGTCGTCACGCTTGCCGGAGGGCATCGTCCTGGAGGGCATCGTTCCGAGGAGCAGCGGGCGACGCGGCGCGTCCGCAGAGGCCGCCTCGACGCGGTGACAGCCCTTGCGGCAGGGGTGCTGTATCTGTAAAGCTGCATGACGACTCTTGACCTCCCGGACGAGATACCAGCTTCGTTGCGGCAGTCTAGGTGTGCTGTAGACGGTCGACACTCCAAGGAGAGGGCAGATGGAGAAGCAAGCGAGTTCGTCGGGACAGTCGTCGCTGCCAGCTGTCTTCGAGGGGGCCGAGGTAGCTCCTGCCTCTCCCTCCCCACAACTACCCGAAGGAAGGAGTGGCGCCTTCCCGCGACGATGGCGTTGGCGCAAAACGCGGAAGGAAGCGTGGAGCGGGGCCACCACGGTATCGCCTTCCCTAAACGGTGCAAGGATGCTGCCAGTACTTGTCGAGCATACCACAGAGGTGCACGTGTGTAGGGCAATGCACCGCGCAGCACGTGTCAACCACATGTTCACCGTTATCAAACTAAACAAACCTCCGCACTCTGGACATGCACTCGATATTGACATGTATAGGATACTGCCTTTGAGTGACGCGTGAACACGTACAAGGACCATTCTATCCTCTGCTTGTCCATGTGCCCATTTCTTGCTTTCGACGGCAAAGCGACCTTGTCCACCTTCACTTGGCGGATGGACGGCCCACGGAACGTTCGTACGTTGGATCCCTCGGGCTCAGGAGGGAACAATGATTTTCTTTGCGAATGGTCGATCATGTCTATTCTCCGGGTGTAGGTGTACTCGTGATTCCATCGCCAGCTCAAGTCGATCGATCAATCGACCGATCCCCCCCATCCAACCGGCATATGCCTCTTCGCATCCCATCCCATCCCATCCCATCCCATCCTCACGCTGAACGACGACAATTTTAACAAGATGTGCCGGAGCCGCTGACTCTCTTGATGCTGCTGGCAATGCGTAACAAAGGCCCAAGGCACGAGGCGGCGAGAAAATGCAAACAAAAAAAAGAAGGAAAAACTCCGAATCTATCCCAACGGCAAACCGACCCTCAGATCAAGGAAACACATGGGCCAGCTTGGCCAGCTGGCTTCGGCGGAAGCCGGCCGACCGAGGCCACGACAGATGGCTGTCCCGGGACAGCGGAGGAGATATACAACACCGATCGATACGTGGGCGGCTCGGGACCTCAAACTCGACAAGGTACCGACGGGACACGCCCATCTCGAGCCGCGTTCTCGTCGTCGCACGCTCATTGCTTCGGGGCTTCCTCGCCCTCTTGCTGCTCGCCAATGTGCCTCTCGCTCTCGGGCTTCCACGTGCCTGGTGGGTACGGTCAAGTCAGCGATGGGAACCAAACAGGCAAGGGGCAGGGAATAAAGGGCAGAGGCCGGGGGCAAGGCCGGGCGGCATCGGATAGCGTTACCTTCAAAGTCGTGCTTGACAAAGGCCATGGGGTCGTCGTAGTCCTTGGCGCCCATCTGCTCGACGCCCGGGGAGAAGCTCGTGATGGGGAGGACGACGACGTCGCCGACACGCTTGCTCGTCTCCATGCCGGTAAAGTTGCGCCAGTCAATCTTGCCCTTGCTGTTCTTCATGTCGAAGAAGCGCTCGTCGTTGAAGTAGCTCATGATGGTGTCGGTCCAGACGGCGGGGCCGGTGAAGTCGACGACGTCCTTGCCCTGGAAGCTGGCCAGCTTGCCCGAGCGCTTGAGCGCGAGCGTCGAGTTGGTGATGCGGGCGATGATGTCGCGCAGCACCGGGTGGCCGGGCTTGCTCTGGATGGTCCACTGGCAGAACTGGATGCGGCGGCTGTACCAGTCGGCCCAGTCGACGCGGTCGGGGTCGGCCTCGATGCCGATGACGAGGCCGATGGACTCGCGCGGGATCCGCTCGGGGATCCACTCGAGGGCGCTCTGGATGGCGTAGGTGTCGATGTCGGAGTAGATGCCGCCGCGGGCGTAGAGGATGAGGTAGCGGAAGAAGTCGGCCTTCAGGACCGGCAGTGGCAGGGCGCTGTAGGCCTCGAGCACCTCGGGCACCGAGGCGTAGAACAGGCGGAGGAGGCTGACGGCGACGTCGTCGGTGATGACCTCGTGCACGAAGCCCGGGTGCTGCTCGGTCCAGGACGCCTCCTGCTCGCGGAAGGAAAAGTCGGTGTCGGACGGCGTCGTCTTCCACGTCTGCCAGATGTAGGCGGGGAACTTGGTCTCGACGTCGTAGGGGTACGCGTACAGGAGCTTGTCGTACGTCGACAGGCGCGACATGTCGACCAGGGGCTTCTGGGGCGCCGGTTTGCTCTCGGCCGTGGCCGCGTGGCCGTCGGCGGGGGCGGCATCGGCAGGACGACCGTCGGCGTCGGGGCCCGGGGGCGGTGCCTTTGTCCGGAGGGCCGGATGATGGGATCGGGAGAGGAGGAAGAGGAGGGTGAGGAGGAAGGCGGCGGCGACGAAGGCGCGGCGTGAGTTGAGCATCTCGACGGTGCGGCCCTGCACGCTCGTCTCCGGCTGGTCAGAAGGGCGAGCGGGATCGGATGGGAGGCGCGGACGGGAGCGGCGGGCGCGTCGACGGGATTTGGCCGGCACTTTGGACGACGAGTTGCGCTCTACGATGCGAGCATCGAGAGGAGAAGGGGCGCGGCGACGAGGTGACGATGCGGAGAAAGGTCAACTGCCGAAAAGTCGTCGCCGTTTCACCGAGAGGATCTGAGTTATCGGCGACGACCCACAGTGGGTGCGCCAAGCCGTCAGGATGAGATTGACGTCGCAATCTCCCGCTCTGCTCCTCGGACTCGTCGGTGGGATGGACGAGATGGGGAGGACGAGGGTTGGCGGATATGGATGACGGGAATTGATAGGAGATAGGGGGCACACGGACGAAGCAGCAGCAGGGGGGGGGGCAACAAAAGGCGGGATGATGAGGATTATTGTGTCCTCGCACGGGTTGCGTGTACTGTACTTACAGTACAAGTACAGTACGTACAGTACATGCGGGTACGAGCAGAGGAACGCATCGGATGCGGGACGCAAGGTAAAAAAAAAATAGGAGCGACACGAGCAGGTACACGAACCTGTCCCAAAGTACCGGTACCCGGCTCTGGCAATTCCCTGGTGAGCAGACATGGGGGTGACAAAGGCCCACAGGTACCTGTACACATCCATGGACAGTTGTACCTAGGGAGCCGAGCGTAGGGTACATGCAGGTATGGCACGAGTACTGCCCATGTACATGTACATGTACGGAGTACAGCAAGTACTCCCTGCGAAGCACTTGGCGCTGTACCTGACAGGCGTGGCGAGGCGACGGGACGAACGCACGCAGCCGGAGACGGGCAGGCATTGGGTGCTAGCAGAAAACAGGCACCCCTCGGGGGCCGACCGAGGGCATACATGGGCAGAGTCATTACGCGTGCGAGTACGTGTACCTGTTCGGACGGCGAGCGGGTGTGGTGCGCGATGCACGCCGCATTGTTACCGAGTCGTACGCACTCGAATGCGTCATGATCATGGTGATGGTGAATGGACACCGTATTCGTCATGCCACCGTACATGATGGCATGGCACGGTACCTGTACAAGCAACCACGAGATGCGCAAGTACAGTACACGCACACCTGGAATGTGCCTACCGTACTGTAGGTACCAGATGGCGGCAGGCGCAGGTAGGTACGTTGGCTGCACAGCTGCGCAGCAAGCACGGCACACCTCGGTGGCAGGCATTGGCGCCGTGCGGCGTACGGAGCGCTGCAGGCAGAAGCAGTTGGCGGGCGTGTACCGGTACTCTGCGCAGGTACATGTACTTGCGGCCAGATGAATGCATGGAGCATCATTCGGCGGACGAGGGCCTGAAACGGGACGGGAGGGAGCTAAGGGGTTTGGAAGTCTGGAGCTCGTGGACTCTGTACTGTACAGTACATGTAATAATTACTTACATCACTCCACTCTGCTTGGCTGGTGGTCCACGTACTTGTGGTTACACGTACGGTGCTGTACATGTACGGTGCGGGGTACGACCTCGGGAGCACTGCAAGTAAGTAATCACAGGACAGTCAGCGCTGCAAGTACATGCACGCCCACATCCAGGTACACTGGTAGGTCAGCACACCGTACGGAGCACTTGCGGTGCCGTTCCTTCCTACGAGCTACCTACTAGGTGCCTAGGTAGGTGCCTGGGACCTGTTACCTAGGACACAGTACCTACACTGTACTGTGCTGATAGGTACCAAGGTTCGGAGTACTAGGTAATACCCACGTTCTCCGTTAGTGCCGAGCACAGTAGATGCTTCCAGCATTACGGAGTACTTGCTCCGTATAGTGCTTCCCCGCCAACATAAGTGCTCGATCTGCACTGTACTCGAGTAAGTAATTACTTATTACTTACTCGCTCACAGCACTCCGTTCTCCATAATACCGCTCTCCCCTACCAAAGTACTCCGTACCTAGGAGTATTGCGTCTTCATATTGCGTGCTTACAGTACGGAGTACTTGTGCATGTATTGTCCTTACAGTACGGAGTACTTGTGCATGCATTGTCCTTGCAGTACTTGCTTCTACAGTACAGTTCTTCCCCGTTTCAGGTACCATCTCGGTCGTGTCTGCGCGGTATAAATACAGGCAAACCACGTTGTATACCTAGCACGTATCGGTACTAGGCACTCTGACCTGTGCTCCCCGCCGGTAATCCTGGTCATGTTGCGCACGGAGAATGTGCGCAAGGACCAGGCATCGGCGTACCATGCATTCCTACAGCACCTGCACTGTAGGTGTTGGGACAAGACAGGTCGGGGCGCCGCCCGGGGAACCTTGGGTCAATCATAGGCAACGTTGGGGAGGCGAGACGACCATCTCGCTCACGGCGGTGCGCGATTGGCAGGCTTGGCGGATGCAAGCGAACGAGAGGCCGGTGGATGCGCAACGAAAGATGCCACAATCGGTCCTGTCAATCCCCCCGACGTCCTTTGACGTAGACGCAGACTCTCGGGCATCGATGAAGCGCAGGTTTGATGCTCGCAATCGTTCCGAGCCGGTATTCGCGTAGCCCATGGCGCAGCGGGCCAGAGAGGCCATTGCAGCGCTCGGCACGTCGTGGGTAAGAGGGAATAATAGTTTATGATGCCTGGAAAAAGCGCACACCTACGGTCGCCTGCGCCCATGCAAACTACGGAGTCTTGGTAAGACACTGCACAGGCACGTAAGTAGGTGCACATTTCTGGGCACGCACTTGGGGTGGAGGTGTCCGTATCCGTACAAGCACAGAGTGCCAGTGCACACTTACGGCAGGGCGCGCCGCCCCCAAAGCCCAAGGGTGGACGGTGGGTGTTATTCCTTCTTCGGTCGGTCCGTACTAATAATAAATACGGAGTACCCGGAACACGACTACCCGGTATTGATGCGGAGCTCGAGCAAGTAGGTATTTACGGACTATTATTAGTCTGTATACACGTACAATCCGGTCGAGTGCACATAATGATGCAGTAACTCGTCTACGGCTTGGAGCTACAGTAAGTACGGAGTAATACAAGCACGGAGCACAAGTACTAAGCGCAAGTGTACGTACACAAGTACCTGCTGTAGGTACCGCGGTCCGCGCGGGTTGGAAGGATAAGTACCTAGCACTCAAGTACTGCGTACAGTACAATGCACACATTCGGTACGACAAGAACAAGCACGTACAAGCACGTATTCTGCGCTGTCATTCTTGCTTCTTCGGCGTGCAAGGTGACTCGTTCATTGACACGTACTTGCTGCATGTTCGAGGGCAATTTCTCCCGTGCGCATCGCATCTGGCAGCGGCAGGCCCTGACTTCTCGCTGCCTCAGGTTCCAGAGGGGGCGATTCCTGGCATTGCACCAGTACTTACAGTACTTGCCATTCGTGCCAACCCTTGTACTGTACTTGTACTGTACGCAAGTACTTGGGTGGTGCTCATCAGGTGCTCTTGTGCTGTGACGGTACCTGTCACCACTGGAGGACGGCATGTGCACTGCGGAGAGGTGAGCTGGTCATGCTGCAATATCGCACTTGCGCGTGCAAGTATATTAATGCGTTTCTTGAACGTACAAACCTGTGCTCATTTTGCCATCAGCACACGCCGCGATCCGGCAGCAGGGATTGCTGCGGCTTCTCAAGCCCTCGCTGGACGGACGCCATCCAAGAACGCTGCCACCAAGAACGCTGCCACCAAGAACGCTGCCACCAAGACACCGTACGCGGCGGGACCTGTCTTGCCGCCGCCGCTGTTCGCACCCACACTCGGCGCCCCAGGCAGTCATCGGCAAGCCATTCGCGTGCATGCGGGACGTCTCGGTTGTGGCGAGCAATGACGTGCAAGCACCGCACGAGGTCTGACGCCCGAGACGAGACGAGACGAGACGAGATGAGCAGATCGGAGACCCAAGTGCCGCGGGCGCGCAGGTCGATGGTCGGATGCCGTAGATCCGATTGGCCACACCGCAAGCAGCCCCCAACAGGGCGCGGCGACATACCAATACCAGGGTACCAAGGTTCCCGCACGTGCCCTGGTTCGTATTACAGGCACCCAAGGTACCTACTAGGTTGTACCCAGGCGCAGATGCTTCAGGAGCGTGCTCGAAGCCTTGGCGAGTTGTTTGCAGGAGCGAGGATTCTGGGCCGTCTTGGCGTCGCCGATCCGATCCCATTCCGCCTCGCTCGTCGTCGGGACAGACGTCTTCATGTCTTGGCTCGAGACATGGGCGCTCAGCAGGTGCAGGTGTGCTTGCAGCACCATGTGCACACTGTCGGTGAGATGATGAGCCGGTCCGAAGGGCGGCTGGTCAGACCCCCGCACACAAACGTACTGCACAACGACCTACTGTACGTAGTGCGCAGTACCTAGTACTTGCGCCGACAGGTACAGTACATGTACCGGTGCATTCGCCCCCGGAGTACTGTGCTAGCATGCGCTGCTCATCGCTAGGTACATGCCGTAGTTGGTACCGAGCGCAAGCATGTGTTGATAGTAGCGGTACAAGGACATGCAATGTGCAACTACTCCGTACTAACTTGCACAAGAGTACGAGTGCTGTAATACACGACCATTCATAATTACAGCACCGGCAACTACCCCAACGATTAGTAGGTGAGCGCCTGCAGGTACGTGCGCCTGCATGCTTCTCACCCTTGCATGCTTCTCACCCTTCTAGCCACGACTTGCGCGAATTCCAACTTCCAGCATCCGTACTTGGTACGGAAGCCCCGGACATGACGGCGAGAATCATGGCATGGCGGCTGGCTGGCCATGCAGATGGACCTCCGCTTTGGCCGCCGACGGCATGAGCATGGTCGCCGTGGCTCGCAGAAACGTCGGCGCTTGACTCGAGCGCATTCTTGCTTTGGTTGCTGGAACAGCCAGCGGAAGGCGATCGTACGACTGCATACGCGTGCCTCCCCGGCGCTAGCTTGGCTCGCCGTCGTCGACTTTGCCGCCGGAATGGCAAGGCGTCCGTCCGACCAGAGACGGGCCATGAGGTGAATCGTCCCGAGGGCAGCGTAAGCGTATTGCAAGTAAATTCTTGCTTGTCCTTGTCACCATACCTAGGTATGGACCCAACAACCTAACCGCTACCCGCTGCCGTTTGCCAACAAACGACACATGTACGGAATGCTGCCCCTGGAATTGTTCAGCTACAGTGCCGAGCTTGGATTCATACAGCATACTAGTCCCTGGATAGCACCCAGTACTGGTACCTACTTACTACCTGGTACCTAGTAGTAGCCGGTACTCCATACTACCTAGCAGTAATTACTCGGTATGCTGTACAGTAAGTAATTGCTTACAATTACAGAAGCACTCGCCGAGTGTCAGTCCACCAGCCCGACGCCTGCCTGACAATCGCCAAGGCCAACGCTGCCTGCTCGAAACCCACACCAGCTCCACCTGACGGATGATATGCGGACCGGCGTCGATGGAAGCTGGCCCGCTCGAGGCCCATCACCGTCTGCAACTACTACACCTACAACGTACTGTACATGTGCAGTATTGCAGCAAGTATCCTGGCAAGGGCCTCCCGTCCCCGTCGTCGCCCCCCTGCAGTCCGTCGCTGGTTCCGTCGAGCTGCTGAATCTGTTCAAACGGCATGCACGTCGCCTTTCGGGCGAGCCTTGCCATGGCAGACTCCCGGCCCCCGACTTCCCTCCGTCGTGCTCCTGCGCTCGAGCACGCGCGGCATCATCCTCTTCAGGCCTGAGAGTTGACGCGGGCACCGGCCCGAGGGGCGACTGGCCAAGGAACACGCAGGCATGGTGCGGAACGGACTTGCCCATGACCACGTGTGTATTAGTGTTCGATCTTGAGCGAAAAGTCTACGTGCGGCACGCCTTGGTGTATCGAACTCGTCGAGATGATGTCGACGTCTGGCCGGGCCCGTCAGCGCGTCGTAGGTGCAGGCAAGGGCACAGGTGCTTGCACGGAAAAGGGGCGGCCATGCCGTTTGACACTCACCCTGGCACACGTACGGCTCGACGTTGTCGGCCGTCAAGCCGCCCGAGATTTCGAGGAGAAAGGGCTTCGCGCCGCGCCAACGCTCCTTGAGTCTCTTGGCCGCGACGCCGACGACGTCGGGGCTGAAGTTGTCGAGCATGACCACGTCGGCCCCGGCCTCGATGGCCTCGTCGGCCTCGGCCTCGGACTGGACCTCGACCTCGATCTTGAGGCTGAAGCCGGCCACCTCCCGAGCGGCCCTGACGGCGTCGGCGATGCTGCCCCGGCTCCACACGTGGTTGTCCTTGAGCATGACCATGGCGCTCAGGTCCATGCGGTGGCCGTCGGCGCCGCCGACCAGCATGCCGTACTTTTCCACCAGTCGGAAGCCGGGCGTCGTCTTGCGCGTGCCTGCGAGCCTTCCCGAGTAGCCGGCCTTCCGCAGCCTCTCCGCGAGCGAGCGGCTGCGGCTGGCGATGCCGGAGCAGCGGGACAGCGTGTTGAGGGCGACGCGCTCGCCGACGAGGATGCCTCGCGCGGGGCCCGTGACGGTCGCGACCCGCAGCCTCCCCGAGCTCGCGCCGTCGCCTGACGGGTCGAGGTCGGCACCCTCGGCCACGTGCCACTCGACGGAGCAGCCGCACTGGGCGAGCACCTCGTCGACAAAGGGCCGCCCGGCGAGGACGCCCGCCGACTTGGCCCACAGGGTGGCGGTGCGGCCGGCCTCGCCGACGACGTAGCCGGCGTAGTCGAGCGACGGCGTGTCCTCGGCGAGCCAGGCTGTGACCTGGCCCTTCCAGCTGGGCGGGAGGAGGTGCGCGAGGGAGCCGGCGGAGGACATGACGGGTGGTGGTGGTGGTGGTGGTGGTGGTGACGGTGTCAAGTGTAGAGTTTCGTGGTGGATTTACTCGATACTTGTGCAAGTAGTACAAGCAGTTGTACAAGCAGTTGTACGAGTAGTTGTACATGTACTATTAACTGGTTGTAATTAATACTGGGATTGTGCAAGTGTACACCTACCCTACAGTGCATACCGCAAGTACTGCCGCGGCGCGGAAAATAGTGGTGCCAGTTCATTACTCGGCATGGCAATCTACACCTTGGCTTATACTTGCAAGCAGCTTTTCGCCATCAACTCGACCAAATCGTCCAACAATCATAATGGTTGCGCTCGCTGCCGCCCATCGCCATCGACGGTTTTTCAAGAGTTCTCCAGGGCGTTTACCCTGGAGAGTACGCGATGGAAGATGCGTGGACGTGTACTTGTTCTTGCTATTTTGGTCACGCCATTCTCGCCACGAAGCAGCAGCCTCGTCGAAAACGCAGCAATATATCAGACAGAGAAGCCACAGCCTGTCCTTGGCACCCGATGCCCAGCCATCTTATTATCCAGACATCCGTGGCCTCAAAATTGTCATGCTGGCGGTGCCAGGCACGCCCGGCCCTGGAGGACGAGGCACCCGTTACCTCTCTCGAGACGGCCTACCCGGTACGAGCGGGAGCGCTGATGTGGTGGACAAAGACGCTGGCCAAGCACATCGACGGGAGCATTCGCTCCGTTGGCGTACCGACCAGCAAACCGGCGAATTTCCCGAGGTCCAAGAATAAGCCGCCCATGCATCGTCGCCCTCGCATCCATCTAGAAACGGCAGCCTTCCCACGCTGCCGTGACCTTGTCCGCGTGCATCTGGCTCCGCGGCCGGATCACGGCCCTGAACGGCGGCAGCACGGCGGTGAGACCCGAGCTTTCCACTTCGAGCCGGGGTTCCTCTGCGTTGCCGTCGTCGTCGGTGGCCATGCAAAAGTCAAACGCCCACAGCAGCCGCGACATGGACAGGAATAGCGACTGGTTTGCAAACTGCATGCCGGGACATGTTCGCCGTCCGGCACCAAAGGCGAGGTGATTCCGCTGCTTCAGATTTGCCCCGTTCGCAGCACCTACGCCGGCTTGGATTTCGTTCAGAAACCGACTTGGATCAAAGGCCATGGCGTTTGCGAACGCGCCGTCGCCCATGTGCACTGCCCTTTCTCTCTCGTCCGTTAGCCGCACCGTTTCCGGGCCACGAGCGGAGGACGAGGTTTGCCTACCAGGCGTTCAAGATGACCGTCGCGTCCTTGGGAATTCTGTATCCCGAGTACTCGTTGTCTCGGCCTGCCTTGTGAGGGAAGCCCAGGGGGACGGCAGGAAACCAACGCAGCGACTCCTTGACGCAACATTGGATGAAGACCAAGGAATCATAATCCTCCATCGTCGGCAGCCGGCTTCCGCAGATGGCGTCCAGTTCAGATCGTGCTTGGGACTGTACATGGGGATACAGTATCATGGCCCGCACAAACTGCGAGAGAGTGTGATCAATCGTCTCCACGCCGGCTTGCAATAACACTCCACCGATGTGTGCGGCCAGCAACGGGGACACGGCACCTTTGTCCTGCGCTTCGGATACATCATTGCAGATGGTTGCCTGCTTCTGTTATGCTTCGTTCCTTCGTCGACGCGTTGATGCTCACCTCTAGTCTGTGACCATCTCCTGATTCCTTGCTCGATGCCGCATACAAATCCGACATGAGCTTGTACTCCTCCACAAACACCCGACTGGCTCCTTGGCAGAGGAACGGAAAGAGGGAGAGTGCCGGCCTCAAGATGGGCATGTATTCCAGCAACGAGGCGGCGACGCTTTTCATGGTGTTGAACAGGACGCAAACATGAGCCTGCAGCTGCCGTATTCTTGCGTCATGGATGGCCAGAACCGGCCAACCGTAGACGACGCGCGTAACCATGGAAGCCGAGAATCGGCAAAACTGCGCTTGAAACGTCTCCGGTCGGGTAAGAATGTCGTACAACATTTTGTTCGTCTCCATGTCGAGGAGCGGCCGGTAGGCGTGGATCCTCCGTTGGTTGAATCCACGCTGGATGATCTTACGGACCGTTCGATACGCAGCGTTTGCTGGACGCTTCCCACGAGCCAACAAATTGTCTGCTGTAAGCAGTGCCAAGCTGGAACTCGTCCGCCGCCTGACGCAAACGTACCATCACAAACGCCCGACAGGTACCGTGGCCAATCTTGTTTACCAGGAAAAGCTCCGGACGGTCGTCGTAGATGGAGCCGCGATCTTCCACCAGCTCTTGGATGGCCTTGATTGACGAGAGCACGACGATCGTTTTGCTGCCGACGATGAGGGAAAAAATCGGTCTTCATCGACGTCAGAACGCATCCATCCTGATGCTGCGGGGATGTGTGGACAACGCTTCCGACGAACCCGTACTCTTCCGCCCACTTCTGGAATTGGATGTGGTCGCCCCTTTTTGGAATTTGGTGCATGTTGCCGATGATGGGGAGCGTCGGCGGACCGGGCGGATAGTCGTGTGGCCTGCATCCTACCCGAGTCGCGAGCAAGTACACCAAGAGAAGGGCAGCAGCGGTGGCCAAGTACGGCAACGCTGTGTTCATGTGGAAGAAACTCATCTGAACTGGTGAGAGTATTCCTCGGGGCGGCGTGATGGACGTATGGACAAGTATGGGTGCATGGATGGAGGGAGGGATAGACGATGGGTGGATGGATAAATGTCCAGAGAAGCTCGTCACCGGCTTCACCCGACCTTGTGCCCTTCATCCACGAAGCACTTGCCATCGTCGACGAATACTTGTGGCAGACTCAACATGCCGAGCGTACCGGTATTCGCCATGTTCCACGACATCAATAGTTTTGCTGCTGCTCCCTGCGAGGGGTGTCGACGCATGTGCCATGCAAAACCGCAGGGGGTCATGGACGTTTCTGGGCAGCTTCCGCGGCAATAAGCTTCACTGCCAAGGAGATAGATTATTCCTCCGGCCGGTATTGCCCAATCAAGTCGGACCTTGTCGATTTCAGCTCAGATCTTGAGAGCAGCGATGACTGCCCCGACGGACGACACGCGTCCCTCGACGCTGCATCAACGTCACGGCAAAGCATCGACAACAATCCAGCTCAGCCGAGTTGTCCAAGCTCATCATGCTCCTTGCGCCACAATGCAGGCTTCGACAACAAAACAGCTGAAACGAGTTTTCCAAGCTCTTCAAACTCCTTGCGTCACGATGGCTTTCTCTGAAAGTTGCTCTCGGTTGGTGTCACCACTTTCGTTGCCGCATTGCACCCACACGTGGCACCAAACCACGAATGTCGACATCGCCTAGCATTTTCATCCCGGCCACGGAGAGATGGTTTTCTTTTCAACCACCTAGTGATGGAGCCTCGGTCTCGTGTTGGCAAATTTCAATAGCCAGTTGCAATGGCCTCCGGGGAATGGTGTCCGATAAAGGTCGTTCCTGGGAAGGAAGGTCGTACGAACCGTGACGGGGACATGAGCGTCCGATAAGCCGACCCCTGGGACATTCCCCGACCATTTTCGGTGTTTTCGGTTTTCCGTCACGCCACCAATGTCCTTGAACCCCTCGATAAACCCTATCATTGCTGCTGGGCCCATGCTTTAACGGCTGTGCGAGCCCGGACGAAGTCACGTCGGCCGTCATCTACGTCCCGGAGGTCGCCCAACGAGGATGGGAACGGCGAGAAGAACGTGCTCGATACAGTGGAAATACTAACAAGAATAATACAAATCACATCGTGGATCTGCAAGATGTTTCTTGCAAGCAGAAGCTACCCCGAGGGTGAGAATGGCGTGATGGGATCTTGCAACGTACATCATTACCGGCTCGCTTCCCGCTTTTCTGACCCCTACCAACATTGAGGACGAAGCAGCCCAGACCGCCACTGATCTGAAGACTTTGAGAGTAATTTTGGCTTGAAGGGGCCGCGGCACAGCATAATATTGGTGTTTCAAGCTTCGTGCAACTATCCGCACCAAGCCACGTCAAGTGTGTTCCCTGTCGCGAAGAGCTGGAGGAGTCACGTTCGGCATTCATACATACACGCTCTCGTGCAGTCCGATATAGGTAGGTAATTTTCTCGCAACTGCCAGCACATTTTCCCCATAAATTTCCGATTCTCGAGGGGAAAAGACAACGATAGGTACTCTGGGAATGAAACACATTGCCATGGTACGTAAAGGAGGGCACTGCAGAGTTTGTCGGCTCCCTCGTAACTAACTGCACCGAGTGTCGAACGCTCCCCATGCTAGGGTTCGAGCTTGGCAGCAATGGGTGGACATGGAACCCCCAATATCTCATGGGGAGCACTGCGTTTGCCTTTGCTCTTTGCTTCGGTTGCATTTACCTCATCCTGCGCTCCTGTCCATCTGGCTCCCAGACAATGCTCTCCCCAAGGAGCGCGGTGAAGCAGAGTGAGTACGAAGACATGGTCAACGGCTTCCTGGGGGACATATCATTCCGCCCCCCCGACCTCAGCTGCGATCCGGAGCTGGAAAGGCGTGTCAAGCAACGGCTGCGGGTGCACGGCGTCCCTCCTGCGCTCATCGAACGAATCCAAGGGTGCATCGACGCAGCCGTCAGCGTGACGACGTTCACCTACCCTTTTACGTCACCAAGCTGTCAGGAGGCCATCGCTCTCTACAGCGCATACACCATTGGCATCGACGACCTTGCGCCGGAAATGCTGAAAGAGGTGGGGGGATACACGATGCAGCTGACGCTCGGCCAGCCGCACCAGCACCCCCTGCTGCGCGGCCTCACGAGCTTTCTGGGCGAGCAGTCGGCCATATTCGGGCCATTCGGCGGTGACATGATTGTCAAGGGGACCCTCGAGTCCGTCTCCTCCGTCAAGCTCGAGACAACCTCGGACCAAACCATGGACCTACCCCGGGCGGCGTCTACCTTTCTCCACTACTTTCGAATGAAGACTGGTTTCGCGGAAGCGTACGCGCTCTTCTGCTTCCCCGAGGATGCTCATCCGGAAGAAACTGAACTCGTCCGTTACATTTCTTCGGTCCCCAACATCATGACCTTTTTGTGCTCTGCCAACGACCTCCTTTCCTTCTACAAGGAGGAGACGAACGCCAAGGAGGCAGATGGCTACGTAAAACATCACGCCAAGCTTCATCGGCAGAGCACGATTCGGTCGCTACGCCAAGTTACGAAGGATACCGTGCAGGTGGTACAGAACCTGCGGGCATCGTTTGCGCCGGATGAACCTCTCGGCAGGCACATGGAGCAGCTCATCCAAGGATACATCATGTACCACTTGTCGAGTCCACGTTACAAGTTGGCGTCCCTGCGCATCCCTGCAGCCATGGAAGTTGCCGCCCGCGAGCAAAGGGTCCGGTGAAGAGGATGTGTTTCTTAACCCTTTTGTCTGCGCAGACTTGAGGAAGAAAGCAGATGCACTGCGGGGACGGATCACTGCTGATTGTGTTTGCGTGTCGTTGATTTTGCAGACGTGAACAAAAGAGGCACGGGAACGAATGACGAGGCGGATCCCCCCAAGACTGGATATTCGATATCGCGAATAAACTGGCTGTTACCTGTCATTCCTTTCTGACTGTAGAAGAACGTGAGGACATGGCCGTTCACCGCTATGGTCGCCATTGCGTGCTCCATTTGGGCACACGTCTCCGACATTCTGGACGAGTGACAGTGGCACTCTCTCGATGTGTTTCTCGTTTCATTTTTTTCTCCCGCGCAAACCTGGTTGGAGACAGAGACTAACCGGAACGCGACGTTCACAAACATCAAAAGCACCGTACAAGGACCATCGTACTATGAAATAATATCTACGGCCCGATCGTACTTTCAAAAGAGGGGCTTCTCGCCGAGTGCATGATAACACTTGGAGATATGGCATTTCGAGGTGCGTGGCTATTTCCAGGCCTCAATGCAGGGAAAAGGAACATTGTCGACTTCTCGCAAGTCGAGATAGGAGGGTGACCAAGGTCTAATAACGATGCCTTTATGCCAGACAGGAGGGTTTCGATACGGAAGCACCTGTGCATGGCAACGATGCGATCTTGGCCGATCTCGGGGCTGACAACGATGGATCCATCGGTTGATGATAAGATAACGGCTTTATGCACCTGCCAGTGCTGTAGATGCTACAGATTTTTCACCATGAAATATGTAACATATTGATGTGGAGGCCTCTGACTAGCCCTCAAACATGTTGGCTATCAACGTAAAGAATCAAGGCAAGTCACTTCTCCATTCTTCCACGCTGCCTTGGTGATGTTTCAGCACGATGGCAGAGCATTCGGACATGCAAGCGATTCCTCAGCGCACGCTGGACTCGAACGCTCGTGGATGAGCCAAATATGGCAGTTGATGACTCTGTTGAGGGGCAGGAGGCAACAATATCATGGCAACTAAGAGTATGTGGCTATAAAATATGAATCATAGGCAAGATATTCAGCGGCCCCATCATGGCCAAGCCAAAGTTCGATATATTGAACTTCACTTGCAGGTATAGGTAGGTAGTCGGTGAGTCAGTTAGTCAAGTATTCCTTGTCTCGCAATTTCCCAATCCTAGTTTGACTAGTGCACGAAGTGGCATGAGACAATGCTGCTTCACTAGCTCGCATAGGTATCCTGGACCTGGAACGGGGAGTGGAGTTGAATAACTGCGCATGAAAGTTCCACGTAGATGGACTGTTACACATGTGATTCGCTGCCAGAAGCCAGAGGAGAGCCCCGTTCTCATCTTCGTCAACGACTTATTACTTAACTGCTAATGATATACACTCACTTATACTGGAGCAAGTTCGATAGCATCTGACGTATAAAAGGACACGTCGTGTCCTTGCCGTTCACCGTCGATAGTCTCCATTATATCTTCTACACTGTATAAATTATCATTAGCTGCTTCCAACATGAAGGTCTCTGCTTGCCTCACTACCCTCTTTGCCGCCATGGCCGCGGCCAGTCCGGTTATTCAAGCACGGGGAGGTCTTGATACGAGTGATCAATCACCGCTTATGAAGCTTAAGATGCGACTTTTCACTTGTTTCACTTCGAGCGTAAGTGGTCATAATCTAGCCAAATCAGCCGGATATGATAGTTGATAAAGCTTGCTGACATGTCGGCGCTGCAGCCCGTATATGACAAAATTGCCGATTTCGACCCATTTCTGGAAGTTTCCAAGGTCAAAGTTCGTACCCAAGCCCTCCTTTCTACGTTCACAGACTGGACGCTCATACTCATACGATTTCACGCCAGACTGAAGAGGCAGCGAAGAAAGCCGTGGACGATTGTGAGGATACGCTCCCGGTGCTGACGCCGAAGCACAAGAGCAATCACCTGCCTACCGACGGCCAGCGAGGGAGATAGGCCAGCCGGGCACATTCCCAAAAAACTTGCCTGCACGCATTGGGGAGGGACACTTACATTGTCGAGTTAGTCAGCCGGATGGTTAGATACTCATCAGCTTTCAGGTCCAACATGGGGGGCTGCCATTCCTCAACATGCTCATACATTCCCTAGAATATACGAGGCAGAATAGAATGCACATGCAAAGATACCCCCTGATGGTTATAGGAGTACTCTACGTACACACAATAACGATGCTCGTACCAGGCACATGCAGATTGGCGCAAGTCCAATGCAAAACCTGAACAGCATCGACGGTGTGAAACTTGACCTCCCCCGAATACGAATTGAAACTCCCGGAAAGGGGAGGGGGAAGTGATAATTGCCGGATGTATTTACTCTTCCCGCAGTCCAGTATACGCTCCGCCACAGTGTAATCGCTAATAGGAGTAGTCCATACGGAACACACGTAGCCAAGCATGTTTGCAGAGTCGTCGTTGAATATGAACGTCGTAAGGCGTTGCTGATGTCGATAATACATTCTACATACATTTAGATGCGAACGGAGAAACCACACTGACCTGTAAAAGTAAACGTAAGTACTTGTACTCTGCATTTCCGGCCTACTTACGGAGTACTGTACACCTACATATAATAAGTCAGTACATATGCTTGCATCGGTTTGATTCGTACGAATTTAAACCGAAATCACCATTGAATACCCCCTTACTTACTCATACCCCTGCAAACGCTTCTCGTTTCTATAATACATTCCGAGCAATTAATGAGCTGAACCGTCCCTCCCCCCTTACTGGGGCGGACTGTGGAGTCGCGTTGAGAATAAATTACTAGACAAATTATTAGCCTCGAAAGGGGTTGATAGTGTGCTCGCACCTGCACTCGTCTAGTAATAACTGGAATAGAAAGTAAATAGTAATCGAACAGTCAGATAAACTGAGCAGATCTGACAGGGGCAAGCTGAAGCTGTGACAAGTCAGGACTGATCGGACAGTCCATTAGTATTACATGGACCGATGACTACACTCCATCGTATAAGTAGATGTAACCGCTACCCAGTCGACGCAGCCATCTGTATTCGACGCGTACTTATTACCACCTATATAAAAGTGCTTCTCTAGTGTTAACGTAGATATTGCAGCAGGTAGTACCCTCAGCTGCACTTGCGGTAGACGCTCTGCACGTACAATAAATTGGACCTGCAGCTGCCAACCTATGTAGCTCTCGTAGTTACCGTTGCCGGTTGAACAACCATCTCGTTCCTACTTTGCTTACCGTGCAGTGAAGATCGATTAGATCATCGTCCCAGTGGACAGTTTGCGGCAATTGCGAGAGGGAAAGCCGACCAGAGGGTTTGCGGAGCCAGAAAGCATGTCATGGACGTTCTGGCATGCGTGCTAAGAAGCAAGTCTCCGGCAAGGTATTGGAAACGGCACACTCATCGTCCTCCTACACCTTACCAATCTGCGCCGTATACATGTGCGAGCAGGCGAGTACGCTCCGTGCGGAAGGTGTATGGACAACGGGCTTGCCGGGGTCATCGATTCCATCGCCCGACCACATCCGCATCGTGTCCGCCACCGTACTGTGAGCGCAGCAAAGAGTAGACGCCTCCAAGTCAGCTCGGCCGAGTTGGCATGCTTGATTTTGGCAGCACGACATTGGTAGCAACTGGATAGGATGTCATCACCACGATGCCAGCACCTGCGTCACGTCAGCAGTAGTGAAGGCGACCAGCAAAGGCATGAATACATTGTGCCCCCTCGTCGTAGGCTCTACGATTTGTCTGTCGAGGATACGCAAGACAACACTTTAGGGCACGGATCTGACCCCTTGTGGCAGCCGCATTGCCGATTCCTACTGTCGTGTCCTCACCGGCGCCGATTCCATCCAGCACATGTCGCGAGCCAAGACGATGGGTCTTTCGTTGTGCTGACCGGCTGTGGGCGAGCGAGACATGGGCGAACGTACCCTGTCCAACCTTTGGGGTCGAGTCGACGGTTGTCAATCTCGCCTCGTCCATCACATCGTGGGCGGGTAGCACGTATCTGGGGGCTTGGTGTAAGTGAATGCGGACTGGCTTGCCCTTCTCGCAAGGTCGTTCGAAAAAGAAGAAGCCGGCATCAAGCAGGGTTGAGCAGGGTAGTTCTATGCGACTGGGTAATGCGAACGACTACATACAACGGGGGCGCGTCCGGTGCACTCTGCCATCAATGGTCGCCGATTCTTCCGGCCGAGCCTGCTTCGAATCACCGTCATCGTGGCCCAGGGAACGCGAGTCTTTTGAGGCAGTCATGAGTCATGTATTCTGCACGACATCATCGGCTTCTTGGCTTCATCGCCGCGACGGCCGTGGTGATGCGAAAGAGGGCGGGTGACGGGGTCATCGCACGCAAACATGGCTGCCCTTGGACCGCAGGCTGGCGGTGCAGTGGGCAGGATCAAGCCCTCGCTCTGCCGTACATACAGCGGCACGGAGTTTCGAAAGGTCGTCGCCGCTTTGAACCAGCGATGCTGCAGCCTATGGGTGTGCATACGTCGAGAGGCGCGGACCGAAGGCGACGAGAGCGGGCCTCGCTGCAGACGACAGTACAATGAACGGCCGAGGATGATGCTTGCGAGTACCGACGGTGGCCAACTCGTCTTGGAGTCGGGCTTTTTCTCTCGTCGCCTGGCCATGCTCGTTTCTGCCATGCCATCCAAGGCACGACGTCTTGCGAGAGCTCGACCTCTTGTTGAGGGTGGTCGTCACTCCTCCGCATGCCTTGCTCCCTCTCCCCTGCTGGTGAGGCAAACGACGGCCAGTGCGAGTGCCGCGGAGAAGGGGACGCTAGGTCGATGTCATCTCGCGCGCGAGCTTGGCCGTCGCCTCGACAATCAGCTCGTGCTCATGCGAGTGTATCCTGGCCTCGAGCGTCGCCAGATCGTCGTCCGGGAGACACCCCACCTCCCTCACGAGGATGGGCGCGCCGTGGTCGACCTGTCGGATGACGTTGTGGACCATGATGCCGGTCGTGTTGCGCTCGAGCTGGCCGGCCTTGAAGTCGGCAAAGGCCCTTTCGATGGCGTGGGCGCCGTCGTACTTGCCCGGCAGCGCTGGGTGCAGGTTGATGACGCGGATGCCCGCCGCGCTCACGGGGTCGAGGAAGCGCTGTCCAAAGATGTACATCCAGCCGGCGAGCACGATGAGGTCCGGACGCGGCGAGCAGGCGAGCACCTTTTGCGCGAGCGCCGCGTCGTACTCCTCACGCGCCCGCTGCAGCCGCCCCGCGTCCCTTTCGCCCTTTTCCTGGAAGCCGTGGGAGATGAGGTTGAAGTACTCCCAGGGGATCCCGTGCTTGTCGGCCCGCGTCGTTGCGTACGCCTTGGACCGGTTGACCATGAGCCGGCAGATGGACGAGTTGGGGATCCGACCGCTCTCGACGCCGTCGACGAGGGCCTGAAAGTTGGACCCTTGCCCGCTGGCCATGACGAGGATCTGGAACATGGTCGTGATGGTATCTTCGGGGTAGGGAAAGGTTTGATGTAGCTTTTGCGAGTCTGTCGTAGTGCCTGGAGAGCAGAGAAAGTTCTTGATCTTATCGTCGATGCTTGCCCCACTAGGGAGCATTTTCATTCATCTGATAACGAGGCTGCCTTGAAGTCATGAGTTGCGTCACGTGGCAGGCATGCTGTCGACATCAGTCAGCATGGGTACCAAAAATGATATCATTTCCGAAATTGTCTCTTTCTGATGCTTCGAACAAGGCGCAGATTTTGCCATTTCTTTGCCATATCTTTGCCCAAATCTTTGCACAAAAATCTCGTTCAATTCCCATCACCTTTGCAAGTGTTTGCGCATGTAGCACGAGTGCAAGAGTGTGTAGGAACGCCAGCGCTCCAATCCGTGCACTAGTAGTTCGCTGTCTCCCCTCCAATGACGGTACCTGCTAGCGCTGCGGACAGTAATGTCAGCGCTGTAGATGGTGATGTCAGCGCTGTATCGGGCCAGAGTGAATATTGAATACAGGGTGCATCTTTGGAATACAGAGCGCAGAGCACCAAGATTCAGTCCCTGTTGGTGTCCATATGCTCGCTAAACTGTCCGTACCCCGCTATACGTCAGCTCGCCAACTTCACTCGTCACGTCGTCGCCGATGTCGCTCAAACTCTTCTCCAACCGACCATGCATCCCCAACATGCCCCCCGAGCAGGACGTCGAACTTGAATCCCTCTCCGATCGCTCCGACGTCTCGGAAGCATCTGATCTCTCCGACCAACCCGACTCGCCCCTCGTCGCACCGGTCGTGACGCAACGACAATGGCCTCGACCGCGATGGCTGGCTCCCGTGAAGCCCAGCACCTTGCGAGCGTCAACGGCCCTCGTGGCTCGTCGTCCTGTTGCTTCCCTCCTCCTGCTCGTCGCCGCAGCCTACGTCCTCTCGTGCGTCCTCCGGCGCGTGCCCCTGCTTGCCTCGCCGTTGCCGCCTTACACGGGACCACACGCCGTCGGATCCGTCGATGTTGAGGTTCCCCTGCCGACGCCGAGACTCATCTCCCACACGACGTTCGACGCCACGGGGAAGCCCGCGTTTGAGCTCGAATCCGTCCTCTTCACCTTCTACTATCCCGTCGACGCCGCCGTCGGGCCATCGCTTCCTGCCCGTCCGTGGATGCCGAAGCCCATCAGCCTCACGGCCGAAGGCTACGCCAAGTTCGCCCACGCCAACATCTTCCTCATCCGCCAGCTGTTCACTCTTGCCCTGTGGCTCATCGTCGGCGGCATCACCGTTCCTTCGCGAGTTGACGCTCCGCTCCTCTCCTCCCCCGAGCCTCTTCCCGTCGTGGTCTTCTCGCACGGCATGGCGAGCTCGCGCACCGACTACACGGCCTATCTCGGCGAGCTCGCGTCGCGAGGACACGTCGTCGCCGCCGTCGAGCACCGCGACGGGAGCTGCCCGGGCACCCTCGTCATCGTGCCGGGGAAGCAGGACCGCCGCCTCCTTCACTTCTCCGCGACCGAGCTGCGCTCCGTGCCGCCCATGGACGCGCAGCGGCTCAAGGCGGAGCAGCTCGCCTTCCGCGAAGCCGAGGTCTTTGAGGTCGTCCGCCTTCTCGACACCATCAACGCCGGCAACGCCAGCGACGTCGCCGCTTCCAACTCCCGCCCCGAAGGCCGCACCCTTCACGCCTGGACCTCCCGCCTCGACCTGACCCGGCTCACCCTGGGCGGGCACTCGTACGGCGCGACGCTCGCCCTCCAGGCCCTCGCACGCGCCCCCTTCCCCGTCGCGGGTGGCATCGTCCTCGACCCGGGCAAGTCGTCCGGCCCGCTGAACCCAAACGCCTCGGTCCCCATCCTCGTCGTCCACTCGGACTCGTGGTCTCGCCAGCCCTCCCTCTTCTTCGGCCGCCCCCATTTCGATGTCGTGCGTCGGCTGGTCCGGGGCATCCTGAACCGCACCGGCGCCGCCTGGTTCGTCACGGCCCTCGGCACCTCGCATCCCAGTGTCTCGGACGCGCCGCTCATCGAACCCCTGCTGCTGCGCTGGGCCACCGGTGCGAGCATGGACGCGCGGGAGGCGCTGAAGGGGTACGTGGCCGTCTCCGTCGACTTCCTCCGCTTTCTACGCACCGGCAAGCCAGAGGGGTTGCTGGCAGAGCCGGTGACCCACGACACGTATGCTTCGTGGGTGAGCGAGGAACGCATGCAATCCTTCCAACTCGCTCGTCTGTGGAAGATACACGTCAGCTCAGCCTGATGCACATGATATCATATTTTGCGTAACCTAGACTAATCTCTTGCCATGCCGCCCCTCGCCCCTCGCCACTCAGTTGCAGAAATGCGTCGAGATGCCGTCGCTCTCGGTCCCCGTGCTACCGTCGATCCGTCTCCGCCGACTGCTCAGGAACAGGTCCACCATTCGCTTGCTCCCCATCACCTGCGCTTTCCACTCTGCGTCCTCTTCCTGCTTGCAAGTTCGGGGCGTTGCGAAGTTTGCCCCTCGCAGAGACGCCTTTCTAAACTGCCTCTTCAGCGCCGTCGTGAGCCCGGGGCTCGACGTGACCGACTCGTTTCCTCGGCAGGCCACGACCCGCAGGTTGAGTTGCTGCTCGTCCCGACTGGGCCTGCCCTTGACGGGGTGAATAGCCGACGCATCCTTGGCCGCTCTCATGCCTGGAAGCGAAGGCGCCGTGCGGAGACCGTTTCGCGATGGGATGCGAGGTGCGACTTCCCGAGTCGACTTGTCGTCAACCAGTTGGCCGTCTGCTCCGAGCGCCGCCGGGACCGGACTCTCCCTAGGCCCGGTCCCTCGCATACTTTCGTCCTTGGTATCTGGCGACTCGATCTCGGCCTCCTCGCGGACATGGCCGAACGGCAGGGCGTAGAAGGCGTCGGAATGGTCACTGCCGCCACTTGTCGGAGTCTCCCAGTCGGATGCTTCGGTTCCGAGCCACGCCCTCCACCGAGCGGAACCATCTGCCGAACGGTCGCGGTTATGCATTGGCTCATGTAGCTGGGTGAAAATGGCACCGTCGCCACCGCCAGCGTCCGGAGAGTTTTCGCCCGACTTCTGCTCGTCGGAATACATACTGTCCGCGTACGCGGCGACGTCCCGCCCCGACCCGGCCGTGCTCGGCCGACGTGTGGGCAGGCTGAGGGCCGAGAGCGTGCTGAGGTAGCGGGTGTCAAGGGCGTGCGTGTAGTCGGACCCCTGTTCCATCGTCTCCTTGAGAGCGCGTCGGAAAGGACTCGCGGTGCGGAACAGGTGGCACGTTGGACTCGCGAGGAAAGCCGCGTTGTGCGCGAGACCCCTCGGCTCCAGCTCGGGCCTTCTCGCCGGCGACAAGCCCACACTATCGCCTGCCATGGGGTTCGGGTAGGCCTTGTACCGTGGGCGCGCCTGTCTCGGCGTGTCCTGGAAGACGTCGTCATCCGGCACGCACCGGATCGTCGGCCAGTCTCCGGGCTCGATGGACGTCCGGCATGGCGGCGCGAGCCTGAACGATTCCGACGTGCCGCACTGCGATTGCTGCCACCTTTCGTCCAGCTTCCTGAACAGGGCCGAGTAAACGCGCTGGTTTTCCGCGGCCGGTGTGCTCCAGGCGGCCGATTGGGCGTGCGTCACGTTCTCGTCGATGACGGAGAGGCGCTGCCGCTCCGAGTCTTGACACTCGCTCACCATTGTGTTGGTCGAGTTTGTCCAGCTCGTGACGCGAGACCTTTCGTCGCCGTCGACGCAGATGCTCTCGAGGCTACCCTTCCGGGAACGCAGCTGCTGGTGCGATGGCACCGCGTGGATCGACGGCACGTGGGACGGAACGCGAGACATGGAAGCCTCTTCCGGCTCCGGAGCCTCCACCTGGCAGCTTTCGGCGTCCGAGTCGAAAGGTGGAACGCTCACGCCGGCCACGTCGTCGGCGCTCCGAGGTCGGCCGAAGAGGCCCTTGAACCTGCTCCTCAAGGACCGTGACACCTTGCGAGCGGTGACGCGTATCCCCGACTGCTTCGGGCCGGCCATGGCATTGCCGGCGACGGCAGATGAAATCCCGCTGCTGTCGTTGCTGCTGTTCCGCAGGGACTTGGCCATTCCACCCGAGCTGTTGCACCGCCGGTTTCTGGACCGAAAGAACAGTGACGGGTGGGATCTGAGCCTGCTGCGGGATGCGCTGTGGTGGAGGCTGACGGGGACGGCCTGCTGCTGTTCCTCGGCCTTGCTGCTGCTCGTTCGAGAGTGACCGCGAAGCAAGGTCATCGACTTTGGCGCTCGCAGCATGTAGCCTTCGTTCTCCATATCCTCGGAGCCGCGGGCGGTCAGCCACCTTTCGAGACGGTCTGCCGGATCGTCGTCCAGGCCAAACTGCGAGTGCAGAGAGAGAGGGTTCGCCGGCTCACATGCGGGTCGAGAGATGCACGGAGTGGTAACTGGAATCGAGGTCATCATGGATCTTGATTTGCGTAGTCGTCCTGCCGATGGCGCCAACTCCAGGCCATCGAAGAAGGCGGCCCTCTTCATGTTGTGGTCGTCGGACGAAGCCTGCGGATGCCCGTGGACGCAACCAGCTGGGCCTATCCGGTTTGCCCGAGCGGCCAGAAGTCGTCGGGGGCGTGCGTTGGGTCCGACGAAGCGGACGCTCTGCTCCTTGTGAAGTGCACAAGACCCGTCGACGCTTGGGCTCGGTGGAATGGAGCTCGTGACGCTGTTGCTCCTGCCCAGGGCCGTCGACGGCATGTCGCAACTCCTGCCTTGGGCCCGATGGTACGACCTCTTCGCGGCGATGTAGGCCTCTCGCTCGACGTGGGAAGATACGATGGAGCTCGTGGACTTGCTTCGGCTGAGGGCAAGTCTCCTTGAAGGGGAATGTCGGTGGAGCATCCCAACGGTGGCGATGTGAGGGATGTCGACTTTTATCGGAAACGTAATCGTGCTCGCTAGTTGGTGAAGTGCAAAACGTAGATAGTGTTGTGATGTTGTCGGCTGGCCATCAGAGGGAAGAGACGAGGTTTTCGAGGCAGAGCAAGTCCAGTGTCTGCCTGCTCCTGCTTCGCGACGGCAGCACCAACCGAATCGTCCGATCCTGCCACATGGGCAACGGACCTGCGACGGAGGTCACGCAGAAAGCGGAAATGGGACAAGAGGGAAAGAAAGCATCGCTCGAAACCCTAGGAGAGAGGCAAGGGAGTGATGGGTTATAACGAATGCAATGCATTAATCGTACGCAAGGAAATATTGAGCTATCAATCACACACATGTGTCCGTCTGTCTAAACCAACAAAAAAAATACTACTCATACTTCTCCCCACTCAGTCAGTCACGCAGCTCCGACACGAACTGCTGCACCTCCTCCTCGACGAGATCGTGAATCTTCTTGGCAAATATCTCGGCTCTGTCGCCAAACGACTTGGCACCCTTGACAATCTTGCCCCTGACGGTGACGAGGTCCTCGACGGCGGCTTCCTCCAACTTCTTCAGCGTCGTGGCCTTCTTGGGCGCGGCCGTCGCCTTGTAGCCGCCGGCGTCGACAATCTTGGAAAAGTCGCTGCAGCCGCCGCCGTTCCAGGCCAGCTTGTTGGGCGTCTCGTCGGGCAGGTCGCTGAGGATGCCCTCGGTAGAGATGGAGATGAGCGTGTCCTTGAGCTTCTTGGGCGTGATGTCGGCCAGGGCAAACTCGGAATCCTTGGCGGGCTGCAGGGACAGGTAGTAGGCGAGGAGGCCGCAGATGTGGGGCGAGGCCATCGAGGTGCCGGAGATGGTGTTGGTCGCGTACTTGGAGCCGATCCAGGTGGAGAGGATGCTCAGGCCGGGGGCGAAGATGTCGGTGCACTTGCCGTAGTTGGAAAAGTAGGCACGGCTGTCGTCGAGGGCGCTCGCGCCGACGGTGAGAGGGGCGTCGGCGGCGGCGGGGGAGTAGTTGCAGGCGTCGGCGTTGTCGTTGCCGGCGGCGACGGCGAAGTGGACGCCCGTCTTGACGGCCGCGTTGACGGCCGCGTCGAGAGCCTGCGTCTTGCCGCCGCCGAGGGACATGTTGGCGACGGAGCCCTTGAAGCCCTTGCGCTTGCCGGCCTTGGCCGCCTTGACCTGCTCCAGGTGGCTGATGGCGGCGTACTCGACGCCGCGGACCACGTCCGACATGCTGCCGGAGCCGTTGGAGCGCAGAACCTTGACGGCGCGGATGTTGGCCTTCTTGGCCACGCCGTACTTTTTGCCGGCGATGGTGCCGGAGCAGTGGGTGCCGTGGCCGTTGCCGTCCTCGTCCTCGTCGCCGTCGGGGATCGTCTTGCCCCACTTGGCACGGCCCTCGAAATCGACGTGTTGGATGTTGCAGCCGGTGTCGATGACGTAGGCGTCGACTCCCTCACCGCCACTGGCGGCGTACAGGTACTTGTTGAAGGTGCCAAAGTTGAGCGTCTTGCGGTGCGAGAGGCGGGCGAGGCCCCAAGGCGCCTGCTTCTCCGTCTCGCCGTTGCAGGCATCCTCCGTCACGGCGCCCTCCGTCGAGTCCACGGGAAGCATGGTGTGGACGACCGAGTCCCGCTCGATGTACTCGACCTGGGGTCACGTCAGCACGGGCTCGGGGGGTTGGAGAAGGGTTAGAGGGGGGTTGGAGGGAGGGGGGGGGCAATCCGTCGAGCGACTCACATCCGGGTGGTTGCGGAGCTTCTCGATGATGCTCTCGTGGAAGTGGCCCGAGTAGCCGCGGAATGAGTCGCCAATCTTGTACGTGTGCTTGATGCCGCTGTAGAGGGCGTCCGAGATGGAGCCACGCTTGCGGAGCTCGAGACGTTCGTCCTCATCCTCGCCGTGGATCGACTTGACCCACGAGTGATGATCCGAGGCGGCCGAGTCATCTACGTGGTCCTTGAACGTGATTATGTAGGCATCGGGGATGACCTCGGCGTGGATGGAGCCGAGGACGGGCGCCGACTTGTCGTTGACGGTGCCGACCTTGAACGAGGCCTGAGCGACGGCGGCGACGGAGAGGGCGGCGACGGTTCGCATCGTGAGCAGATCTCGGCGGCTGTGCGGGAGAGGCAAAGGAGAGAGGGGAAGAAGAAAACGAAGCGACGACGACGTCCGACACGATGGAAGAGACGCGGGAGATGGATGCTGAAGGGAGGGGTGGTGGGAGGATGGGAGGATGGGAGGATGGGAGGAGGAGAGGAGGAGAGGAGGAGAGGAGGAAGAGGGATGACGAAGCGTTGGGGGAGGGCAATATTAGGGACGTGCCTTGGGTTGCCGTGCAGGGGCCGAGTGCGGTGCTGCCTGTTCAGTGCTTCGGTGACCAGCAAACGACGCATCCAGCGAGGCCAGGTCCAGTAGTCGCGGCGAAACCATTCCCGAAAGGGGCTAGCGCGGGCGACTGGACCACTCTTGGCTCGCCGAACGTGCTCATGTACTCCGTATGAGTAACTCGTACCTCGACTAAATCCTCCGTTCTCGCACCGGTACGGGCCAGGGTGCGGATAGGTATGTGCCAATCCATCGACTCTGGTACCTAGCCGTCACCGATGCAAGTCGAGGCGGACAAGGGCGACAAGGGCCTCTTCGCACGAGAGATTTGATGGCATTGCAGACGGCTGGGACTCGACGGAAGGACGTCGCTTCGGATGCCCGTCAATCCTCGCGTTTGAAGCCACTACCGCGGCGACGACGCCACGACACACACTGTGCATGTGCCTGCGCTACCGCGCCGCGCATGTACCGTCCGGCCTGTTTACTGGTAGACTGTACTTGCACGCACTGGCAGAGGGTACCTATAGGAGAATGGGTGCCCTGCTGAGTGCCGACTGACAGCTGTCGACTGCCCGTCCACCACTACCGTCCCACGAACTGCCTAGTACTCTCCGACCAAGTACGGACCACTCCGTGCTTGTGCTCTCGTTATTGATGCCAGTAGATTGAATGTGCACTCTAGCCGTTGGTCACCGGAATGAGGCTGCCATGGGAGGCTTGCTGCGGCTGGCACACTGGTCAGCTGGTCCAGGGGACTGTGACAGATCGGTGGGCTCAGCTCCGAGCCGTGGGAAGGGAGGGGCAGCTCGGCTTGTCACAGTGACCCGAACCTCCAGTCCCACAGTTGCGATCGAATTGCACCGCCAGCTCCGTGGGTCGGTATTAGGTACTAGGTACTAGGTATTCCGTACTCCGTACTCCGTACTATAAGTACATATTCATAGGTACATGGCCATTCACCAACTTGGTACCCCGCACGGATTACTTGTACTTGTACCTAGCACCACTCCAAGGACGCCGCACCATGCGGGGTACCTGTACATCCCGTAAGCAGTACTGGGTACAGCGCTTGCTCGTACTGTACTCCGTGGTGCTAAAACGATCGTCTTCACGCGCTTAGCTGCGGGGAAGTGGTCCGCCTCCCTGTCGAGAGCATCGCATGATCACCCGTCACAAGCATGTGCACGTGCCGGAGAGGAAAGTCAAGCAATCAATAGTTTCTTGGTAGCAGGAAACGATGTCGTTTCTGTGGCGGCGTGCGCTAGAGTCGGCACCACATCAGAGCTCTAGAAGCTCGTACAGTAACACGTTGGCGAACAAGGCAAGTTCCCTGCAGCAGTCCTGAACTCACCGGTACACCGACGAGTGCCGCTGTACTTTGCAGGGTTGACATGTACACCTACTTACTTAAGTATGCTCTGGCTGCTTAGGCTCCGAACTGAACCAGTCAATCTCTTCGTCATTACATAGCTCCAAAGTGAGCTTTACAGCATCCTGTCAGCACTTCTCCATCTGCAACGGAAATAAGAATCAAGCAAAGAAACATAATGGCCAATGCTTACAAACCTTCTTGTCGCTATCGTCAAGAGCTTTAAGAAGTTTGGCCACAAAAGGCTCCATAGGGGAAGGCCTATAACAAGCACAAATACAACGTTAGCTAAGCTCATCAAGCACAGGCTATACACTTACAAAGGGTAACATTCATAGCCACTAGCACAACAGGCAACACAACGTCGGCTGCGCCTAGCGCTCTCGCAACAGCGTTCGAAAGCTCCCTTACCCGAGATTGCAGGGAGGATCAAGGGGAGCGCCCAACACAACCTCAGACTGCTTACTAGGAGCAGTTACAGCCTCTATCTTCTGCTTCTTCAGGAGTAGAGGAGGCAGAGTGGGCGGGGCAGGCACAAGATAAGGCATAGGATAAGCACAGCCAAAAGGAATTTCGTCAGGTTCGGATTAATAGTCGTAAATTGCAAACTATAATAAGTTGGAGCATACAATAAGGCAACAGACAGCTGGAAAGAGCGGTATATACGCTAGCTATAAGCGCCTAAGTATTGCTAGCTAGGGCCTTAATCGAAGGCGTCTCTCTCTCTCGGCGTCTAATAAAGAAGGCAGTATAATAATAAAGATCAAAAGGAACAAAGGCTCAAAAGAGCAAAGTAATAGCCTTCCCTGTTATGATATTAGGCTTTGCCTAATACAGCTATGTCCTAGGATAGAGTCACGTGCTATTGCACGTAACTCGCACTCTATAACTAAGCAGGCATTGGAGTATAAGTACTCCAATGCCTTGTAGAGGTAGAGTTCTGTAGATTTCTTAACAACTATTTCCGACCACTAGATACTGGTAGTACTAGTGACTCCATAACATTCCCTCTTATATTCTAAGATCCTGGAACAACAATAGGCTGCTTAACGCATTTACTCAAGGCAGCAGGATCTATTGAATTCACTATTTAATTGAATCGGAACGAATTCACGCGACAAATCGGTCGATTTAGTTACGTTAATACATCGGATAAAACATTGCGCATACAATATGAGTAGGCTAACTTATTCAAGCGTTTATACAATAGGTATTGAACGCACCATTAAATGAACGGGTCAAAACACTACAAATTCACTGAGTTAGTATTATTACTGACTTCATCTATAGTTATAATAGGGGGTGTATTGCACTAATTACACGATTAGATGCATAAGAGCTCGGAATAGGTTTAGTCCGAGCAGACCAACTAGGGCCCCAAGCCTTTTGCTAAAGGCTACTGTATCTAAGCAGGAAGAATACTGTGTCCAAGCAGGCCTACAGTAAGGAAAACGCTTATTAGAAAAAGGCTACTATGGCCGGAATCTCTTTTGTAGAAATCAAGGCTATTATATTTGTTGAGACGTATGCTCCTATTCAATGAAGAAACATATAGTGTGAAATAAGTTTAAGTTCATATTAATTAAACTTTATAGGAATATACTAAAAGTAGTCTGGCGGATCTTGTTAAAATACTAGTATTTATACTAGTAAGACTACCCAAATAGGATACTATCTTATTGTTACTGGTAGTACTACTACTAATAAGATACTATACTATACTGCAAGTATTAATAAGCATATAGAGTTAATTAATAGTATACAATATACTACTTCTCCGAACTACGACTCGGAGCAACTACTACTTCCAACCAACTCACTACTACAATACGACTCGTACACGTAGTAGCCAGTCGACTACTGGAGCCAATTGATCGGAACGACAATTGCCGCTCTTCTAATCGCTACTAGCTATTACTAGCCCATAATACGATGCTTTCCTAATCGCTACTAAGTATTACTAGCTCATAGTACTACAATAGGCTATCCCAATGCAATAGAATCAGCCAACTATCGTATAACTAAAACAGCCATTTAACTGTATAATGGCCTTAGCCAAACTATCGTACAACTAAAACAGCCATTCAACTATATATTAGATTCAGCCACCCAGCCATAGTACGATAGTATTTCCGATTAGTACGATGGACTTCCGATCAAGCCGTTGAGCAATGGAAACAGCAATCTGTCAAGATCTACAAGGTCCTACTCTGTAGACATAAATAGCCGCTCTTTTCCTGCACTTTAGCTAGAAGAAATAATCGCATTCATTTGTATAAATTGGTACTACTAATTGTGTACTCTTGCCTAGTTACTAACTAGTATCCCTTTTTACTATTACTAATAATGTGATTGATTCTATGGTTTGTGCAATATACTTCTACTATCCCCTCCTCTTATGCATATAAATTTCAAGAGATATAATACCCGCTACTGTGGACTACAATACGTCTACAGTCAGTTGATAAACCTGTTTATGGGTCTGTTTGGAAGATGGACAGTCTCTATATGTAAACTAGAATAATAAGATGTACCCTACCTGACCTAACTAAGATTAGAAGGCAGTGAAAATCAAAGAATATGAATTATTATTCAATACATACATTCGTATCTCTAATCCGGTCAATAGTTGAAGAAGTATTTATTTTTTCATCTTATACTTCTAACAGAACCAGTCTTTGGAGTAGGAGTAGTATTTCAATATTTCTTAAGACAGGTAGTTCATATTCGGATCCACAAACACCATACAGAAAACATAACTTTGAGTTTTAGTTCAAAAACTCTAATTACACAATATGCAGTCCAGTACCGTTTTAATTGCGATGCGTACTTATACGAGAACTTTAAAATTAACTTTAACCTTCAAAGAGCCCTATTAGATCAAAGATAGTTACTTAATTGTAAGGTTTTTGGAATTTAATAAATAAAACCCCGAACGTTACGGCCACCTAAATAGCCATGTAGTACTTCTAGTTGTACACTTTATTTCTAAACTGTTGAGTAATAGAATAGAGCTTTAAAACGTAATTGAAGTAAGCTATCAGTAATAGAAAGTTGTAGGTACATTTAGGGTTGATAACAAAAAGTTTAAAAAACAGGCCAGATGTTAGTTCGTTTATAAGGGAAACTAGTAACAAGAGATCTCATTCAATAATTCAACTTGGTACGAAGGGAGGAAAGGCAGGTTGCGCGACCTACAAGAGGCGCAAAGCTTCTTGTAGGTCTGCTCGGACTAATCCCAATCCGAGCGCTTTTGCATGTAATCGTATGACTGGTGTGACATCATATCTTGCTGTAGCAATCAAAATCTAGGTTATCTGAATCTAGGCATCTGACACGTCAGAACGAACGGATACCTTGGAAATTAACTCTTTTAGTCGCGGTACTGCCAACTGGATCTCTGGTGGGAACCGAGTAATCGTGCCACGCCCCATTTTTCTAGCCCTCGGATTCCTCGCACCACCACCTTAGGTAGTTCACGTTCGGATCCACAAACAGCATACACAAAACATAACTTTGAGTTTTAGTTCAAAAACTCTAATTACACTATATACAGTCCAGTACCGTTTTAATCGCGATGCGTACTTATACGAGAACTTTAAAATTAACTTTAACCTTCAAAGAGCCCTATTAGATCAAATAAAGACTAGTATTTCTAATAAAACGCTACTCTCTAGACTTGGTAACGCTTGCTCGATATTGCTAGCCAGACCAATGGATTAAGTAGGGGCAAGGAGGCGGCGCATACTAATAGGTTCGGTCGATCGGAAGATCCTACTAGAAGGGGGGACAAATTGTAACTATTATTCGCTAAAAAATGACAAACTTAAATTCTCGAGCGTATTTATATAGTCTTGCAATTTTGTACGCAAGAAGTAAGGGTAGTAGAAGTATATCGTACGGACTAAAGAATCAATCACACTGTTAATAACAGCAAAATGGGTACCAGTTAGTAACTTGGCAAGAGTGCAAATTTGGGAGTACCAAATCATACAAACGAATGTAATTGTTTTATTAAGTAAAGACAGGAGGAAAGCACAGCTATTTATACATAATAGTTCCTTATTATAAATAGGTGCCAGACTTCTTGCCAGAGGCCATTGTGTCCTGGTGGGAAGGATACCGTGTTCGTATTTAGGCGGATCATATTAGTCTTTTGCCTAATTTAAGGTTTTATAATTGATCGACTGTATTGCACGATAAGTCAGATTGATATATCAACTTTTGTGGCTGTTCGATAATACCATACTGTAGATCGGATGTTCGATAGTACAATAGATTGATTGATCGATCGTACTGTATATAGATTGCCATAGATCGGCTGATTTATAGTTTGAGTTCCCAGCAGTAGTACTGTTGGCTGATAACGGCTAGTAGCAGTTGAGTGAGCGACAATCGGTATTCCGACCAATTGACTCAAGCAGTTGACTGGATACTACTCATACTAGTCATGTAGTAGTAGATTGGCTAGCAGTAGTACTGTGCCAATTGCTCTAAGTACTAGCATATATACTGGTATTTTAACATATAGTGGCTAGTTGATTATTGGCAATTACCAATACCTTGCGCGGAGATACCATGACTTGTCATTTCGGCGGGTTATTGTAGACATCGTAATGAAAAACGGAATGAGGATAGCAAGGACAAAACAAGGATGCTAATGAAGATACATAGTTGGGCTTGTCCAATTCATCTCACATACATGTTTGGTACGTATACTCTATATATACTATATAATATATATGTAGTTAGAAAGTACTACCAAATTATACCATCTAGTATGCAATAGACAGGTACGCGCCACAACTTTTGCAAAACAAATACTAGCATCTATCATATTGTGGCTGAAGTTAAGTTGCTTTCGTGGCTGACAATGTGTTTTGCTATCGTACGTATTACTGATTACTCATTCAGTCTATCCAATATATATATATATATAAGTGCGTAGACATCACAGGAGCAATATTGCTTTAAATCATTAACATACGATTAGCAGTTAAATAGCTCAGGTACTACTCGGTCGTTGCGTTACAACCTCCACAGCCATATATAATTGCTACTTACGAGTCCAACGACTCTGCTTATAATCCGGTATTATGCATCTAGCACTATTTCTCATACTTATGTTCGATTTGTTTCTTTACTCTACTGCTTATAAAGACAACCCTGAATGCACAGACGGGATTGTTTATGTTGAAGTTCAACCACTCGACCTTGTGTGCTCCGGCAACGCTGCTCAAGGCAGTATTATTCGGTATCCTTTCATCTGTACAGGTTTTATCAAGAATATGCTAACAGTAGCTCTATAGATCATATACTAGTTGCCCCAACAACGTAAAAGTTACTACAATTACAATTCCAGGGCCGAAAGCGGGCACAGCCACAATACCGCCCCCATTTGGATGCACAACTGATTGCACATCACGAATAATCATTACAACGAAAACTATTGGCGTTATAACAAGAACAACTACAGGCCCAAAAGTTGGAACTAGTTCTATTCTGCCAGAGGCAGGATGCACGGAGGATTGCTATTCATATATCATAATTACCATTACTGGAAGTGCAATAACAGAAACAACTTTAGGGCCAGCAGCTGGGACATCAACTATTCTCCCCCCAGTAGGCTGCACTAAACATTGTGTTACGAGAATTATTATTACTATTACAGCTAGTGTTATTACAAGAACAACTTTAGGCCCTGTCTCTGGAACATCAACTATTGAACTACAACCAGGATGCACTCATTGCATTAAAACGATTGTCGTAACAATCACAGGGAGTGCTACAACAGAAACGACATTGGGCCTAGTTCCTGGCACATCTACAATTCTCCCGCCACCAGGTTGCACTACAAACTGCATTACAAGAATTATTGTTACTACTACAGCTAGTGCTACGACGGAAACGACATTGGGTCCAGTTATTGGCACGTCGACGATTCTCCCCCCACCAGATTGTACTACAAACTGTATTACAAGGATTATTATTACAGCTACAGGAGGTACTACGACGGAAACGACATTGGGCCCAATTCCTGGCACGTCCACAATTCTTCCTCCACCAGGTTGCACTACAAATTGTATTACGAAAGTCATTGTTACTGTTACTAGAGGTGCTACAACGGAAACGACATTAGGTCCAGTTCCTGGCACGTCTACAATTCTCCCACTACTAGATTGCACTACAAACTGCATTACAAGAATTATTGTTACGACTACAGGAAGTGCTACGACGGAAACGACACTAGGCCCAGTTCCTGGCACATCTACAATTCTCCCGCCACCGGGTTGCACTACAAACTGCATTACAAGAATTATTGTTACGGCTACAGGAAGTGCCACAACGGAAACGACATTAGGTCCAGTTCCTGGCACGTCTACAATACTCCCACTACTAGATTGCACTACAAATTGCATTACAAGAATTATTGTTACGACTACAGGAAGTGCTACGACGGAAACGACACTAGGCCCAGTTCCTGGCACATCTACAATTCTCCCGCCATCGGGTTGCACTACAAACTGCATTACAAGAATTATTGTTACAGCTACAGGAAGTGCCACAACGGAAACGATATTAGGTCCAGTTCCTGGCACGTCAATAATTCTCCCCCTACCAGGTTGTACTACAAACTGTATTACAAGAATTATTGTTACAGCTACAGGAAGTGCTATAACGGAAACGACATTGGGCCCAATTCCTGGCACGTCTACAATTCTTCCCCCACCAGGATGCACTACAGATTGTGTTACTAAAGTTATTATTACTGAATCAGGCCATCGTGAAACAATTAGAACTCCTGGTCCTGTACCTGGAACAAGCACAATCTTACCACTATCTGGGTGTATTACGGGATGCACGATAAAAGTAATCATTACTGTTACCGGTGGAATCATTACCGACACAACAATCGGCCCAATTCCGGGTACAGTTACCATTCAACCATCAGCTGAATGTACAATAGGATGCATTACTAGAGTGATTATTACCAGAACCGCTGGTATTCTTACTATTTTTACTCCGGGCCCGGCTGCTGGTACAACAACAATCCCGCCTGATGTTGGATGTATTGAAGATTGTACTACAAGGATAATTATTACACTTACAGGTAATTATATTACAGAATCAGCAATAGGATCTATTCCAGGAACTTCGACAATTTTTCCACCTCCCGGGTGTCTAACAGACTGTACTACAAGGGTTATTATAACGGAAACTGGTATTGTTGAAACAATCTCAACAATAGGGCCAATACCAGGCACATCAACTATTTTCCCTTCAAATGGATGCATTGTAAGCTGCACTACACGAATTATTGTTACTATAACAGGGAATGTAGTTACCGAAACTACACTTGGCCCTAAAGTAGGATCCTCGACTATATTGCCCCCCCTTGGATGTACGAGAAGTTGCGTTACAAGGATAGTTATTACTGAAACAGGCATTATGTCAACTAGTCTTACCCAAGGACCAGTACCTGGTACTATCACTATTCCTCCACCAGCTGGATGTACTACTCGCTGTACGACAATAGTTGTTATTACAGTTACGGGTGAGTTCATTACGACAACAACCCTTGGTCCCACTCCAGGAACATCTACAATTTTACCACCACCAGGTTGCACAAGTAATTGTGTTACTAGCATTATTATTACTGTAACCGGGGGCATTATGACAGTATTTTCCCCCGGCCCTACAGCAGGCACAACAACAATTCAGCCGCCAGCAGAGTGTATCTCTAGCTGCATAACCAGTATAGTTATTACTGTACCTGGAGGTTTCATTACCGAATCAACTCTAGGCCCTAGTCCGGGTACATCCATAATATTGCCACCTCCGGGATGTTCAAGTAACTGTATTACGAGGATTGTTGTTACTAAAACTAGTGATATTACTACAGTATTTACTACTGGTCCTACGCCTGGTATAACGACAATTCTGCCACCGCCTGGATGCATTACCTTGTGCACTGCAACTGTTGTTATTACGGTGACTGGAGGTGTTGTTACGGAAACTACACTTGGTCCGAGTGCAGGAGCGTCGACCATCTTCCCCCCAGTCGGGTGTGTTACTGGTTGCACAACTAGAGTAATTATTACTGAATTAGGCGTGGTTACAACAGTAACTACTCTAGGGCCCACAGCAGGTACAAGTACAATTCCGCCACTACCTGGTTGTGTTATTAGCTGTACTGCAACAGTTATTATTACAATTACTGGAGGCATTGTTACAGAAACAACACTTGGTCCAAGTGCGGGAATTTCAACCATTTTACCTCCCGCTGGATGTACTAGTAACTGCCTTACTACTATTGTTGTTACCGAAACGGGTGCTATTACTACTATTGTAACTCCGGGGCCTATAGCAGGTACAACAACAGTTCTTCCATTGCCTGGATGCACGATAAGTTGTACGACTAGTGTTATAGTTACGGTTCCCGGTCAAATACTGACTGAAACCACCACTGGCCCTACTCCTGGGACCTCAACTCTATTACTGCCGACTGGCTGTATATCCAGCTGTACAACAGTTATTATCATTACTATTACCGGAGGAGTAATTACTGAGACAACTGTAGGTCCAAGTCTAGGAATTTCAACTTTATTGCCACCTTCAGGATGTATTACCGGCTGTACTACTAGGGTTATCGTAACTATAACAGGGTTCATTGCAACACGCACAACTCTAGGTCCAACTGCAGGTAGTACAACAATACACCCGCTACCGGGATGCGTTACTAGTTGTACAGCAACTGTTATTATTACAGTTACCGGAGGGTTCGCAACTGAAACAACCCTTGGTCCGAGTCCAGGAACTTCCACAATCCTACCACCTACAGATTGTATTTCTAATTGTATTACTACTATTGTTATTACTGAGACTGAGACTGGTGGTATTACAACTATCTTTACTAATGGGCCTACAGCGGGTACAACTACAATTCTGCCGTCATCTGGTTGTCTGATAAGCTGTACTACGAGTATTTTCATAACTATTACTGGTAGTGTTATTACTAGGAAAACATTAGGCCCTAGTCCTGGTACTTCATCTATCTTTCCATCATCGGGATGCATTAGCAACTGTATTACTACTATTATTGTTACGGAAACTGGCGGTGTTACTACAATTTCTACTCCAGGTTTGATAGCTGGTACAACGACTATTTCGCCGCCACTAGGGTGCGTAACAAACTGTACAGCTAGTGTTATTATTACAGTTACTGGTGATGTTATTACTAGAACTACATTTGGCCCAAGTGCTGGCACCTCAACAATCCCGCCATCATCCGGGTGCATTTCTGGCTGTATTACAACAATCGTTGTTACTGAAATCGGGGGCCTCACTACCATTACTACTCATGGCTCAGTGGCTGGAACTACAACAATCTCGCCACCGCCGGGATGTGTTACGGGATGCACAACTAGCGTTATAGTAACAGTTACCGGAGAAATTGTAACAAGAACTACACTGGGTCCAAGTCTTGGTATGACAACAATAACGCCACCTCCAGGTTGCATTACTAGCTGTATCACTACTATTATTGTAACTGAAACTGGCGGAATTACTACAATTACTACTCCTGGTTCGGTGGCTGGTACTTCTACAATTTCGCCATCACCAGGATGTGTTTCAAGTTGCATGACAAGTATTATTATTACGATTACTGGCAATATTATTACAAGAACTACATTGGGTCCGAGCGCTGGCACGTCGACAATCCTGCCCTCTCCTGGATGCATTACAAATTGCGTTACGAGCATTATTGTTACCGTTACCGGCGGTGTTGTAACCCAGATAACCACTGGTCCGGTGCTCGGCACATCGACCGTACCGCCGCCACCTGGATGCACTACGAATTGCATTACGAGCATTATTGTTACCGTTACTGGCGGGGTTTCCACCCAGATAACTACTGGGCCGGTACCTGGCACGTCGACCGTGCCGCCGCCATCTGGATGCACGACGAACTGTACTACGAATATTATCGTCACTGTTACCGGTGGCGTTACAACTATTTTCACACCAGGACCGACGCCTGGTACGTCGACCGTTCCGCCGCCGCCTGGATGCACGACGAACTGCGTTACGAGTCTTATCGTTACTGTTACCGGAGGTGTTACGACTGTTTTTACACCCGGACCTGCGCCGGGCACATCAACTCTCCCGCCGCCTGCCGGATGCACTACTAATTGCGTTACGAGTATTATTGTTACTGTTACTGGTGGTAATATAACCAAGATAACTAATGGTCCGGTGCCCGGCACGACAACCGTTCCACCACCACCCGGATGCACGACAGACTGCATTACTAGGGTTATTATTACCGTCACCGGCGGGTTTACAACCATTACCACACCCGGACCCACGCCAGGAACGTCGACCGTCCCGCCGCCGCCCGGATGCACTACAAACTGCGTTACGAGTATTATTGTTACCGTTCCTGGCGAAATTGTTACCCAAACGACTCTAGGTCCTATACCTGGGACGACGATAGTTCCGCCACCCCCTGGGTGCGCTTCAAACTGCGTCACGAGCATTATTGTTACCATTACTGGCGGTCTTACAACCATAACTACGCCCGGACCGACGGCTGGCACATTGATTATCATCCCCACCACCGGGTGTACTACTGGATGTACAACGACAGTAGTAATCACAGTGCCTGGCGGCATTACAACTGTTTTTACACCAGGGCCCACGCCGGGCACGACAACTGTCCCGCCGCCTCCGGGATGTACTGCGAATTGCATTACGAGTCTTATAGTTACAATTACTGGTAGTATTATTACAGAAACAACTCTAGGGCCATTGCCTGGTACGACAACAATCCCGCCAGCCCCTGGGTGCGTTATAAACTGCGTTACGAGCGTAATTGTAACTCTTACCGGCGGTCTTACTACCGTGACTACACCCGGACCGTCCGCTGGCACGTCAACAGTTCTGCCGCCCCCTGGATGCGTTACAAACTGCGTTACGAGCGTAATTGTAACTATTACCGGCGGTCTTACTACCGTGACTACACTTGGGCCGTCGGCTGGTACATTAATAGTCCCGCCGCCCCCTGCATGCGTTACAAACTGCGTTACGAGCGTAATTGTAACCATTACCGGCGGTCTTACTACCGTAACTACACTTGGGCCGTCGGCTGGCACGTCAACAGTTCCGCCGCCCCCTGGATGCGTTACAAACTGCATTACGAGCGTTATTGTTACAGTGCCTGGCGGTGCGACAACAGTTCTTACAGCCGGGCCTACACCAGGTACATCGACTGTCCCGCCAACTCCCGGATGCACTACGAATTGCGTCACGAGTATTATCGTTACTATTACTGGTAGTATTATTACGAAAACAACACTAGGGCCATTGCCCGGTACGAGAACAATCCCGCCGGCTCCTGGATGTACTACAAATTGCGTTACGAGTATTATAGTTACAATTACTGGCAGTATTATTACAGAAACAACACTAGGGCCATTGCCTGGCACGACAACAATCCCGCCAGCCCCTGGGTGCGTTATAAACTGCGTTACGAGCGTGATTGTAACTATTACCGGCGGTCTTACTACCGTGACTACACCCGGACCGTCGGCCGGCACGTCAACAGTTCCGCCGCCCCCTGGATGCGTTACAAACTGCGTTACGAGCGTAATTGTAACTATTACCGGCGGTCTTACTACCGTAACTACACCCGGGCCGTCGGCTGGCACGTCAACAGTTCCGCCGCCCCCTGGATGCGTTACAAACTGCATTACGAGCGTTATTGTTACAGTGCCTGGCGGTGCGACAACAGTTCTTACAGCCGGGCCTACACCAGGCACATCGACTGTCCCGCCAACTCCTGGATGCACTACGAATTGCGTTACGAGTATTATCGTTACTATTACTGGTAGTATTATTACAAAAACAACACTAGGGCCATTGCCCGGTACGACAACAATCCCGCCAGCCCCTGGGTGCGTTACAAACTGCGTTACGAGCGTGATTGTAACTATTACCGGCGGTCTTACTACCGTGATAACACCCGGACCGTCGGCCGGCACGTCAACAGTTCCGCCGCCCCCTGGATGCGTTACAAACTGCATTACGAGCGTTATTGTTACAGTGCCTGGCGGTGCGACAACAGTTCTTACAACCGGGCCTACACCAGGCACATCGACTGTCCTACCAACTCCCGGATGCACTACGAATTGCGTTACAAGTATTATCGTTACTAATACTGGTAGTATTATTACGAAAACAACGCTAGGGCCACTGCCCGGTACGATAACAATCCCGCCAGCTCCCGAATGCACTACGAATTGCGTTACGAGTATTATCGTCACTATTACTGGTGGTATTATTACGAAAACAACGATAGGGTCATTACCCGGTACGACAACAATCCCGCCAGCTCCTGGATGCACTACGAATTGCGTTACGAGTATTATGGTTACCATTACTGGTGGTATTATTACCGAAACAATGCTAGGGCCATTGCCTGGCACGACAACAATCCTGCCAGCCCCTGGGTGCGTTACAAACTGCGTTACGAGCGTAATTGTAACTATAACTGCCGGTCTTACTACCTTCACTACACCCGGGCCGTCGGCTGGCACGTCAACAGTCCCGCCCCCCCCTGGATGCGTTACAAACTGCATTACGAGCGTCATCGTTACAGTGCCTGGCAGTGCAACAACAGTTCTTACAGCCGGGCCTACACCAGGCACATCGACTGTCCCGCCAACTCCCGGATGCACTACGAATTGCGTTACAAGTATTATCGTCACGATTACTGGTAGCATTATTACGGAAACAACGCTAGGGCCATTGCCCGGTACGACAACAATTCCGCCAGCTCCTGGATGCACTACGAATTGCGTTACGAGTATTATCGTTACTATTACTGGTGATATTATTACGAAAACAACGCTAGGGCCATTGCCCGGTACGACAACAATCCCGCCAGCTCCTGAATGCACTACGAATTGCGTTACGAGTATTATTGTTACCATTACTGGTAGTGTTATTACGAAAACAACGATAGGATCATTGCCTGGCACGACAACAATCCCGCCAGCCCCTGGGTGCGTTACAAACTGCGTTACGAGCGTAATTGTAACTATTACCGGCGGTCTTACTACCGTAACTACACTTGGGCCGTCGGCTGGCACATCAATAGTTCCGCCGCCCCCTGGATGCGTGACAAACTGCGTTACGAGTATTATCGTTACTATTACTGGTGGTATTATTACGAAAACAACGCTAGGGCCATTGCCCGGTACGACAACAATTCCGCCAGCTCCTGGATGCACTACGAATTGCGTTACGAGTATTATCGTTACTACTACTGGTGGTATTATTACGGAAACAACGCTAGGGCCATTGCCTGGCACGACAACAATCCCGCCAGCTCCTGAATGCACTACGAATTGCGTTACGAGTATCATCGTTACTATTACTGGTGGTATTATTACGAAAACAACGATAGGGTCATTGCCCGGTACGACAACAATTCCGCCAGCTCCTGGATGCACTACGAATTGCGTTACGAGTATTATGGTTACCATTACTGGTAGTATTATTACGAAAACAACGATAGGGTCATTGCCTGGCACGACAACAATCCCGCCAGCCCCTGGGTGCGCTACAAACTGCGTTACGAGCGTAATTGTAACTATTACCGGCGGTCTTACTACTGTTACTACACTTGGGCCGTCGGCTGGTACGTCAACAGTTCCGCCGCCCCCTGGATGCGTTACAAACTGCGTTACGAGTATTATCGTTACTATTACTGGTGGTATTATTACAAAAACAACGCTAGGGCCATTGCCCGGTACGACAACAATTCCGCCAGCTCCTGGATGCACTACGAATTGCGTTACGAGTATTATCATTACTATTACTGGTGGTATTATTACAAAAACAACGCTGGGGCCATTGCCTGGCACGATAACAACCCCGCCAGCTCCCGAATGCACTACGAATTGCGTTACGAGTATTATCGTCACTATTACTGGTGGTATTATTACGAAAACAACGATAGGGTCATTGCCCGGTACGACAACAATCCCGCCAGCTCCTGGATGCACTACGAGTTGCGTTACGAGTATTATCATTACTATTACTGGTGGTATTATTACGAAAACAACGCTAGGGCCATTGCCTGGCACGACAACAATCCCGCCAGCTCCTGAATGTACTACGAATTGCGTTACGAGTATTATAGTTACTATTACTGGTGGCATTATTACCGAAACAATGCTAGGGCCATTGCCTGGCACGACAACAATCCTGCCAGCCCCTGGGTGCGTTACAAACTGCGTTACGAGCGTAATTGTAACTATTACCGGCGGTCTTACTACCGTAACTACACTTGGGCCGTCGGCTGGCACATCAATAGTCCCGCCGCCCCCTGGATGCGTTACAAACTGCGTTACGAGCGTAATTGTAACTATTACCGGCGGTCTTACTACCGTAACTACACCCGGGCCGTTGGCTGGTACGTCAACAGTTCCGCCGCCCCCTGGATGCGTTACAAACTGCGTTACGAGCGTAATTGTAACTATTACCGGCGGTCTTACTACCGTAACTACACCCGGGCCGTTGGCTGGTACGTCAACAGTTCCGCCGCCCCCTGGATGCGTTACAAACTGCGTTACGAGCGTAATTGTAACTATTACCGGCGGTCTTACTACCGTAACTACACCCGGGCCGTTGGCTGGTACGTCAACAGTTCCGCCGCCCCCTGGATGCGTTACAAACTGCATTACGAGCGTTATTGTTACAGTGCCTGGCGGTGCGACAACAGTTCTTACAGCCGGGCCTACACCAGGCACATCGACTGTCCTGCCAACTCCCGGATGCACTACGAATTGCGTTACGAGTATTATCGTTACTATTACTGGTAGTATTATTACGAAAACAACGCTAGGGCCACTGCCCGGTACGACAACAATCCCGCCAGCTCCTGGATGCACTACGAATTGCGTTACGAGCGTTATTGTTACTATCACCGGCGGTCTCACAACCGTAACTACACCCGGACCGCTCGCTGGCACATCAACGGTCCTGCCACCCCCTGGATGCGTTACAAACTGCGTTACGAGTATTATGGTTACGACTCCGTTCTCGGACATCCTCGTAATCGGGACGGTCACAGGCCCAGTTCCCGGCACCAAAACGATTCCACCACCAGCCGACTGCACCCACCCCTGCACGATCAGTATTGTCATTACTGTCACGTCGACGCAACCTCCGAATACGGTCGTCACTACAACTATTACCGGGGGGACAGTGGCCGGTACGAGTTCCATTACGCCGCCGGCGGATTGCACGCGCCCTTGCACGACAACCGTCGTTGTTACGCAGCCTGCCCATGCCGTCGTTACTTCGACGTTCACCGGGGGTACGGTACCCGGAACGTCGACTATCACGCCACCGGTAGATTGCACACACCCTTGCACAATAAGTATTATTATTACGCAGCCCGTAGATGCAGTCGTAACAACAACAGTTACTAGCGGAACGGTGCCCGGAACGTTGACTATTACACCGCCAGTAGATTGCACCCACCCCTGCACTACGACCGTTATAGTAATGCAGCCTCCCGATATTGTTGAAACGACGACAATTACTACCGGCACTGTTCCCGGAACATCGACGATCTCGCCACCGGCCGACTGCACACACCCCTGCACTACGAGCGTAATCGTAACGCTACCTCCTGATGTAGCCGTAACTACTACTGTAACTTCTGGAACTGTTCCCGGAACATCAACCATCCTGCCACCTACCGACTGTATACACCCCTGCACTACGAGCGTTGTAGTAATGCAGCCTCCCGATATTGTCGAAACGACGACAATCACTGCCGGTACCGTTCCCGGAACATCGACGATCTCGCCACCGGCCGACTGCACGCACCCCTGCACTACGAGCATCATCGTAACCCAACCGCCCGATGTAGCCGTAACTACTACTATAACTTCTGGGACTGTTCCCGGAACATCAACCATCCTACCACCCATCGACTGTACACACCCCTGCACCACGAGCGTTGTAGTAATGCAGCCTCCCGATATTGTCGAAACGACGACAATAACTACCGGCACCGTTCCCGGAACATCGACGATCCTCCCGTCCGCTGACTGCACGCACCCCTGTACTACGACCGTTATCGTAACCCAGCCGCCCGATATCGTCATAACAACAACAGTTACTACCGGCACCGTTCCCGGAACATTAACGATCCCGCCGTCCGCCGGCTGTATCCACCCCTGCACTACGAGAGTAGTCGTAACCCTGCCTCCTAACACAGTCGTAACTATAACGGTAACTTCTGGGACTGTTGCTAGGACTACCACCGTTTCTCCGGCTTCTGACTGTACGCACCCCTGTACGACAAGTGTTATCGTTTCACAACCCCAGGACACCGACGTCACTACGACTGTTTATGGGACTAAGGTAGGGACTACTACTATTCCCCCGGCCGCTGGTTGTACGCATCCTTGCACTACGAGCATTATTGTTACTTCGTCTGTATCACCTGCGCCTTGCCAATTCACAACCGCTACCGCACCTGCGTGTGCACCGTTGGGACTTAATGTAGACTACTATAGGAACACCTTTGTCCATGGATATGGCTGTAATAACGGGGACCCCGCTCCCCCTTGTTACGATGGACCAAATTATTACATCACCAAAGGTCTTACGCCTCTTGCCTCCGGTCAAACAGATACTATATTTATCCCCCAAGATGGCTATATTGGCCAGGGAAGCGCCGCCTGCGTTAAAGGGGTAGACTCGTTATATTATGGCGCCGATTACTGCCCTGGGTATGTCCGGACCGTAAATGGAAACATTATTGTAAACGGCAACAACTATACCTTGGTCTACCGGGGGTATTATCGAGCGCCGACTACTGGACAATATTCCATCTGTGCAAGCGGCGATGCCGGACTCGCCGTCTTTTTCGGCGATGGGAATGGCGTTAACTGCGGCCCCAATAGCGTCATCTCCAATACTTCGATGCCACTAATAGTTTCGGTAAACGGTGCAAACTTTGTTAACCCCGTTTCGTGTTCCACTGTTCGTTTGTTTGCAAACCAGTATTATCCTATCCGGGTTGTCTTCGGCAACAATTTTCATCAGAGCAGTGTTAGCGTTACTATTACAAGACCAGGCGGCCAGCCGATGAACTCCAACCCTGGACTTTATTATCCTGTTGTTTGCGGATCGTAAAGTGAAGAAGTGTTATGGAGTCACTAGTACTACCAGTATCTAGTGGTCGGAAATAGTTGTTAAGAAATCTGCAGAACTCTAACTCTACAAGGCATTGGAGTACTTATACTCCAATGCCTGCTTAGTCATAGGGTGCGAGTCACGTGCGATAGCACGTGACTCTATCCTAGGACGTAGCTCTATTAGGCAAAGCCTACTATCATAACAAGAAGAAGGTTTAGTAATAAATAGCTACGTAGTGGCTACTTACAAGCAACAGTATGTATGAGAGTATATGTATGGTATGATTGAATTACTGATACCTAGGTATATAAGGTTGTTAAGGTACTACTTGTTAAAATACTAGTATTTATACTAGTAAGACTACCCAAATAGGATACTATCCTATTATTACTAGTAGCTAGTACTACTAGTAAGATGCTATACTATACTGCGAGTATTAGTAAGTATATAGAGTTAACCAATAGTATACAACATACTACTTCTCCAAACTATAACTCGGAGCGACTAGCGGCAGTACTCCTTCTGACCAAGTCACTACTACAATACGACTCATATACGTAGTAGCCAGTCGACTACTGGAGCCAATTGGTCGGAACAACAATTGCCGCTCTCCTGATCGCTACTAGTTATTGCCAGCCCACAATACGATACTTCTCCAGTCGCTACTAGGTATTGCCAGCCTACAGTACTACTATGGGCTATCCCAATTGTTAAAAATACTAGTATTTATACTAGTAAGACTACCCAAATAGGATACTATCCTATTGCTACTACTACTAGTAGTAACTGCTAGGAGTACTACTACTAGCAAATATGCTATACTATACTGCGAGTATTAGTATGCATATAGAGTTGACTGATAGTATACAACATACTACTTCTCCGAACTACGACTCGGAGCGACTGCCGGCAGTACTACTGCCAGCCAACCCACTACTACAACCTGACCTACATATGTAGTAGTCAGTCGACTACTGGAGTCAATTGATCGGAACACCAATTGACATTCTCCCAACGGATACCAGCCGTTGCCAGCCAAGAGTACTACTCTTGGCAATTTGAACTATAGTACAGGGACAACCAAGCCGGTGACTCACCGTGCGAATACGACCAAGCAGGTGACCTACTGCGCGGTATAATGGACTGGCCACCTGACTTCACAGGCTCGTATATGCGCACATTAGTATGGCAGTTATGGTCTCGACTTAGGCACACTGAGTTGTCGCAGATCGTATATGCGCACATTAGTATGGCAGTTATGGTCTCGACCCAGGAACCTAAGGTTGTCGAGGTACTACCTCCAAGACATAAATAGTCCTATTTCTCCTGTACTGTACTTGATAGAAGAATCGCCTTCGTTTGTATAATTTGGTACTACCAAGTTTGCACTCTTACCCAGTTACTAACTGGCACCCATTTTGCTGTTACCAACAGCGTGATTGATTCCCTAGTCCGTGCGATATACTTCCACTACCCCTCCTCTTGCGCACCCAAATTGCAAGACCAATGCGATAGAATCAGCCAACTATCGTATAACTAAAACAGCCATCCAACTGTATAATGGCCTTAGCCAAACTATCGTTTAAGTAAAACAGCCATTTAACTGTATATTGAATTCAGCCACCCAGCTATAGTACAATAGTATCTCAGATCAGTACAATAGTATCTCTGATCAGTACGATAGAATCTCCGGTCAAGCCGTTGAGCAATAGAAATAGCGATCTGTCCAGACCTATAAGGTGCTACTTGTTAAAATACTGGTATTTATACTAGTAAGACTACCCAAATAGGATACTATCCTATTGTTACTAGTAGTACTACTACTAGTAAAGATGCTATACTATACTGCGAGTATTAGTAAGCATATCGAGTTGACTAATAGTATATAACATACTACTTCTCCGAACTACAACTCGGAACGACTGACGGCAGTACTACTGCCGGCCAACTCACTACTACAATACAACTTGTACATGTAGTAGCCAGTCAACTACAGGAGCCAATTGATCGGAATGACAATTGCCGCTCTCCCAGTCGCTACTAGCTACTGCCAGCCCACAGTACTACTGCGGGCAATCAAACCATTGTGCGACCGAAACGGCGATCAAACCATTGTGCGACTAAACGGGCAATCAAACCACTGTGCAATCAAACGGGCGATCAAACCATAGTGTAACTGCGCAGCCACAATCTGGACCTACAAGGTACTACTCTGTAGGCATAAATAGCCGCACTTCCCTCGTACTTTAGTTAGAAGAATAATCGCATTCGTTTGTATAATCCGGTACTACCAATTGTGCACTCTTGCCCAGTTACTAACTGGCACCCCTTATGCTGTTACTAACAGCTTGATTGATTCCCTGGTCCGTGCGATTTACTTCCACTACCCCCTCCTCTTGCGCATACAAATTGCAAGACTACTCTGTAGACATAAATAGCCGCTCTTTTCCTGCACTTTAGCTAGAAGAAATAATCGCATTCGTTTGTATAAATTGGTACTACTAATTGTGTACTCTTGCTCAATTACTAACTGGCATCCCTTTTTTACTGTTACTAAAAGTGTAATTGATTCTATAGTCTGTGCGATATACTTCTACTATTCCTTCCTCTTGCGTACATATATTGCAAGAAGTTATAAGTGTTATGGTATCGGGCTTAGCCTGATATAAGAGAACGGAGGGAACCGAGGGACCCACTAGGAAGAACGCACACAACTAGAAGCCCTAGTTGCCAAGTAGTTTTCCCTCCTTCAAGTCTTTTAATAAACATCATTGAGAGTCCTAGAGCAGCCGCCTAGTGACTCCGTAACATCCATTTTGGATAGTCCGTGCAACTGTACTTCTACTGTGCACCCTTCCCATTTTACCCCTTTATTCCAAAAGGTATTTACCCTTTTTATTTTTAAGATATATATATTAACAAGTTTGTTAGTTCGGTTCTGGGGGAAACTGGAACAAGAGATCTCTTTTAATGGATTCAATTTGGTACGAAAGGAGAGAAAAGAGACTGCCCCTGAGCGGCTACTTTTATCCTCTCTGCAATCGTGCCCCATACAATTACGTAATCCTAGTCTACTATTGGCCACTATATACATATAACACACACAGGCGGCTCTTTAAAAAGTGCCAAAAATTGTACTTACCTATTTACCCCCTATCGACCCAATCTTCGATGCGTATATTTATCTGATTTGTAGATACTAGCCGTTCCAGTACCTTATTAGGCTGGGCCTTTATTATTGCATCGGCTAGGTTATCGCTACCGTTAATCCAACGGATTTCAGATATCTCCTGTCGCTCGTAGCTCTGTCGTATTGCCATAGTAAATTATTAACCTTTTTTTGGTAGTTGATCCTAGTTTAACTAGGCATTCGTATAGCGAATACGAGTCCGTACACATAATAAAGGGGATAATGGGTATCTGTAATCGGCTGGCAATTGTATTTACTGTTTGGGTTAATACATAGCCCATATGTAAGGCGCGCCATAGGCGTGTAGGCCTTATAAGCGAATGTGGGGTGCAGTACCCGCACTAAGTGCGGATACTGGCGGATCTTTTGACAGTTTGGCTATATGGTCGAACGGTTAACTGGTCTATTGTCCATATGGGCACACCTCCCCATATGTGTTACAATTAACACACAATAGTACGGTCAGCGCATTGCCAAGCATGCCAGACTAGCAGCCAGCCTAGAAACCCAATCAACATGACTTGGGATAATAGTTTCCAGGCCACGCATTTGCCGCCGCTTGCCCCGGAGGCTGGATGGTAAAACCAAAAGCGGATGCCCAGCCGTAGTTACCCATAACGATCCGGAGCGGGTAAAACTGGTTTGCAATCAAGTTGACGTTTCCGCACGCTTTAGGGTTGACGTAGTTGCCTCCCGTTGCGCTGACTTTCAGCGATGGGGCCCCAGGGGCGGGCTGCTGGTCGCTGCAGGCAAAAGCGTTTCCGTCTCCAAAGTAGACGTTGGAGATATTGTCGGCATCCGTGCAGAGCTGGTACGATCCGGTAACGGGGGCGCGATAGTAACCTTCGTAAACGAGCGTGAAGTTGTTGCCGTCCACCATCAATCCTCCGTTCACCGTCCTTTGGTAGCCGATCGCGTACTTCCAGCCGTTATAGCCCACGTTAGAGATGGCGTGTCCAGCAAAGTTGACGTCGGTATCCTGAACAAAGTAGGTAAGGTTTGTTTGACCGGAAGCAAGTGGCTTGAGTTGATTTATATAGTACGAAGGTCCAGGGTCATTGCATGCCGCACCCTCGCCGACGGAGCAGCCATATCCGTTGCCGAGCTTGTTGGCGTAATAGTGGACATCGAGACCCCCCGGCGGACATGGGCTTGATGGGTTTGATGAGTCGGCAAGGTAGCATGGCGCCGGCGTCCCGGAGGGCAGCGGTATCGTAACGATGACTCTCGTCGTGCACGGTCGGGTGCAGCCGGCGGGTGGTGTGATGGTCGTCGTGCCGGCCCTGATCCCGGGCACCGTTGTGGTGACGACAACGTTAGGGGGTTGAGATGCGGCATTTGTAACGACAATAGTTGTTAAGCAGCCGCCGTTACAATTGCCCGATGGAAGAAGCGTAAAGGTGCCCGGTGTAGGTCCAGTCGTTGTTATAGTCGTAAACTGCATTCCGCTTGTTACTGTAACGATAACGCTAGTTATGCAGCCCTTGGTACAGGTGCTTGGGGGTGCAATGGTTGTCGTTCCAGCCGTCGGCCCGGTTACCGTTGAAGTAACTACTCCTCTACTGCTATCGGTTACGGTAACGATAATGCTGGTTATGCAGCCCTTGGTACAGGTGCTTGGGGGTGCAATAGTTGTCGTTCCAGCCGTCGGCCCGGTTACAGTTGAAGAAACTACCCCTCCACCGACATCGGTTACGGTAACAATAATGCTAGTAACGCAGCCTTTGGTACAGGTGTCTGGTGGGAGAATAGTGGACGTTCCTGCTATCGGCCCGGTTACCGTCGAGGAAACTATTCCGCTTGCCGGCACTCCAATATCGCTAGCCACGGTGACGATAACGTTGGTAACGCATCCCTTGGTACAGGTGTCTGGTGGGAGAATAGTGGACGTTCCTGCTGTCGGCCCGGTTACCGTTGAGGAAATTATTCCGCTTGCCGGCACTTCAATATCGCTAGCTACCGTAACGATAACGTTGGTAACGCATCCCTTGGTACAGGTGTCTGGTGGGAGAATAGTAGACGTTCCTGCTGTCGGCCCGGTTACTGTTGAGGAAACTATTCCGCTTGCCGGTACTCCAATATTGCTAGCTACGGTAACGATAACGCTAGTAACGCATCCCTTGGTACAGGTATCTGGTGGGAGAATGGTAGACGTTCCTACCGTCGGTCCGGTTACCGTCGAAGAAACTATTCCGCTTGCCGGCACTCCAATATTGCTAGCTACGGTAACGATAACGCTAGTAACGCATCCCTTGGTACAGGTATCTGGTGGGAGAACGGTAGATGTTCCTACCGTCGGTCCGGTTACCGTCGAGGAAACTATTCCGCTAGCCTGATTTCCATCGCTATCGGCTACGGTAATGATGACACTGGTGACGCAGCTCTTAATGCAGGTGTTTGGCGGTAGAATAGTGGAAGTTCCTGCCGTCGGTCCCGTAACCGTTAAAGTAACTATTCCGCTTGCCGCATCTCCGTTATCATCGGCTGCAGTAACGGTACCGCCGGTAGGGCCGACTGTAATAATTACGGTTGTTACGCAAAGCTCACCACAACCGGGCGATGGCAGGATGGTGGTGGTTCCTGGTGTCGGCCCTGTCGTCGTTGCCGTTACAACGCCATAAGTACTACCTTCCTGGTCGGGTTTTACACCCGTGTACGTCCTGTCGACGGCATGTTAGTCCGTGCAACGCCAATAGGGAAGATGGGAACGTACTTAGTAAGGGCGCTTTCCGACGGACCGGTAAGGCTCATCCCATCACAGCTGAACTTAAACAAGTGTTCTTCGATAACGACGACAGATCCGAATGCCGGCTTTGCAGGATTTTCACCTCGGGCAAGGCTAAGGAACCCAAGGAGGAAGGCGACAGGACGAAAGGTTAGAAGCTGCATGGTAGGGGACAATATGAATAGTTCGATATTGAGGTTACTTTGAAGCCACTCAAGATGTTGTTGTAGTTGAAGAGCCTTACTTTAGTTTGGCAAAGGTGGTGCTTGTGTCTATGAGATTTCGGTTGCGGATGAGGCTGATTTGGATTTGTGCAAGGTGTCCTTCGGGTTTCTTCGGTATCTCCGGTGTTGGTAATGCATGAACTTGGGCAGCCGGACCTTTTCATCCTTTAATGAACAAAAGCTACACTGAATTTAAGATTTCGAATTCTTGTTCAAACGGGAATAGACTTGTCGATACGAGTCCCTAGCAGGGCCGATTGGGTCGTGGCTCCAAGCTAGGCTAGACGCAAGGCATGGATAGCCAGGAAGCAGTTTCGTCATCGTGCAGCCAAGCCGAAGCAGGTGGTGTTGATAGAACAAACCTTAGGATCCACCTGTATGCCCTTCCACCTGGAAGATGATGGAAATCTAGCAGTCAAGTTACTAGGCTGCGTGGCGAATAGCGAACAGCCGCTTGCCTAGGGCAATGATGTAAAGTGTGTCGAGCTCTGTATTATTACTGGTAGACTATGTGTACTTAGTGTTAAGTATTTTCGGAGAAAAGCAACCGAGTATGGAGAAGAAGGTTAAAACAGATCCGACCCAACTAAGGGTGGATCATTAGCATTACGACTTGCCTATTCTAAGCAAAGGATGTGAACTGGTACGAGCAAAAAATATACTTTGTGCACTATAATGCTCCTTAGCTAACCTTGTACCTACTTATACAGCCTTTAGAACGGTACCTTACTAAAGACTCGGTACCGTTGGGTGTATATCAGAAGATACGAGTATTGGTTCGGTTCTGGGGGAAGCTAGTAACAAGAGATCTCTTTCAATAAATCAATTTGGTACGAAGTACTCTGTACTCCGTAGCTGTTATGTAGCGCGCCTTCGTGAGTCAAAGCGTGTTAGTGCGGGCGGAGCGGGGCAGTGTTACGAACCAATACGCATGCAGGCTATGACTAAGGACGACAGGGCTAAGACCGAGCTTTAAGTACCAAGCACAAAGACAAGTAGAGTCTGGTACATACAGTAGAGGTACGGAGCCAGGTACGAACACAAGAGGCGGTACGTACACAAAGGGGTCACGTGATCGTTAACCGCAGATCACGCCGCTCACCGTGATCCAAGTGATCCAGCATTAAGGAAGGTCACGTGATCGTTAACCGTGGATCACGCCGCTCACCGTAATCCAAGTGAGCCTGGCTCACGCGGCTCACGGTGATCCAAGTGATCCAGCAATAAGCAATGAGGGAACGAATACATATATAGGACAGTCCTTACCCATAGATAGTTAGTTCCTCATTGATCAATCTAAGAAATCAGTTCGCTATTGATTGAGGAGTCCTCAAAGCTCCTTAACGGAACCCTTAGTAGACATACTGTTCACGGCAAGCCTGACTCACTACCTAAGTGACAGAACCCTTAGGACGCTTTAAGCATCCGTTACAGGCAGGTACCGTTTGGCGGGGCGCGTGCGCGAAAAGGTACTTGTGGTCGGGATCGTTAAGTCAAAAGGGTGCAGTGAAAAAGATCCACTAATATGCGGCCGGGCGGGTCGGGAAAAATACAAGCGTACGGGCGGAAAATATCGTTAGACGAATATAACGTTACATTGGCCGTAGAGGAGCCCAGAGCGCTGGTAAATAATCCCCAACAGTAAAACATTTCTTGTCGGGAATTTTGGTATAACAATAGTTGGGTGGGTAGTAAGTGAGGGTGGGGGGGGGGTTAGTGGTATGTGTATTGGTAGGTATTTTGTATGTATTGGTAGGTTTGGGGGTGGGGCTTAAACAAGAACATATCCATTAAGGTAGCTTAGGCCAGACCAATAGTAGACTAGAGTAAGTACAGTAGTATTTCTTGGAATAAAGGGGTAAAATAGGAAGGGTGCGCAATGGAAGTTCAGTTGCACGGACTATCCAAAATGGATATCAATTAAGGCTGTTAGTAACAGCAGGAAGTGCACCAGTCAGTAACTGGGCAAGAAATACAGATTTGAACAAGTCAAATAGTAGTGCCAAGGGACAATTCAAAAAGGAAAGACTTGTGTTTCTTGTGCTTGCTTGTGCGCGTGCGTCTTGCGTGCTTGTATATCTAACTATCTAAGAGTGTAGGAAAGGGAGGACCATTTTATACCTGAGAGGTATCTGAAAGGGACTATAGACCTGGCTATTCGCTATTGGTCTAAGTCCTCAGCACCCAGTCTATCTGGATTTTCAGACAGCGACTTTACAGGTGACTTAGATTCCTCGAAGTCTACCTATGGGTACCTCTTTACCCTAGCAGGTGGACCAATCTGCTGGAAGTCAAAAAGGGCAAGTACAATTGCTCTTTCAACTGTAGAAGCAGAATCCGATGCCCTACTGGAAGCAATTCGGGAACTCAAATGGCTGGATAGTCTGTTTACAGAAATAGGTAAAAGTCTTCAAAAACCCATTCCACTTCTGTGCGATAACAATAGATCCATCTCTAACGCCAACGACCCAAATCAGCACTCTCGCACCAAGTACACCTTACTGAAGTTTCGGTACATTCGGCAAGAAGCAACAAGCGGCTTGGCTAAAATCAGCTATCTGGATACCAAGTCAATGCCTGCCGACGGTCTTACTAAGGCCCTTACTGCTGATCTCTTCCAACGATACCTTAGCTTCTCCCATTCCCACACTTATCGTTCTCTTCCCCTTTTCTTCCTCCTTTACTCGAAAATTCTATAGTCTTTGCATATAGTGCCTTCCTGCTAGTCCGTATCGTAACACCCTTATCTTATTGATTGTCGTTATCCTAGCGTTATGTCTAACCGTACTTTCCCATACAGTTAATAGTTTGTCCTTACACGTACTAATACCTATGTTTCCTGGCGCGGCGAGGGGGTTGGGCTCTGGCCTAGCCGGAGCCCAGGACCCGTTATGGGCTAGTAGTCCTTGATGTACGCGAGAGGCCTGTTAATAGCCTCCCTAACCTTTGCGTTACTAACTAGAGGGTCACTTGCAGGAAACTGGCCGTCCAGAGGGTAACAGCCAGCTTCGCCGTAGGCAGGAATACATCAGACCAGGATAAATCTCATCTTTGTTAGTGCTTCCCGGACTGCATTATGCAGTAAGTAGAGAGCGAGATTACGTTCCCACTCCCAGGCGTGCATCTCAGGCCCGTCCGTATATTCGAGGCGGACACGCATGTTATCGGCGAACTGGTTGGTCGAAACAACCTGGCTCCTGTCTATAAAGTTTGCGAAAACGCTATCGTTAAGATGATTACGGTAGTCGTACATACCAGCCAATGCGAGCCGATAAGCCGTTTCTACAGGAACATAGCCACAGATTAAGTGCCGGGATCCATACATTATTGTAGAGAGAGGCATTGGACGCAACTCCGTTAATAATTATGTCCAGATAAATCTTCTATTGGGGCGTATGGAGAGGCATAGCCTTACAGAATTTGACCGGGTCCCCGCGAGTCCTATCGAATCAGTGCTTCTCCGCATACTTTGGAGGCCAACGTTCCGGTTGTAAGGCCGTAGGCATAGCAAGGACTGCAGTAACAGCTATGCCGGCAACAAGAGTAGTAAGGTACATCTTAAGGAGTGTAACGCTATTAGCCCCGCCTTCTGGTTCTGTTGTAAAGAATGTTGTGTGTTTGCTTGTTCTTTCTTGTCTCGAATAAGAGTAACGGAGTGGCCGGTTTGAATAATAGAGCAATTGTTAATTCTTCGACTTGTTATCGTTTGGCTGGAAGAAAGGCCGTCTTTTTATATTTCGGTTTGTATTTATTAGTTATTTGCGCCGATAATGTTGTTGTAGAAGTAACTGGCAGCGGGTTAACCCTGGAGTAGGTCTAAGTATTTCCTTTATGGTCAGTAACCCTTAAATTTATAAGATATTCCTGCTTTTGACTATTTGATCTTACTGTACTCTGTACGGAGTAAGTCAATGACCCGTTCTACTTTGTATTCTATTTCCTTTTCTGTTTCGATTTCGTAATGTAGTTTTGGGTTCCTTAGTGTTAGTTGTAATAGTACTCCGTAAGAAGGTAGGAAATTAGGTGGATTCGCATAACTTTACGTAACGAAAGTATAAGGCGCGCCATAGGCGTGTAGGCCTTATAAGCGAATATGAGGTGCAGTACCCGCACAAAGTGCGGATACTGGCGGATCTTTTGACAGTTTGGCCATTTGGTCGAACGGTTAACTGGTCTATTGTCTATATGGGCATACCTCCCCATATGTGTTACACCTTTCCTATACTCCTAGATAGGAGCAATAAGAACAAGAACAAGTAAGTCTTTCTTTCTGAATCGCATCTGGGCACTACTATTTGACTTGTTCAAATCTGTATTCCCTGCCCAGTTACTGGTGTGTTACTAACAGCATCGATTGATATCCATTTCGGATAGTCTGTGCAACTATACTTCTATTCAGTTACAACCGTAGACGGACGATAAGGTGTTGCATGCATCGTGCGCATATTACAAATGCAACCTTTCCGATTCTTCTTCCCCCCCCAATTTTAAAGACTTCTACACGCGCCAATTATTATGGCAGTTATAGTCTCGACCCAGGTGCACAAGGCCATTAAAGTATTACATTACAAGCATATAGTCCCATTTCCCTTGTACTTTACTTAATAGAACAATGGCATTTATTTGTATAATTTGGCACGCCCAAGTTTGCACATTACGGTTACTTTTACCCAGTTACTAACTGGTGCCCATTTTGCTGTTACTAACAGCGTAATTGATTCCCTGGTCCGTGCAATAAACTTCCACTGCCCCTACTTCTTGTGCACACAGATTGCAAGAATAAGTAGTCTTTTTCCCCTTCCAAGTCTTTTAACAAACTTTATTGAGATTTCTAGAGCAGCTGCCTAGTAACTCTACAACACCACTGTGCGCTTTTTAATGTCTACTACAATTTAGCAGGAGAAATCAGCTCGGATGTAGCGGAAGCACTGTGTTGGCCGTTGTGGTAGGCGGTAAGCGCGCTTGCAAGAATCCACCGTAGCGCTGGGCTTAATTGGGCAAGCGGTGGACTTTGCCGAGACTTGATACTTGAAATCGCGAGGCGGGCCGTAAGCAAATGCCGCAGGATGTCGCGGGAGTCACCTACCAAAAGTGGCGGCATTTAGATAGTAGTAGCCGTTATAGTTGTGAAGATGTTTGCAATTGAAGATGATGGAATAAAATTGTGTACGTTACAAAGGTGGTGCGAGGAATCCGAGGGCCTATAAAGGTGGTGCGTGGCACGGTTATGTAAGTACTGTACTCCGTACATGTCAATACTCCATACCCTGTAGCAATGTCAGCCGAAGCATGGCCCTGTAATAACTCCGTACTATTAACAGGTACCTACTTAGGTAGGATTGTGATGTAATTACTCGTAACAGTACTCCGTAGGAAGGCAGCAATACATATACATGTACTCCGTACCCTTGGTTGTAATTGTACTGTACAGTAATACTTACTTGCAGTATTAATACTTGCAGTATTACTCGCAGTAAGTACTTACCATTACGTAGTTGTAGATCATGTTGCAACACCTGCTCAAAACACCTACCTTGGTATCCAGTCCATCCCGACGAAAGATGTCGTGAATAAAACAATAACTACGGAGTATTGTCCGACAGAATATAGCAACGGAATATAGTCATGTTTTTTTTACTTCCACGCATGCCCGGAGAAAGTGCGGAATACTTGCCTCGTATTGTACCGTGTACAGTCAAGTACAATGTGCTGCGTATGACGCTGCGGGACCTGGTGCTCCAATTGCCAGGCCTGAGCACTAAAATTGGCATGACGCATTCTTCATGATTCAGCACGGCGAGGCAGCGCTTATAATATATCTAGACTGGGAAGACTCTGAGAATAATCGTCTTGATGCGCAGTAAGTCAAGGAGATTATAGTACAACTCTTTTTAAGTAGATAAGGAATGGGCGATACTAAGAAGCAGTAGGCATTTTATTCGGCTTAACAGCTATCGAACAGATGTATTTATCTTTACATTGTATATATAGTTATTGTACGGAGTAATGGTAATGCTAACATTGTATTAGCAATGCATACTATTGTTGTGCGCGCAATGCGTTAATAGCGCCTATTGTGTATTATATGTATATAGTGACCAATAGTAGACTAGGATCACGTAATTGTGTGGAGCACGATTACGGAGAGGATAAAAGTGGCCGATCAGGGGCAGCCTCTTTTCCCTCATCTCGTACCAAATTGAATCCATTGAAAGAGATCTCTTGTTACCAGTTTCCCCCAGAACCGAACCAACATATACTATTTGAGAAATTCCGACTAGTAGTACAGGGCCAAAGTGAATACGATAAACGGTTTATTTTAAAAAAAATCCCCAACAATCCTACGCTGCAGCCAACGCCTTATACTAGCTATAGCACCAATGCTACAGCAACAGTACGGATTCCAACTAGCACTACGGGATATTACACAGGCATATACCCAGTCGGCTACCCATTGTACCGCGAAATCCTTGCAAGACCGCCTCGGAAAATTAAAAATAGGTACCCGGATATATTCCGCGTTATGCGACCATTATATGGTATCCCAGAGGCAGGAGCACATTGGTTCCTTATGTATCAGAACCACTACAGGGAACAGTTAGAAATGGATCAAAGTAGCTACAATCCATGCCTAATGGTATCACGTTCCAATAGTACAGCTATTGGTATTATAGGAATGCAGACTGACGATACAATCCAACTGGGTAATAATGTATTTATGGAAAGGGAAGACCAAAGTCTACAACAACACAATATTACTGCAAAGCCAAAGACGGTACTAACTGATAGATCCGTTAAAGACTTTAACGGTCTACAAATTAGTATTAATAAGGGTATTATTAACACACGCCAGAAAGGTCAAGCAAATAACCTTCAACTAGTCGACGCAAATAATCCCGACCGCAACCAGCAATATATCCAACAACGGGCACGTAGAGCATACTTAGCCTCAATTTGTCAACCAGAGGCAGCAATGGATTATTCGGTAGCAGCACAAGCACAGTTACCTACGGATAACGATCTTATTGCACTTAACCGACGAATACAATGGCAATTGGGCTATAAGGACCGTGGACTACGATTTTTACCATTGTCTATTACGGACCTAAAGATATTTATCTTTGCGGATGGGTCATTTGCTAATAACAAGGACTCGACCTCCCAGATTGGCTATATTATTGTACTGGCCAATGAAACAGAACACACAGATGAGCAGTTCGAAATACAGGGTAACAATATGCATTGGTCATCCACTAAGTGTAAACCAGTTAACAGAAGTGTACTTGCTTCCGAGATATATGGTACTATATCTGCCTTGGATATGGGCTATGTATTAACCCAAACAGTTAGCACAATTGCCAGCCGACTACAGATACCTAATATCCCCCTTATTATGTGTGCGGACTCGTATTCGCTATACGAATGCCTAGTTAAACTAGGATCAACAACCGAAAAAAGGTTAATAATTGACATTATGGCAATACGACAGAGTTATGAGCGACGAGAAATATCTGAAATCTGTTGGATAAATAGTAGTAATAACCCAGCCGATGCAATGACAAAGGTACAGTCCAATAAGGTACTGGAACGACTAGTATCTACGAATCAGATTGATATACGCATTGAAGGTTGGGTCGATAGGGAGTAGAGGAGCAAGATGGATTTTTAGCACTTTTTAAAGAGCTGCTTGTATCTGTTATATGTATATAGTAGCCAATAGTAGACTAGGATCACGTAATCGTGTAGAGCATGATTCTGGAGAGGATAAAAGTGGCCGCTCAGGGGCAGCCTCTTTCCCCTCCTTTCGTACCAAATTGAATCCATTGAAAGAGATCTCTTGTTACCAGTTTCCCCCAGAACCGAACTAACAGTATCGACCCTACAAGATAGCTTCTTATGCTATGCGTTCTTATACTATACGGAACGCATAGCATAAGAAGCTATCTACTGTAATGCGTAGAATTACTCTCGTATGTATCTTTTTGTACTGCATAGGCACTAAATTGTTATAGCGAGGCGATATAGGGCGCTAGGCGAAAAATCGTGTGCATAGAGGAAACGGTTCGTATAATTATGAGTACTCCATACCAAATTTGAATTATTCAAGGAGGTCTCTTGTTACCAGTTTCCCCCAGATCCGAACCAATACCCTTTGGATACTAAATCAACTACAAAGGAGCGGATAAGCGCGGCCAGTAAAATCATCAGGGTTAGAGGCACTAGGTACAATAACAGCTTGGCCTGGTAGTGAAACGGTAAACCAGTTGGCAAACGGTCCGCCCCATTGGCCGTAAACGAAGCGGAAGGGGTAGGCAAAGCCGGCCGCTAAGTACTTGGAAACACATTTATTCGGGTCGAAAGCGTAAGCTGATATGAGTGGTATCGAAACCGAATCGATAAAACCTGTATCACAATCGAACGCATTTCCATCGCCAAGGAAAAAGAATCCCCCGTTATCAGCCTGATTACAGAACGTATATATTCCAGTTGTCGGTGGTACATAATAGCCTTGATTAACTAATGAAAAGTTATTTGTAGTTACTGCAGGGTTAAATAATGGTGCCACCATATGAAACGACATTGTGTTAGTAACCCTTTCTGCTATTGGAATTTGATTAAGATAGGTATTAGGACCGCGTCCAGTAATCGAACCAAGACCAGAAGAATTAGGTTCATTTGGATAGTAGTATGACTTGAATCCAGATGGTGAGCTAGGTGCACAAGAAGGCTGCAAGGTAGCCAGTACACACGCCCCTGTAGGAAATTCCGTAACAATAACACTAGTAGTACAGGGGTGGGTGCAGCCTGTTGCTGGTGTGACTGTTTGTGTACCGACTATGCTTCCAGGTACTGTTGTTGTAACTATTTTATCGGGAATACAGAGGAGCGGATAAGCACGGCCAGTAAAATCATCAGGGTTAGAGGCACTAGGTGCAATAACAGCTTGGCCTGGTAGTGAAACGGTAAACCAGTTAGCAAACTGTGCTCCCCACTGGCCGTAAACGAAGCGGAAGGGGTAGGCAAAGCCGGCCGCTAAGTACTTGGAAACACATTTATTCGGGTCGAAAGCGTAAGCTGATATGAGTGGTATCGAAACCGAATCGATAAAACCTGTATCACAATCGAACGCATTTCCATCGCCAAGGAAAAAGAATCCCCCGTTATCAGCCTGATTACAGAACGTATATATTCCAGTTGTTGGTGGTACATAATAGCCTTGATTAACCAATGAAAAGTTATTTATATTTACTGCAGGATTGAATGATGGAGCCACCATATGAAACGACATCGTAAAAGTAAGCCTTTCTGCTATTGGAGTTTGATTAAGATACGTATTAGGACCGCGTCCAGTAATCGAACCAAGACCAGAAGAATTAGGTTCATTTGGATAGTAGTATGACTTGAATCCAGATGGTGAGATAGGTGCACAAGAAGGCTGCAAGGTAGCAAGCACACAAGCCCCCGTAGGAAATTCAGTAACAATAACACTAGTAGTACAGGGGTGAGTACAGCCTGTTGTTGGTGGGACTGTTTGTGTACCAACTATGCTTCCAGGTACTGTTGTTGTAACTATCTTATCGGGAATACAGAGCAGCGGATAAGCACGGCCAGTAAAATCATCAGGATTAGATGCAGCAGGTACAATAACAGCTTGGCCTGGTAGTGAAACGGTAAACCAGTTGGCAAACGGTCCGCCCCATTGGCCGTAAACGAAGCGGAAGGGGTAGGCGAAGCCGGCCTCCAAGTACTTAGAAATACATTTATTCGGGTCGAAAGCGTAAGCTGATATAAGTGGTATCGAAACCGAATCGATAAAACCTGTATCACAATCGAACGCATTTCCATCGCCAAGGAAAAAGAATCCCCCGTTATCAGCCTGATTACAGAACGTATATATTCCAGTTGTCGGTGGTACATAATAGCCTTGATTAACTAATGAAAAGTTATTTGTAGTTACTGCAGGGTTAAATAATGGTGCCACCATATGAAACGACATTGTGTTAGTAAGCCTGTCTGCTATTGGAGTTTGATTAAGATAGCTATTAGGACCACGTCCAGTAATCGAACCGAGACCAGAAGCATTGGGTTCATTTGGATAGTAGTATGACTTGAATCCAGATGGTAAGATAGGTGCACAAGAAGGCTGCAAGGTAGCAAGTATACAAGCCCCCGTAGGAACGTAAATACTAGTAGTTGATGGAACGACGATAACAACAGTACCAGTAGAGGCAGTACCGATCGGTGGTAGAGTCGTAATTGATGTTTGAGTGCCTGTACCGGTACTGGTCAATGTAGTGTATGGTCCAGTAAATTTGGATGATGGAATAACGATAATGACAGTACCAGTAGAGTCAGTACCGCTTGGTAGTAGAGTTGTAATTAATGTTTGGGTTCCTGTACCGGTACTAGTGATTGTAGTATATGGTGTTGTGAATGCGGATGATGGAATTGCAATAATGACAGTACCGATAGTATCAGTACCTCCTGGTGGTAGGGTCGTAATTGAAGTTTGTGTACCTGTGCCGGTACTAGTCAATGTAGTGTATGGTCCAGTAAATATGGATGATGGAATAACGATAATAACAGTACCAGTAGAGTCAGTACCGCTTGGTAGTAGGGTCGTAATTGACGTCTGGGTACCTGTACCGGTACTAGTTATTGTAGTGTATGGTCCTGTATATCTGGATGATGGAATGACAATAATAACAGTACCAGTAGAGTCAGTACCGCTCGGTGGCAGAGTCGTAATAGACGTTTGGGTACCTGTACCAGTACTTGTAGTAGTAGTATATGGTCCAGTAAATATAATAGGACCAACGGTAACAATAATTCTCGTAGGACAGTTACCAATACATCCAGCGGATGGTAAAATAGTACTAATTCCCGATATCGGTCCCGTAGTAGATTCTGTAATAACACCTGTTGTGCTAATGGTTATAATAAGCCTTGTAGGACAGTTACCTATACATCCAGCTGAAGGCGGTACCGTACTTGTACCAGCTATTGGTCCGTAGGTGGTTTCAAGAATAAGACCGCTAGTACCGACGGTTATAATAATTCTTGTAGGGCAGTTACCGATACACCCAGAAGATGGTGGAATTGTACTGCTACCAAGCGTTGGTCCATACGTATATTCTGTAATTGCATCTGTCGTACCGATAGTAACTAGTACTCTAGTAGGACAAAAGCCAATGCATCCGAGAGAAGGAAGTATTGTACTAGTCCCAGCCGTCGGCCCATAAGTTGATTCGGTAGTTATACCGCCAGAAGGACCAACAGTAACAATAATTCTAGTAGGACAGTTGCCAATACATCCAGCGGATGGTAAAATAGTACTAATTCCTGATATTGGTCCTACAGTGGATTCTGTAATAACACCTGTTGTACTGATAGTTATAATAAGCCTTGTCGGACAGTTACCAGTACATCCAGCTAAAGGTGGTACAGTACTTGTACCAGCTGTTGGTCCGTAGGTGGTTTCAAGAATAACACCGCTAGTACCGACGGTTACAATAATTCTTGTAGGGCAGTTGCCGATACACCCAGAAGATGGTGGAATTGTACTGCTACCGGGCGTTGGTCCATATGTGGATTCTGTAATTGCATCTGTCGTAACGACGGTAATTTGTATCCTAGTAGGACAAAAGCCAATACATCCTAGAGAAGGGAGTATTGTACTAGTCCCAGCCGTTGGTCCATAGGTTGATTCGGTAGTTATACCGCCAGAAGGACCGACAGTAACGATAATCCTTGTAGGGCAGTTACCAATACATCCAGCGGATGGTAAAATAGTACTAATTCCCGATGTCGGTCCTATAGTAGATTCTGTAATAACACCTGTTGTACTGATAGTTATAATAAGCCTTGTAGGACAGTTACCTGTACAACCAGCTGAAGGCGGTACCGTACTTGTACCAGCTGTTGGTCCGTAGGTGGTTTCAAGAATAAGACCACTAGTTCCGACAGTTACAATAATTTTTGTAGGGCAGTTGCCGATACACCCAGAAGATGGTGGAATTGTACTGCTACCGGGCGTTGGTCCATATGTGGATTCTGTAATTGCATCTGTCGTAACGACGGTAATTTGTATCCTAGTAGGACAAAAGCCAATACATCCTAGAGAAGGGAGTATTGTACTAGTCCCAGCCGTTGGTCCATAGGTTGATTCGGTAGTTATACCGCCAGAAGGACCGACAGTAACAATAATCCTTGTAGGGCAGTTACCAATACATCCAGCGGATGGTAAAATAGTACTAATTCCCGATGTCGGTCCTATAGTAGATTCTGTAATAACACCTGTTGTACTGATAGTTATAATAAGCCTTGTAGGACAGTTACCTGTACATCCAGCTGAAGGCGGTACCGTACTTGTACCAGCTGTTGGTCCGTAGGTGGTTTCAAGAATAAGACCACTAGTTCCGACAGTTACAATAATTTTTGTAGGGCAGTTGCCAATACATCCAGAAGATGGTAGAATTGTACTAATCCCGGGCGTTGGTCCATACGTAGATTCTGTAATTGCATCTATAGTACCGACGGTAACTAGTACCCTAGTGGGACAAAAGCCAATACATCCTAGAGAAGGGAGTATTGTACTAGTCCCAGCCGTTGGTCCATAGGTTGATTCGGTAGCTATACCGCCAGAAGGACCGACAGTAACGATAATCCTTGTAGGGCAGTTACCAATACATCCAGCGGATGGTAAAATAGTACTAATTCCCGATGTCGGTCCTATAGTAGATTCTGTAATAACACCTGTTGTACTGATAGTTATAATAAGCCTTGTAGGACAGTTACCTGTACATCCAGCTGAAGGCGGTACCGTACTTGTACCAGCTGTTGGTCCGTAGGTGGTTTCAAGAATAAGACCACTAGTTCCGACAGTTACAATAATTTTTGTAGGGCAGTTGCCAATACATCCAGAAGATGGTAGAATTGTACTAATCCCGGGCGTTGGTCCATACGTAGATTCTGTAATTGCATCTATAGTACCGACGGTAACTAGTACCCTAGTGGGACAAAAGCCAATACATCCTAGAGAAGGGAGTATTGTACTAGTCCCAGCCGTTGGTCCATAGGTTGATTCGGTAGTTATACCGCCAGAAGGACCAACAGTAACAATAATCCTCGTAGGACAGTTACCAATACATCCAGCGGATGGTAAAATAGTACTAATTCCTGGTGTCGGTCCTATAGTGGATTCTGTAATAACACCTGTTGTACTAATAGTTATAATAAGCCTTGTCGGACAATTACCTGTACATCCAGCTGAAGGTGGTACCGTACTTGTACCAGCTGTTGGTCCATAGGTGGTTTCAAGAATAAGACCACTAGTACCGACAGTTACAATAATTCTTGTAGGGCAGTTGCCGATACATCCAGAAGATGGTGGAATTGTACTGCTGCCGGACGTTGGTCCATATGTGGATTCTGTAATCGCATCTGTCGTACCGATAGTAACTAGTACCCTAGTAGGACAAAAGCCAATGCATCCTAGAGAAGGGAGTATTGTACTAGTCCCAGCAGTCGGGCCATAAGTTGATTCGGTAGTTATACCGCCAGAAGGACCAACAGTAACAATAATTCTCGTGGGACAATTACCAATACATCCAGTAGATGGTAAAATAGTACTAGTTCCTGATATTGGTCCTACAGTGGATTCTGTAATAACACCTATCGTACTGATAGTTATAATAAGCCTTGTAGGACAGTTACCTGTACATCCAGCTAATGGTGGTACCGTACTTGTACCAGCTGTTGGTCCGTAGGTGGTTTCAAGAATAAGACCACTAGTACCGACAGTTACAATAATTTTTGTAGGGCAATTGCCGATACATCCAGAAGATGGTAGAATTGTACTAATCCCGGGCGTTGGTCCATACGTAGATTCTGTAATTGCATCTGTCGTACCGACGGTAACTAGTACCCTAGTAGGACAAAAGCCAATACATCCTAGAGAAGGGGGTATTGTACTAGTCCCAGCCGTTGGTCCATAGGTTGATTCGGTAGTTATACCGCCAGAAGGACCAACAGTAACGATAATTCTCGTAGGGCAGTTACCAATACATCCAGCGAATGGTAAAATAGTACTAATTCCTGATGTCGGTCCTATAGTAGATTCTGTAATAACACCTGTTGTACTAATAGTTATAATAAGCCTTGTAGGACAGTTACCTGTACATCCAGCTGAAGGTGGTACCGTACTGGTGCCAGCTATTGGTCCGTAGGTGGTTTCAAGAATAAGACCACTAGTTCCGATAGTTACAATAATTTTTGTAGGGCAATTGCCGATACATCCAGAAGATGGTTGAATTGTACTGCTACCGGGCGTTGGTCCATACGTAGATTCTGTAATCGCATCTGTAGTACCGACGGTAACTAGTACTCTAGTAGGACAATAGCCAATGCATCCTAGAGAAGGGAGTATTGTACTAGTCCCAGATGTCGGTCCATAGGTTGATTCGGTAGTTATACCGCCACTTGTGATATATGGTCCAGTAAATGTAGATGATGGAACAACCATAATGATAGTACCAGTAGAGTCAGTGCCACTCGGTGGCAGGGTCGTAATTGACGTCCGTGTACCTGTACCGGTACTAGTTATTGTAGAATATGGTCCAGTAAATGTAGATGATGGAATAACCATAATGACAGTACCAGTAGAGTCAGTGCCAGTCGGTGGCAGGGTTGTAATTAACGTCTCTAAACCTGTACCGGTACTGATGATTGTAGTATATGGTCCAGTAAATGTAGATGATGGAATAACCATAATGACAGTACCAGTAGAGTCAGTGCCACTTGGTGGCAGGGTCGTAATTGACGTCCGTGAACCTGTACTGGTACTAGTCATTGTAGTATATGGTCCAGTAAATGTAGACGATGGAATAACCATAATAACAGTTCCAGTAGGGTCAGTGCCACTCGGTGGCATGGTTGTAATTAACGTCTCGAAACCTGTACCGGTGCTGGTCATTGTAGTATATGGTCCTGTAAATGTAGATGATGGAATAACCATAATGACAGTACCAGTAGAGTCAGTGCCACTCGGTGGCAGGGTCGTAATTGACGTCCGTGTACCTGTACCGGTGCTAGTCATTATAGTATATGGTCCAGTAAATGTAGATGATGGAATAACAATAATGACAGTACCAGTAGAGTCAGTGCCACTCGGTAGCAGGGTCGTAATTGACGTCCGTGAACCTGTACCGGTGCTGGTCATTGTAGTATATGGTCCAGTAAATGTAGATGATGGAATAACCATAATGACAGTACCAGTAGAGTCAGTGCCACTCGGTGGCGGGGTCGTAATTGACGTCCGTGTACCTGTACCGGTGCTGGTCATTGTAGTATATGGTCCTGTAAATGTAGATGATGGAATAACCATAATGACAGTACCAGTAGAGTCAGTGCCACTCGGTGGCAGGGTCGTAATTGACGTCCGTGTACCTGTACCGGTGCTAGTCATTATAGTATATGGTCCAGTAAATGTAGATGATGGAATAACCATAATGACAGTACCAGTAGAGTCAGTGCCACTCGGTGGCAGGGTCGTAATTGACGTCCGTGTACCTGTACCGGTACTTGTCACTGTAGTATATGGTCCAGTAAATGTAGACGATGGAATAACCATAATAACAGTACCAGTAGGGTCAGTGCCACTCGGTGGCAGGGTTGTAATTAACGTCTCGAAACTTGTACCGGTACTGATGATTGTAGTATACGGTCCAGTAAATGTGGATGATGGAATAACCATAATGACAGTACCAGTAGAGTCAGTGCCACTTGGTGGCAGGGTCGTAATTGACGTCCTTGTACCTGTACCGGTACTAGTTATTGTAATATATAGTCCAGTAAAAGTAGACGATGGAATGACCACAATGACAGTACCAATAGAGTCAGTGCCACTCGGTCGTATGGTTGTAATTGACGTATCGAAACCTGTACCAGTACTGATAATTGTAGTATATGGTCCAGTAAATATAGATGATGGAATAACCATAATGACAGTACCAGTAGAGTCAGTGCCAGTCGGTACTAGGGTCGTAATTGACGTCCTTGTACCTGTACCGGTACTGGTCATTGTAGTATATGGTCCAGTAAATGTAGATGATGGAACAACCATAATGATAGTACCAGTAGAGTCAGTGCCACTCGGTGGCAGGGTCGTAATTGACGTCCGTGTACCTGTACCGGTACTAGTTATTGTAGTATATGGTCCAGTAAATGTAGATGATGGAATAACCATAATAACAGTACCAGTAGAGTCAGTGCCACTTGGTGGTAGGGTTGTAATTAACGTCTCGAAACCTGTACCGGTACTAATGATTGTAGTATATGGTCCAGTAAATGTGGATGATGGAATAACCATAATGACAGTACCAGTAGAGTTAGTGCCACTCGGTGGCAGGGTCGTAATTGACGTCCGTGTACCTGTACCGGTACTAGTTATTGTACTATATGGTCCAGTAAATGTAGACGATGGAATAACCATAATAACAGTTCCAGTAGGGTCAGTGCCACTCGGTGGCATGGTTGTAATTAACGTCTCGAAACCTGTACCAGTACTAATAATTGTAGTATATGGTCCAGTAAATGTAGATAATGGAATAACCATAATGATAGTACCAGTAGAGTCAATGCCACGCGGTGGCAGGGTCGTAATTGACGTCCGTGTACCTGTACCGGTACTAGTTATTGTAGTATATGGTCCAGTAAATGTAGATGATGGAATAACCATAATAACAGTACCAGTAGGGTCAGTGCCACTCGGTGGCATGGTTGTAATTAACGTCTCGAAACCTGTACCAGTACTGATGATTGTAGTATATGGTCCAGTAAATGTGGATGATGGTATAACCATAATAACAGTACCAGTAGAGTCAGTTCCACTCGGGGGCAGGGTCGTAATTGACGTCCGTATACCTGTACCGGTACTAGTTATTGTAGTATATGGTCCAGTAAATGTAGATGAGGGAATAACCATAATGACAGTACCAGTAGAGTCAGTGCCACTCGGTGGCAGGGTTGTAATTGACGTCCTTGTACCTGTACCGGTACTAATCATTGTAGTATATGGTCCAGTAAATGTAGATGAGGGAATAACCATAATAACAGTACCAGTAGACCCAGTGCCACTCGGTGGCAGGGTCGTAATTAACGTCCGTGTACCTGTACCGGTACTAGTTATTGTAGTATATGGTCCAGTAAATGTGGATAATGGAATAACCATAATGACAGTACCAGTAGGGTCAGTGCCAATTGGTGGCAGGGTTGTAATCAACGTCTCGAAACCTGTACCAGTACTGATGATTGTAGTATATGGTCCAGTGAATGTGTATGATGGAATTACCATAATGATTGTACCAGTAGAGTCAGTGCCACTCGGTGGCAGGGTCGTAATTGACGTCCGTAAACCTGTACCGGTACTGGTTATTGTAGTATATGGTCCAGTAGATCTAGATGATGGAATAACCATAATGACAGTACCAGTAGAGTCAGTGCCACTTGGTGGCAGGGTTGTAATTAACGTCTCGAAACCTGTACCAGTACTGATGATTGTAGTATATGGTCCTGTAAATATAGATAAAGGAATAATAACAATAATAGTACCAGTAGAGTCAGTACCGCTTGGTAGTAGGGTCGTAATTGACGTCTGGGAACCTGCGCCGGTACTGGTCATTGTAGTGTACGGTCCTGTAAATGTGGATGATGGAATAAAAATAATGATTGTACCACTAGGATCAGTACCGCTCGGTGGTAGGGTCGTACTTGACGTTTGTGTCCCTGTGCCAGTACTTGTAGTAGTAGTATATGGTCCTGTAAATGTAGATAATGGAATAATAACAATAACAGTACCACTAGGGTCAGTACCGCTTGGTGGCAGGGTCTTAATTGACGTTTGGACACCTTTAGCGGTACTAGTTATTGTAGTGTATGGTCCAGTAAATTTGGATGATGGAATAACAACAATAACAGTACCACTGGGATCAGTACCTCTCGGTGGCAGGGTCGTAATTGACGTTTGGGTTCCTGTGCCGGTACTTGTAGTTGTAGTATATGGTCCAGTAAATGTGGATGATGGAATAACGATAATGACAGTACCAGTAGAGTCAGTACCGCTTGGTGGTAGGGTTGTAAATGACGTCTGGGTACCTATGCCGGTACTGGTAATTGTGGTGTATGGTCCTGTAAATGTAGATAAAGGAATAACGAGGATTACAGTACCGATTGTACTGGTTCCACTTGGTAGTAAAGTGGCAAGTGAGGTTTGCCATCCCGTGCCGGTACTGGTTGTTGTGGTATACGGACCTGTAAATGCTAATGAAGGCAGAATTACAATTACTGTACCGGTAGAGTTAGTACCGCTTGGTGGTAGAGTAGTATATAATGTTTGCAATCCCGTGCCGGTACTAGTTATTGTGGTATATGGTCCCGTAAATGATGTCGATGGGACGATGACAATCGCTGTTCCTGTCAGGTCCGTCCCACTTGGTATTATGAACTGGGTAGAAGTTTGATAATCTGTGCCAGTACTCGTAGTAGTTGCATATGGTCCAGTAAATAATGGCTTAATAATGATAATGGTACCGGTAGGGTCACCTGCAATGGGCGGCTGGGTTATGGTCAATGTCTTGGGGCCTGTTCCTGTTGTTGTAATTGTCGTAAACGGGCCTGTAAAGCTCGGGCCGGGTATTACGATAACAACTGTCCCTGTTAGATCAGTGCCATCAGGGGCGATAGAGATGGTAGAAGTAGCTGATCCAGTCCCGAAGCTGGTCATTGTCGTAAATGGTCCTGTAAAGGTCGGACTAGGTACCACGACAATGATTGTTCCCGAGACATCTGTTGCCGGAGGAGGAACTGATATGGTATAGATTCGAGACCCCAACCCAGTACTCGTAATTGTAACGAATCGCCCGGCAAATGTCGTTCTAGGTCGAATGATAATGACCGTCCCGGTTAGGTCGGTACCAGAAGGACGAAGTGATATTGTTGAGGTCCCTAATGCCGTGCCGAAACTAGTAATTGTTGTGTAGGGACCCGTAAAAGTCGGACTAGGCCTCACGATGATAATCGTGCCGATTAAATCTGTGCCGGATGGTGGCAGCGATACGGTAGAGGTACCTTCTCCTGTGCCGAAGCTAGTGATTGTTGTAAAGGGTCCGGTAAATATCGTACTTGGTCTGACGATAATGACCGTGCCAGTCAAGTCCGTTCCAGATGGTGGCAAGGATATCGTCGATGTGGTGCCTAATGCTGTGCCGAAACTTGTTATTGTCGTAAATGGACCGGTAAACGTTGGACTTGGTTGAACTATAATTATCGTTCCTGTCAAATCCGTACCAGATGGGGGTAGCGAAATGGTAGAGGTGCCTGTTGCTGTGCCGAACCTGGTTATTGTTGTAAAGGGCCCTGTAAAGCCTGCATCACTATTTCCTGAACTTTTTGGCTCGATTTCTAAGCACGATTTATATGTTCTAATAACATATCGTTATCAAGTCTGCTCATAATTGTTTTGGTATTGCATCTTACCGAACTTGTCTTGTCTGAGCTACAGTTCCAGAGCATACCATTTCAGTCGGTGCATGTTCCACAACTACTATCCAATCTTGACAGTCACCATTTGCATGTTCAAATATGCCTAAAAACGCAATAAAGATTGCAAAGTGCCATAATGTTATGAGGTTCATATTGTAACTGATGTTCTTTTTAATATGTGGGTGTAAAAGTTTAGAAGTTTTGTATTTGCCTGGAAAGGATAAAAAATTGGAACTTCAACGTAGATGCAAAGATGAAGATCGGCTTTTATAAAAATAATACGTATGAGTTCATACTATTTACACTGTATAGGAATAAACCAAAAGTAGTGTGGTGGATATAATGCCTGCTACAGTGGACTAATGCAAGTCTAAATCATAGAACTCGGTTGACAAGTCTGTTTACGAGTCTGTTTGCAATAAGGACACAGTGTCTATATGTAAATTAGAAATATAGGGTATACCCCACCTGACCCAATCAAGATTGGGAGGTAGAGATAATCAATCAATACAATTAAGCATTCAACCGATACATTCGTATCTCCAATCCGCTCGACAGAAACAGAACGTATTGTTACGGACTGACTCCAGTGGGGCATAAGCAGTGGCCATGCTACTAACCGTTGCGCCATACGGCGCCCCCTTAATGCATCCAGCAAAAGGGTACGTATTGACAAAGCTGACGCTTTATCACTTAGCCACGCCTTATAAGGGCTGTTGCTGCTCTTCTTAACGATTGTAGTTGGGCAAAGCCCAAGACCATAACATAGCTCCCTCCTTCCGGAGCCCTTCCTTATAAGCCGTATCCCCCTAGGCGTCTTACTCTACGCCTATAAGGCCGAGTCCTACACCTATAGTCTTGGCCCCGCGCCTTGTGCTCTTTTAGCTGCGCTTCCTCATATATAGTTCGAACTCGCGACCTTGGGTAAGCTTTGTCAAATGTTACGGACTGTCCCCAGTGGGGCATAAGCAGTGGCCATGCTACTAGTCGTTGCGCCATGCGGCGCCCCCTTAATGCATCCAGCAAAAGGGTACGTATTGACAAAGCTGACGCTTTATCAATTAACCACGCTATAAGGGCCGTTGCTGCTCTTCTTAACGATTGTACTTGGGCAAAGCCCAAGACCATAACACGTATTGTATTTTCTATTCCAAACTTCAAATAGATATTCCCCGCAAAACGCCAAATAAAGCTTAAACTCGGCATGAGTAGTCATCCAATGACTATCTTTATCTGCAAGGTTGTAGAGTTGGTCTGTTGGTACCATTGAAACTTTAAATCCAACTAGTACAACGTTATAAAGTATACCAATAGGAACTTCAACCACAAAAATCATAGTACAAAGCTTAAAGCACTATATATTGCACACATGCAAATAAAGTTAGAGTTGAGACTATAATAAACAGACCTTGCTAAACGACAACCAATTGAGCTTATAATAAGACCACTTCCTACATCTTTAAAGAGGGCGCAGTATTACGGAGTCACTAGGCAGCTGCTCTAGGAATCTCAATGAAGTTTATTAAAAGACTTGAACAGGGAAAGGACTGCTTGTCCGTTAGGACTTCCTTTCTGTATGTGCCTTTTTGGTGGGTCTGTTGTCCCCCTTGTCTTATGTCATCCAGTCGGGTTTAGCCCGATACTATAACACGTAGTTATAATAGCAGTCATTTTAAATACAACCCCAATCCGTCGACCAATACGTACAAATAACACAGCCATTCCAGAAGAATATATTACTCTCCTATCATCGATCTCGAAAACCAATACTATATATCGTTTAAACCTTATCTCACTAGCCGCCCCCTATTAAATAAACTTATCCATAGCTATATACACAATACTGATAATAAGGTTACAGTCATATTAGAGCTACAAATTTAAAGTTCAATAATGCAGCAGATAATAGGGGATCACTTCTAGCTGTAGCACTAGCGAATTCAATATCGTAAGATCAACAAGATATTACTTTCAGGAGTATAGATAATACTAGTTTTAAATCCTTGTCTTGTTAAGTGGGTAGGAACCGTATCCCTTACATCTTCTTCCTAGTTACTGGATGCTAGGCTCTACGACCTTACTCTATAGGTACGATTGTACAAGGCAGGTCAAGTTCACTCCTGATTAGTTGAACCTATATTGGTAGATTTACTACGGCTGTAACTGTTGCGAACTAACCGCAGCTGGAGCAGCCGGGCTACTTGAAGGCTAGAGCGGTAGGTGTCAGAAGATCGGCTGATCGGCTGTTATTCAGTATGAGAAGTGTGATTTCATACTAGTTACACTGCATATAAATATACTTAAAGTAGTGTGACATATATAATACCAGCCACAGTGGATTACGATAAGTCAAAATCATACAAGTCAGTTGACAGGTCTATTTACGAGTCTAACAGGAATACGGACACAGTCTCTGTAATATAAATCCAAACAATAGGACATACCCTACCTAACACAACAAAGACTAGGAGACAGAGATAATCAATACAATTAATCATTCAATCTATACATTCGTATATCAAATTTATTGGACAGTAATAGAAGTTATTGTATTATTTGTACTATATTTGTAACAATTAAGAGTTTCAGTAACGTTTATTTATTTACTATCTAGTATACCTGTACTGCAACGGAAAAGGATTTCAGAACAATAATGTCTACATCAACTTTCTACAATAATATCTACATCAACTTTCTACAATAATATCAGACATAACAGACCAAATAACTAATCTAGAACGATGCAATTATATCGATAGCTGTAAAACCCACCTGGCCTATTAGAAGACCGAAATTGGCCGACCTTGGAAGACTATACCCAGAATACAGGAGCGCCTACCCCAAATAATTTAGGAATTCAGAAATTAAATAATGGATAACATCAGGGTAGAAACCTCCTAAGTTACAGGAGATAATTTAAAGCTATACCAAGTTGCCATACAATAATATAACGACTATAAAAAACAATACGAAGAACAACAACGAGCAATACATATAGTAACGAATTGAGTCCGAATAACAATAACACAATATTATGCAGCCTGTTGCGATGCAAATAAATCGTTAAGGATTTGGTATAATAAGTTAAGCAACTTGGCAAAGGGTACGTCGTACAAAATACAGACCTATATACAAAGCAAATAAAGGTTGAAATAGGGGCATTTCCAATATTATACAACTGGGAAGCTGAACCTATAAATACCAGGAAACAAAAAATAAGCTACAATTCGAGAACCCGACCCGGTAAATCTAGCCGTATAAATAATTGTAATAATAACAGTAAACAGTAACGTTAATGGTAACAGTAAATGGTAACAGTAACATTAATAATAATAGAAATAGTAACAGTAATAGTAACCAAGTCTGTAAGCTATTTGAATTACCTAAACACGACCTTCCTAACTGATATTCTATAAATATAGATAATGCTCCAGACTGGAAAAAACCAAGAGAACAGACAAAACAGACTATACAACGGACTTCAAAAATATAGTAGTACAGGAAGAGGTTATATTAGTTAAGAAGCGTTTATCTAAAAGTACAAATCATAATCTTGGACGAGAAGTTGGTAAACAAGTCAATGTATTGTATTACGTTAACCAGAGCCATAGCTATATATATCGAAAAGAGATATCATAGTATCCACCGTAAAGCTCTGCAATTTTAGAATATAGGATCGATACTACATATCTTTAACCAGAGACCTTGATTTATTTATTTTAACGCTGCCTATTTTAGAGACTTTATTTGAATAGGAAAAACAAAAGTTCTTATTAACAAATCCTGTACCGTTAATATATGTTACGGAGTCGCTAAGCAGCTGCTCTAGGAATCTCAATAGAGTTTATTAAAAGACTTAATGGAAAAGGACTACTTGTCCATTAGGGCTTGCTTTCCTATATATGCTTTTTTAATAGGTCTATCGTTTCCCTTCGTCTTATATTATACAATCGGGCTTAGCCCGGTACTATATTATACCACCTAGCTCCCTCTATTCTATTAAAATATTGTAAGGTAACCGTTCTCCTATATAGGTTGAATACCCGTTCCTCCCAGAATTTGGTTTTAAATTAGTTAATTGCTTAAGGTGCTCGTTTGTCTCCGTCTCGCCCTCTTGTTAGGTGTATTCCGGATGCCTAGGGCATTCGTTCGTTCTCTCTCCCTACCCTTTATTCTAGTTATCCGGGCGCCCGTTTATTACCATTTCGTATTTATTATGGGTACTTAGAGCATCCGTCCCTACCCTACCTTTTGCACTTACTGTCTCCATTCCGTTAGCTTTTACTTTCTGACTACTTTATTGCAATTGTTTCTTTTCTTCTTCCTTCTATCTTATTGTACCTACCTATTTTCGAATTATCCGCCGTACGATTTTAACCTCCCTATTGCCTATACTATACCTATCTCTATCTTATTATTGTTTCTCTCTCTTAGGATATCTTATTGCTCCCTTGTTGGGTCCGTATTGTAGGTTCTCTGAGTATAGTACTAACAAGCCAGTTTATAGTAGGAATTGTTTTCCCCCTTGTCTACTGTTGTTTCTCCTTTATAAGGTAGGTTACTGTTTCCTTACTATACCTTCCTTGGATACTACTACTCCTTTGCTAGGCGCTATACTAATTATTGCTTCTAATATAAATTGTTTACTACTCTCCTACCATTACTATTATATCTAATGCCGCAGGCGCTTAACCCCCCCCCTCTGACGTAGATCTCGTCTTAGCTCCGGCCATTACGGCAATAAATTGGACCGCTACTATGCCGTAGGCGAATTTGTATTGGAGGGTAACTCCTCCAATAAGGAGTACGCTCCTCCAGAGGAGGTATAGGAAACATGCCTTCCTTGTATTAATTTTCTTATTGTTAGTAGCTGGAGTAACTATATGCCCGGCCGTAGTACTAGTTGTGTCACGATGCGGACTAACAGGAAGGCAGTATGTGCAAAGACTATAGAATTTTCGAACTAAGGAGTAAGAAAAGAGAAAAGAAACAGTGAGTACGGGGAAGGAAGAGGCTATATACATAGGGTGGTCCGTGCATCACGTGATGCAGAGTGTAGGGTAGGCCAGAAAAAGAGCACGATATACGATAACGTCACAGTAGTACCTAGAGTTAGGGCAGACCCCACTAGTCTGGGCCCACTCTACTGTCCGGCTTTAGCCGAGCTTTACCCTTGCACCTAGCCTTAAATTATCCCCCCTCCTACAGGGACCGTCTTGGTACCGTTTCAGGAGTTTCCCGGCTGGCATTATTTAAATCTAATTCGAATCGACTTACCTCCTCTATTGTATCTGCTTGCCTTGTTGTCCTTGATTGGCCTTCTGGTGCCTTCTAGGTACTGACCGTTCCCAGTTGCTAGTCGGCTGCCGCTAGTCGTATTGTATTGTTATAGCGGCCGCCCTCTGCCTAAGGCTGTCAATCTAGTTGCTGTTGCGTCTCTTGCGTTTGCCTTTATTATTGTGCTGCATTCGCCTGTTGGGTTCTGCCTTAGGCCGTTAATCGGTTACTGTTGCGCTCGTTGTATTCAATACCGTTGCTATGCCGCAACTATATTGCAGGGTGGCTTTAGGTTTCGACACCCTAAGGATTCTACCCTAAGGCTATCGCTCCGATATATATCCTCCATTGCATATCTATTAATTTCCTTCTTCTTTTCTTTTCTTCTTTAAAACTACCACTACGACAATTTAACGACTTTTTGGCAGCATTAACGACAACAGCAACAGTAACGACAACGACAATAACGACAACGACAACGACAATATAACTATCTAAAGCCCAGCATAACTCCTTCTTGCAAATGATTCGCGCCGCGCGGGACCTCAGCTTCTCCTGGGGTTAATCGCCCTAGTCGCTAGCGTAGGGAGGCCCGGCGTCGGTCTATACAGAAAAAGGTTTTACTGTAGCTTCGGGATGGGATCCCTCTAAGTAAGTCCCCCCGAACATCCCCCTCTGCTAATAGGACTAGGGCTAGGGCTTCTTTATGTAATAACGACAGCGATATAGGTGGTTTTTAAAAATAAAAGGGGAAATACCTCTTGAAGTAAAGGGGTAAAATAGGAAGGGTGCACAGTGGAAGTACAGTTGCACGGACTATCCAAAATGGATATCAATCGAGGCTGTTAGTAACAGCAGGAAGTGCACTAGTTAGTAACTGGGCAGGGAATACAGATTTGAACAAGTAAAATGGTAGTGCCAAGATGCGATTTAGAAAAGAAAGACTTATGTGTTTCTTGTGCTTGTACTTGTATAGCTTGCTTGTGTGTTTCTATCTAAGAGTGTTGGAAAGGTAGGACCATTTTATACCTGAGAGGTAGTACCTCAATCAGTGCAATATGCACGTGTTGGAATTCTAACTGATTCCACACAATGCATCTCCGAACAATCTGCCTGCACGCAATGCAGCTCCAAATACTCTGGTTGAGTCACACTGCCAGCTGCATAGTTAGTATATGCAATTGGCAGACTTAGTTGGTCTTAGTGTTCGGTCGCGACAGTACAGCAGTAGTACTGCAGTAGTCAAGCGGGCCAGTAGTAGTACTACTAGCAAGCAACTGCTGGTTACAGTTGGGTGGGTCCTAGCGCGCAACAATTGTACTGTTGGCGGGCAACTACTAGTAGTAGTTGGGAGAGCGTCAATTGATGGTCCGATTATTGATCCTGCTTGGTCGACCAAGTACTACTTGCACGGGACGCGCAACAGTAGTAAATTGGCTGGGCAGTAGTACTGCCATCAGTTGTACCAAGTCGGAGCGAGGAGAATTTGCATAGCAAGTGCAATTCATCAACTCGATATACTACTTGTACGTGCAGTACAGTAGTAGTATATTGGCAAGCAGTAGTACTGCTGCCAGGTGTTGCGAGTAGCAATACACATAGGATAGTATCCTATTTGGGTAGTCTTACTAGTATAAATACCAGTAATTTTAACAGTGGTATTAACGGTATGCTAACTCCTTAACGGTTTGATAAAGGTAAGTAGCCCGCTGTGACCTCCCCTTTGCCTTTGCTTCCCCTTGCCTTTCCCTCGAGCCCGTTTAGTTTCCCCCTTCCCCTTCCCCTCTCCCCTTTGTCGAGGAGTTAGTAAGTGAAGCTAGATCGGTAGCCGCTTACTTAAAGCATAACCTACCTGCCTATAGGTAGTGTTAAAATTACTGGTATTTATACTAGTAAGACTACCCAAATAGGATACTATCCTATGTATGTTGCTACTTGCAACACCTAGCAGCAGTACTACTGCTCGCCAATATACTACCGCTGTACTGTACGTACAAGTAGTATATCGAGTTGACGAATTGCACTTACTATGCAACTTCTCCTCGCTCCGTCTTGGTACGACTAATGGCAGTACTACTACTAGCCAATTTACTACTGTTGCGCGTCCCGTGCAAGTAGTACTTGGTCGACCAAGCAGGATCAATAATCGGACCATCAATTGACGCTCTCCCAACTACTACTAGTAGTTGCCCGCCAACAGTACTATTGTTGCGCGCTAGGACCCACCCAACTGTAACTAACAGTTGCTTGCTAGTAGTACTACTACTGGCCCACTTGACTACTGCAGTACTATTGCTGTACTGTTGCGACCGAACACTAATACCAACTAAGTCTGCCAATTGCATATACTAACTATGCAACTAGCAGTATGACTCAACCCGAGTATTTGGAACTGCATTGCGTGCAAGCAGATTGTTCGGAGATGCATTGTATGGAATTAGTTAGAATTCCAACACGTGCACATTATACTGATTGAGGTACCACCTCACAGGTATAAAATGGTCCTACCTTTCCTACACTCCTAGATAGGAAGCAAGCAAGCAAGCAAGAACAGAAGAACAAGTAAGTCTTTCTTTTGAATCGCATCTTGGTACTACCGTTTGACTTATTCAAATCTGTATTCCCTGCCCAGTTACTAACTGGTGCCCTTCCTGCTGTTACTAACAGCCTCGATTAATATCCATTTTGGATAGTCCGTGCACTATACTCCCACTGCACACCCTTCCGATTCTTCTTTTTCCCCCCAATTCTAAAGAATACGCCTTATACGCGCGTATTGCATTTTGGCGCATAACCCTTCCGCTTTAACCCTCCTCGGTGCCCCCCCCCCCTTTTTCCTCCTCCTCGCCCTCCTCCTCTCCCTCCTCTCTAAGGAGGAACAGCCGCTTTAGCCAAGCGCTTCGCTATAGGCGTCCACTAGGGCGGTACTGCATCCGCGGACGAGCGGCTTATTGCGTTTGTCGTCTAGCTATAATAACCTAAAGTCATTAAGGTCTAGGTCGTCCTCTACTGTATATAACCTTATTGGCGTTATTGTTTTGCACCCGAAGAGCAGCTCGTTGCGGAGGATAGCCTATGCCTAGTCGAACTCGGATCGGACAATATCCAATACGTCCTTTATCCAAAGCGATATACCCTTATTATATATAACGCTTTTGCTGTCGACGGACTATTGCAACTAATTGGGCGTAATTATCTCCCCGGAAACCCTAAATAGGTATAGGCGCTATGCTAGTATAAAGCCGAACGGTGTCTCGCCCGACTGGTATATAAAATCTTTGTACGCCCGCTTTAGCTTCGTTGGCTATTTCTTATCGGTGGGTATTGCAGGAGTTATCAAATATTATTACCTGCGCTGTCCAAGTTAGTGCCGATAAGTGGCTATTGTATACGCCGGGTTCCGCCTATGTCCCTTCTACCCTGCCTGGCCCGTTACGTTGCTTGCGGCCCTGTCCATCTACACCACCTGCGCCCCGGGGCACGAATACTTGCCGAGCACGGCGCCGGTTAAACACAATGACTGACCTCCGTACGCCTACGCCGGGCCGCTATGCGTGCAGAGTACGGACGGTACCTGTTACGCCTGCACCGACGCAACCTGCACACTGGGGCGCGTGGTTGCAGGGCACGATGCCTGTGACGCCTACTGTGCAGCCACCATCACCACCGGCGCTCCAGGGCACGAACACTGGCCGAGTACAGCACCGGTTACACCCAAGGGATGTGCTCCGTACGCCTGCACCACTTGCACTCTGGGCCATTATACTCGCTGTACTTACTTACGTGCAGAGTACGGACGGCACTCGTTACGCCTGCACCTGCGCCGCCCGCTCGCATGCTGGCAGGGCACAGTACCTGAAGCACCAAAGTACTCGAGCAGCCTGCACCGCCACGGATACTTGCGGAATACCTGCTGCGCCCGCCGAGTATTGCCCTGCACCCGCGCGAACGTGCGCATTTGCGCACGTGTGCTTGCTGAATGCGCCTTCGTCCACAACAGCCACATGTACTGCCCAAGTACCCCGTGCAGTGCTCATGATGCTGGCCAAGCACACCTACAACAGTGCACACACACCGACACCCAACACCTATACTGACCTGCACTTGCGCTGTGCTGGGTGACCAAGCACGGTAGGTAAACACGCACGACGACGCACGAGAGAAGCGGGTGGAAGAGAAGCGGGTGGAAGACGATGGAAGCCGACCAACCGTCTCGTCGTCCATGTTTTCCGTCCAAAGACGCATCACTCAGAACATCATCCAGCACATCATCCAGCACATCATCCAGCACAACATCCAGCACATCATCCAGCACATCATCCAGCACATCATCCAGCACATCATCCAGCACATCATCCAGAACATCATCCAGAACATCCATCATCCAGCACACCATCCAGCACATCATCCAGCACACCATCCAGCACATCACCCAAACCAATCGGCACACCACCCGGCACACCACCTGGCGCCGTCCACGTTCTCTGGCACGAGTTGGAAAGAATTACGTGCAAAAATTGAACAAGAGGCGGCGGCGTCGGGCCGAGCTGCTCTGCAGACTCGACGTCGCACCGTGGCGGGCAACGAGGACGAGGTAGGCATCGTCCTCGCACGCATCCCATCGCCATGATGGCACCGCCTTCGCCCTGGCATCGACCTCACCGTCAGCGACGCAACCACGGCAACGTCGAGAGCACCCGGTCGTCCCACGACGGCCCGGGGACGGCCTGGCGCTCGTCGAGGACCCCTACCTGCGCCTCCACCGACTGTCGCCCACCCTCCATGCAGGCCTGCGACGGGCTCGAGGCCGCACGCACGCCCGACGACACCATTGCCGTCTCCTGGGCAAGCCTGCTGGCCTGGCCGGCTGCGCCAAGGTCTTGGCCGTCGGCACCGCCATTGAGTCGCCCGACACGTCCCCCCCTGCCTGGCTCCCGGTGCCGCCGCCGCAAAGGGACGGGAGGGGGGCAGGCTGACGTAAACGACGGCGATTGTGCTTCCCTTCGTCGCCATCGTGAGGGAGAGCACCGGCGATGGCTTCCGACGGCGAGCCCGCCCCGACGGCGCTGGAACTGGCCGCCATTTCTGCCGTCATCCGGGGTCGGCCCGAGGACGCCAAAGGCTGGCGTTGCGGGTGCCTTTTCGGGAGCGGAGCCTCATCCTTTCGAGAGCATCGAGGCTGCACGGCGAGTCGTGCGGCCGAATCGTTCCGGTGCCAAACTCTAGACACGTGCATCATCCACCTCGGGCGGTGCCGAGGCGGCATCTCTTGTTGGACCAAAATTCAGAAACGGAGGATGAAAGCGCTCCATCACCGACGCCGTCAGCAGCGGCCCTCAAAGTCCAGCAGCAGATCCCCGAGCACCTCGCTTCCCGTCATCTCGTACACCTCTCGCACCGCCTCGTGCGATACGTCAAACTCCTTGCCCGTCACATTGCTCACGTACTTTCCCACGAGCCTCCGGGCGTCGATGGCCTCGGCCGTAATGTACCTCTGCAGGACGCGCCGGAATGCCGGCATCTGGGGCAGCAGGAAGCGGCTGTGGAAGGGCACGTCGATTCCTTCCAGCGGCGTCGTGGCCACGCCGCGTCCGAGTCGGATGGGCCGTGCCTCCTGGGCCACGTCCTCGGCGCAGGCTGCCACGAGGGCTTCGGCCTTGGCCGCGGCCTCCGGCTGACAGGCGTCAAAGTCGGCCGCGTGCCGAGCCATGTGATCCGCCACCCGCGAGAGGCAGTCGAGGCCTGCGAGCGACCCTGCCGCCACGTACTGCTGGCCGGCGACGTTGTGGTTGACTAGCTCCAGCAAGCAGCCGGTGGCGGCTGCGATGGCGCCGACGAGCGCCTGCAGCGACTCCGTCGTCATGCTCGCCTGCATGCGCCGCGGGTTGACGGCCATGAGCGAAAAGTCGGAGCGCCCGTTGACGTCGCGGGGAACGGCCGATTGCATGCAGAGGCCGCGGTAGAAGACGACCGACAGCAGCTTGTCGAATGGCATCATGGCCCCGATGGTGCTCAGCGCCGTGTACTCGCCGAGCGAGTGGCCGGCAAAGAGCGCCTCGGCATCCACGACTCCCTTCGACCGGAGATGAAGAAACTGCGCATGTCCGTTGACTGCGAGCGCCGCCTGAGCAAACTCGGTGCTGTATAGCAGTCCGGCACCGTGCCGGAAGCTGTGCTTGGCCGTCGTTGGCGTCATGCGTCCGAACAGGGGCACCTGCTCGCCGTCGCTTTCGACCGTCATATCCATGTAGTTCTGCCGTATCTTTCGACCGCGTGCGCCGCCAAAGTGGACCGTCAGTTGCTTCGGGTTATTCTTGACGATTTCGCTGATCCGGAAGCCTGCGGTTGTCAGGTTGTCAGCATGCTTCCTCGACGAGACGGGATGATGGAGTGTGAAGCTTGTACCGTAAGTGTCCGAGTAAAACGCATCGGCGGTATCCCACACATCTCGTGCAATGTCGCACATGCCGTACAGATCCATGCCCATTCCGATTGACTGACTGCCTTGACCAGTAAAGACGTACGCCGAGGGCGGCTGGTCAACCTCGGCATCACCAACGACGACTTTGGCACCGGTGTCGGCGTTGATGACCGAAAACAAAAGCATCCGTTGCCCGCTCTTCATGCCGCTGTGCTGCACTTGCACTTCTAGCCTGTCACCCGGGAGAACCATGTCGACAAAGACCGCCTTGTACGACCGCATGCGAACCCTTTCGTTGACCCCTGCCGCCTTCTCCACCACCTGTCGCACGGCGGCGCTCGTCAACATTCCGTGCGTGATCGTGCCCGGCAGGTTGGCGTATCTGGCAAACGGCAAGGAGACGTGGATGGGGTTGTAGTCCCCGGACGCGCGAGAGTAGCCGTGGTTGGCCGCCGGTACGCTGATTCGGCACGCCTCTGGCTCTCCCAGACGTTGCGGGTTTGCCTGCTGATGAATGACTTCCGTCGGGGATCCGTGGCGACGCAGGTAATCCATGACTGCATTCGTGGAAGAGTTCGCCTCCTCGTGGCAGACGGCCGCTATCACTTTCTGCCTCTTCGCACCGGCGCTCTTGATACGTACTTGGCCATACGTATGAACCATGTGATGCTTGGAGCCAGCATCATGACGGCTCACGCTCGTCAGAGTAAAAATGACAGTCTGGCCCAACAGGTCGATGGTGGTATCGGCAAACTCTATCCAGCTCTTGCTTTTCAAGACGGCGAGCTTCACTGGGCTGTCTAATTTGATGCACATCCCTGGCTGAGCCTGAATTTCGAAGCAGATGCCTTCGTCGGTATAGCATCCTCGGAAGAGGAACTCGGACACCAGTTGAATGATTGGCGTGCCTTTCCTCTCCACCGTGGCTTCGATCTTGACCACACGTCCCGCGGCTTCGTTGCGAATTGCCATAAGCTTGGCACAGGTATTGACCTGGTCGTCCTGGCACAACGGCGCGCTGTCATTGATGACTTCAAATTTGTTGGATAAATGAACTAGCTGGAGAAAGTCACCGTCGATGACGCTCGGGAAGATAGCTCTCATCATGGCGTTCCAAGCGACCACAATGGCAAAATCGAGCGGCACCGTGTTATTTTCCAGACCCGACCATATCTTGCCAGTTGCCTGCGAGATGCTGGCTTTGAAGTCCTGGACCATGGGGGCGGAGATGGATACCCTGCAGCCTCGGAAGCCACCGTCTGCTGGGAACCCCTGACCAAAGGACAAACTTCTCATGGCCGGACCCGAACAGGACTCCGAGCTCCCTAGTTGAGGTACAAGGCCAGTGTAGAGGGAAATTGACAGACTGGCATCGGTATCTGCGACGATGTTGCCGCACCGATACGAACGTCTTGCCCGACAGGTTGGGAGAGTTTCTAGGCTTTGATCCTGGTCATCTCTCACGGATCCAAACCACAAACGATAATAAAACGCCCGTATCAAGTCCTTTCGGCCTTCCATTATCTCATGAATCGGGTAAAGTGCCATTTCTGGATGGTAGGTGAACCTGAACGTCAACGGGACGGCGTCTCCCTCAACACTTTCGTTGGCAAAGAATGTGACCAGAATCTCCCGTTCTTTTCGTATGACGAGAGAGTACGTTGAGGGATCCGAATGGGCACTCTTTGACCCAAGTTCCAACACCGCAAGTACCAACTCCTCTGGATCGGCTCCCTCAGTTACCTCGACATGCATTTCCTGGGCAGGAGACAGGGCTCGCCGGACAGGGTTTGTAGCCATGTGGGAATCTTGACAAACATACTCGCAAGTGAGCAAGGCATGCATCCAGCTCCCGGGCCGTCCAGCGAGCACTCTTAACCACTGTTCAGTATCCGGTACTTGGTCATCCCCAGCTGAGCCGGTGACGTGGTAATGCGTCTTGTTGCCTTCTCGGAAGACGAGGCAATGGGGAGGAGCAGGTGAGGCGGTCCACGATGCGGTCGACTCTGACCTCCACGATGGGACCCGAGATGGGTCGTTGCCGTATCGGTCTTTGAGTATTCTGGCCACGTAACCACTGTTGATGGAGCCAAGAATTTTCTCGGCAGGCTCATCTACCACGACCGCATGTTTTGCTGCCACGGGACCCTGCAGAATGCACGTTCGGCCAGCATCTTCGCCCACAACAGTGGCCAAGTCCTCGGATTGCCAGAGGGAATCCTTCTTGAACCAAACCTCGAAATCATCGCCCATGTCTACCAAGAAAGGAGGCGGCTTTTGACCAGGTCGTTTGCACAGTAGCACGAAATAGCGTGCGTCGCTGTAGTTGATGAGTTGCTTCTCTGCTTTTGGACACTGCTTCAAGATGATGGGAACGGCCAGCGGCGGATGGACAAGGCCGAAACCCTTCTCCAGTTGCGGCATCGACGGAAGAAGACGGCCATACATGCGCCGTACAAAATCCACGGTCAGCATCATGTAGCTCGAGTCGATCCACCGTGATTCTTTGGAGACGAATAGCAGTTGCACCAGACGATGCAATACTTGGGCATACGTCATATCTTCCAGGTCGGCGGCCTTTCCGGATCCATTCAAACCAAACCATACTTTCTGAAAGTCGTCGTTCAGTCGTTGAATGATGTACGATTTCATCCCTCGCAGCTTCTCGCACCGCTTGGCCTTGTCCGTAATACTGAATATCTTGTCATCCAACTCCTTCCACAGCATGACACCTCTTGTGGCGACTTTGTGGATGGGTTCGCCCATCTCGCTCTTGACGGTTATGATTCCCCCGGTGGGCTTCAGATAGCTTTGCTCCCAAGAGGACTCGTCGTCGACGCCTGGGGCGGCCACGATGGCTTTCTTGCATCCTCGACTCGTCTGAGCCTCCGCTGCGATCATCATTCGACTGCCGAGAAGAATGCCATCGAATGGCATTGGCGGACGCCCAAACGGGATGGACCACTTTCCCGAGAGGTATGGATAACTGTCCTGCGCTCCACCAAAGCCGCTTCCTGCTAGCAGAACAATGTTGTTGCAACGACGTACGCTGCCGTAGAGCTTCAAGATGGGCTCGTGAAAGTCTTCGTACGAATGATGGCCCCCGCCCCGACCACCTGTCCATTGCATTAATACGGGATAGGTCTTGTTTAACTGCGCAATCGCGATGACTTGTTTGATGGCAAATGCCGAGCCAGGCTTGAAGGAAAGATATCTGAACCCTAGTTCCACGAACTCCTTGGCAACGTTTATAGATGGAACTCCTGCACCAAATGCAAGTCCATCGATGGGCACGCCTTCGGAACGCAGCTTCTGAATTAGAGGGATCTGCCATCGAAGTTGCTTGGGATTGGCGTAGATGATGTTGATACAGATACCCCTTCCAACGGGCACGGAATTCACCAGATTCCTGACATTGAATGTCAGTTGCTCGACGTTGTGTAATCCACCTCCTGCCAATTCCACGTGGTATCCCGAGTTCATGATGGCGCTGACAAACGTCCAGGATGCAGTCGTCGGAGTCATCCCTGCCACCATCACAGGCGGAAGTCCCAACAATCTGGTCATCCGGTTTTCAATCTGAAGCTCGCCCTTTTTGGACAGCACGAGTTTTGGCGAGTAAGCTCGTGCCCAGCTCTTGTTGAAGACTAGGTCGGGAGAGAACAGTTCTGCTCGACATCCAAATTCTTCGTAGCTGTTTTCAGCTCCACCTGCGAGAATCACCCTCACCCCTGTCCCCTCCTTGTTTCGGTGCAATAGTGGCCCTACGCCTGATAGGCCGCCAGGTCCAAAGTCAACAACATGTGTTGCATCGTGGAAAGCCGTCGACCGCGGCCAGTCATCAGGCTGACAGAGTATCATGCGCACCAAGGCAGGGACTATATCTGTTGTGTTGCTGCACCTAAGATCAGCCCCTGTATGGCTGTCGTAGACTGGCAACTGAAGTTCAGACGCAGCAATATGAACTCCGCAGAGCATGCTGAGGGCATTGGCGGCTGCGTTTTCGAGGGATTCTGTGTGAAATGGAGCAGTTACGGGCAGAAAACGGAGCGAGAATTCGGGCTTCCGCAGTGAGAATGCTGTTTTGGATTGATCTGTTCCAGAACTTGCCTTTATTTGTCGTAGCATCGAAGTCAAGGCGCAGAGGGAGAGTGCAGGTCCGGAGACGACAATGTTGGTCTGACCATTTATAAGGCCAATGGATACTTGCTGTTGGGGGTTCAAATGATCGTTTACGTCGGAGATGTATCGCTCAAGCTGCGCCCGAGGACAACCCGCGACATTCAACATTGGAGTCGGAAAGCCCTCACCATTAGCTAGTGATTCTGATAAAGTTGTTGACGGAATGCTGACATTTGGGGTTGCGTATTGCGCGGCCAATCCAACATGAAACAGTACCGTCGTTGCCTTTATGAGAGCACTGTCGAAGCATTCCCAGTCAGCTACCGTCGCGAGAGCTGCAGCAACGACGATTCCTTGGCTGTGCCCAGCCATGCCGAGCAGATGCCCAGTAACATCTCCGGGAGACATCTTCTGGCATCGACAGAGAACGGCATAGTTCAAAAACTGTATAAGACCAATCAAGGGAAAACTGACGGGTGCTGACAGTAGGTAATCGTTTCCTGGTGCTGTCTCAGGCTTCTGCAGCCAATGAAGTATCGATAGACCATGTTGAAAGTGTGTTTTTTGGGAATCTGAAATTTCCGCCAACATTTGACGAAGAGTGTTTTCAGCCACCATCAAAAGGGGCTCGACAAAGTAGGTGTATGTTGCGAAGAGGTCTCGGAGCTCATCAAAATAATCAGTACTGTTGCCCTGACCACCAAACACAGCATATGTCTTGGCGCAATTCTCTTTATTGGCAGGAAAAAGAGCCGAATTGGCCCTTGCTATCGAGCTGGAGTTGGTCGAATACATCATGGCAGCTACATAGGCTTGAATGACAATTTGTCGCTGTCTCGAAGTTCCGGGAAGCTGTGATGCCACTGTATGGATATCCGATCCTCGGAGAAAGTCAAGCACCAATATTTCAAAGAGCATTGCAATGGAATCCTCTCTGGCTGATACTGGTGTCTCGCATTGAAGCTCGCCATGTTCTATCAGAAAGATCATAAACTTGGCAACCAACTCAAGGTTGGATACTGGCGGATCTTTCTGGGGCGCATCATCACTCGTTGCATTGAGAAATCGATCCCTTGATAATATGACGTAGTTATAGAGCGATTCTGGAACGTTAAATCGATACGAGAGGTCGCCAGATGTAATGTCAACCGATTGAGACGCAATTGGGAATTCGACAACAACGAGAGAGGATAGAGTTGAGTCGGTACTGTCTGACCCAGCGGCCATTTTTACTGCGAGCCTAGCAGAGAGGCTTGGATTTACCTCTGGTCTCAAGACTTGGTATGGATCAATGCTAGGGAATTGTCCGTCTCGAAGCTACATTAGATAGGCAGCTGAGATGTGTACAGCGTTCGGCGGTCGATTTCTCGTCCACTTCAACAGCCGCTTCGGACCATGAGTCTTTCGTCACGAGGTACTCATGCAGTGCGTGAGAGAATCTTCAGAATGTAGATTGCATGTGAATAAGAATGGATGTATTGGCGGCTCTTCATCCGCAGGCTTACCATGCTGACAAAACTGCATGATGTACGGGCATGAGTCCAACTTCTTACATCCGCCATCCATGGCGGACATTTACAGGGATCACAGTTGGAGATGCTCACAAAATAACATAAACATGACAATGAATCGGACCTTCTCCATTCAGTCATCAGTGTATTCGATCCCAATGATGATCAATGGGGCTTTCGTTAGGCCGATGTCCGTTTAAACGCGCATGTGGACGGCAAAGGTGTTGCAACGTATTACACGATCAGGGATCAGGCGCGAAGCTACGATGCATGAGTACATGGTAGAGATGCAATGATGATCATCCCATGATGATATATTGTTGCTGACTACAAGCACACCCGTGCAACGTTTTTACGTTGCGTCTCTCCTATTATTGGCTTTGCGGTCGTGGCTGGGCGTGTCCGTATACTTATGGGTCATGCATCTGTTGTGGAACCTCGTGAGGAGGGGTGAAGTTAATGACTTGCAGCACGATCAGACAAGCATACCGACTACTGCACACTTACATTTTTGTTGCTGGTGTAGCCGTACAAGTCTGTATCCGTCGTTACGCGGTTTCCCAACTTCCGAGTGATAGTGAGGCTGAATAGCATTATTTGGTAAAGCTAGCCGACCCCAACTGTAACTGTTATACTAAGAGGACAAGAATTCTCGTCGGTTCAAAAAAGGGCCGACTCCATGTGGCCTCGATTAGCACAGAAGGAATTTTCAAACAAACCGCTATACCTCGCCGTTGAAATACAGCACAGCCGATGTGCCGGCCTGGCTCGTTGCCTAAGTGGGGGGAGCGGAGGCCTACATAGCTGTGACAGTTTCTTCCATGCATATGGGATCGATCTACGTCATCTCTCACGATGGGCCGTGTTCGTGATGCCATGTAACGCGTACATTCCGATTCCCGCGATGGCCATTAGCACTTCCCATTTTATACAATTAGTTGCGGGAGTTAATATTCCATGCTCATCACTGGTGAATCATATTTGTCCTGAGGAAAACAATGCCTGGTGATTTTCATTACGACGTAGTACAACCGCGTTTCAATTCATTCAGATGGGGCTTCCCTGTTGGAGACGAGTTTTTGAAAGAGCATGTTTGAATTGCCTCTTCTCATTTTGACGTACGAGGAGGGTTAGATGAGGTGATACCAAGTTCAATCCAATATAAACTTAGATGCATACACGGAAAATGCTCAATTATATCAAGACGCTCCAAGATGTTATGAACAACTATACGTGATTCTCTGGTTCATATACTAGCACTCAGCTCGCACTGTTGGATCCAAGAGAATGCTCGAATCATCGGCTACGTGTGGAGACGTTTCCTTGGCCTGAAACACACTGTTGTTTGACATGCGTTCGTGAAAATTCCGTATCGCCATTCTTTCACGTTGTCGACGCTTCTGCTCATACTCTGTGAACTCCTGCTGCTGCATCGTCGCGAAGAGGTACTTTGGGTGGACGCCGATAGCCATTGACCCCTTCTGACCAAATCCAAACGACTGCGTAATGAAAGCCTTGACTTCGGGCTTATCGATATTCTTGTTGGGAAACACAAGGTAGTCGAACTCCTCTAGTGCGGCATCTATATTATCGGCGTTGCGATTCCCTGGGATCTTACCGTCGTGCATGAGCTGCATGCAGCCGTTCAACATCCAGGCTCCCGCAGCCCCTTTTGGGTGACCAGTAAGTGCCTTCTGGCAAACAACAGGAACAACGTTACCCTTCTTTCTTCCGAGATGTCTGAATTGCTCATTAATCACCGCGGCCTCGTTTCTTTCGTTCGCCTTGGTCGAGGTTCCGTGAAAGGAAACGACGTCAATGTCGTCTACTGTCAGGCCCCAAACTGCCAATGCTCCACGGATTGGTGCAATCCGGTTGTCGTGAATCCAAAATTGATTTCCATACAAATTCTGCGCTTCCTTCTTGTCACGTATAGCGTCACCTTCGATGCTGTCTACACGTTGCTGGCGGTACTCATTCTCATCGACTTTGTGGCCTTCGCGCTTGAGCTGGTCAATCTCCACCTCCAAGTAGGACAGTTGTAGCTGGCGCATTTCTAAAGCTTGCTGCATCCTCATGCGAAGTGACCTCTTTCGATATTCCATGCTCATGAGTGGTGAATCATATTTGTCCTGGTGCTGGATTGCTGCGCCTAAGAGACCCCGACCAGGAGCAGGTATAGATCTGCTGGCTTTGTCCATGGCCGTTCGTGTTAACGCAACAACTCCATAAATTGGCAATCCCATTTTCAGAGCGACGCTTGCTGATGTGATGATCTGAATACCAGCACCTTCTGACTCGATGAAGCCGTTGCGCGTAGCTGTTGCTGGCCGACTCATCTCAGAGGGCCCCCGGCCCCTTGCCAAATCTTCGTCCGCGTTCATTGTCGCTTTCAGATTGGCAAACTCTTCGGATATTTCTTTAAGCATATCATCAAAACCTCCTGCCAGACAAACCTTTGCCTTCCCGGCCTGTATGAGATCACAGGCCGTGTCTAGGGACTCGAGCGCTGTAGCACATGCACCTACGGGTGTTTTGTTGGCTCCAGCAGCAGACAAAAGCAGCATGTTGATCCATGCGCTGCTGGAGCTGATGAATGATTCAGCTAGTACATCTTTTGCGGCTGGTTGGTCCTGGTAACGCTCCTTGAAGATTTTTCGCATGCTGGAGATGCCTCCAAACCCAGAACCAACACAGTTGGCCACATCGGTGACATGTAGGTGGTTGTAGAGCTCGTAAGGATCCGAAATCCCCGCCGATTGAAAGGCTTCAGCGGCGGCAACCAAGGCATATAGTGTCACTGGATCAACCTGCATGATGATTTCCTCAGGGACTCCGTAAGTGCTTGGCTCCCAACCGGTGGGAATCTGTCCGGCAACTGTCTGCGGCGTTGGCAGAAGTTTAGGTATCATGATCTTTGCGCCTTTCTTGAGAACGATCCTGGACTGTCCAGTCTCTTCAATGGCTGTGATTTGAACATAGTTGCCATGAGCCATCAGCAGTTGGCCTGCGGTTTCGTTGCTGACGTCGATGGGGTCTTGATCACGCAAGATCTCAACTTCATGAAGCGCCTCTAGGTCCGTCCAAGACTGCGAGCCCTGCTTGGGCTCTGCGAATCGAATTCCAGAATGTTGGAGCATATAGGTCTCGTACTTATCTCGAATTTTGCCATCTTCGATCGGTTGACCGGTTGCGGCGTCAATCCATCCAGAATATGGATGACCATCAATAGTACCCGAATGGGCCTTGACAAGGCCCATGATCCACGCCAGTTCAATACACGACTCTAATGAGAGGGTGCCGTTAACTTCCATGTCCCATCGAACTCGCGAATTTCCCCATGGTCCAACTTCCGAAAAACCAGTGACGACTGCAACACGATCCAGATCAACCAAGCCTTGAAGCTGTTCAGTGAGTGGTTGGATATCTGCCGTCCAGTCAGGAAGGGGGGGAAACTCAAACACAATATTGGCTTGCGGTTCAATATCGGCCTCGAACTCGACAAAAGGACTGTCTTTGGTGCTCTCCAAAGCCATCGATTTTCTCTCTTCGCTTATCTGATTGATGGAATCTCGTAGCCTCGAGGTATGGCATTTTAGATCGGCAACTAGAGCCATGCCGCCGCTCAAGTCGGCAAGTAGTGGCTCATCGATGCACAAGGATACAACCGTTGGATGCATCAACGACAGAATGTTAAATGCCATCTCGTCTCGAGAGTAGGTGCGAACGCCAAGCTTTTCCATGCCCTCTGAAACGATGTCATTGTCAGACATCAGCCCAGTTCCTCGAGTCCAGCCGATGAGTGCGCCGCAAACGAGCAAGTACTCAGACCAATCCTCAGAATGGAACTTGGCGAACAGAGACTCGAGGCCAAGTTTTGACTCAGCATAAAGGCCATCGCTGCCGAATGAACCGTGATTGGGAGATAGAGGAAGAACAACCTGGGCTGGTCGTGTCGTAATTCCACGAACTTCTTTTTGCTGCTTCACCTCTCCTAGCAATCGAAGGGTGTTTGTGAGCATTACCCTGTGGGCAAGCTCACAACGTGAATCGATTCTATCCAAACTTTTGCCATTTTCCACAATTGCTGCAAATGGCACGACATAGTCTAGGTCCATTCCTAGACCAGTCTCTGAGTATATGAACTCGACCAATGCCTCAACGTCACGGACGCAGGCTTGATTGCAAGGAGCCAGGACTAGTTTCGAACCCTTACCGCCGTGCTCGGCGAATAGGTCCTGGTAGAACCTTGTTACCTTGGGTGAATAGGAACTGCTGGTCACGACCACGTGGGCACCAGCTGTGAGTAGCTTGGCAACGAGTTCACAGCCAATTGAACCGACCCCTGCTCCCGTGACGAGAACGTTGAGCTCGGAGAAGCAGAGACCCATGGTTGTGGCATCGCCTAGCACGTCATGAAGGATGCGAGAAAGTTCGTCGTCATAGTCCCAGCCATGGATGCTCTTGCGACCAAATCTGAGCAGACGGTCATGAGAGTCAAGATCGGCTCCATGCTTGGATCCTCCATGTTTTGGCCTCGGTGTCTCGCTGTAAACAACTTTTCCGGAACTCTCAATAACAGTCATTGGAGCCATAGACTGACAGCTCCGGTAAACTGCGGCCTGCCTGTTAATGGATGCCTCACAATTTGGTAGGATCTCGACCATCATGTCAGCGACATCGCTATCAGAGGCCTCTGAGATGAGATGACGGACTGTGGAAATTAGCCTTGGATGAGCCTTTTGTATCACGCGACTTTTCAGGCGCTCAATGCTCGGTTCAATGCCCTTTTTATACTTGGAGACCATGGATATCAATACCAAGAGGTCCTGCATTGCCCAGTTCCACCAAGAATCGTAGTGCCGTGCCTTGAGCGGTGAGAATATTTGCTGTATACCGGACGCGTATTCCTCACCATGCTCGACATTCCATTCGTCCAGTTGGCCTTCCAGCTCGGAAATACGTTGGCAGAGAGCATGTTGCGTAGAGTAAGGAGTGTAAAGGTCAACTCCAATCAGCCTGGCGTAAAGTCGGAGCTGCTCCTCCAAGACCGTCTTTTGTCTACTTTCCATGGACTCGACGACCTCCGAGCTAACCATTTCGTGGATTTCAGAGCCACCCATGGGAGCTGACTCGCTTGGCAGGATAAGACCAGTTTTGGTAATGTAAAGCTGCACTATATTGTCGATGAACGATTTCGCATCGGCATCATTTGGTAATCTAGACTGTGGCGGTGAATTTGCAATCATGAGCAACACGCTGTCTTGACGGCCGGATTTGAACCCCCATCGCTGCTTCAGGTGTTGGCGAATGTCTCCGTTCTGGAATGTCCCAGGGAACCTTTGTGATATCATCTTTTCTACCAATGATAAAGACTTGGCTCCGAGTTTCCCAGGGAATGTTTCTTGCATGACAGAGCAAAATGCATCGATTGGCATGTCTTCGGTGCCCTCTGGTATTGCACCGAATTCGGTTGCCAAATCTCCGATGATTTCATTCTGCAGAGTTGAGCGGCCTCCCGAGAGTGCCTTGATCGACTTGCTTGTATTGATCTCTTCCATTGGCTTCTTAAAACTAAGACTAATGATCATTGAGGCAACCTTGGCAGCATCGACCGCCCTGTCTTCAACATCGACCGTGCTCGCTCTCAGCGCGGGGATGACCGAGGTTTGTGCATGAGTAGCAGGTGTCGATTCAGTTGGTGCAGAAGTAGCAGTCATTGTCGTACACTCCTGGTTCGAAGTCTGGCACATGGTAGATGCTGCCTTCAGGTTGGAAATTTCAACCAATTGGTCGTAGCATATTCTGTCTAGGTTTTGATGAAAGCTTAACAGGTGCCGCGGCAAGTTCTGCGCGGTATCACCTAGAGCATACTTTTGCGCTATGGTTCGTTTTGCCATATTGACAAGGGTGCTTCCTGGTCCTATTTCCACGATCCGCTCTATCCGCCTCTTACCGAGTATCAAATCTTGGGTGTCAATCCATTGCACAGGAAAACAAAACTGGTGGGCCAGAAGCTCTATGAGCAAGGTGCGGGCGATCTCATTGTTCCTTAGGGAGGCTGCTTCAGCGCCCGCGGTTGGTTCATGACTTCTCATGATTAATGGCTTAAGAGATCAGAACAAATCGTGGATACGTATAATGGAAACTGAAGAACGTTCTAATGAGTACGAGTATGAGTCAAATATCTTTCGACCTCGTCATTTACATTGGATGAGAACGAAGGACGTATTCGGGTCTGACACTTGACCCTCCATGCTATCTGGACACAATCAACTCCGATATGACATTGGGATGTGAGGTACCGACTTGGAGGCAACCATTATTCAAACTGCTGCACGTCAGATTGCGAGAACCGTACTGATTCGCATAGGTGTAGATGCAAAGGAACTGCCTCCCACGTCTCTGCACCATCCGGCCCGACGAGGCGTCGAGCAGGGTTGCATGGCCAGTCCCAAAGGTGGTGCTGCGTTGCTGACTGTGTTTAGGTTTGTTCCTCCTCCTAGCTGCTGCATCCCGTTCTATTTGCATGCCATCGTGCTATCATCTGCTCACGCCCCCTTGTGAGTGGGTCAAGACTGGTGACTTTCCAGCCGCCCTGCGCACTCTGAGATGCTTTTTTAATTTCTCACCAGGCGATATTACTGATGTTTCTGTTATGAAATAGTGTGAACGTTGCTGAGCACCCGATTTTGGCGCTGAGACATTGTACGAGAGATATTTCCTCCACATGTCCAAGCTCTGATTGTTGCCATCCTACAACTGCGTAATGGCTTGCAGATGGCCTGGCCGACTCGGCGCTCACCTCGGAAAAAGCCGATGAAGATCTGGACAGGTTATTGGAACCGTGAGACGTGAGGTGATAACTGCACAACTTCAAATTGCCCTGGGGCGACTGATCTTAAGAGCAAGTGCGGAACCAAATGCTTGGTACACCTACCAAATGTTGACGACGATCAAGGAAGTAGGTTTGAGAACACCCGAATAAGCATTACAGCAAGCAATCATGTATGGCATTTTGAAGTTGGTATCTCTATGGTTCGCCCTCGCCGCCTTTCTGGTACGGGTCCTGTATTCATTCAACCAGCGGAGAGGTGCCTGACTGTTACCCAGCTCATCGGAATATGCATTCGGCGTTTATACTTCCATCCGCTTTCCAAGTACCCAGGACCGTTTTTGGGCCGGGTGACCGATCTTTACGCCGCTTATCATGCCTGGCTGGGCGATATTCACGTTGACATGTGGCGTCAACATGAACGATACGGTTGGCCTCCTCCCCCGGTTCTTCATACCATCAACTTCATGTCACTTACAATGAACAGGCCCTTTCGTTCGGTATTCGCCAGATAAGCTTAACTTTAACACGGCGGCTGCTCTGAAGGATATTTACTCGGGCAACACAAATTTTCAAAAGAGCCCATACTATCGCGTGTTGCGCCATGGCCCAGCAAATACACTGACCATGGTCAACAAACAGGAGCACGCTCGCCGAAGACGCATCGTTTCTCAGGGGTTATCGGACGCCGCATTGAGATCTCACGAGCCGACGCTAATATCGCACATCAAGAAGTGCTTCGCATTGGCTACAGAGGCGGACACGGGTGCACCACAAAATGGCTGGACACGGCCGCAGAATATGTCAAACTGGTTCAACTGGCTGACGTTCGACGTAATGGGTGACGTTGTATTCGGTGTTCAGTATGACCTTCTTGGATCACCAACAAATCGGGGAATACCGGAAGCCATTGAGCAATCCAATGTTCGTGTGAGCGTCTTGTTGCAAGGCCCGATCCTCCGGAAGATTGGCCGCGTGGACCGCTGGTTGTTTCCCAAGGCCATCGAAGCTCGCAATCAGTTCCTTCACTTCGTCAGTGGTCTTGTTGACCGTGTCATGAATTCTGAATGTGAAGAAAAAGCACGCACCGTCGTATCGGCCTTGAAGTCGGCGCGTGACCCCGTTACAGGTGAAATTCTCACGGCCAAAGAAATCCTGGCCGAGAGCACAACACTCTGCGTGGCCGGAGCAGACACGTCGTCGACAGCATTGGCGGCAGCCTTCTTCTATCTGGCCAGCACACCTCGCGCTTATAAACGACTCCAGGACGAAGTTCGCTCGGCCTTTGGGTCCGTTGACGAGATTCGGGCAGGCCCAAAGTTAAGCAAGCTCACTTATCTCAGGGCCTGCATTGATGAAGCGCTACGGATGTCCCCTCCAGCGGGATCTTCGCTGTGGCGAGAAATACAGACCGGGGGCGCCACGGTTGATGGTCAGGTTCTACCTGCGGGTGTCGAAGCGGGCGTGCCAATCTACGGCATCCATCATAACGCAGAATATTTCCCAGCGCCGTTCGAGTACATACCCGAGCGTTGGCTTCACGCTGAGAAGATTCTCGCAGGGAGAGAGGTGGAAGCCGCCCGAGCGGCCTTCTGTCCCTTCTCTATCGGCAGCCGGAGTTGCGTTGGGAAAGGCATGGCCATGTTAGAACTCGGCTTGGCTGTGGCGTACGCAGTGTACAAGTTTGAGTTTTTCATGGCTGATGAAAGCAAGATTCTCAAAGGTTGGGGCATGAGAGGGGAGTTTCCGCTCGCCGATCACATCACAGGTTCTAAGAAGTGAGTCCATTTTGGTCTATTATTGATGCTGGAAACTAACTGCCGACAGCGGGCCATCCCTTCGGTTCAAATCTCGCTTCCACTAGAGCTAGTTGTGACTCAAGACATGGGGATCGAAGCCGACGAAAATGTATCCAAGTGCACTTTGATGTAGAAGTCCAATGAGATGAAGCAGTAGATACAAGCTCAATTGAGTAAGGAAATGGCACAAGAGAGGAGATGGTAGATCCAAGATTTCCGAGGGGACGAGGCCACCAAAGATGGCTTGGCAGATACAAGCCTTTATGAGATGACAATAAATCGATATCCTTACCAGCAACATCAGTGAGGGGAAGAATGCAAGAAAGGGGGAGGGCACCAGCGATTCCATGCCCCTTCGCCAGCGATATAAATTAACACCGCTGATGTGTGTGATTGATAAAACTTGAACTACCTGTGCTCCAGCATGTGCCATCATTACTTAGCACCAGTAAAACTCTTTCAGCATACCCTCAACTCCATTGACAGTTATGGGAATGTCTGATGATACGGCACAAACCACATTCCATCTGCCTACCTGCCAAGAGGTACCTCTGTCATAGGATACCTACACGAAGCTGCAGCCTTCCCCCTGTTCCCCGGTCCATTGTACGTCATGAGTGTTCCAATACATCTGAAGCTGATGCACTTGCCTATTGGAGAACCTGCTGTTCGGATCCAAGTCGACAATAATGCTCATGCTATTATTCAAATAGCGCTTGTTTCTTACTGAGTGACACCCACTCTGCTGGGGCTATTCACGCAGCAAAGGAATGCTCAGGAACCGTTACACCGGTACACCTCGCTTAGGTGAGCTGCATCAACGTTGCAGTAATCCGCTCCAGGGTGGGTGTGCGCATAAGGCGCTCGGAAGTATGGCAGACCGCTTGGCAGTCCGCCCCCCTTGTCCCCATGACGATGCAACGTCGTCTACTCATGGACATGGCTTCCGGTCCACCGCCTGGTGCCCCGGTGTAAGCCAGGGCGGCCAAATCTGACATGGCAGTGCTACGGCCCGATGGGCACCATCGTTATATCGATTTCTAAGATGCTTCATTTACGTACAGCATCATGCCACCAAATAACCATTACACTCCATCTATCCTCGTACAAACCCGCTGTACGATAGCATCTCTTATCCCTTTGTGATTGTAGCATCAACTGGCGTAAGGAGATAGCACCGACTCAAAACAACAAACAAGGTGTTCATAGCTGCAAAATGATGCCTCAGTCGAAAATGGAAATCGAATCAAAATCTGCAGCCTTTTCGCATCGGCGGCGGACAGATGCCGAAACTTGTATATTTCCCACTCTTGTTGAGGTTGTTGAGGTTGAATCATGCCAACAAGCCATGTTTGAAATCCCCCTCGGCCTGGGCGAGTCGACGGAGGCATCGTTAGCCCTAGCTGCCCACGACCTGGAGCGGAGCGTTGAACTCTCCCTCGCTACCGCATGGGCGATTATCCTAAAGACATATACGGGAAACGCGTCTGTATCATTTGGCCTCGTATCATTGGATTCGGCTCAATTACCTGCTGCCCGATTGTGCTCCGTCTCACTCGAGGACAGTCCCAGCCTTCAAACTCTTCATCAGATGCTGCGGCACGACTTTAATCAGATCGACTCGTCTCCAACCTCTCGCATCTCCACGCTCCCATCATTTCGAGACTCGCACGGCCGTCCCGTCTGCAATACTAGTATCAGCGTGGGCCTCTCTCCGCGTCTACCCGACGAGGGAATAGACCTTCACATTGCCGTTGAGATGACGCCGGGATGCTTCAACGGCACAATGCGATATTCTGGGGCAGCATTTGCTAAATCCCAAGCCGAGGATATTGTACTTGCATTTCAACAGACTCTCTCTGCTGTACTTTCGAATTCTTCAACACTATGCTCCGATCTGAATCTTATGCATCCGCGGTCCCTTACGAAACTCTTCTCATGGAATGGTTCCATTCCTGATTCCGTGGACCAGTGCGTTGGCGACATATTCCTGCAGCAGGCTCATTCAAGCCCAGAAAATGTGGCCGTGCACGCCTCTGATGCTAGCTTTAAGTACGACGAACTTGCAAAAATGACCGAAGCGTTGGCTTGCCATCTCCAGGCAAAAGGCGCTGGCCCGGAGTCTGTGGTGTTGCTCTGCTTTCCCAAATCCGCATGGGCCGTTGTTGCTATCATGGCCGTCGTCCGGGCCGGCGGGACGATGCTCTTCCTCGATGCGTCCCACCCAGTAGCGCGTCTGCAGGAGATACAGAGCCAGGTGAGATCGAAGTATGTGTTGACGGCAACGAAATACGCCGCCATGTGGGAATGGACAGGGTGCGAGGTCACGGTGGTGAACCGGGCCCTGCTCGACTCATTATCCCAGCCAAGCTGCCCCGTGACCTCGGCTGTCACGCCGGCAAGCATGTTGTACATTATATATACTTCGGGATCAACAGGGAAGCCCAAAGGCTGCTGTGTCGAGCATAGGCAGTTTTTGACGGGTTGTCTTGCCCAGCGCAAGGCCAGTGGGATGGTGCATACGGACCGAGTTTTACAACTGGCTCCTTTCACGTTTGACGTGAGCATGCTGGAGATTGTTACATCACTCACCTCGGGAGCTTGCGTTTGCATACCTGACGACATCTCAAGAGCCAAGGGGCCCGCGCATTGCATACGAGAGTTTGACGTCACCTGGGCATTCCTCACCCCATCGTTGGTCAAGCTCATGACGCCGGAACTGGTGCCAACGCTGCGTTTTCTAGTCCTTGGCGGTGAACCACTCGGAAAGGCAGATGTCGAGACTTGGGCGCCTCACCTTCAGCTGGCAAATGGGTACGGGCCCACGGAGTGCTCAGTTGCCGCCACAGCCTACCCTAAACTGAGCAGATCGACAGACCCATCCAATATCGGGTTTCCGCTGGGTGCTTTGTGTTGGCTGGTCGACCCGGAAGATCATCGACGGCTAGTGCCTCCTGGCGCACCCGGTGAGCTCTTGGTCCATGGCCCCATCGTGGCTCGAGGATATTTCCGGGACCGAGAAAAGACGGAGGCGGCCTTCATCGACGATGCCCCATGGCTGCCTGCCGATAGTTTCGGACAATCACGACGCATGTACAAAACCGGTGACCTCGCCAGGCACAATTGTGACGGGTCCCTTCATTTTATTGGCCGGAAAGATTCACAAGTCAAGTTGCGAGGCTTGCGGATTGAGCTGGGAGAAGTCGAGCACCAGGTTGCCATCCACGAGCTCGTGCACCAAGCAGTCGTAATTCTTCCGCGACATGGTCCCTGCAAGAGCCAGCTAACTGCTGTCGTGGCGCTCAAAGAATCACATCAAGAGGGCGGCTTCGATGATCTTGAGCTTCTTGATACCACCGCCAAGTGCCTGTGCTCCCCCTCGCTGAGTCAGGTCACGGAGAGAGCTTCCAAACATCTGCCCGCGTACATGGTCCCATCTGCATGGGTATTGGTAAAGTCGATCCCGCTTACAGTCTCCGGAAAGCTGAACAGAGTCGCTGTGACGAGATGGATTGCAGAATTGGATGACGCAACGTTCAATCTTATCGCCGGGGCAGACGTGGCAGTGCCGGCATCGACGCCAACGGAACACATGATGCAGCGTCTTGTCGGCGAAGTGCTGTGCAAGTCGAATTCTCAAATCCATCTCGGCCGCTCGTTCATCCACAACGGCGGTGACTCAATTCTCGGCATACGACTGGTCGCGAAGCTAAGAGAAGCTGGCGTTGACCTGTCAGTCAAAGACGTGCTGGAGAGCAGATCCCTCTCGGAATTGGCAGAAAGGGCCAGACCTGGCGCAGCTCGCGAAGTAACCAAGTATCCAGTTTCGTACGACATGGTCAAGTTCAGATCCGAAGTGCTACCCCACCTTGCCGTGGAGGAGGACGACATCTTGGAAGCCTGTCCGCTGGGTCCGATGCAGAAGGGCATTGTCCTTAGCCAACAACGTGGGGCAGCTGGGTATGATTTGCGGATCGTGTGCGAGGTGACGGTCCCCGATGGCGTCGTTGACATCCGGCGGCTGAAAGATGCGTGGCATGCAGTCAGCAATCGTCACACATCCCTCAGGACCATCTTCACACCTTCCACATCGGAGGACTCGCCGTGCGACCAGATAGTGCTGAAGCACGGCAGGCCTGATGTTGTCGTCATCCCGTGTGAGAATATGGAGGACGTGTTCAAAGCCGTCAGGAGTCGGGAGATTGAAGCATCCAAGAGCCAACCACGGGTGAATTTCATCATCTTCAACGTCCTGGGGTCTATTTGCTGCATGGTGATTGTTGATCACGCTCTCATCGACGGTCTTTCTGCTCAGCTATTATTCCGAGACCTTGGTGCAGCGTACGCAGGATCGCTCGATACGACCCAGGAGCGGAGGTTTTCGCAATACATCGGCTATTGCCAGCAGCTCGACAAGGCGGAGAGTCTTGAGTATTGGAAATCCTACCTTCGGGACATCGCCCCGTGTAACTTTCCTATTCTTGTCGACGATGGTGCGAGGATAAACGAGCTGAAAGAGCTGAAAGATGATCTCGACCTTGACATGAGGCTGCAAGAATTCTGCCGCGAGAACAACGTCACGCCCGCTAGCTTGATGCAGTGCGCTTGGGCGTTGACACTGAGAGCCTACACAGGGCTGGAAGATGTGTGTTTCGGATATCTGTCTTCAGGCCGTGATGTTCCAGTTGCAGAGATAGAAAGCACCGTTGGAGCCTACATTAATATGCTGGTCTGTCGACTCAAGTTGGAGCGGTCAAGCACCTTCCTTCAGCTGGTAGAATCCGTCCAATGCTCCTTCCTCAGCAGTCTACCCCACCAACACTGCGCCCTCGCCGAAATTCAGCACGAAATCCGGCAAAGAGAACCTCTCTTCAACACCGTCATCTCCCTCCAGAGCACTCCAGAAGAGGTGGTACGGGAGGGTAGTGGCGATGGAATCATAACCTTTCGTGTCATCGATGAAGTCGACCCTACCGAGTACGACATTTCAGTCAACGTCTCCATCACCCGGGGGGCTGTTCGTCTGAGCCTCCGCCACTACACCTCAAAGATCAATGAAGCAAACGCCATCAACATCCTCGAGACGTTCAAATCCGCTATTGGCGCCATCATCCAAGGATGCCACACGCCCCTCGCCGAGATATCACTCCTAAGCGAACACGACATACGTCAGATCCACTCGTGGAACGTGGGCGAGTGGGACGATGTCGACAGTTGTATTCACACCGAGTTCTCGAAACAGGCCGCCGCCAGAGGTGACACCGTGGCCATCGATGCCTGGGACGGTCGTTTGTCGTACAGCCAATTGGACGCTGCTAGCACGCTGCTCGCATCTCACCTAAGTGCCCGTGGTGTCGGGCCAGAAGTTATTGTTCCGATGAGCTTTGAGAAGTCTGTTTGGGTGCCGGTCACCCAGCTGGCAGTGCTGAAGGCTGGAGGTGCATGCGTGGCCATGGATCCTACCCACCCTCACAAAAGACGACTGGAGTTGCTTCGTCGGTGCGGTGCGAGAGTTGCCGCCGCATCGCCGCTCCACCGCACGCTGTTTGATGACTTGGTGCAAGAGACAATCATTGTGGACCAAGCCCTGATGAACTTGCTTGCCGCCGACCAAACGCTTCCTCTCACATGGGTGATGGCGAAGCCTAACAACGCTGCTTTTGTTGTCTTTACCAGCGGTAGTACAGGCATCCCAAAAGGAATTGTTCTCGAGCACCATGCTCTGGTATCTAGCACAAACTCCCATGGACCTAGCCTTCAGTTCGAACCAGGGAACCGCATACTGCAGTTTGCGTCGTACACGTTTGACGTGAGCATTGGGGAAACGGTCTCTGCCCTCGTACGAGGAGCAACCCTTTGCATACCAGGTGATGACGAACGCATCGACGACTTGACCGGTGTTATAAATCGAATGGAAATTGACGTGCTCTATCTCACGCCCTCGGTGGCCAGTCTCGTACATCCGTCTGACGTTCCGAGACTCAAATGCCTCACTTTGGGCGGAGAGTCTGTTCGGCCGGAGAACATCGGCACGTGGGCAGGTAACCTTCGGCTCGTAACTGCATACGGGCCAGCAGAGTGTTCCGTGTGGTCAACTGCCCTGTCTCCTGCGTCGTTCGGTGCGTCCCCGGCGAATATTGGCTACGGCCTCGGAGCTCGCACCTGGATCACGGAGATTGGTGACTCGCAAAGATTGTGTCCCATCGGGCGTGTGGGAGAGCTGCTGCTGGAGGGTCCCATCCTTGCCCGTGGATATTTGAAGGATGCTGAAAGGACAGACTCGGCCTTCATAGTAGAACCTCTCTGGATGACACGCGCGCGCCACGGCAGCATGGCAAGGAGGCTCTACCGCACTGGTGATCTTGTCAGATATAATTCGGATGGCTCAATCCATTTTATCGGACGGCAGGACTCCCAAATCAAGTTGCATGGCCAGCGCATTGAGTTGGGGGACATCGAACACCACATTCTGAATCATGAAAACATCGCCAATGCTGTCGTCGTCTATCCACAAATCGGTCCCCTTCACCGCCGGCTGGTCTCCGTCATCTCTTTCCGCGAGCCAACCGGTGCAGACTTGGACATGGAGCTGAAAGTCATCAATCCATCAAGAAATTCCGGTGTGGCTGAAGGGATTTCGAAGGCCCGAGTCCATCTTTCGGACAGAGTCCCGGGATACATGGTGCCGTCGACGTGGCTAGTTTTGGATGTTATCCCACTTTCAGTGAACGGAAAGACCGATCGATCGCGGGTGTCACGTTTTGTGGAATCACTTGAGCTCATTCCTGAGCAGGAAGATCAAGATCAGGATGTGGCAGATGTCGCCGCAGAGCCCTCGTCGCAAGGAGATGAGGTTCTGCGTGCAGTTGTCAGTACCGCACTAGGGATACCACTCAAGACTGTTTCCATGAATGACTGCTTTGTCGGTCTTGGTGGTGACTCAATCACAGCTATGCAAGTTTCAATGCGATGTCGGATGAAAGGGCTTTCCGTCAGTGTCAAGGAGGTACTATTATCCAAGTCCCTTCGCCAGCTTGCCAACGGCGCCAAGGAGGTTCAGCTCTCCGCAGAAGCAAGGGCAAAGCCTGAAAATGGAGCCTTCTCAATGCTCTCCGAGGCGCACCTTGACCTTCTTGAACGCGAAGCCAAGCAGATGGGCCTTCTCGGACTCGAGGATCTCGAAGATGGATACCCGGTAAGTCCAATGCAACAGGGTTTACTAATTGCTCAGGCACATTCCAGCAAAAGCTACAAACCATATGTAATTTGTGAAGTCAAGGCCACAGACTCTCCATGGAAAGCCACAGAGGACAAGCTGCAAGCTGCATGGCGGCGAGTGGTCGAAAGACATCCCATGTTGCGGACGGTTTTCATCGAAACCAGTTCCGTAGATGGCCTTTTCTTGCAGGTGGTTCTGAAGAACACCCTCACGAGAGTGGAACAGGTCCTAGAATATACCGCTCTTTGCAACTATTCATGGACTCATCCTATCAACTACGAGGACCGGCGTCCCCCTCACAGGTTCACTACGTGTGCAAGCGACGGAAAGCTCTTCTTCAACCTCGAAATCAGTCATGCCTTGATAGACGGCGCTTCGATGTCAGTCATCTTGAAAGACTTAGCTACGGCGTATCGGCAAAAAAACTGGCTCAATGATGCCCCACTCTATCGCGATTACATCGCCATGTTGCAAAGCGAATCACGACAAAGATCATTGAACTATTGGGAGGCCTACCTCAAAGGTGCGGAGGCCTGCGAGTTCCCCAGGCTTCTCGGTCGGAGAGTCGCAACACAGACTCTAGAAACAGTTGATGTCATCCTTCGGTCCGATATCATACATGAACTTCAAACTTTCACGAGATCCTACGCGGTAACGTTATCCAACGTCTTGCAGACTGCTTGGGCACTGGTGGTGCGCGCATTTAGCAGTTCCACTGATGTTGTATTTGGCTTCATGGCGTCCGGGCGAGATATTGCGCTAAATAGCATTGACGAGGCCGTTGGGCCATACATTAATATGCTTGTCTGCCGCGTGGACGCGTCGAACGAAGTTCTTGTGCTGGATGCAATCAGAAAAACGCAAGAAGGCTATCTAGACGTCTTGCCTCACCAGCACATACCCCTGTCGGAGATTCAGCACAGTCTTGGACTATCCAGCGGCCGACTCTTCAATACAATTCTATCTCTACAGAGGCCCCTGGCAGAGAATCCAAAAAATGACAAGGCGATTAGCATCGATTACCTCGAGGGAAATGACCCGACCGAATATGACGTCAGCGTCAGTATAATAGCCAGCGAATCTACCGTTGAGGCTTCCATCTCCTACTATTCGTCATTTTTCTCCCCCGAACAAGGCACTCAAGTGGCACAGACCTTCTCCCAAATTTTAAATCAGATGCTTGATCGGCCATCAGCCGCAATCACGGAGCTGGACTTTCTCTGTGACTCGGATGCGCAAAAAGTGTTCCGATGGAATAAAAGCGGAATTACACCCCAGAAGATTGATCAGTTCATTCATCAAAACTTTGCCCGCCATGCTCTGAAGAGCCCTGACTGTGAGGCTGTGGACTCTTGGGATGGTACTTTTTCGTATCGTGAACTAGACAAAGCGACTTCTCGCCTCGCCCATTTCCTGAGGAGTCTTGGAGTAACATCCGAGGTCATTGTTACACTGTGCTTCGACAAATCCAGATGGACTGTTGTGGCCATGCTGGCGGTGCTTCGTGCAGGGGGTGCGTATACCTCCTTGGATCCCTCTCACCCTACTCAGCATCTTATGAATATTGTCGACCAAACCAATTCAAAAATCGCTCTTGCGGGTAGTGCTTCCCATGCCAAAAAGCTAGAGAACATTATTGAGCATGTTGTGGTGGTTGACCCTGCTCTCATGAATCAAATCCCTGCCCAAGAACAACCGCCACCAGTAGTGGGAACGCCAGATAACGCGGCCTTCATCAGCTTCACGTCTGGGTCGACAGCGAAGCCCAAGGCAATCTGCCTCACACACAGCTCCTTTAGTTCTGTCATGAGCAACACTAGCGAAATGGGTATTGGACCACAGTCCCGCGTCTGCCAGTTTTCCGCGTATATTTTTGATACCTCGAACGCGGAAATTTTCGGAACCCTGACGGCTGGAGGTTGCCTGTGTATCCCATCTGATCATGAGAGGGTCAATGATGCTAATGGGGCCATGAACCGCCTTGCGGTCAATTGGGCTATTCTTACGCCGTCAATGGCTGCCTTACTAAAGCCAGCAGATTTGCCCAACCTAGAAACACTCGCGCTGTGCGGTGAGCAAGCTCGAGAAGACATTGTAGACTCGTGGAAAGATCATGTACGGCTGATCAACTCATACGGTCCTGCAGAATGTACCATCTGGACTTCGACGGCTTTCCTTGGCCATGGAAACTCGCCTGCGACCATCAGCAAGGGTAATGGAGGTGACGGAAGCCTCCTTTGGGTTGTCGATACCGCTGATGTTAACAAACTTGCGCCTATTGGCACCATTGGTGAGCTTTTAATCGAAGGCCCCATCCTCGCGCGAGGATACTTGGATTCGGATAAGACAGCCCTGTCTTTCATCCCTCCTCCCCGATGGCGTGGCTCGACATCTTCAAACTGTCGCATGTATCGATCTGGTGATCTTGTCCGATATCACGAGGATGGGACTCTGATATATGTTAGCCGATCTGATGGACAAGTCAAGCTCAATGGTCAACGGATCGAAATGGGAGAGATCGAGTGTCATATTGCGTCACACGACGTCGTACGGTATGCCATCGTTCTAATGCCCAAGGCCGGCATATGCAAGCGAAAGCTCGTCGCTGTTGTTGCACCCTCAGCATTTTCTGAAAATACAGTGGCTTCACACGACCCTCGATTCATCAGTGATAAAAAATTCAAGATCAGAGCAGCTGCGCAAATTGCACGTGTCAAGGATCAGCTCCGAGAAAGGGTTCCGGAGTACATGGTTCCGAGTGTGTGGCTGCTACTCGAAGCCTTCCCCCTGACAATATCGAAGAAAGTAGATCGCGCCAAGGTCAGGCACTGGCTGCATGAGCTTTCTAACGATGCTTACATCGAGGGTACTGATATTGGTGATGATGGACACGACGCAGCGGCCTCTACCCTACAGGAGGGCCGGCTACAGAAAATCATATCTGCTGTGCTAAACATTCCAGCGGAGCAGGTTCGTCTCCATAAATCATTCCTGAACCAGGGCGGCGATTCAATCCTAGCTATTCAGCTCGTGATTCAATGTAGAAAAGCAGGCATAATACTTACCGTCAAGGATATCATGCGGAGCAAGACTATTTCCTTCCTGGCCCTCACGGCGAAGGCTGTTGGGCCGAGCGGTCCCAGCCAAGGCGAAATTTTTGACGTCCCATTTCCCCTTTCACCAATTCAATCCATGTACTTCACAGAGCTAACAAAGGGCTCACTTGACCCGGAAGCAAATCGGTTCAACCAGAGTTTTTTACTTGCTGTGAACAGAATGGTCGATGCCTCAGCACTGGAAAAGGCAGTTCAGCAGGTTGTCGAGCATCATCCGATGCTGCGTGCCCGCTTTCGACAAAGCACGGCCGGGGTTTGGACGCAGGTTGTCTCGAGCCAGATAGCCGGAAGTTATCGCTTTAGGACTCACGATGTGGATACTCCTGAGGATGCTCGTAACATTTCGCGGATAGCTCAAGGGCATTTTGACATTCAGCACGGGCCTGTGTTTTCTGCGGATTTTTTTAACGTCACACCTGGATCGCAACAACTCTTGTTCCTGGCTGCTCATCATCTTGTGGTCGATCTGGTATCTTGGAGAACCATCATTCAACATCTGGATGATATCATCGGTTTGAGTTCCCAGCTGTCTCGCAACAAGCCACTCCCGTTCCACTCATGGGTGAAGGCACAGCAAGACTACAGCAGCCAGCATCTTGAACCGGAAACGTCACTTCTGCATGACGTTCCTCCAGCCGATTATCAATATTGGGGCATGCATGATAGGCCCAACCTGCGAGGGGACACGAATGAGGTGAGGTTTACCATCAACGAGGCTGAAACCGACCTCCTACTACGCGGCTGCCACCGGTCAATGAAGACCGAGGCTCTTGATGTATTGCTGGCCGCAGCGTTCTTCTCTTATTCTGAAACCTTCTTGAGATGCCCGCCAGCAATATTCAATGAAGGTCACGGACGAGAGCCGTGGAATGCCCAGATAGATATAACGGAGACAGTTGGCTGGTTCACAACAATGTTTCCGCTCCACGTCTCCACTGGTGAGGGTTTGGATTTGCTCAGTGCCGTCAGGCTATTGAAAGATCAACGACGATCTCTGCCGCGCAATGGATGGGCTTACTTCAACTCAGCAGTATCAAACGATGCAGGCAAAACTGCATTTAAGCACCATTGGCCTGTAGAGATTCTGTTCAACTATCTCGGTGTTTACCAGAGGGAGAAGCAGTCCGACAATATCTTCCAGATTCAGCCGTTTAATGACGGTGATGCCGGTCCCCAAATGAGCCGCTTTGCTCTGATTGAGATCAACGCCTTTGTTCTTGACGGCATAACAAACGTCACTATCGACTACAATCGCAATATGAAACATGTTGACACGATTGAGAAATGGGCCGCGTCTTATGCCAGGACATTGGTTAGCATGATTGGTGAACTTCAGGCAGCCAACGTGACCTTGACCCCGGGTGACTTCACATTGCTGTCAACGACGCACGAAGCCCTGCGGATATTCCAGAACGAAGTTTTGCCGACCATTACATCTGTCGATAATGTGGAAGACATTTTTGCCTGCTCTCCAATGCAGGAGGGAATCCTGCTCGGCCAGAACCGCATTCAAGGCGCATATAACATTGAGATGCTAATCGAGATCTCGACTGTTCAGGGAGCGGCAATTGACGCTGAGAAGCTAGCAACAGCCTGGCAAGCCGTCGTTTGTCGCCATGCAACTCTAAGGACACTATTTGTTCAAAACCTTTCAGTGAGGCCATATGACCAACTGGTCCTGAAGAACCATACCGCAAGAGTCTCGGTGCAGCACGACCAAGACGATGATTCGCTCTGCATGCTTCGGATGTCCAACTCCCTGGACTGCACCTCCGCCGAGCCACCGCATTGCATGAGCATAGTTCATACACGATCTGGGCGCACATTTTGTAAGCTCGAAATGAGCCATGCCCTTGTTGATGGAACATCTACGACTGTACTTGTTTCAGAGTGGGTAAATGCTTACTTGGATAAACTTTCTGAACTACCCGCCCCGGTGTACAGCGAGTACATTGCACATATTCTATCTCAACCGATGGATACTGCCAAAGAGTACTGGATCAAGTATCTTGCAGATGCACGTCCATGCTGCTTCCCAGCGTTGACTGACCATGACATGGAACCAAAACGTCTGCTGCACGAGATTGAATTGGAGATGCCCAGTGCTACCAAAGTACGCAACTTCTGTCAACAAAACAACGTCACACTGGCTAGCATCTTCCGGCTGGCTTGGGCAAAGGTGCTCAAGGCTTATACTGGAGAGGAACGAGTGTGCTTTGGATACCTGGCTTCCGGCAGGGAAATCCCAATTTTGGGTATGGAGGGTGCAATTGGAGCATATATTAACATGCTTGTCTGTTCCGTCCACTTCGGCCTCATCGACAACCAAAGTGTAGTTGGCAGCTTGGAGGTACTTCAAGACGAGTACTTGAAGTCTCTCCAATTTCAGCATATTGGACTGGCCCAGATACAGCGTGAACTCAAACTGGCCGGCCAGGCATTGTTCAACACTGTCTTGAGTTACCAGAGGCGGTCCCATGTCAACTTCAGCATCGGTGACATTCAAATCCGATCCTTGGATGGCCTCGATCCTACCGAGTACGATATTTCCGTCAACATTTCCGACAGTGAAGACGGTCTTTTTGTGCACATGAACTATCTAACCAGCAGACTCTGTGACAACCAAGCATCCAACGTGGCGAGGTCGCTATCCAATGCTTTGACGTCAATCCTGGAAGCACCACATGCAAATGTTTCGTCTCTGAATTTGCACAGCGTTGAGGATACTAATCAGATTGCACTGTGGAATTCAGAGTGTACTGCAACCATCGACATTTCTGTTCATGAAGTTTTCGCCCGCCTTGCCAAGGACAGCCCTTCTGCGACTGCTATTGACTCATTCGAGGGAACAATGACATACAGCGACCTAGACAATAAGAGCAGTCAGCTTGCAAATGAAATTGTCTCCATTGGAGCCACCATTGACACGCTCATCCCGATTGCTTTCGAAAAGAGTCCTTGGGCCATTGTGGCGATGTTGGGTGTCATGAAGGCAGGGGCAGGTTTCGTCCCTTTGGATACGTCGCATCCGGATGAACGATTGAGAGCAATCATTTCGAAGACATCCAGTCAGTTTATGATCTCATCAGAGGCAGCCACACGGCGCATGCAGAGCTTAACTACGAATGTCCTAACCGTGTCAGCGGGATCATCGATCTGGTCTCGGAGGTCAACTGCATCGATGAAGACCACTTCAGCGTCCGCAAATCCAGCCTATGCCATGTTCACATCCGGTTCGACGGGTTTGCCCAAGGGCGTTGTTCTCTCACACCAAGCAGTTAGCAGCAGCATCTTTGATCACGGCGCCAAGGTCGGATGCAGTGCCGCCACCCGCATGTATCAATTCTCCGCATACACGTTTGACGCCTGCATTTTCGAGATATTTACAACCCTGACTCACGGTGGATGTGTATGCGTCCCATCTGAAACCGAAAAAATGAATGATATTGCCGGCTTCATTACCCGGAAGCAGGTGAATACGGCTTTTATGACTCCGTCCCTAGTTCGTATCCTTACGCCAGAGCAAGTTCCAACACTAAGAACTCTCGTCCTCGGTGGCGAGGCTCTTGGTCAGGACAATATCGAGACCTGGGCCACCAAGGTCAGGCTCATGAATGGCTACGGTCCGACGGAGACCTGCGTGTTTGCAGTGATGAAGAGATTTGAGGAGCCGCAGGATCGCCATGACATTTTAGGCACAGGCGTGGGCTCTCAAATATGGATCGTAAGTCTCGACGATCCTGGCCAGCTTGCGCCTATAGGAGCAGTGGGATTACTGCATCTGTCGGGCCCCTCCCTTGCAGTTGGATATTTGCATGACCAGGCTAAGACGGAGAGTGTTTTCATTGACAATCCAGCGTTCTTACTTGGCTCCGATAGGTGGCCACGCAGAGCTTACAACACTGGCGACTTGGTTCGTTACAATTCGGACGGCACTATAGCTTATCTTGGCCGACACGACCAGCAGATCAAACTGCGCGGCCAAAGAATTGAACTGGGTGAGATAGAGCATCACGTCAGAGCCAATTTTCCCCAGGCATCGCAAGTAAGCGTCGACGTGGTGATTCCACTGGGAAATGACGAACGAGCCACTATTGCTGTCTTTTTCCGCATTGCTCGTCAACCAGAATCCAATACGACGTTCCATACGCTTCCCAGAACCTTACTTGGGGATGCCGCTCAACTGCAAAGAACCCTTGAAACTCTACTTCCACCGTACGAAGTGCCGTCCCTGTACATTCCTGTGGGCATGATGCCTAGAACAACAGCGGGCAAACTCGACCGCAAGGCACTTCGCGAGGCGGTTGCGCACATGTCCGAAGAAGAATTAGACGCATTTGCGCTCGTCGAAGAATCAAAGCAGCCGCTGATCACGGCAAGCGAGAAGGCACTTGGACTGCTGTGGGCCGAGGTGCTGAAAATTCCCGTGTCTCGTATCGGTCGACATGACGGTTTCTTTCGAATGGGCGGTGATTCCATCGCCGCCATGAAACTCTCAGCAAAGTCTTCCCCGGGGATTTCGTTGTCGGTTTCGGATATTTTTGAGCACGCCGCTCTGTCAGACATGGCACTTGCAGCAAACAGGAACAATTCCATTGTTGACGACATCGACAACATAGAGCCATTTGAGCTTGTCACCAACGGCATGTCCGATGATATGCTGCAGTCATTGGCATCTAAGTGCAATGTGTCTGTGGAACAAATCGCGGATGCCTATCCGTGCACAGTGCTCCAAGAGAGCCTCATGGTTCTCTCCATGGTTCAATCCGGGGCATACGTGGCACGAAAGGCGTTCAAGCTTCCCGCAACGATCGACGTTGCCCAATTTAGGACTGCCTGGGAAAGAACAATTCTCAGCAATCCCATATTACGAACGACAATCGTGCAGCTTCATTCTGGGCGTGCTTTGCAAGTCGTACTTGAGCACAATGTGCCCTGGAGAAGTGCCGCGACGCTACAGCAGTACATGGAGGATGACACTGCGGACGAGCTGGAATTTGGTAAACCACTCTCTCGTTATGCCATCACAGCAGATGGCCACTTTATCTGGACCGCTCACCATTCTATATACGATGGCTGGTCAGTCCCTCTCATACTCGAACAGGTCCGTTCATATTATCAAGCCGACAGTGCACCCACGACGCCTGGTTTTAACACGTTTGTCAAATACCTCTCCACTCTGAATTCGGCGGAGTCGGGTGCGTACTGGGAACGCTATCTTGCTGAAGGTAAACCTGCAACGTTCCCTGAGCCTCTACCAGCTACACGGTTGATCCAAGTGGACCAGATAGAAAAACGTAGCATAACCATCAGCCGTCCAACTGGTTCGGATATTCCGATGGCGACAATTCTGAGGGCCGCTTGGGCTTTTGTCCTCGCTCGGCATTCGGACGCGTGCGACGTTGTGTTCGGGATGACAATGTCCGGCCGCAACTGCCCCCTTCGAGACATTGGCATGATTCTGGGTCCAACAATCACCACCGTACCCGTGCGAGTTCTGGTTCCAACCGACGGCACAGTGTATGGCTTCCTGGAGGCAGTCCAACAGCAAGCTGCGGAGATGATTCCATTCGAACATTTTGGTCTCCAGAATATTGCAAATATCAGTGAGGACATGGCACAAGCTGTCAAGTTTCAAAATCTCTTGGTCATTCAGCCAAGGGCGCAGTTCGATGCGGATCACGACGAGATACTTGGGGCTGAACAGATCTCGGCGCCGCTCACAAATTTTGACACGTACCCGTTAGTTACAGAATGCCGCCTGAGCAAAATGGAGGTGCAACTAGAGGCAAGATTCGACATGACCATTATCTCTCGTGAACAAACAGAGAGGCTGCTCAGGAATTTCGAACAAGCCTTGCACAGCTTCAACGGGGCAACTCCAGGAACCATGATGGAAGAAATATCCATGATCGCCGCTGCCGATCTTGCGAATATCATGACATGGAATGAGACATACCCAGCTGCCTTGGATACAACAGTGCCCGATGTTTTTGCGCAACAGGTCAAGCTTCGACCCGATGTACTTGCTGTGGACGCCTGGGATGGTACATTCACCTACGCCGAACTGGATGTGCTCTCGGCCACCTTTGCTCGACACCTCGTGAAGGAAATGGGCGTTGGCCCCGAGGTCCTTGTTCCGCTTTGCTTCGAAAAGTCCAGGTGGGCCATCGTCACGCAACTATCTGTCATGAAGGCAGGTGGTGCCATTGTGAACCTCGATCCAGCACACCCGTCGACTCGACTCGAACATATCCTCCAAGACGCTCGCGCCACGATCCTTTTAGTTTCGGCTCCATTGTACGAAAAGTTCAAAGGAGTTCATGGACTAGACCCCATCGCCATTGACGAGTCGTTTTACCGCCGGCTGGAGTCGCGGCAAGAATTCATATTGCCGGAAATCGATCCCTCGTCCGCTGCCTATGTCCTCTTCACGAGCGGATCCACAGGTCGTCCCAAGGGCATCGTCGTGGAGCATCGCAATTTGTGCTCGAGCTCTCATGCGCACGGCGAAGCGTGGGACATTGGTCCAAATACGCGTCTGCTCCAGTTCGCAGCGTACACCTTTGACGTCAGTTGCGCCGACATCTTCACCACGATCCAAAGAGGAGGTTGCATCTGCGTCCCTTCCGATGACGACCGACTCAACAATCTCTCCGGTGCCATCAACCGATTCCGATGCAATTGGGCGTTTCTCACGCCCACTGTGGCCTCGCTCTTGCCAGCCCAAGGCATTCCGAGTCTCCGGAAGCTCATTCTCGGCGGAGAGGCCAGCACAAGGGACACAGTTGCTAAGTGGCACCGCGTTTTGGATCTGATCATCTGCTATGGGCCGGCCGAGTGCTCCATATACTGTTCCGGAACACCACCTGCCACGGAGATGAGCGACCCCGGCGACCTCGGCCAGCCCCTCGGCGCGTTGTACTGGGTCGTCGATGCCTCGGACCATAATCGCCTGGCTCCCGTCGGCTGCACGGGCGAGCTGTTGCTTGAGGGCCCAACGGTGGCCCGTGGCTATCTTCACGACGCGGAGAAGACGGCACAGGCGTTTGTCCATAACCCGGCATTCATCCGCGATCCGGTCTGGGCGGACCCGGGCACCGCAGATCGACCCCGCCGTTTCTATCGCACCGGCGACCTGGTCCGCCTGAACAAAGACGGAAGCATTCACTTTGTCGGCCGCAAGGACACTCAAGTCAAGGTTCGCGGCCAGCGAGTCGAGCTCGGGGAGATTGAGCATGCCATTCGTGCCCGCATGCCCAACCTGAGCCACGTCACCGTTGATGCCGTCAGTTTGCAGTGCCTCGATATGAAACAGATGGTGGTCGCATTCCTCCACATAGGGGGCGACGGTCACTGCCCAGATGAAGTGCATCCGTTGAACGAAAATTTCAGGGTAGACCTGAGGAAGCTACAAGTTTCGCTTGCCGAAGCGCTTCCAAGCCAAATGCTCCCGAATCTATTCATCCCCCTGGCCCATGTTCCACTGACGGCAAACGGAAAGGCTGACCGGCGCTGGCTGCGCGACATGGTGACGGGCTTGAGCCGCGAGCAGGTGCTGGAGTATGGGCTGGAGTCATCAGAAAAGCAAACTCCCAAAACGGCCATGGAATTTTCCCTGCGAGATCTCTGGTCTCGCGCCCTGAGCATCGAACCCGGGAGCATCGGCGTTGGGGACCATTTTTTCCGTATTGGCGGCGATTCGATCATCGCCATGCAGATCGTCGGCATGGCCAGCGAGAACAAAATTCCCCTCTCCGTCCGAGACTTCTTCAGCCATCCCACGCTCACCGACATGGCGACTGCGCTGGAGGGCCGAGCTAATGTTGTGCCACGGGGCCCGTCAGAGTACGAGCCGTTTTCTCTCATCGACGAACCTCGAACGAAAGCGGTCCGGAATATGGCAACGCAAATCAAGACATCCGAGTCCAACATAGCCGACATTCTTCCCGCAACAGACTTCCAAACGACCGCCGTAGCACACGCGCTGATGCGGACACGCGGGCTTCGAAACTACTTGTGGCTAGACGGCACGGGGGACCTCGACATCTCGACGGCCGAAAAGGCGTTGGGGGTATTTGTGGCAGGAAACGAGATTCTTCGAACGGTATTCGCTCCACACGAGGATACCATGGTTCAGGTTGTGCTGAAGGAGATCCCCTATCATGTTGAGTGTCACCTGATAAGCACCGACTTGGCTGCATTTACCGACGGAATCTGCCGGATGGACATGGCGCTGCCGACGAGGATCAGCGATCCTCTGCTCAAGTTCATTATCATCAAGGGTCCCGACCGTCGCCATAGAATCATGCTGCGGCTCTCGCACGCGCAGTATGATGGGCTGAGCTTGCCCATGCTCTGGGACTCGCTGGCTGCCACGCTCGAAGGCCGTCTCAACACCAGACTCACCAGACCAATGTCGGCTTACATGCATGCAGTGGCATCGTTGAACCGTGACGAGGCGCTGGACTACTGGCGCACCCTGCTTCAAGGGTCTAGCATGACGACGCTTGTGTCGCGCAGCAAGCCGTCCTACGGCAACGTGTACGATACCTACGTCCGCCGCACCATATCTCGTCCCTCGGTAGAGAAGCACGGGACGACGTTTGCGACGGTGCTGAAAGCTGCCTGGTCCCTGGTCCTCGCAGGCCGCACCTCCACTCCCGACGTCACCTTTGGCCATGTCGTATCCGGCCGCGCCCTCGAAGGCGTGTCCGCCGTCGCGGGTGCCTGCATCAACGTCGTTCCGGTGCGCGTCAAGCTCGCGTCTCCAGACCTCAGCGTCTCGGAGCTACTGCGGGCGGTCCATGGGCAACACGGGGCGGGCCTACCGTACGAGGCCGCCGTGGGTAGCCGGACCATTGTCCGGCAGTGTGCGCCGGCGTGGCCGCCGCATACTCGCTTCAGCAGCATCGTGCAGCACCAGAATATCGAAGAGACAAACCGGACGACGGTGGGCGGGGTCGATTACGAGGTCGGGTTCTTTTGTCCCCAAGCGGACGAAGCTGACGTCGCGATCAAGACGACGCCTCTCAATGACGGAACGATGGACTTGCTACTCATCTGCTCCTCCAAGGGTGTGGGCAGGGCGATGGGCGAGTCACTGGCCGACCTGCTCTGCGACAGCATCCGAGAGATATGTGCGCGACCCGAGTCCAGCGTCGAGGCGTTGCTGGAGGAGCTGCCATTCAGCTCGATGACGGAAAAGGAGAGGCATGACAACGGGCGGCATGCAAGTGCTGGTGCCAAGAGATATTTCGTCGAGCGGAAGAACGGAAACGTCAACGGGCACGCCAACTGGCACGCTGCCAAGAGGTTGACGAATGGGAGGCTTCCGAGACACAATCTGCTGGCGAACGCTGTCGCGGCCAAGTGGACGGAGGTGCTCCGGCTGCCGACGGAGGCGGCCGCCAAGCTGGACGACGATTCCGATTTCTTCGAGGCCGGTGGTGACCTGGTGTCTGCCGCGCTCTTGTCGGCAAAGTTCCAGATCGAGGACATGGGTGCGCTCGAGGTAGAGAGCATCATCGACGGATCAAGGCTTGGAGAGATGGTGGAGGCTCTGGGTAGAAGAGCCGAGCAGTGCCACGACAGCAGCGCCGATTGTGCATGATTGGTCTGGCTCCTTCATCATTCATGACGCATCGCACGCGGATATGAATACGGCACTGAGGTTATGGGGGATGCATCTCGCGTCATATACGGTGTCGATGTGTGAAAGGCGCATCACTCGCCAGCATTCGCCGCGGTTCTGGTCGTGTCGTTTTAGAAAACCGACCTGTGCCGGTAGGGTTCGTAGGCTGATGGGACAGTCGCAAGAAGCTCATGAGCTCGCCACAGTCTTTCTCTGCTCGACGAGCCAGTACGGGTCCCAACATGCAGAAATGCCGCAAATGAACGGTTCCGATACATGTAAGTGCCATGCTCAAGACACGAGCCAAAAATAACATGGGCCATTGCGAGGCATGAAGTCTCCAGTGGGCCGCGCCTTCAGGGGTGGTTCAGATTATCTATCAAGGTGTGATGATCTATTTATGTTTTACTCGAGAGTGTACGCGTGCTATTCTTATCCTTGTCGGTGTTGAATCATCGACAGCCTTGCCTTGTCACAGCCAACCAATGATGGTCAGAAGTAGGCGTGGAGGTAGGTGTGACGAACTCCTGGCTCGTGCCGGTATCGTCCATCCACTGACTTTTTGATAGGAGCCCTTCTATGGGCCTTTTGTTTCTATTTCTATTTTCGTGTGCGTGCATGAAAAGTCATGTCGTCTTATGCATGAGCACGTATATGCCCGAAGATGCGTCATATCGGAATATGACGCCGGCAAGTGAAGAGCCCTGCATCGACGTGCTTGTATCTACCAGCAACCGCCAACTACCGGGACCAATACGTTGACGAGAGTCATCGAATACCGTACCCCTTTATGCAATGTCTACGAACCATGCGTTCCGGCACATGTGCGAGCTCAGCAGGAGCAAGAACCGCAAACGCACACATCGACACGGAATAGCATGGCATGCGCCCAAGGCGAACTGTGTGCGGTACGCGGTGCGGAGGGCCCATGTTTACCCCTGTCAGGTATCCGCACACTCATCCGGGATGCTATTTTAAGCATTCGACACTGCGTCATCGTCATGCCGCATGCACATGCAAGGAATAGTGATTGTACGTCATAGGACCAGGATGGCACGTCTCGAGTGTTATACGGAGTACAACCACTTACTTACATGCACGTCTCTAGGTTCCTCACGGAGGACGGAGGAGTACGGCCGGGCATACGCCAGTGAAGCAGCCGTGGCTTGCAACCGGCATTCCAGCGTCCTGCGTCTAACCAGACGACCGTACCCGGGGCCCAGCGCACCAATACCAAATCCCCGTTCCAGCCGACCTACCGTGTCGTACCGCACTCGCCTCCCCTACAAGCATGAGCAAGCACCTAGCACGACGAGCACTTATCTGCTCACAATTCCCCCTACGGCAGATCTACCAAGCTTCCGTGTCCTGTTTGCAGGACGGGAGCGTAGTGGGAGCGGATCCTCTGGACCGCTCGAGCTAGCATGGAATCCATTCACTAGGTACGGACTAGTCGCCTCCTCCACGAACCATCGGCTTGTTAAAGTTTGGACCCTTGACTCGTCAACGGCAGTGGTTGGTGGAAGGGAGGGCCGAGGGGGGGCAACGGCCTTCATACCGTTTGCATCCACGATCCTGGGTGGATCGGGCCAGCACTCGGAACCATCCAATGTCCATTCAGCTGCGAGCCAAATCGTATTCGTATCGTCATATCATCATGGAGCCGGCTTTCTCCCTCTCAGCTGGAACGTACCAAGTACTTGGTAGCGCTGGGCGGCAGCGGCGTGCGAGATCGGTTGGAATTAGCGGCGGCAACCTTGGCAAGGTTGTGTTCATGTGGTGAGCAGGTGCACAAGCATGTCGACACCTGCTTTGGTCGGAAGCCGTTTGGCAGTCCGATGCCGGCGAGCAGCTGGTCTCGTAGCTCTACCGAGAAGCAGCACTAGCACCACAGCCAACCGCCGCACTCTCGCCGTTGCGGGTGCGTTAAAAGGGGGCCATCTCCCGTCACGGCAACGGCGAAAGGGGCAGATGCGTGTGCATATCCGGACAAGGTCGAAGAAGCTTCGTTCGCCAGCAGAGATGCGTGGAATCGTCGGTGCCCTCCTCCTTTCTTTCCTTCCTCGTCTCGTCGATGCTGCTCCCTCGCATTGCGGAAGCAGGAGTGTTCCTGCGGTCGAACTGAGGACGGATTACGACGTCATCGTCGTCGGCGGTGGTCCTTCCGGGCTCGCCGCCCTCAGCGCCCTCGGCCGCGTTCGCCGTCGAGCGCTGCTCGTCGATTCGGGCGAATACCGCAACGCGCCGACCCGGCACATGCACGACGTGCCCGGATTTGACGGTCAGCACCTCCGCGGCGTTCCCTGCCCCTTCCTCGCGTCCTTTGCCGCTCCCTCGGAGTGCCGTGACTTCGGCCCTGACACACGCTTCCTCCAGGAATCCCGCCGGCCCTCTACCGCTGGGCGGCGATGCAGCAGATATCCCACTACGAGACGGCCCACGCCATCAACGGCACCGTCACCCACGTCGATGCCGAGTCGAACAAGGGATGTTCCTACTTCACCGTCACCATGGACATCCGAAACGGCACCATCACGTCGAAAACGGCGCGCAAGGTGATCCTCGGCACCGGCTTGCGCGACCTTCTCCCCGACACGCCGGGGCTCCGGGAGAGCTTCGGCCAGGGCATCTACTGGTGCCCCTGGTGCGACGGCATGGAGCATGCCGATCAGTCCATGGGTGTGCTCGGCTCCTTCGAAAAGGCCGTCGTCGCCGTGGCCGAGATCATCACGCTCAACACGGACGTCGTCGTCCTGGCCAACGGCACCGTCACCAACGAAGCTCGAGCGAAAGCCGAAGAGGAGTTTGCTCCAAACTCGGAGGCCTACCTCGGGGACCACGGTGTCCGCGTCGACAACCGCACCATCTCCCGCATCGTGCGGCTCAAGCACGGCGCCGACGAGAAACGGTCCACGCGGCCGACGGCGCCGGAGCATGACCTTTTCCGCATCGATTTCGACGACGGCAGCAGCATCGAGCGCCAGGTTCTCTTCGCCAACTACCCCAGCGAGCAGCAATCCGCCGTCGGGCAGCAGGCCGGCGTCGACATGCGCGCCGGCAGGATGGCTGTCGACAGCAACATGCTCACTAGCATCCCCGGCATCTACGCCGTCGGGGACGCCAACTCGGACAACAGCACCAACGTCCTACATGCCCTGTACACGGGCAAGAGGGCCGTCGTTCATCTCCATGGTACGTCATCCGCCGGCGCTCTGCCGTGGCCGTCCCCCCCGTCCCGGAGCTGATTCGTCCTCGTGCCACCAGTCGATTTGGAAAGGGAGCTGAGCGGCACTCTGAGGAAGCGTTCCTCGCAATCGGATGCCGAGGAGATGCGAAAGATTTGGGCGAGGGTCAACGGCGAGCCCGGCCAGCCGCTATACGCGGGCGAGTACCGATAGGCAACCGTATCCTCGATACGCATGCCGCATGATATAATCCGCGGGGCCGGCCGCCTCTCCTCTCAACCCGTCACCGGCTCTGCATCTGCGTCGACGAGGCGGCTCCGTGCCGTGGGAAGCATGGGATACCCAGAGTGGTTCATCCCTGCACGACGGCAACATCATCTCGCCACCGTCCACATGTCGATGGACGTCCTCTGTCGGTTGAAGAATCCTTTGCGGCACACCCGTACGCCCATTGCTCTCGAAGCAGGGCGTCCCTGACGCGCATGTGCCGTTCAAGCATATGCTCCACGAGTGCCATGGGGCTAATCACTCTGCATGCGTTGCCTGTGACGATGCTCATGAAGGATGAGAGACTTGCCGAGATCGGCTTACCAACGTGGGCAAGTTACGGGAGATGATAAATCGTCGGTTCATCGCGCGGGCCAGTTCATCGCAAGTGAAACCGGAACGAGTCGTTCGATGACTGTCCATGAGCATGAGGCCGATGGTGCGCCAGAACTGGACCATTGTGTATACTATTCGTCAGGCACTGGATGCACCATTTCACGCAAAACACGCATGGCCCATACGCGACTAATTTCTATCCCATTTTGCATACAATATTCCTGTGTAATTGCACCTTCCATTCCCAATGCAAGCCATTCACACAGCATGGACCAAATTCTTCGGAATGATTCAGTTCTCGATTTATCCAAGTAATATACTTGCAACACCAGTTGAGAACCCTACTTTCCCGTACATGAGTATAGAGTATACATTTTTCTTTTCACGTCAATGCTCCCCGCAGCTATTCGCTTCTTAGATTGAAGCTCATTCCGATTGCTGCCTGCCTTGATTTGTTTGCTGCTGCAAGCATTGTTGGGAGCCTTGTCGAACCTATCGAAACAGCCACTACAATGACAAACGTTGCTAGCGAAATGATGCATCTCAAACTTATGGACAATATGCTCCTTTTTGCTAGCTTAAAGAAAGCTGTCTGTTCCTGCCGATTATTTCCAAGCAGGAGGCCAAAAACCTTCAAGGAACGTGCGCCAACTCTACAACTAGTAGGCGGCCCATGTCAATGCTCTTTGCGAAGCGCAAGCCATATCAAAATGCTGGTACTTGCCGATGCTGCATGAAAGATTCGGGTTTCAAAGTGCATCGCCCTTGGCACAAATTTGCGTGAGTAATCCTGTTTAACGTTATACAGATACATATGAGGCATATCAAAGTTTCACGCATAGCACAGGGCCATCATACAATGGTCGGGGGGTTGAAGATGATACATTGAGGGGAGTCGCCTTTGGTCATCTTTTGGACAGGTCGAGGCTATTTTTCATGGCCAGTCCACGGCGCAGTAAGTGCATATACAGGAGGCATGGCATGAAATGATGGTAATTTATCACTCCAACTACAGTATTGTACAAGTAAGAAGCAAGCACTTGCGTATCACAGGACACCGCGGGACGTACAACACGAGTCGAGTGAGAAACAATTCGACAAGTACGGAGTAATTACGATGTGTCCACGGACGTGGACATGTCATACTTGTACTTGTACTGTACACCTACGGAGTGTTAATACGTGCCAGTACCCGGTACAGATATAGCACTTTCGCATATAAGCAAGATGGGACCTACATGTAAGTAAGTACTGTAGAATTTCGTCCATAATACCAGAAGGAGAGTACCTGGTAATGCTTACAAGTACTGTTTAACAAGGACTCCACACCTCGACATTATCGTGGGCTCTCCCAATTATTACGTCGTAGTTTGCGTACAGTAATATTCGTTTATATTCTGCAGCATACTTGTACGTAATGCAAGTACTTGTACACCTATATGTAAAGAGTAAGTTTACCAACAGCAACGTTCCAAAGCAGTACAGAAGATGATTTCTCATTGCATTTCTACTATATTACATCATTTAATACTAGTCTCTCTCTCTTTTGCTGTTTCATCACACTAACGATTTCCTTCGCTACGCAAAGTCACTGCTGAACCGTCTGTCATTTTCCGACATGAAGTTCGCAGCTGCCAGGGTCTTCATAGCGATAGCTACTGCTAGAATTGACTCTAGGTATTAATACAATATTGTTCAGGCTGCAATATCCGGAATCGTCTACAACATGGCAAGCTTCTCTCGCTCAATTATCACCTACCAATTCCCTTAAACAACACTGTCCTTCATCAAGGCTTGGAGAAATTTTCGGTTCGACAATGGTCGCCGAGGTAACGCTTGCATCACTGAATTTATATTTGCACCGGACGCTCCAGCTCTTCCGGAAGCACGCAACCTGCCTCAAGTATCTGCAGTTTTATTCAGTTGTTCCGGAGAGCCGTCGAGGAGAATGGCTGGAAACAAGAATTGGTACGATGAATATTGCATATGCATTACTCCGTACTTTGAGCATTTGTCCGCGCTGCGGACCACATGCGGATATTGGTAATAGCAGGTATGTTAAGGCACTAAACGTAAGCAAGTCACAAGACACCACGGCGAACAGCACGAGTCGAGGACTTGTACGTAATTCGACAAGTGCTGAGGAGCATATTACTTAAGTACACTTACTTGTACGGACGAGTATGATATGAAAGCCTGCTTACTTATACTCACTTGCACGCCTACACTTACTTGCAAGCTGGAACTCCGTACAGCTATAGCACTTTCTCCCAAGCACTTGTGCAAGTTCATGTACTTACATGTAAGTAAGTATGTTCATTAGCATGGGCCATTACCCTCATGTGGACTGTTCTAGATTCTTGCAAGTAATATTTGTTCTGCTTCTGCAAACAAATACGAGTCCAAGTATGGAGCAAGGAGTGCAGTGCTTGGCAAACCATCGCAGGTCACGGAGTAGGGAGAACTGAGCGAAGACCCCCGTGGCTTCAGTTGATAGTGGCAAAACCGCCGTGGGCACCATGGGCGTTCACAGCCGCAGCATCGAATTGGGTGTTTGGAAGAGCATGGACGAATACCATGAGGCACTCACCAGCCTTTCGACGACTCAATACCGCGGATACAGGGACACTGTCGTCCTCAACGCAGCCTTCTTTGCAACGTACAAGTCGATCAAGAATGTTCAAGAAAAGCTTCGTCGACTGACCAATCTCACCGTCGGGGAAATCGGTCAACTGTTGGCGATCATTGGGGACTTTGAGGAACCAGGTCGCAAACTAGTGGAATTTCTGAAGCAGCACAAGGGGGATTTCGTGAACAATGGTGCTTGTACGGACACGACTGAATGGCTTTCGCAAATCGAGGGAGAGTCAAATCGCATCATGGAAGATGTTGCCGAGAAATCACCTTCGAGATTCCATGAGGCATTCCGTGGCGCGTACAAATCGTTGGGGATGAGCCTTGCGGAGAGCCGCAACATTACCTGGACGGAATGTTTCGGCCCCCCGGATCAGGATAATTAGTAAACACCGTCGTCGTCACTACTATCCTCGATGCTAGCTCCTGAAACAATCTCCCGCTCGCTCGGCAGAAAACGGTTCGATCAATGGACAATGGTGAAGTGCAAGATTGCGTCGGCATCAAGACTTGCGGCGCACAGTGCATGCACTGTACGAAACCTCGGCAGCGCTGTCAATCTACAGTGGGCGTAGGGCATGCTCTAGGTGGAGGGGGCAACCAGGATGCTAACACAAGGCACTGCCGCCCGCCTGCCGCCCACCTGCGGTACGCTGTAGGGACCACAGTGCACACCTACGATACAGTGCACACTGACTTACGACACTGTACGCTCGGAATACGCACGCCCGCCTGGTCTTCACCATTCAACTCCTCGCTCGGACTCGCTGCATGTCCTCTTCGTTCCTCCTACACCCTTCCGTCCGTGGCCAACGATGAAGCAGCCTCTCGCCTCCGCCGCAACGGCCCTCCTGGCCCTCCTCCACGTCTACATCATGGTGCTCGAAATGTTCCTCTGGACGACGACGACGGGCCGTCGGGCCTTTGGGCTGACGCGGCAGATGGCGGACCAGACGCGCGTGCTCGCCGCCAACCAGGGCCTCTACAACGGCATCCTCGCCGCCGGTCTCGTCTGGGGCCTCGTCCATCCCGTCGCCGAGTTTGCCGTCCAGGTACGGCTCTTCTTCCTCGGCAGCGTCGTCGTCGCCGGCCTGTACGGTGGCGCGACGGCCTCGAGGACCATCTGGGTCGTCCAGATGCTTCCGGCCCTCTTGGCCTTGGCCCTCGTCCACTGGGAGCTGTGATTTCGGGAGAAGCCGCCGGCAGCTGTGATGCCCGGAGTGTGATGCCCGGAGAGGCAAAGCCGTCATCGCAGCCGAGCCTCCCATGGGCCGACGACCGGTACGACGAAACGGTGACGGGTACGACGACGTCGACGACGGTGACTAGGGTGACGACGACGACGGTGATGGCGACGATGGTGACTACGACGACGATGGCGGCCAAGGTCCGGTCTGGAGCACCGCTTGTATGTAGAGATTGCCGCTTTCGCTGGCCCCATGTGCCGAATCAAACAGGGCAACGGGCCCAATACTTGTCTGTTTGCTCGGTCCATCATTCGTCTCAAGGTACTCTGTTCTCGAGACCGTGTGACGCTCGTGAGGATGGATGCACTGATGACGGCCGCGGCGTTGCATCGTGACACCTGTTCCGTAAGCATGTGACAAGTGTCCGAGCCCGAATCCATGCACCGTCCGCCCACGGCGACATGCTCGTCATCGTACGCCTCCGAGCACGGCTCCGCGGCAGACGGCCCTTTCATCTTCCGGCCGGCGCGACGAGAGCGTCGAACCTTACTCGGAGGCCTCTCTGCACTCCTCCAGCCGCCGCCTCTGCCTCCCCTCTCCGTCAAAGTTGTCCTCGTCAAGCCAGGCTTCGAACCCTCTCCTCGCACGAGGCCATTCGGCATCCGTGATGCTAAAGTAGGCCGTGTCCCTCTCGCGGCCCTTGACCACCATGTGCTTCCTGTCGCCGCATGGCTCGTCAGCATCCGACGGGGTCTGGGGCGACGACGGCATAAACGTCGAGGCTGGCGTACCGGAACACGCCCTCAAACGCGAACCCCAAGCGCTTCGCTGCTCGGAGACTCCTCTCGTTCAACGCATTCGCCTTCCACTCGACGCGCAGGTAGCCGAGCGCAAAGGCGGTGCCGACCATCAGGGCGTAGGCCTCGGTGCCGGCCTTGCTGGCCCGGATGGCGTCGCCCAGGATGACGGAGCCGATCTCGATCCTCCTGTGCGAGGGCACCACGCTCAGGAACGACATGATGCCGACGGCCTCTCCCGTCGTCTCCTCGTCCGCGGCCGCAGGACCGTTGGCCGTCTTGACGACGGCGTAGAATTGGGGATCCCGAGACACGCTCCAGGTGGCCACCGAGCCGTCACAGGCTTGCCTGTCAGCCCAACCGGCCGAGAGCATATAAGTCCAGCGCCACATGTTGTCCTCGCCGCCGAGATGCTCGTACAGCGCGGGTGCGTGCAAGGTCGAGAGCGGGACGAGCGAAACGAACTTTCCGTCGACGCGGGCGTGAGGCGGGTAGACGGCTTCCCCGGGAGGCACGGGCGGTCCGAGAGGTCCGTCGAGATGGTGGCCCATGATAGGGTCCTTGGAGCCGGCCGGTGAGGACTCTGCCGCGGACGCCAGGGTGGCAGGGGATGCGAAGCGGCTGGACAGTTGTGAGTGCGGAGGCCGAGAGGAGGGCGACGAGGTCATCGGCGTGACGAATACACACGGTGCACACAGTCCTTGTGCACTGTGCTCGATGCCACGACTTCACCCAACATGACACGCGCCAGGATCGAAGCTCACGCCGCGTCCACGGCCGTCACGGACACGGCGGCAGCGCATCGAGTCGAGGGAAAATAAAGCGATTCGTCGCCGTCGAATGATGAGGCGGAACAATAAACCTGCACTAAATATGACCCAAATGCGAATACATGCACATCGGAGCGGCTGCCTCGCTACGCACGCAATGCCCAGCATCCACCCCCCCTCCTTCCCCTTCTATACCACGGCCCATGCGAAAGAAGAAAAGAAGAAGAAGAAAAAAGTGCAAAAAATCACCGATGCGCCGTCTCCGTTGCCGTCTAGTGAAGCGGAGCGCCCGTGGCGTGCCGGGCGCTATGGTACAGTAATAATGCACGCGGTCCCGCGTCCCGCTCGTCGTCGTCTAGTATATGAAGGAGGCGACAAAGACGAGCGTCGTGTAGAGCGTCATGAGCGTCATCTCCATCTCGAACCAGGCGGCCTGGCCGCCAAAGGCAATCTCCTTGCTCTTCTCGGTCGGGTGTGCCACCATGGTCTTGGGGTCGCGCTCGAGCAGCTGCTCGCGCTCGGGCATCATGGGCGGGTCGATGGCGTACGACACGGGGGTCCAGAGCGAGGTGCAGAGGAAGAGAAAGGTCAGGGGCGGCCAGAAGGCGTGGGTCAGGAGGCACAGGAGGATGTCCTGCGTCGACTCGCCGAGGACGAAGCAGCGGTACGACGTCATGGCGACGGCGACGAGCGTCATGTAGACAAAGGCAAAGTGGAAGAGGGCCATGTAGTGGACGAGGATGGCCCAGAGGCGGCGCGGCATCGACTTCTTGAGCAGCGGGTCGCGCTCGTTGAGGGCCGAGGCCTGGGAGCCCGTCGGCTTGAAGGCCTGCTGCTGGCCGCCGAGCCACTTGGGCAGGACGAAGGAGCGGACGAGGCTGAGGGCGATGTAGGGCGACATCCAGAGCTGGTAGCGGGCGTCGCGCTGGCCGCTGTGGTAGCCGCCGGGGATGAAGAGGACGAACTCGCAGAGGCGGTTGGAGATGAAGGAGGCGAAGCAGACGCGGATGAGCCAGCGCAGCTGCTCGTCGGTGGCGTAGGCGACGAGGCGCTTGCCCATGAGGATGATGACGGGGATGGCGAAGATGGAGATGGAGACGAGAATCGAGTAGAGGCTCAGGGTGGCGTAGATGAAGCCGGAGAAGCGCTGGGCAAAGGTCAGGCGGCGCACCTTTTCGCCCCAGAGGCAGAAGCGCAGCTTGAAGGCGGTGTCGACGGTGCCGATGGCCCAGCGCGTGCGCTGCTTGAGGTGGCTGCCAAAGTCCTCGGGGATGGTGCCGAACTGCAGCGGCTCGTGCACGTAGGCCGTCTTCCAGCCCTTGCCGAGCAGCAGGGTCGAGGTGGCGACGTCCTCGGCGAGGGAGCCGAGGGGGAAGTTGCCGATCTCGTCGAGGGCGTCGCGGCGGACGGCGTAGCCGGAGCCGGTGCACCAGGCGACGCCGAGCGAGTCCTTGATGGGCTCGATGACGTGGACGAAGATGCCGAGGCTCTGGGCGAGGGGGTCCGACGGCGGCGTGTTGTAGAAGAGCTGGGGCGGGCAGGAGAGGGCCATCTTGGGGTCGATGACGAGGTGCGGGAGCACGGCGCGGAGCCAATCTCGCTCGGGAATCTAGAGGGCACGTCAGCCATGGCGTCTCAGGGGCTGCTGATTAGACGGGGGGGGCGAGGGCGAGGGTACCATGTCGGCGTCGAGGGCGGCCATGAACTGGCCGGCGCCGCCGGGCAGCAGGTGCGTCTGCTCGAGGCCAAAGTTGAGGTTGCCGGCCTTGAAGTAGTGCGGCTTGCCGGGGATCTTCTCGCGCGACATGTAGAAGAGGTTGGGAAAGGTCATGCTGAGGCGGGAGCACCAGGACTCGAGCGAGGCGGAGCGGCCGTCGTCGAGGATGATGACGCGGTAGCGGTCGGGCGGGTAGTCGAGGTCGCAGGCGGCGCGGACGGTGTCGAGGACGACGTCGTCGTCCTCGCCGCAGCAGGTGACGAAGACGTCGACAGTGGGCACGTCGGTGCCAGCGAGGCGGAGCTTGCGGCGATGACGCCTCTTGAGCGACCACATGGTCCAGCCGCTGTGGATCATGGCGGGCAGGGCCGTGGTGACCTCGACGGCGATGAAGACCCAGGCGGCGCCGTAGATTGTGTTTTCCGACTGCTGGGCCCAGACGATGCAGGCGACGCGCAGGGCGAGGTAGGTGAAGTAGAGGCACATGTTGACAAAGGTCAGGAAGGGCGTGACCTTGAAGAGACGACGCTTCCAGCCCCCCCACGTGTCGGCGTCGTCGCGCTCGTGCAGCACCTGGATCGACGACTGGCTCGTCTCGCTCCAGTCCTTGCTCGCCGCGTGCTGGTGGCGGCCGCCGGCGTGGGGGAGGAGGGCGGCGAGGCTCGTGTTGCTCTGATTCTGAGGCGGTCAAGGTCAGCCTACCGTCGGTGCGGGCGGTGGCGAGGGGAGAGGAAGGATGCAGCCTAGGATGCAGCCTACCATTGGCGTCGAGGGGCCCGAGTGCATGGCAAACTGAGGCTGCGGCGCGGGCGACCAGTCGGCGGCGGTGAGCTGGTCGGTCCGCCACGAGGAGCGCAGGCTCGCCGTCGAGTCCTGACCGTCGACGAGCGTCTGGGAGTCGGAGGGGCCGGAGGAGGTGGGCGGCCAGCCCGGGGCGACGACGTCGTCCGAGGGGGCGCTCGAGTACGAGAGCGGGCGGTGGAATCGAGTGTTTTGCCGGACGGGCCGGGGATAGGGTTGGGAGCTGTCGTCGGCCGCCGGCTGGTTTCGACGCTGAAAGGAGCCGACCTCGATCATCTCTTCGTCGGGATAGCCCTTCATGGTGACGACGGAGAGGGACGACGAGGGACGACGGGTGGGCGGCGAGGGAGCGAGGGAGGCGGGCAGGGCTGTCGTCGGATCGAGCCGTCGTCAGAGGGAGCCGTCGTCGGAGGGAGCTGTCGTCGGAGCGAGCTGTCGTCGAAGCGAGCTGTCGTCGAAGCGAGCTGTCGTCGGAGCGAGCTGTCGTCGGAGCGAGCTGTCGTCGGTGCGGGCTGTCGTCGGGACGGACGGGACAGATTTCAGGCAAACGACGGGCTGGACCTGCCAGGATGCTGCATCCGGTCGTGGGCGAGGGGCGAGCAACGGCGTGGACGCGGAGCGAGGGGCGAACAACGGCGTGGACGCGGAGCGAGGGGCGAACAACGGCGTGGACGCGGAGCGAGACCAGTTGGGACGGCGGAGGGAAAACGAGCGAGGCAAGGGAATCAGGTCGACGAGAAGGTTTGACGAGGCAACAGGGAGGAGGAATGGAGCGGGAAGGCTCTCGAGTTCCAGGACGGAAGCACGCAAGCGCACGCACGCAGAGACGGGCACCGACGACGCCGGCCAAGTACCTGTGCGACGATTGCCGGTACCTGTACGACGATTGCTCGTACCGCTACCGCCGCCACGGGGCCGCGACCACGGCGAGTCCTAGTACAGATACAGCACACGAACACGGACGGCGTGTACATGTACTTTGCGAACGGCTGCGAGACATCCTCCCAGCACGGCCCACGCATCGGCACAGCACTCGCCCCAGGCCGTTTCGTACCTGCACGGTGCCTTGCAGCGGCCTGCAGCGGGAGACGCAGGCTCGACGGGCGTACTTGGACGTACCGGCCGGTACCTCGACATGAGCATGTACAGGTACTGTAGGAGCACAAGCCGGTGCAGCGCAGCCAGCACGGCGCAAGGATGGATGCCAAGCCAATGAAGGCGATGAATGCCTTGGAGCGTAGGGAGTAGAGTACAAGCCAGTACAAGCCAGTACAAGCCAGTACAAGCACGGCCAGTACAAGCACAGCAAGTGCAAGCACAGCCACAGCCATAACCACGACTACAACACAACTACAGGACAACTAATCTATACTCCGTACGGCACAACTAGAACCACTGGACTCCGACGGCTAGCACTGACGTACCCCCCTATAGTACGTCGATCCATATACCCCTTAGCGCACATTGGCAAGGGCGGGGGCGCGGGATGTGGATGCGTCCAGCAAAAATAGCAGCCGTGCGCGAGGATAAACAATCCATGCGCATCCTTGCTCCTTCATGCCGATACGAGACGCGGTGCACGGCGCGCCGGAGGTGTGACTGACAGCTGCTCCGAGCTCGTACAGGGCGAGGCCATTCATGCGGCTCCACGATGGGATGACGGATAGCTGCGGGGCCTCGCGATCTGTACGGGCGTGGCCGGGGAGCACCCGGTAAAGTACAGTGTAGTAAGTGTACTTGCAGTGAGGGAATATACAGTGCAGCACAGCACAGTGCGGTAAATGTAGGGTTCAGTAGAGGAAAGGAAATGTACTTGTAGTGCAGTAAATGTACAGTAAAATACAGTGTAGTAAATGTACTTGCAGTGAGGGAATATACAGTGCAGCACGGCACAGTGCGGTAAATGTAGGGTTCAGTAGAGTAAATGTACTTGTAGTGCAGTAAATGTACAGTAAATGTGCTTGCCTTGACGGTCGTCTGAGATGCATACTCGCCTTGACGAAATGTACAGTGCAGCCCAGCAGAGTGCAGTAAATGTACGGCACAGTACATGTACGGTACTAGGTACTCTGAACGACGCCAGCGGCACAGGTGCAACCCAAGTACCTAGTACGGAGCACTCCGCAAGGCGGCCAGACGGCACCTGGGCTACAAACACCGAGCAGGTACCTGCCAACCAAGGAACAGCAGGGAGAAGCACGCCGTCACCTTTGAGCACCTTGACATGTGCAGCAGCATGGCCGGGAGGGCCTAGCGGTATGGGCCTGTGATTGCTTGCAATGCCCCGCCACGTAGTTGTGCGTGCACGGAGTGCTCCGGACCCAAGGTGCCAATGCATGCGTCTTGTAGGTGTACATGAACGCGGTAGGTGATGTACTTGCATTAGGTACAAGGCCAACTAAGGTACAGCTAGAGGTACACGCAGTCTGGGAGGCCAAGTCTTATCTACCTCGTGCCTAGAGGTAGTAATTTGTACATGGACGGTGCAGTACAGTACTTGCAGGTACGTGCACAGAGTGCGGCGCAGCAGGCTGCTAATTGTAAACAGCCAGCGGCACCAAGTGCGGCGAGGAATGCGGCCACGGCTGGTGCGGCCACAGGCAGACCAGGCTCTGCTCATCGCGTCGACGCTGCATGCCAGCGGGAGAAGGATCATGCCACGCATCGCATCGGCGGAGAAGCCGAGCGACGACGGGCTCGTGGCCGTTGGCGAAGCGCCTCGTAGCGTCATGGACCGCCGTGCATGATGGATGGTGACATGGCGATGGGTCAGCGACAGAGGGTCAGCGACAGAGGGTGCTGAGGATGCTCCGGGGCACTCGTATCGAGTCCCTAGTGTACAGTTACAGTGTGCAGTACGTGCACGGTACGTCGCATAGGAACGACGGAGCACGGCTTGAGCTTCCGATTCGCATACGATCCGCATACGATCCGCATACGGTGGGGGGGGTCGTTTCACGCCGCTGCAACGTACACGAGACAAGCGCGGCACACCTAAAAATACAGCAACAGTGCTCCGTACAGGCGCCGACGTCGTTTCGCTCGTGCCCTCCTGGTAGACGTCGAGGTCCCGGGTACAAGCGACGCAGGCAGAGGTGGCGAAGCTCGTGCGTGGCGCCGACCAATGGACGACGTCGACGGCGCCCCCTGCACCACCTCTTGCTGGTTGCGGTGCGGAGCAGGTGTGCGCCGCGGCATGTACAGAGTACATGTGCCCCTATCGTATCGGATGACGGGTGCCGAACACAGTAAGTGCTTGCACGCCATTAGACCTAGCCGTGGCCGCCAGCACAACGTAGCATTACCTCAGCAGGTACTTGCTTACCTGCACTGGGCACCGGCGAGCGGCAAGTGGCGTGAGCACAAAGGATGTGTGCGGTGCATCGACCGTCGGCGGAAAATCTCTGCCACGCAATCGTCCATCCGACCAGGCGCCCACGTTCCCGTCGACACACGTGCCTGTGCCGGGCATCAGAACGCTCGCACCGTCGCAGCAGGCTCAGCACGAGCGGGTGCTCGCCGCCACCGTTCCGTACGGCACATGCGAGTGCGTTTCCACGGGCTCGTCCTCGTATCGTCGCCGCCAGATCGGAGTCGTGCCTCGCCCCCCCCCTGTCGACTTCGCCCGCTTCCTCCCCACTCGGTCAGACTCGGCGCTCCTCCGCGGTACGACGGTCCGCCATGGACGGGGACGCATCGCGCGGCGGAGAAAGGGGCAGGTCGCCCAGGGACGCCCGATGGACCGGTTCGCCTGGCGCTGCGTCGGTCCACCAACGGCGTCTCATCGAATCGCCGCATCGCGCAGCCACCCCCCTCCCGGTTCCATCGGCCGAAGCGCTAACGGCCGCTAGATGGACGAGCGAGCTGGCTCATGCCGTTCTCGTACGACGGCATGCTCGTCTCGTCGTCGAGAATGCCTCGCTGGCCCCTTTCGCCGCCGACCAAGACACTCGGCCGGGAGTGGAGAGGCGACGAGGTGCAAGCCGACGAGGGACGACGGACGCACCACTTGGTCGGGTCGCCAACTGCTCGTCGGGCATGCTCGTGGCTCGTTGGCCCTGGCGGTTCTTACCGTCGACGTTTCGCCCACGGTCATCGACGCACCCATCGACGCACCACGGCTGCCTTGCACGGGCGTGGGTACCTCGAGCATAACACGGGCGCGCCGTGCTTCGGTGCGGCACAGATGCACGCGCGCGTACCCTTGTGCGACGCCCTGAAGTACTCCCCAGGCACACGTGCTCGCGGCGGCACGAACCAAGCACTCGTCGGGCACCCCACCCCCAGGCACGGTCGCAATGCTAGGAATGCTGGGAACGCAGAGGAGATGCAATTTGTCATCCTTGCGCACCCATGCAAGCACCTACAAGCACACCGGCAAGTAAGTACTCTGTCCGTCTACTTGCACCGTCCATCTACTTGCACCTACAGTACGGTACGCCCACACCTACCAAGCACATTATTTACAAGGTGTAGTACCTATCCAAGTACTAGGTAGGTACAGTTGCACGCCCAGTTGCACACCTACCATGGCTACCTACCTAATAGTAGGTATTACTGCACAGCACACCTACAGCAGTTGCACACCTACCACGACTACGGTACAGCACACCTACGCCTGAACCTGCACCGACACCCACACTCACAGTGCACACCTACCACGACTACGCTACAGCACACCTACGCCTGAACCTGCACCGACACCCACGCTCACACCTGTACCTGCACCCGCACCCACACTCACGCCTGCACCTAGATGCGCAGACGTACGAAAACATTCCGGCCGTCCTGCGCAAGATCCTTTCGGAAGCCTGTTGCCGATTCCAGCACCTGCCGACGACCCGTGTTTGTTTCCGCCAGGGGAGCTCGAACAAACCACGACCCCCTGATGATGCATCCATGGTTGAGCGCCGGCGCTGCAACCTACTCGTACCATCGCATGCACAGCACTCGTACATGCGTGGTACTTGTAATCATTGCAAGCAACTACATGCATGCATGCACCGACCTCGCAGACGCACAGCACTTGCACATGCACAGTGCTTGTGCATGATCAGACCTCGCAGGTGCACAGTACCTGTACATGCATGGCGCTCGTCAATGCACGGTACTTGTACGTACATACTTGTACGTACATGCCGCACATTCAGGCGCTCATGCATGTACAGGCACAGTGTCGTGCTCCGTGCTCGCACCCTCGATGACATGGATTGCCCATCACGGCGGTAAGCAATATAATAACTTGCAGCACAAGGACCAACGGAGCAATGACGGCGTATTGCTTGCCAACTCAAGCACATTCGGCAGACGGCAACGCGACGCTGCGGCCACGAGGCCATGTCTGCTTCGGACGGATGCCTCGGTGCCCTCGCCCTCGAGCCGACTCCCTCGGCGGCATTTTTTTGTCTCATTCGATGGCCCGCCCACCTTTTCGCCTCAACCGCGCAGGCCCGCCCAAACGTGCGTGCCGGCTCGTACGGTGGGGTGGCAAAAATATCGATTCGATTTCCAGGAGCGGCGCGACCAAAACTGAATCGTCAATTTTGTCTAGCGACTGTACCTGCACTCCCTGTCTCGGGTCGTCATCCGTTGCCATGCGTACGACTCCCAAGACATGGTCGCGCTCGCCCTCGTCGACAAGTCTCGACCACGCGTCCTTGCTCGCGGCCTTTTGCCTTGGCCGACGCTGCCTTTTCCGACCGAGGAATTCATGAGGCCGGCACATGCGACGGCGCCTCTACCAAAAACCCTCCGTGTACCGCAAGTACCTGCACTTTAAGACGCGGTATTCCGGCTCTGAGCATGGCCCATTCGCGGCCGCCACGCGCCGGTACTATACTTGTGTGCTGCAAGTCTTCCTTCACGTGCCTGTGCCGAGTAGGCGTAAGCACATGCACGCCGAACAATACGAAGCATTGAATGCCCCCATCGTGCTGCGCGCACATGCTTGCAAGCAAGCACTCGGAGCGTGTACTGTACTTGCCCGGTACTTGCATGTAGGAACTTGTACGGTACGTATGGAGCACGCTTCGTGGGTGGACGGTGAGGTGCGCCCAACGCATGACGAACTCGTATTTGTGCCGATGCAGACGCCGGGGGTCGACCGCCTGTGGGCAGCTTCTGTCGCTGCCTGTTGGCGTGCTACAACTAGGTGGCATCTTCGTCATGCAGTGCAGTATTATTACTCCGCACTCCGTAATTAATACGACGATACGGGGTATTATTACTGTACCTGCGTGCAGTGGGTGTGCATACAAGTACAATATTGCTTGACAAGTACGTTCATGTACATCTACTTGTACATCATCGGTGTTGGGTACCGACAAGTGGGTATACAGTACTTGGTTGCAATGGTCCATCTCCTACGCCTACGCCGTACGCCGTAATATGGGGCCTCGTAATACGGAGTCCCTTCGGATCTTTTCCGTCAATGGTCGCCGAGATGAAATCATGCCGAATGCCAACATTTCCTCCGAGGCGAGTGGCAGCGTGCTTATGTGCCTGCGTGCAAGCACATGCACTCGTCCGTACCTACGTGTAATGGCAGGGTGCACAGCACAGCGGCACCGTTCGACCCCCACGTGCGCCTACCTGTACATGCGCACCTACAGCTGCGCCTACTGTGCGGAGTACATGCACGTACCTGTACTTCCTATTGCCCTGTGCATCATGCAACCAAGTAGCTGTACTTGCTAGGTACTGTATACTGTGCTGCGCTCTGCGAGTGCGGAGCCCTTGTACCTGCATTAGCGGCTGCCTCGAACCGGCGCGGCGATGTGCACTGTGGGGGATGCTGGGCACAGGGGAATGGCGGAAGCTTCGTCTGGCAGATACAGTGCTTCGTCCGGCAGGCACAGTGCGTCGTCTGGCAGGCACAGTGCTTCCTCTAGCAGATGCAGTGCTTAGACTGGCAGATGCAGTGCTTCGTCTGGCAGATGCAGTGCTTCGTTTGGCAGGTACAGTGCTTCGTCTGGCAGATGCAGTGATTCGTCTGGTAGGTTAGTACGGTGCTTCGTCTGGCAGGTACAGTGCTTCCTTCGTCTGGCAGTTACAGTGCTTCGTCTGGTAGGTACAGTGCTTCCTTCGTCTGGCTGGTACAGTGCTTCCTTCGTTTGGCAGATACATTGCTTCGTCCGGCAGGTACAGTGCTTCGTCAGGCAGGTACAGTGCTTCGTTTGGCAGGAACAGTGCTCCGTCGGGCCTTTGTTTGGCGGGTAATTTGTCCCGCTGGCGGGTAATTTGTCCCGCTGGCAGGTGATTTGTCCCGCTGGCAGGTAATTTGTCCCGCTGGCAGGTACCTTGTCCTGCCCCCCCACGCTTCCGTCACCTTCACATTCGGCGACAACCTCATAACCCTGCCCGGCATCCGCGTCCAGTTGCCGCCCACCGAGGCGCCTCGCCTGAAGCCCACGGCACCCGGTTCTGATGCGAGCACGAGGCCGGAGCGGCACCGGCCACGACGCACTCGCTCTTCGCCGCCAGCTACTCCGTCCTGGCGGCGGTGGCCTTCGTCCTGCGCTGCGGGGGCGCACGCCGACAAGTACCTGTACGCGAGCTGCCCGCGCCTCGCCCTTTCCGTACGGCGTGCGGATGCCATGTACGTCGGCGGTACTGCGTGCCCACGCCTTGCCCGCGGCGTCGCCCGTGTACTCGCAGGTACCGGCTAATGCTTCGTTTGCCTCGCCGGCCCACGCACGGGCGCCTCCAAGTACCTGTACCGACTAGTGCCCGTACCCTTGGTGACAAGACGCTGCCCTCGCACCTTCCCTGAGCCCGCCGTGGCATGCCTGTGGCGACGTGGGCGAGGAAGGAGCCTCTCGCTCCCGTCTCTCCCTGCCACGCACCACCAGCTCGCCTCCCGTCGACACCCTCGCCTCGCCTCGCCTCGCCTCCCCTCCCCTCCCTCCGGCCTCACGCACGAGACGACCACGTCGAGCGTCTCGACACGACGACAACCACCGACGAGCACCCTTCCGCCGCCGCGCATGCACTCGTTTTGCGCGGTCCCACGCCCCTGCTCGACCCAAGACCGACCGATCGATCGACCGATCAAAGGCCGGCCCGAGACCGACGCCGACGAGAGATTGTCCCGACGAAAGCGGACGCCGCTGCCTCGCCCCGACCGCCGCCATGTTTCGCTGGCTCGTCAACCTTGGCCTTCTCATCCTGCCCATAGCCGTCACCATCGGCATCCTGCTCGGCATCCAGGTGCAGCGCCAGGCCAGCGGCCAACCGCCTCCCTTTGTCAAGCCCGTCGACAACACGGTCAACTACGAAACCACGTGCGCGCTCGTCGAGGCCATTTCCGCCCCCAGCAAGGACCAGAAGTTTGCCCGTGCGTTCCCTTTCTCTCCTTCCCTTCCTCTCCCGCGAGCCTTGCTTCTGGCCCTCGGTCGTCGTCGTCGTCGTCGTCGTCGTCGTGGCTAACGCACCGCCGCAGTGAACCCCAATCAATGGGGTGTCAAGGCCGGAGACCCCGGCTTCCTCTGCATGAATGTAGGTTGACGGACCCTCGTGATCCCTCGCGCCCTCGCGCCCGCGCTGACGGCCGCCGCCAGGCCACGCTCTTCAATAACCAGACGTACGCGACGACGACGTCGGCGCCCGCCTGGAGCATATGGTGGCAGTTCAACCAGATCCTCCAGGCCAACGCCAACAACGTCCACGCCTTCTCCAACATCATGGTCCAAAACTCCAATGCCAAGGACGACCTGCCTGCCGCCCTCGGCAGCATCACCAACATGCCCTTCGACGTCGAGTGGACCATGCGCCTCGACAACGAGACGACCCAGACGGACGTGGCCGTGCTCAAGGCCAACGACGTCAACTCCAACGTCGCCGTCGACATGTTCATGGACGCCGACGAGTCCAACTCCAAGGTGCCCGAAAAGGCCGACTTCGAAGTCATGGTGTGGTTCGCCGCCTTTGGCGCCTCCGCCAAGGCCGTCGGCGAGGACCTGGGTCCCGTCACGAGCCACGTCTTCAACGGGACGACGTAGTGAGTCGAGTCGCCCCCGCGCCGACGCAACCCCCCGAGGCCCCCGGCCGCCGCTAACGAGCACGCGTCCGCAGCGACCTCTTCGTCCACACGAACCCGACGGGCCAGCTGGTCCTGACCTGGAAGGCCCAGACGCCCACCTTTAGCTTTCACGGCGACCTCCAACCCTTTCTCGACGAGATCTTCAGCAAGAAGAACGCGTCGTACCCGACGAGCAAGCACTACCTCGGTTACCTCGCCTTCGGCTCCGAGGCCTACTACTCGGCCAAGACTGTCAAGTTCAACGTGCCCTCGATGGCGCTGGACGTGCAGAAGTCATGAATTCATGATGATGTAGAGTGATAGAGTAATGACAAGCCACCTCTGCCGTTGACCCGCACCGTCGACCGACATGCCCGCCCGTGTCCCGTGTTGCCCGGCCGACGTCTGCGCCGTGGCCGCACCTTGATCCGCCGAGCGTCTGACGCCGAGCACCGGTGAAGCTTGACCCTTTCGTCCTCGTCTGACCTTGCCCACCGGGACGGCACACCCACGTCGGCCGAGGACGGGCAGCCGTGCACCGTCGCAGGCCACACATCGACAAGCCATACGCGAGCCTCCCCTGGCCGATTTGGCTCCCCTGACCACGTGCGGGTTTGTCGTCGCCTCGGTCGGCCACACCCTCGACCGGCCGTCGCATCATGTCCCGACGAGCATGTGCCCCTCGACGAAGCAAATATCGGTCCGAGTCGAGCGAGTCGAGGCCCGGCAGGTTCCGATCGTTCTTCGGCAGCCTGTCCATCGCTCAGGTGCCGCCCCCGTGCTGGCAGACCCGGTCAGGTGCGCCTCGGGACACTGGCCGCCCTGTGTCGCCTTCTCCGATGAACGGATCTCGTCCACAACCATCCTGCACCGTTCCTCGACCTCGAGTTCCATCGTGACGAGCGTCCGTTGCCTCCTGTTCACAACACCGACGTGTCTGCCTGCCTGCTCGTGCCGTTTGTAAGGGCTGGGGCGGGGAGAGGGTTGTTGCCTGCGCCCGGACAGCGCATCGACGCTTCCACTCTCGTGATGCCTTGCGACTACCCAGCGGTTTGGGGTCCAATCGGCTTCCCCAATGAGTTTTTTGTTTTCGTGACAAGGCCTATATTTCGACATATTCTTGTCGGACACGAAACTCTTGAATCACTCTGGCAACGGAGTCACGTCAGAGTCTCGGTCATCCAACCTACCTGTATTCATGTGTGCTACGTGACGGCGGCCGTATCAATGGTTTCCATCAACGCCCTCGGGTGTGATTCACACCCACATCATGGGGATGCCGCCGGAAGAAATTATGCGCCTTGCGCCGCATGGGTGGGTCATGACACTCGGGAGTCGGTTGGTACGAGCCGCGGGCAGGGCATGAACGCAGATCGCTGGCGGAGCCGGTAATATCATGACCATGGAGGGTTCGCGCGAGCCGTTGAACAGCACGGAGCGGAGGTGTCATGACTTGATTAGGTTCATTCAGATGCGGTCATCGTTCCCCAACTGCCGGCTTCTTGGCTTCGTCGTTGAATCGAAACACTGTTCTGCCACGGCTTGTCACGCAGTCTCCGGTGCAAGGAATACATAGCTGACCCCTCGATTCGTCGTCTTCTCTCTTCTCACCTCGAGAGCCAATGTCGGTTCACTATCATGAGGTATATTGCGCTGCCAAGAGTGCTGGTCACTTCCCATCGAGGACAGCGGGGGAATGGTTCTCCCCATTCATGTACGCTCCGCTGTGTGCAATGTTCGCGTCGCCGGATCAATGAGCCGCCAGGAGTCGCCGACGCCTTGGATGGAATGGCGCAAGGCTGCGCTGTTCTGTCATAAACTGGTGTGTTGCGCATCCATCGTAGCGGTCAACGTTTGCACATGCCAACGGTGGTCTCGCGAGGAATTCTACGCCGTCGAAAGTGGCAGCGATTAAGGCGATGCGTACATGGCCAAGCTTGACAGCCGACACGAGTCACACCTTTGCCGTCGAAAGTGGCAGCGATCAAGGCGATGCGTACATGGCCAAGCTTGACAGCCGACACGAGTCACACCTTTGCCGGGAACTGCACCGAGCATGCCGAGCTTGCCGTCTCCTATTCGCACCGGCCGAGTCTCGGTTTGCCGACGAGGCGGCATCGGCCGTCATCAGACAATCGGCTGCGTCAACGGGCAAGTCGGACCAAGGATCGATGAGCGGCCTCCGCACGGGTACCTCCGTGAGAGTGACGGAACAGAGTCGGTGAGGCAGATGCGAGGGGGCAATCTCGTCAGTCGTGGGGTGCTGCCGGGAGGATTCCGCACTGAATCTTTTGGTTGCTTTGTGGGACCCGTTCGGATGCCTCCGTGATTCGTCTCCGCCGGCTCGGCCCCGAGCGCATCCGCCCCGTCGTTCACCCCGTGTCGGCCGAGGTGGGCACCGGTTCCGCCGAGCAGCAACACCGTACCGGCAAGTCCCTGCTCCGCACGTCCATGCGTACCATTCCAGGCATGCCGTTGCCGAAAGTTTCATCCGGGACGCCCCTGGTTGTCCATTCTCCCGAGTCGCCGGCCTGAGCCTTGCCGAGCACCGGTCCGGCATCACCGTCCAATCGCTCGCCACCCTTGACGTTTGTCGAGCCGGTTGGTATTGGACCCGATCCCACAGACCGTGGGAGGTGGACATCCAATGTGATGATGAAGGAAGAGGGACCATGGCCAACCTCTTGTTTCTTGCTTTCGGCCCGTCACTTTGGCTGCAGAGCGCCGTCCGTGAACCGAACACTGTTCTCGAGTCCATCCGTCGCGCTTCCAGAGCCCGAGTAAAGACGCGAAAGCGCCGACAGCACGGCAACAAGCGGTCATCTCCGCAAGCTCCCGTCATCTCGCGGGCCCCGACAACTACCGTGCGCTGGTGGTGCATGTGAACGTCCTGGCTCGGATGCCTCCATCGCACAGACGCGGCTCCGGTGGCAATGGCGTCCTCACCGTTTTTCCACCGTCAGGGGCGGCTTCCACCGGGGCTTCCATCACGCGCCGTTGGTGCTGGCCGCTGCCGATAAAAAAAACCAAACAGATGGGCCGCGACGGCGATGCGCCTGTGCTCGAGCCTCGAGGGAGCACAGAGGTCGCCGGTTCGCCGTCGAGATGGTTCGGCGAACCTGCATCCGGTCCGTCCAGGTGGCACAGACGACGATGCCCTCGACCACCTGAAACCTCACGTCGCGCCGCAGGCGTGCTCGACATGTTCGTCGTCCAAGCCCGCAAAAGTGTCGACATGGTGACGAGACTGTGCCGCGTACAGGGCGTCGGGCGTCTTGGGCGGGGGATATTTATATCGGCGCGAGTGCCTCTCGTTCGACTCACCCTCCAGCTGGCCAAGCAAGCACTCGCTCTTCCTACTTTCCAGTCACTCGTTTCGCATCCGTCACTCTCTTCGCATTCCGTCCCTCGTTCACGTCAGTCGTTTCAGATTTCGCAACCATCACGCTCCTTACCGTCGACAATGAGATTCACCTCTGGACTTTCGCTCCTTCTCGTGAGCTCGGGCTCGCTGGTCACCTCGCGGCCGGCCCCCGACGCCGGTCAGTCCACTTCCCGCAGGGGCCTTGGATGGCACGAAGGCGAGAATGCGCACAGCTGACGGCCGCAGCCTGTGACTTGGTCGCGCGGGACGGCGCTGCCGACGGCGAGACCAGCATGGCCAAGAGGGCTCAGGATTTCGTACACGACGTAGGTTCCCCCGGCCCTTGACCCCGACGCGATGCTTGCGTCGGTCTGCCGCTCACGTACCGCCTAGTTGCAGAGTCACGTCGACCTGCCCGACCTGCCCGACCTGCTGACGAGGGGCATGGCGACGTTGGACGAGTACACGAGCGACGACGACGGCATCGACCTCGCCACCCGTGCGCTTCCGTCGGGGGGTGCCAGGACCCTTCACGCACGCATCAATCGCGTACGGTTTCCCCTTGATCCGCGAGGGCACACCGAGACTGACGGGGTGGGGACGTCACAGGGCGACATCGACCTCAACGAGGCGGCGAGGGACGGCGCGGCGCGGCTGCAGGAGACGGCGAGCGACGTCGACTTCAACCTCCTCGCGGACCAGGGCCTCGCCGTGCTCTCGAGATCGGTGCGGGAAAACGACCTGAACTCGCTCGTCATGCGGTGGCTCGAGGCTCGGGCCCAGCCGAGCGTCGGCTCCCCGACGAAGCGCGGCCTCGTCGAGACTGCCATGTCGACCCTCCTCAGCAGCGTAAGCTCCCATTCCCATGCGGCTCCTCGCCTCGGGCGGAGGCACGGCTGACGGCGGACAGGGCACCATGGAGAGCCTCGCCAAGACGGGTGCCAAGGTGGCCATCCGGATGGCGCGCGACGTCGACTTCAACTCGCTCGCCAACAAGGGGCTCGACTACCTGAACTCGGTCGTCGGCGGCACCGACCTCAACCAGGCGGCGGCCAAGGGTGCGAAGAAGGTCGGCAAGCTCGTCGAGCGGACGGATCTCAACTCGCTCGCGTCGCGCGGGTTGGATGTGCTCATGAGCTAAGGGCCCGCGGGCCTTTGCCACGAGAGGAGGGTTGGCCACGGGAAGGGGGGTGGCCACGGGAGGAGGGTTGGCCACGGGAGGAGGGTTGGCCACGGGAGGAGGGTTGGCCACGGGAGGAGGGTTGGCCACGGGAAGAGGGTTGGCCACGGGAGGAGAGTTAGCCACGAGAGGAGAGTTGGCCACGGCAGGGAAGTTGGTTAGTTATGAGAGGAGGGTTGGTTGGCCGAGACAGGAGGGGAGGGTCGGTCGGTTGGCCGTGAGAGGAGGGTTGGTCATGGGAGCAGGTGATGGTTTTTTCTTCATTCTTTTCACCGCCACTTTGACGGCCCTTTCACCACCATTTTTATCGCCATTATTCTATTTTATTTTTGGCCTCTTTTCGCATCATCTTTGCATTGTCCGTTGGTGCTTTATTTCCGTGCTCTTTGACAGGTTCCGGCTGTCATTCTGAGGAGCATTTTCCGCACGCCATTCGTCCCATGTTGGCGATGACAAGGTGGCCACGGCCCCGCGTCATGGGCAGCCATCATCCGCACGTCTCGGCCGAGGATGGGGGTTCGAAAGGTAGCTGGCCAATGGAGGGCACGATGGCAACGATGATCGATGACGACGGCACGTCGACTGCGTCTCCGGATGTCGTCTGGCCGCTTCGTCCCATGCGGCCACGTGTCTGGGCTGGCGAGCTCGGATGCTGCCGAGATGGAAGCGGCTGGAACCCAGTCGTCGCCACGAGCAGGTCGCCGCTGCAATTACATGTTCGATCCTCAGGCCACGAGCCCGGATGCGTCCCCAGCGGACTCTACCGGCGACGGCGGCCACGTGCAGGTTACAGAAGGGGTGCGTGCAGGTTACAGAGGGGGTGCGAGCAGGTTACAGAAGGGTGCGCAGTCGAGGTGCGCTAATAGCCTCTGTCGCCGCAGCAGGTCATGACCGCCTACTTGACTCCTGCAGTCCTACGTACAGTACGTCGTACTTGGTTGTAGGTATTGTAGGTACCGAGTAGGTACGTGTAGATGTGTATGTTGTAGGTACCAAGTAGGTACGTAGGTGTATATTATAGGCACCAAGTAGGTACTAGGTACGTAGGTGTATAGGTATTATTGTAGACACCAAGTAGGTACCACGTACTGTAGGTGTAGTGCTGGTAGGTACGATACCTAGTAGTAATATCTACCTCGGACATGCGCTACAGCCTGCAGCACACCGGCAGGGCGTTCAAGGTCGAGCTGTTCTTTGGCTGCCAACATTGGGCATTTCAATAATGGTAGCATTCCCTGTTCTCCCCTGCTCTCCAGCGGCAGCGTCTTTGACAGACTCCGTGCACCGTCCCTCGGCCGTCATCAAGCTGCCACAAGTCGACCGTCCCAGGTGCCACCCCAGGTGCCAACCCAGGTGCCACCCCAGGTACCGACCCAACCCAGGTACCGCGCGAGTACTCGGTGGCCGCGAGGACGACCTGCGCTGGACGTCGGACCTTGTACCGAACGATAGCGGCCAAAGGTGCGCCACGGTCTTGCCAGACACGGTCGGCGTAACGCGGGTGACCTGGCTGGCGCATCCGTCCATGTCCCGCGCCGACGACGGCCGTACCGCGCGAGTAGGCTAGTACCTGGAAGACCTAGACCTCGACGGGGCCCCTGCATTCGTGCCCTGAACCCCCTCCGCCTGTTCCCGGTGACGCCCCGCCGGTTCCGACGCCGCCTTCTGACGGCGCTTTCGACAGCGCCAAAGGGCACGCCATAGGGAACGCCAGAGGGCACGCCAGAGGGCACGCCAGGCGCCGCCACGAATATTCCCCTCGAAGCGGCCATCGTCTCGTGCTGGATTCGTCCACCGTCGACCGACCGACGGCTTTCTCCCCTCACCTCCATTGGCTCCGACCGGCTCCCACGACGGTTTCGGCGCCCTCGAGACGGCCGTCGACGTCGGTTTTCCCCTTGGCCTCCCCTTGGCGACCGTCTCGTTGCGTCGGGGTCGGAGGTGGCACTAGATGGAAAGGCGGTGCCTGGCGAGTCCTGACGATTCCCGCATGCGACCATGATGCTCGACGACAGGCCATCGTCGCCCTCGTCGCCTCGCCCATCCTCGCCTGCCCCGTGCTCGCCGGCTGCTATAAATATGAAGGCGACGGTCGAGGCGAAGCGTCCGAGGCGATAGCATCCGTAATCGTCACCATAGTCACAGTCGTTCACCTCCCCCGACATCGCAACCACGCAAGACCTACCCGCCAAGCAACAACCATGGCTCACGGCACCGGCACCTTCAGGGCCCTCGCGTCCTTTTGCCACTTTATGATCTTTGCCTCGGCCGCCATCGTCATGGGCATCATCTCCTACTTCCTGAGCCAGTATCCCTTCCGCGGCTCCCACGTCGTCTACCAGGAGGTCATTGTACGTATCCTCGTCGGCGGGCGGCGACCTCGGGTCTTGGACGGCCCGCGTCGTGGTCGATGGAGCTAACGAATCTCTGCTCCCTCCCCGCCAGTCCGTCATCACCGTCGCCTTTTACATGGTCGCCATGATCCTGCCGTGCTTCAAGAGCTACGAGGGCTACTTTTTGCCCCTCAACTTTTTCTTCTCGTACCTCTGGCTCACGTCCTTTATCTTCTCCGTCAACGACTGGAGCGGCAATCTGTGCCGCCGCGACATTTACGGAGAGCCCGGCCTGGACGGAGAGAGGTGCTCGCTCAAGCGAACCGTCGAGTCGTTTAACTTTTTTGCCTTGTACGTCGCCCCTGCCCTGCGTCCCGGCTGAATGGTGCCGGCCTGCTGCCGGTGGAGGTGTCGAGGAGCAAGGGCGGCATGAAGAAGCGGCCAAACGGAGATGGACTGACTCTCGTTGCCGCGCAGCTTCTTCCTCATCTGCAACATCATCATCGAGGCCTTCCTGTGGCGCGCCAGCCGCAAGGTTCGCCACGACGAGGAGCGCCAGCAGCACAGCTCGGCCAAGCTGACCAAGGAGCGCCCCGCGGCCGCCAACGTGTCCGGACACGGCGCCCCCACGGCCCCCCCGACAACGGCTCCCGCCGGCAACGTCGTGCCCGGGACCAACGGTGCGCCCGAGGCGACGGTTCAGGCCTAGAGGTCAGGCCGTCCGACGGGACAATCGTACTAGCAGCACGGCAGCAGAACGTTCCGCGATGCACTGTGCACCGTGGACTGGTCCTGGCAGAAATGCCCTCCTTCTTCGACTGCGAAGCGGACGGCGATTTGGTGCTCCTCCGTCACGGAGCGGTACCTCTCTGGCGCTCGGTCCGGTCCTCGTGGGTAGATGGAGGAATAATAAAGGGGGAGGAGATGGGGAATGAGACGGTAATATTTAATCATAATACTATTCATCAATCAAGCATGTCGACGCAACGAGCAACGACGGTCGTGAGAACGATGGGAGCAGATGAATGTGTCTCCGTCAGTCGCATGGGGAGCACCGACCGGACTCGATGCGTATGCGTTGCCGTTGGACGGACTCCTCGCCATGCTGCTGTTCGGTACCGGCCTGCCAAGGTAGGTTGAGGACATCAGGTGAAGACGCTTCGAGACACGTACCCGCGTACATGGACCGCGTACATGGACGTGCATGGCATGCATACCCTCACCCTCTTCGCCGTCGTTTGACTCGCTGTGCTGTTGCGTGGAACGGGTTTGCCATGGCAGGTTGATCATGTCAGGTGAAGAGGCGAAAATCACGCACCGTCTGCATGCAATGCGCACATGGCACGCGTACGCACATGGCAGACGACACCAGTACCTACGTATATGGCATACGTGCATACATGTCCTGCCCTTCTGCCTCCCGCCAGTGTGCCAGTGTGCCTCACTGCCTGAATGCCTGAGGTACTGAATGCCTGCCTCCCTGAATGCCTGACTGCCTGGCTGCCTGAATGCCTGACTGCCTGGCTGCCTGAATGCCTGACTGCCTGGCTGCCTGACTGCCTGCCTGAATGCCTGGCTTCCTACTTGACCGCCTGCCTGCCTGTTTGCCCGCCTGTCGCCTGCCTTTTTGATTCTCCGCGGATGAGTAGGCAGGCGCAGATCGAGCCACATACGGACGGAGTACAAGGTAATACGGCATCGAGGTACAAGTACATGTACATGTAATGTATGTGGTACGAGAACTGTATGCACCTTTTCCCGAAACCATCGGGACAACCGACGCCGGAATGCAGAGATCTCGGAGACAGGTCGGTGCCTCGATCCTCATTCATCTCTCGCACCGTCGGCAACGTTTACTGCTTCTCCCTCCCCGTCATTTCTCCACGGAGATGCCACATGGCCCATGGGGTGAGTGACTTGCAGCAGGGACGTGACCTGGGCGTGCATGTACCGCTACTTGCCGCATCGCTGGATCCGTACTAGACTGCGTACCGGGTGCCCCTCCCCAAACGGCCGCGCCCATTCCTGCCTCCGGGTCCGGCCGATCGGCGCGAGGGGCAGGCACTCAGGCACGCTGGGCAGGGGCATCCCGGCCGCGGCACCTCGGAGCGGCGAGCCGTCGTGGTTCGTGTACATGGGCATTGCCCTCACGGCAAGTACAGCTACCCCTACGGTACCCGTCCTAGACACCACGCATGCTGGCAGTTGCCGTGCTGCACATGTACCCGCACGTGCATGATACTTGCTGCACATGTACTGCACCTACAGTAGATGCATCTACTTACAGTACTAATACAGTACAACTACAGTACACGTGCTCCGTACTCTGCACATCTACGCAAGTACAAGTACACATACTTGCATGTGTTACAAGTACACCTACCATGGATATGGTGCACGTACGTGGGCACCCAAGTACTATGCAAGTACAAGTACATTTGCTTGCACGTATTGCAAGTAGGGGTACTCTGTACGCGTGCAAATAGTGATAATTAATACTGTACTTACTTCATGAGGTTGAAAGGCGACGCAGGCTCCTGGCCAATGGGAGGCTGCCCGTTTGTGCTTTGTAACGAGTCACACCATCAAAGTCAATTGTCGAATTGTCATACGTTCTCGATTCCTCCCGCTGCCATGCCTGTCGTCCGTCTCGCCGCCCTGCATGCTCCTCAGCTTGTCGAGGTGCTTCGAAGCCCGTCCGCCAAGACGCCGTCGGAGTTGCAAGCACAAGTGATGATGCTGGCAATCGCTAGCAGTTCGATTACTCACGGCCCGGGTGGCCAGCCCCGACGGCAAGCGAATGCCTACTCTTCCAGCGGCATCGACAAAGTGCTTGGCCGTGTGACGCCGTTTGCCTGTTGGTTGTGAGACCCAGCGTCGTCCACGCAGGCCCTTCGAGGCCCAGTGCACGCGAGCGGCGACGGCAGCAACACGAGTCGATTTCTCGGGACGTGGTTTCGCATCGGCACGCGTGCGTTGGTTGGTGCTCGGAATGACATCTGCTGCCATCGGCAGGACGCTGCCTGTGCTGGCGGCCAGTGCCATTCGCAGCGGCCTCGTCCCCGTCGTCGCCGTGGCCCAGAAGTAATAATACTGGGCCCCGTCCGGGGTTCCGGTTCTTCCCTTTTCCCGCGGCATATTATCAGCCCACCTCTGTCGCTCGTCGACGACACGTCGGCCCTCCGTCAATGCAAATGAAATCTCGACGGTGCATCTCCGCTTCTCCGGCCTTTGCCTCCGCGGCATCGTCCTGCCTCTCGTGCGCGGCCGTCGGAGGGGCCTCGTGTCGCCGGCGACGGCTGGTCCGAGCTGCTCGTCGATATAAGTTGTCGGACGCCGACGGCATCTTCCATCGAGCTCTCGACGATACGACGCCTTGACGCATGCCTACAATCTCCCCGGGCGGATCTGTACATACTTGGCTCCGCCATCGAGCGTCTCCTCCGACCTCCCGTGCCATCACAGCACCCGCAAACCCCGACAGCCGTACCCGTTGCCTTGCTCCCTCGTCGTCGTCGGCGTCATCATCCGTACGACCAATTCCGCGGCGGCAGCGGCGGCAGCTCCCGTGCCATCACAGCACCCGCAAACCCCGACACCCGTACCCGTTGCCTTGCTCGCTCGTCGCCTCCGCGCCAGCAGCGGCAGCATGGCTCTCACGGCAAGGCAGATCGCCATCGTCAAGTCGACGGCGCCCATCGTCAGGCAGCATGGCCGGACCATCACCACCACCTTCTACGCCCGCATGCTCGCGGCCCATCCCGAGCTCAAAAACTACTTTTCCCTGCGCAACCAGCAGACGGGTGCCCAGCAGGCGGCCCTCGCCGACGCCGTCTTCGCCTACGCCGCCCACATCGACAACCTGCCCAAGCTGACGCACGCCGTCGAGCGCATCGCCCACAAGCACGTCTCCCTCTTCATCAAGCCCGAGCAGTACGCCATCGTCGGCCGCCACCTCGTCGGCGCCTTCGCCGAGGTCCTCGGCCCCGCCCTGACGACCGAGGTCAAGGACGCCTGGGTCGCGGCCTACGGTCAGCTCGCCGACGTCTTCATCGGCCGCGAAAAGCAGCTGTACGACGCGGCCGGCGCCGACTGGAAGTCGTGGCGCGCCTTCACCATCGTCAAGAAGGCACGCGAGTCCGACGATGTCGTCAGCTTCTACTTGGAGCCCAAGGATGGTCGCGCCCTTGGCCGCTTCCTCCCCGGCCAGTACGTCTCGCTCCAGGTGCCCATCCCCGAGCTCGACGGCCTCCTGCAGAGCCGGCAGTTTAGCCTCAGCACGGCGCCCGTCGACGGCATGCGCCAGTTCCGCATCAGCGTCAAGCGCGAGGCCACCATCCCGGGCGCCACCCGCGACGAGCTCGCCGAGGGCCGCGTCCCGGGCCTCATCTCCAACATGCTGCACGACAGGTACGACGTCGGCGACGAGGTCCAGCTCAGCGCCCCCTGCGGCGAGTTCTTCCTCGACGCGCCGAAGCCCGACACGCCCGTCGTCCTGCTGTCCCTCGGCGTCGGCGCCACCCCCGTGCTGTCCATACTCGACTCCATCCTGCTGGAGGAAAAGGCGACGCGGCCCGTGAGCTACATCCACGGCGCCGCCCGCTCCGACTCGGTCTGCTTCGGGGACCACATCCGCTCCGCCGCCGCCCGGCACGCGAACCTCAAGCCCGTCCTGTTTGCCGAAAATGTCGGCCGAGGCCACGGCGAGGGACGGGACTACGATTTCCACGGCCTCATGGACCTCGCCAAGGTCCGCGACGAGCTGCACCTCGGCGACACCGACGCCCAGTACTACGTCTGCGGGCCCGAGGAATGGATGGTCGAGACGAGACGCTGGCTCGCCGACAAGGGTGTCGACCAGGAGCGAATCCACCTCGAGCTGTTCCGGACCGGCGATGTCTGAGCACCCCACCCGCCAGCTCGTGTCGCACGTTCCTCTGCTGGGCTATGGTTATGAAACGATGAGACGGGGACATGGAGTGTAACAATGTACAACTAGAGAGTCTCCGTATATACGACGCAATGAATATAGCAGTCAGTTGTCCTTTTTCTCGCTCCATCAGAGCGGGCGACGGACATGTCGACCTGCAAACGACACCAAGTATGAGCGCCTCCGTATATACGACGCAATGAATATAGCAGTCAGTTGTCCTTTTTCTCGCTCCATCAGAGCGGGCGACGGACATGTCGACCTGCTCATCGTCCTGTACGTCATTAGCACTTGGTCATGGATGATGCGGGCTTACGGCGCACATTGTCCCTGTCCACAGGGCAAGTGTGCTGTAACAACCAACCAAAGCATGCTACCAGGTACCTATGGCAGGAATTATTATAGCCATCACGCTGCTGTATTTCGTGCTGTATTTCGTGTCGTACGCTGTACTTTTAGTGCGTTACACCTGGAGCTCGGCACCTATGGCGGATTATCCAAGCTCCGCCTCCCGTCCCCCCCCCCCCCATTTCTCTAGGGTAACCGCTGCCAGTGACGTCTTTCAACCTCCACACCATGCTGCCCTGCTAATTAACGTAAATTACAGTGCATTCTCCATTCATCCCGCCTCGCCCACAAACTTCTTCTTTTCTTTTCACGCCCAGCCCTGCATCATCCATCCACCCCAGCACGTCCCCGCCTGTGCGTCTTCGGGTCCCCGGTGCGGCATCCTCGTCTGTTCGGTCAGCCGTTGCACCCATGCCTTTTTTGCCTCCGCTCGCCACCGGCTTCGACTTCGGCCCCTCACACCGAGATCGTCAGGCGTCGACGACGAGGTGGACGCTCGTGAGCCTCTGACGTGACGGAATAGCATCCTCTCCTCGCCACACGCTTGCCTAGGGCGAGCCTTCGATCCGGGCGTGAGAATGGCTCGGCCGGCCTCTGGTCCCGCCTCCTCCCGCTCGCCGTCGTCCTCTTCCGTCGATGCGGGAGCTCCCCTGCCGACCATGGCCGAGCTCGAGCCTTCGTCGCACTGCTATCAGACCTTTCCCACACGGCCCCCCAAGACGCCTCTCGACTCGAGCCTCGAGACCCGGTCCGGCCTCGTGTCCTCGTCCTCGTCGCCCGCCGCCGACCTGTCCTCGTCCTCTTCGGCCGACGACGACGACGAGTCGTGCTCGCACCGCCCACCGCCAACCCCCCTCCCCGTCCGCCAGCTCCTGCTGCTCGCCTTCCTCTCCCTCTCGGAGCAGACGGCCCTCAATTCCATCTCGCCCTACTTGCCTCAGATGGTCACGTCGATGCCCGGCATCCCCGCCGACCGGGGTGGCTTCTACGTCGGCGTCGTCGCCTCCGCCTTCGCCCTCGCCCAGCTGTCCACAAACTTCCTCTGGGGGTACGCCTCGGACCTCGTCGGCCGCAAGCCCGTCCTCGTCGCCGGCACGACGTCGCTCGCGGCCTGCTTCTGCCTCTTCGGTCTCTGCACCCGCTACTGGCAGATCGTCGTCCTTCACGTGGCCATGGGCCTCCTCAACGGCAACGCCGCCTGCGTGCCCACCGTCCTCGGCGAGGTGACGGATCGCTCCAACCAGGGCAGGGCCTTCACCTACCTGCCCGTCATATACTCCCTCGGCGGCATCGCCGGCCCCGCCCTCGGCGGCCTCCTCGTCGGCAGCGCTGGCGGCCGATACCCGTACCTCGGACCCAACCTCCTCTGCGCCGCCCTGCTCGCCTTGAGCGTCGTCGTCGTCGCCCTCGGCTTCGAGGAGACTCTCGGTGACGCCTCCGGTCCCGAGCCGTGGAGGCCGCGGTGGCTCGGCCGGCTCTTGCACCCGTTCCGTTCGCCGTCCCGTGCAGGTCGCAAGGGCGGCGCGTGGGCGGCGCCATGGCCACGCAGCCAGCAGCAACCGCTTCTCTACCACTCTTCTTCGTCCTGCGCATCGGACAGCGAGGATGCCGGCGCCGAATTCGGAAGGCCGTCCAAGCAGTCTCTCGACGAGCCCCCGGCCTGGCGCGGCCTCGTCAACCGCAGGAGCCTCCTGCTCCTGGCCACCTACCTCGTGTTCCAGCTCTCCAACGTTTCCTTCAACAGCCTGTATCCGATATTTGCCGCCTCGCCCGCCCCGGTCGGCCGCGAGCTCGACCCCGACAAGATCGGGCTGAGCCTCGGCCTCGCCGGCGTCGCCACCATCGTCTTCCAATCCTTCCTCTACGAACCCCTCAAGTCGAGGGTCGGCAGCCTCGGCACCTACCGTCTCGCCCTGCTCGGCATCGCCGTGAGCGCCGTTCTCATGCCCTGGGTGGGCCACCTCGACGACGAGCCGCTCTTTGGCGTTGCCAGCGGCCGCCTCTGGCTGTACGCCGAGCTGGGCCTCGTGCTGATGATGAAGAACATTTGCGCCGTCGGCGGTCTCTCCAGCGTCATGCTCCTGGTACGTGACCGTTGCCGTCGGCGACGCTACGCGATGCCATGCCCCGCCATGCTCGTCGCCCCTCCGTGCGCTTTGGTTGCTGACGGACCGCAGATCACCAACTCGGCGGCCTCGCACGCGAGTCTCGGCACCCTCAACGGCGTCGCCCAGACCCTCTCCGCCCTCGGTCGCAGCATCGGGCCCGTCGTGTCGGGTGGCCTCTTTGCCCTTTCGGCCCACGTGCGTCCCAAAGGCGAAGCCCTCGCGTGGAGCCTCTTTGGCGGCCTGGCCCTCCTCGGCTGCGTCGGTGCCCTCTTCATCCGCAGCCCAGGTCTGGAGAGTGACGACTGGGACGAGGACGACGAATACGGATGGCGCGGCGATGACGCTGCATAGATGGCACGGCGCGGATCGTGTGCAAATCAATGAATCAATAGAGCGAATGGGACAATGGCGAGCGAAAAGTGCCAAGTACCGTTGCTGCACCTTTGCGCCTAGTCCCTCCCGTCCATGATGATGAGCGCATCGTCGGCGGACAAGGGACGAAATGACAGCCAAACGCCGCGGCCGGCGAACCTCCAACGTTTCCCGGGCCCCTTTCGAGACTGTTCGTCGCCACGCCACGAGCATCAATACCACGTCGGCGGGTGCTGCCAGTGCCGCAGCATCGTGTCCACGGCGGCACTCCACTCCTCCTCGAAGCAGGCCGCGAGCCTCCGCACGTCGTCGCCTGTCGGCATGGTGCCCGCCCACATCGCGGGACGGTCCGCCTCGCGGGCGGCGTAGACGCCGATGAGCCCGTCTTCCTCGATCCTCCGGAGAACGAGCCAGGCGAGGTTCCAGCTGCGGTTGCTGGTAGGGTCCCGGCGCACGCGGCCATACGCCTCGCGGACAATGTCGCCGCAAAAGGGGAAGCGCGAGGTCAGGCCGCGCAGTTCGGTGAGCATCTGATGGCTCGTCACGTACCGGATCCAAGCCGCCGTCATGGGCCGCTGGAAGGCGCGCGCGTCGGTCTCGTCCGCGCACGACGAGGCCATGCGCTCGATGCGGCAGAGCTCGGTGAGGGTGTTGACCCGATGCGTCGTGAGGCTCTCGACAAGCCGCAGGGTGGAATCCTGTTGGCCAGGTCAGCATCGCGGGCGAGAGGCCAGGCCCATCCTCGGCGGGTGCGGGTGCGGGTGCGGGTGCGGCGTACGCGAGGTCGGCTCGAGCTGCTGCTGCTCCGAGAGCAAACACTACCGCTGGACGACATTGCCGGTGCAGCACTGACGTGTGCGAGTCGGAGCAGGATGTGCGGTATTGTACCGTTGGCCTTGCGAGGGCTCGCTCGTCGTCCAGACGGTCTCGGCGTCCCGGCAACGTCTTATATGGCGATGAACCGGGACGATGCGGGACGGGGTGGAAAGGGTGCGAGCCCACGACGAGCGCCATGTACAGCCTCCGCTCGCCCCCATCCTCACCGCCAAGACGGTTTGATTTCGGCGGGACGAGGGCTCGAGGCTCACGAGAGATCTGCGCCGGGCAGACGGCGGCGGTGGCGGGACGAGGCGAGGGCACGACACACGGTGAGAGGGCGCTCAGAGGCGGATGCAGGAGACGGTCGTCCTAGCCCGTCGTCTCCGTACTCGATGCTCATATCAGACGCTAGAGTATGGCATCACAAAATCCACCCCGACGCTCACCGTGGCAGGCACTGCCGAGCACAGGACTCGGAGGACGCAAGCGATGTGCCCGGTGGTGAAGCCACGTCGGGCGTGCATCCCGTTGCGGAGAGTCGACGAGCGTCGGTGGGCTATTTTCATTACCGGCATGAGCACACGTCATGTGCAGTCGATGCATGCCGCTGCAGGGATGCCTTGCAGGGGCGCCGTCGAGTGCTTGCATGCATGGGGACAGGCGGATGGCTGCGGCCAGGCTGGCTCATCAGCGTCGAGCGGCATGCGAGGCGACTTGGGCCGAGCCGGACCTCGACCGGCTTCGGGCATGTCCTTCCGGACGACGATCAAACGATGCCCGCCGGCGGCAGACGACGATTCGAGCCGTCAACGTCAGCTTGCGGCCAGCCACGCGACGAAGCGACCGCACACGCCGGCATCGCGAGGGGTGCGAAGCAACAGCCTTGCTTTGATTGGACGGCTGCCGCGCGCAAAGGATCCGATCCAGAGGCGTGCTCAACGTAGCCGAGAAGCGCCAGACGCGCTAGACGGCCAAGAGAGTCAAGGTTCACGACGTGTTTCTCTATAGGTCGCACCGGTGTCTTGCACGTCACTCTTTTCTCTCGGTCTTTTTTTTCATTCCATTGCCTTTCGTTCCGTGACTTGTCACGCCATGTTCATGCGAGTTTCGGTACGCCTGGTCATCGTTTGTCGTGGTGTCGTGGAGCAGCATGAGCAGAGCAACGACAGGATGCAGCACTTGCGCCTCGGCGTCAGGCGGCGCTTGTGAGATTGCTGACGAGTGCGGTACATGCACAGCATGCATGTGGTGGTTGTCGGCTCCATGCTGACAGGGGTCACCGCCATGATACCTTGGGAGGGCGCGCCAACCGCCGCAGGCCCGAAGGAGCGTCGCAGGTGTTGGGTCGTCTTCGGCTCGAGCACGATCCGTCACTATTCTTGCATCTCATCTCATCTCATCTCATCTCACCTCCACTCGGCTTATCTCAGCCCTAACCCGTGGGTAGAGGGAACAGGCGGATGCACAAGCGTCGCCCTCGGCAACGCAATACACATGATGGGCCGAGAGACGAGAGATATGAATGTTGTCGTCCGATGGCAGGCAGATTGCTTGGCCTGCGGCTTCCAACCTGCGCCCATGGGCACCGGCGTCGTCGGGGTCATACGGCACGAGGACGTCGAGGCAAGGTTGGTCCAGAAAGCCGCCGCGGGCGTCGGGCTCTTGGCATTGAAGGTTGCATGCATGATCGATACAGGTGCATGGAAGCTCGAATGAGGAAGCGAAAAACGTGTAGAAAATTATGCGAACGGCGAAAGAGTCATCCTCGTTCGGCACATGGAGTCGCCATCGAGAGCAGGACGGAGGGTCTCGTGGGGGTGGGAGAATGGAGAGATGGGGGAGATGAGGAGGGGGTCGGATAAACTTCGGGGAATTGGCTCGGCCGGAATATTCGAGCCTCCAGAATCATTGTCATGGCCAGCCAAGCTTGATGCTTCGGCCTCTTCCAGTCAACGACCGACGGCGCCATCCAAGATGTCCATGTTTCGCGCCAAGAAGCTCGATCTGGGCTGCTTCATCAAGGCACGCACCATTCGGGATCACACGAAGCGCAAGGTCTTTGAGCAGCACGAGACGGAGAGGTGCGTGGATGGGCGGCGGCGAGGCAAGCACCTCTACCGACGGCTAATCTGCGTCGCAGGCAAGCGCTGCGCTACATCATACGCAACACGACGCTCGCCCCTCGTGTCCGCGCCGAGGCCCAGCTGCAGCTGACGCAGATGCACTGCTACACCCGCCCGACGCAGATCCGGAACCGATGCATCATGGGCGGCCAGGGCCGCGGTGTGCTGAGCGATTTCAAGATGACAAGAGTAGGCACGGCCCGTCAAGACTCGGGGGACCTACGAGGCGCTGACGGCGGCAGTTTAACTTTCGCATGGAGGCCATGGCCGGAAACCTGCCGGGCGTGAAGAGGGCGAGCTGGTGACGGCAGAGACGGAGGCACCGGGTTCCGCCCGTGGTTGGTGGTACGACGGACACTGGCATCGGCTGTACGATACGGGTCATGGGGTTTTAAAAATACACACACGGCCTGCTTGCTTGGCTTGGCTTGAACTGACGTGCCCTGTCTCTTCTCTTGGACCGGAAACGGGCGCCGCGTGATTTGACTCGGCAGAGAGCGTGCACCTCGTCACAACGCATGTACGGAGTATTATTGTCAGTCCACTTTGGTGGGTGCGGGTTGTTTGCAGACGATATCCATGCCGCCATCCGATACGGTCATTGAAAAGTCGCGATTCGCTTGACCCATCGTTGTTCTTGCCCTCGCCTGCATTTGGTAAATTTATTCTTGCCATTTCCCCCATGACAAGACGTACGTGCTTGGTCGAGAATGAGGCTGCCGATATTAACGTGCAGAGGCATTTTGGCACTCACGACGCCTCTAGGGTAGGTCGAGCACCCTCTACCCCAACGAGTATAGGGTAGGTTGGGTAGAGAGACAATGGTGGGGCTCACTGGGGCCTTCTCGCCACCTTGGATTCGTCACACCCAAATGGTGACGACGGCATCGATTCTTTTCCTTTCCCCTTTCCACCCTTTACAACTCGAGCGACGGCATCCGAGAGACACAACCATGGGTGGCGGCGATCTCAACCTCAAAAAGTCGTTCCATCCCGGCCTGCGGCGCAACCAGGCGGCCGTCTACGACGAGGAGCAAAAGGCGCTCGCCGAGCGGAAGCGGACGCAGCAGCGGATCGATGAGATCAAGGAGGAGCGGGCAAAGGAGGAGCTGCAGAGGCAGCTCGAGGCGGCCGGCGGCAAGAAGCGCGTCGACCGCGTCGACTGGATGTACCAGGGCGCCAACGATGGCCAAGCCGGCACGACGGAGGAGACGGAGGCATACCTGCTCGGCAAGCGACGCATCGACAACCTCATCAAGGGCACCGAGCACAAGAAGCTGGAGAAGAACGCGGGCGAGGGCAGCTTCATGGCGCTGCAAAACGCCAACAGCGCGCGCGACACGGCGTCCAAGATCCGCGACGACCCGCTGCTCGCCATCAAGCGGCAGGAACAGGCGGCCTACGACGCCATGATGAACGACCCCATCAAGCGCCAGCAGCTCCTCTCCTCCATGGGCATCGAGGGCGGGAAGAAGGAGAGGTCGAGGGACAAGGACAGGGACAGGGACAGGGAGAGGCGAAGACGTCGGCACCGCAGCCGAGACGGCGACGACGACGGCCGGCACAGGCGGCGGCATCGTCGATCCCGCTCGCGCTCGCAAAGTCCAAGGCGGCAGCGCGACATTTCCGACGACGACGACGACGGCCGGCACAAGCGGCGGCATCGTCGATCCCGCTCGCGCTCGCAAAGTCCAAGGCGGCGGCGCGACGGTTCCGACGACGACGAGCGCCGCGGCCGCAGGCACGACCGGAGGAGGACGACGGGCGACGGCGGCGGCGGGCGGAGAGACGGGTCCGACTCGCGCCGACGACACCGAAGCAACGACCGAAGCGGGCGTCGGCGGCACGACTCGTCGTCGGCCGAGCGGCGCACCGGACGACGCAGCGCAAAGGGCCGCGACGGCGAGCGTGAGCGTGAGCGTGAGCGTGAAGACGACCGCCATCGCGAGCGCGACCGTGACCATCGACACGACCGTCCCGGCAGACCACGGGACGGCGACCCACGGCAACGACGGCGAGAAAAGGACGGCGACGAGGAGGCGGCACGGGCGCGCAAGCTCGCGGCGATGCAGTCGGCCGCGTCCGAGCTGGACGAGGACCGCGAGCAGAGGCTGCGGCAGCTCGAAGAAAGGGAGCGCGCGGCGCGGGACGCCGACGACAAGGCGCGGCAGCGACACGGCGATCGCGGCTTCGTCAACGGCCTGCACCGGCAGGCGGAGAAGCTCGATCTCGCCGAGAGAATGGGTCGCGGGAGGCAACGCTTCCAGCAGGACCACGACTGAGCACGACGCCGACGACGGGCAAGCGAGGAGCTTGATGTCGGCGAGAGCATGGGCCGCGGGAGCAAGGCTTCCGGCAGGACCAAGGTTATGGAGCACGGGGATGGATGGAGGAGCAGGAGGAGGATGGATGGCATCGTCGACGGCCACTATCATGAGGAGGAGGAGGATTGATGACATTCCGACGGCCATTATTATTATGAGGAGGAGGATGGATGGCATCGTCGACGGCCATTACGAGGAGGATGGACGGCATCGTCGACGGCCACCATCATGAGGCAGCCGAGCAAGCTCTCTTGAGGGACTCCATCAGAGGACCGTCTCGGGCTGGCCTGCGACGACAATCCGTACGCGCATCATGCGGCACATGGCCGATTCGACATGCACAAGGCACCCATTGATTCGTCGCATGCATGAGTGAAGCCACTGCCGATGGGTGACTGGGCGGTGCGGGTGATGGTGGCAGGGCGTGTCAGCAGTGCGGGCGAGGCTACGGCTTGAGGGTGACAGTTGGCGACGAGCGAGGCTACCGCTGAGGAGCGACAGTGGGCGGTGCGGGTGAAGCTACCGCTGAAGAGCGACAGTAGGCGGGCGGTGCGGGTGATGGTTGCAGGGAGCGCAAGCGCTGTGAGCGAAGCGACGCTGATGAATGGGTGGTGGGCAGTGGGCGGTTCAGGGCAGTCAGTGGGCGGTGCGAGGCAGTGGGTGGTGCGAGGCAGTGGGGTGCACCCAGGGCACTGTGGGAGGGCAAGGCATATGGCGCTTCAGGTGAATGACCGCCATAGGATTGCAGCCTGCACGCCGTAGGCTGGTCCACAGTCCCCTGCAGTGTCCAGCGCCAGGCGGTACGAGGCAGTGGGCGGTACGAGGCAGTGGGCGGTGCGAGGCAGTGGGCGGTGCGAGCAGTTCATCAGTGCCTTACAGTACGGTAAGTTTGTACTTGCACACACCCAATACCAACACACTACGGAGTACCTATGATGTAAATATTGTGCGCCGCTGCTGTCGACGGTGCGACCATGGTTGCCTGCGTCGCCAGCGAGGCCACCGCTGATGGGTGACCGGTGGGTGGCCGGTGCGAGGGACGCTGCGGGTATTCGTGCCGCTGCTGCTGCCGAGCGCAGAGTACCAGTCGCTGTAGTTGTAGGCACTGTAGGCACCCACGGGCGACGCTGTACCGCTGCCGAGCGCAGAGTGTGCCAGTGGCTGTAGGCGCCGTCCTGTTGTTGTGCCGATCCCAGACAGCCGTTGCCGTGGCGGACGGAGCGCCTTCTGGCGGGCCTCGATTGGGGGGGTCAGGCACTCGATTGGGGGGGTCCGGTGCCTGACGCAGGCCCCCCGGCGGACCCCCAAACACAGGGTCTCTGCGGCTGCTGCAGAAACGCAGCGGGCTCGTGGGTCATGTTTACGAGGCTGGGTACAGAGTACTCGGCGCTACCTGCGGGCATCCCCTCAAGTACGGCGGGGAGTGCGGAAAAGGTGCTCCGCGGATGTACCTGCAGGTACCTGGTACGTACGACGACCCTGCTGTAGCGCAAGTCCCGTACCTTGCTAGCGAGCACCTAGTGGTGATGACAGGTACGGACTAACCTAGTGCTCCGGACTCCGTACAGTGCTCGCCGCCCAAAGATGTACCGGTACGCAGAGTAGCGCCCGCCTGCGCGCCGACGGCGGGTACCTGTACTTTTGGCTTTCCGGTGGACGCTGCCGACGCCATGGTATTTTATTATTATATTATTCCCTTGATTTATTGATCCTCCCCTTGGCAGCCGCATCACCATCGCTCTCCCCGCCTCCTCCGCCGAAGCAACTTTGCCGACGTTGCTGCTTACTCCAACCGACCATCCGACCATCACGACGCCTCTCTCCCTCTGCACCGTCTCCCTCCTCCATCGGCCGCTGACCTCGTCGACCGTCCCCCGGGCCGCAGCACGCACCTGGCACGCTCGTCCCCGCCACGACGCCTGCCTCGTCCGGCCCTCCCATCGTGCCCTCGTCCGGCCCTCCCATCGTGCCCTCGTCCGGCTCTCTCAGCGTGCCCTCGTCCGGCCCTCTCAGCGTGCCCTCGTCCGGCCCTCTCAGCGTGCCCTCGTCCGGCCCTCTCAGCGTGCCCTCGTCCGGCCCTCTCAGCGTGCCCTCGTCCGGCTCTCTCAGCGTGCCCTCGTCCGGCCCTCAACGCCCCTGCTGCCGACACCATGCTCTCCCCGTGCGGCGGATCCAAGACGGTCCAGCGCAAGCTGGTGCTGCTGTGCGTGCCACCATCCACCGACCGACGACGACGCTGACATGAGACGGCAGAGGCGACGGCGCCAGCGGCAAGACGTCCCTCCTCAACGTCTTCACCCGAGGGTAAGCCCCCCTCCCCCTGCCTCCCCCCCCCTCCCGGGGGTGCGTGCCTCGTCGGACGAGGGCTGACGGTGCGGCAGCTACTTCCCGACCGTCTACGAGCCGACCGTCTTCGAAAACTACGTCCACGACATCTTCGTCGACAACGTCCACATCGAGCTCTCGCTCTGGGACACGGCCGGCCAGGAGGAGTTTGACCGCCTGCGGTCCCTGTCTTACGGTACGACCGACCCTGCTCGCCGCCGCCCGTGGACCTCTCACCTCTCATCCGCCCCGCTAACCCGTCGCCCTCGGCCTCGGCAGACGATACCGACCTCATCATGCTCTGCTACTCGGTCGAGAGCAAGGACTCGCTCGAGAACGTCGAGTCCAAGTGGGTCGGCGAGATTGCCGACAACTGCCCCGGCGTCAAGCTCGTCCTCGTCGCCCTCAAGTGCGACCTCCGCGAGGCCGACGACTACGACGTGGCCGAGGCGAGCAACGCCGCCGACGGCGAGCAGCCGGCCGAGAAGGGGCCCATCATCAGCTACGACCAAGGCCTCGAGGTGGCCCGGAGGATAGGCGCGTCGCGCTACCTCGAGTGCTCCGCCATGAAGAACCGGGGCGTCAACGAGGCCTTTACCGAGGCGGCCCGCGTCGCCCTGAGCGTCAAGAAGGATCGCGAGGACGGCAAATGCTCCGTCATGTAGCCTCGTCGTCCGTCCGAGCCTGCCCTCGCCGTCCCCATTGTCCCTTTTGCTTTCTCGCACCCGCTTCATACCAACGCGCGCCCGTCTATTCTTGTTCTTTGTCGCATGCATATATATATATCGCCTTGTCAAGCCGCGCCTCGGATGGGCTGCGTTCGACGCGTCCGTCCCGCGCTTTATTCTTCTTCTTTGCCTTGCTACGCCTTGGGGAGAGGGCGAGGCGCGCTGGGGGGGCTACGCACGACGTCGTCATGCTCGACCTGCGCGGACCGAGACCTTTCGCGACGCCTTCGAATCGCCGGCGCAATCGACACGACCCTGCCGCCGTCGATGAAACACCCTCTCGCCCGTCGACGAATCGCCCTTGTCCGTCGACGAATCGCCCTTGTCCGTCGACGAATCGCCCTTGTCCGTCGACGAATCGCCCTTGTCCGTCGACGAATCGTCCTCTCGTCCGTCGATGAATTGCCCTCTCGTCCGCCAACGAGTCGCCCTCTCGTCCGTCGACGAATCGCCCTCTCGTCCGTCGACAAACCAACCTCACATCCATCGACGAATCGTCCTCTCGTCCGTCGGCCGACGCCGTCGAGCCTGGTCCGGTGCCGATGGGCCGCTCTGCTTGCCTCGGGCCCGTGCCGATGGGCCGCCTCTGCTTGCCCCGGGCCCGAGCAACGTCCGGCAGCACACGCCGCCTGCGGGCTCGTTCGAATTCCCCGAGGCCACCCCCCCTACCTGCCGGTCCTCCCCGCGAAGCCGTGCCTCCACCGAGCCTCCACCGAGCCTCCACGAGCGGCCGCGCGAGGGCGCATCCGTTTGCGTCCCGAGGGCCGGCATCGAACCGCGGCGAAAGGGGGTAGCGACGAGGCGCGGCATCGGTTTCTACGTAGGCCGCATCTCCCCTCCCTTCCGAGGCCGTCCGTTGCCGTGCCGCCGATGCTGACGTGCGTCTGCATAGGGCCTGGCCTTCAAGCCGTGCTTGACGGTGCCGACGAGCCTGCGGTACATATCTGGCTTCCTTTCATGAAAATAGACACGACCTCGTCACGAATTTAATATCATACCGCGTCAAGATTTGATTTCCTCATATTTCGATCGCCTTTCACGATACCAGTCACCGTGTGCATGTCTGCGGACGGATCGCCACCCGTAGCCCGCCGTCGAAGCGACCACCGTCGAAGCGACCACCGTCGAAGCGACCGCCGTCGAGCTCTGCCACCGTCACCTCGACTCCAAGGCAAGGCAGGGCGACGACGCCGTGATGCAAAGGATACGCTGACCCGGTCAACCAGCCGCCTCCCGGGCTCGCCTCCCGACGGCGGGTACGTACGCTACGTCGCCGCCCGGACCGTCGCGAGCTTGCTTCGAACCGCCATGCTCCTGTCCGAGCGGCCAATCTTGGCCTCGTCGACCCAGTCCATGTCCAGGCCCCGGCGGAAGATCAAGCAGTGCGTCGAGCCTCCGTGGTGGAAGCTGCCAATCTCCTCGCCCTTGTCCACGCGCGTCGGCCGGCCGGTCCTGAACCTCTTGTGGATGCGGCACGTCGACACGTCGGCCATGCCGACGGCGACGAATACGGTCCGGCCGACAGGCTCGTCGGCCTCGATGTAGAAGATGGCCCGCGTCGCGACGTGGGCAATGTACCCCTGCGCGAGGCCCGGCCCGGCCGGATCCGGCCCCTCGTCGTCGTAGAAGCCGGCCATGGTCGGCTCGGAAAAGTAGGTGCCGGCGATGAGCTCGGTCCTGACGACGGTGCCCGCCACGTGCGAGTGCCAGCGGTGGTAGGACGTGGCGCCGAGGAAGGCCTGGTACACGGTGCCGCCGACGAGATCGCCGACCCACGGATGGCCGTCGAGCATCTCGTCGAGCGAGTACGGCTGGCCCTTGAGCCAGAAGCCGTCGCGGCGCCCGACGTTGGACCGCAGCGCAAACGGCCTCGACTCGCAGGCGGCGACGACGCAGGCCGCGTCGTCCCTCGACGCGACGGGCCGCAGCGCGTCGACGTCCCTGAAGCGGCGAGCGAAGAAGTCGTCCCAGGAGCGGAAGCCCCAGTGGTCGGCCGTCGGGTCGCAGCGGAAGAGCCGGTCGAAGGGGAGGGAGCCGCCGTCGAGGTTGCCGTCCCTCTCCATGGCCCTCAGCGCCGGCCCGCCGAGCCACATGTTCTCGTCGGCCGTGAGCACGTACCGCGAGGCCGGCGTGGCGAGCAGCTCGTCGCGCCAGGCGTCGAGGATGGCCCGGAGCCTCGCGTTGACCTCGGGCATGAGGAAGAAGGCGTAGCCGCTCGGCGTCGCCATGGGCCAGTCGAGGAGCGCGTTGAAGGGGAAGCCGATGAGGCCGACGTCGCAGCCTCTCTGGCTCCACTCGGGGGCCTTTTCCGTCATGATGACGCTGAAGAGCTCGAGCAGGTGGCCGACGTGGCGGATCTGCCTGTTGCCGACGGGGTCGTCGAGGTACGGCGCCTTGGCGGGCACCTCGTCGAGCATGGCCGAGGCCAGCATGCGCAGGTCGGCACGGCTGTCGATGAGCTTCCGGAGGTCGTCCACCTCGTTGGCGAGCGCCGGGACCTCGCCACGGCCGTCGACGTCCTCGACGAGCCGCCGAAGCCAGGCGACCATGATGTTGCCGTCGAGCGGCAGCCAGCCGCCGGCCCGGTGGGGTGCGACGACGGGCTCCGGCATGGTCGAGGATGGATGCATCGTGCCTGCGAACCGACGTCGCCTTGGTCGGGTCCCTCGTTGGCAGGCGACGGAGGGGGGAGATTGCCCATGCTCCCTGGCGGCGATGCGGACCTTTTACTGCCCCCGGGCAACCCATCCTCGTCCTCGCAAGCCGACCCGAGGCTCCTTGGTTGCGGGCAATCTACGTGGCATGCACGTCATGGGCTTCATCCTCGTCAGCACGCTTCCGCATCCCCGTTCCATTGGTCGCTTGCGCCGCGCAAGGAGGGCCCGAGGCGATGACGACGGCACGTCTGACGAAGGCGCTGAGCTCTGCGCATGCAGGTTGCGGAAGCATGCGGCATCCGATTCGACGACGGACGTCACGACCGTTGCCATCCCCCATGCACCATGCACCGCGTGGGAGGGTCGGAGAGGCATTGCCCTTGAGGGACGGTGCCTGGCGTGCGCCGTCGTTTGTTCGTCATGGCGACGCCCTTGCCGACGCGCTCGTCAGACCGTTCGGCCGTCAAGCGGGCGAGTGGCCAAGGCCAAGGGGAACGGAGAGGTTGGATCCTCGGCTGACGAAGCTTCACGGCACGCGCACGAACCGTCGTGTTCGGGCTCGACGGATGGCCGGGCGAAAAGGGTCGAAGCCGAGGGGGTTCGACGACGATGGCGACCTCGCCCGACGGATGGCCGGGTGAAAAGGGTCGAAGCCGAGGGGGTTCGACGACGATGGCGACCTCGCCCGACGCACGCCCTGGCGCACAACGGGTGCATCTGCATGGTCGACTCAAAGGTGCGGCGGCCGAGCGCAAGCGTGCGATGGTGCCGGCACACGAATGCTGGTGCCGTCGTGTAACCTGACCCGAGGACAGGGTGGTACGCGACGACGAGCAAGGTCAACGGCCAGACTCGTGACGAAGCGCAGTCGGTCGGGACAACCACCGAGCACCGGGGCGTCGTCCGCACTCCGCACCGCACCGGGATGGCGCAGGATGATGCGTACGGAGCAGCACCGCATACGTGGAACGAGCAGGCACCGTATCCGTGTGCGCGGAGCAGGGGACCTCGCATGGCGAGACGACGGTCTGTCACGTCGGGCCACGCACGCACTCGCACCTCGTCTCGACTGCCGGGGGGGATGGACGTCTCGCAGCGGCACGAGCGCATGCATCCATGTTTTTCTGCTTTTGCATCGCGTCATCGCACGCAGGGCGGTGGCCTGAATCTCGACTGCCAAGCGCATAAGTAAACAACGGCGGCGGCCCCATCTTGGTCGCCGTCGTCGCCCCTGACATGGACACCCCGACGGCGGCCTCTCCCCGGCATCGTGACAGGGTGCCGGCCTTCTCAAACAGACGGGAAGGGCGGTCGGATGAAACGTGGGAACCCGGAGAGATGTGGACGGTCGAGGCCGGTTCGCCCTTGGCTCCCTACGTGTCGGTGCACGACGGGATCGAAGGAGAGGAGAAAAACGAAACAGACGAGGAGGAAAATAAAGGAACGAGTGAGGGGTTTGTCTGACGATGAGACGAAGCATGATTCCCGTGCCCAAGGTGGTTTAGCGCGTGTCCCTCGACACTAACCAGAGATGGTCCAATTGCTCGTCGGGCCAGTAATAATTAATCATTATTCCTGCACGGAGGAATAGGAGCTCCGTGCCGAGCCCTTGCTTGTCCACACGGGGTACCTGGGTACATGCACAAGCGGCGCCCGCCTTTCGTTGTACCGTGCAAGTACGCCAATAATTACTGTACGTTGTCTGCAAATTAAAGTACGGCTACACAGTGCATAAGCTTGAGTACGACTCCGCTTCACAGTGTATCGATGCACCTCGAAGATCACAACTGAGGAGCACAGGCTGGCAAACCACCAGAGCACCTTTTCCAGTTCCTCTCTACACCACTGAACATTTCGTGCTACGTTCCATGCACATGCAGTACTGCGCAGCACACGAGCCCGTCGAGGGGACCCCGAATCAAGCCTCTTGTCTGTTACGTTGACTCGCTGGATGTTGGAAATGAAGCCTCATGCCGTATTATTCCTGAAGCATATTGTACAGCTCGACGCAAGTACTCATAAGTACTTGGCAGGTACTGTTCTTGACCATAGGTACTGTGCGGAGTACATTCACCCACACTTGCGTACGCAAATGCAATGCTACTTGTTGTACGGAGTACGCCCAAATACATGCAGTGTACCTACTGAGTACACCTAAATACATTGAATTACATGCAGTGTACTCCTAACGGAGTGCAAGTACTTACTGTACACTCAAGTACTTACAGCACAGCATTATGGCCAGTTGGCAGATTCGGAGGCACTTGCTGTACGGATGAGTCGGGTGGCTACTGGCGGGATCACAAGTACAAGTTTGTACAAGGAGGTACTTGCAGATACGAGCATGTACGGAGTAACACGAGGCGCGGAGTAAGTGCATATAAGTATAGCAAATTGGTAAGCGAACTAAGTAGAGGATGGTGCCCAACGCATACATGTACTTATACAAACTTGTCACGCACTAACCTGCTACGGAGATTTCTGTCACACACTAACCTACTACGGAGATTTCTATACGGAAGGGAGATTGCGTGCACGCCCTGCAATCTGTACTGTGGTTGTACAATAAATACTTGCTCCGTACTCCGTACTTACTCCGTACTTACATGTACTGTATACCAGTTTGTACTATGCGTGCAAGTACTCCGGACATCTACTTACGAGTACAAGTAGTCGTCCGTACAGTGCACGCACGTACCGTATGCAAATGTTCGCGGCACAGTACGTTGTAGTGCTCTGTTCTTGTACTCTTCATCGTCGATCAAGTATCTTCCTCACCAAAACACGAGGAAAAGTGACTTTGAAGGGATACATGTTCCCCCTCCCCGTCCTTCATCGTCGATCAAGTATCTTCCTCACCAAAACACAAAGAAAAGTGACTTTGATGGGATACATGTTCCCCCTCCAACGGTGCGGCACTGCATCCTAGTCGGCACGTTTACAATCAGAACGCATCATGCGTTTCGTCGCGGGTAAGAGCACGAGCTGAGTGCTTCGGGGCAGGGCGCAGGAAAAGGACAAATCGCTCTTTTGGCAACGGTAGGGACGCTTCCCAATGTGACGATGTAGGAAAAACGTCAAACGTTGCAGGACAGGAGGCGGACACACTGTACCGGCACACGATTTATTACGTGCACTTGCACACTAGTTGTACATGCAAGTACTTACTCCGACATGCACAGTACTGCTGTAAAGACTACAGTGGGTTAGTGGTCGTTCCGCAGGCGAATCCCAAGGTAGTGGGTACTTGAGTTTGGTCGGAGGCGGCCGCGAGAATCCAAGTACAGATGACATGACGGACGCTCAGTGGTCCACCGAACGAGCCTGTGCCCGTCTTGCACTTGCACGCGCTCTCGACTAACAGCGAGTACCCCTCCGAAGCGTTAGAGGCATGTACCGCGCAGGTACACGCATCGGCACGGCGCACCGGAGGGGTACCGCGAGTGTACCTGCACGGGCGAGTACCCATGTGTCGGCGCCTGCTAGCGGCACGCGAAGCCGTGTGCCTGTGTCAACCCCCCTACCCGCCAAGTGGGGGGCCTCGCACGCTGCTGCCAAACGTGCCTCGCCTCCAGCCTCGCCGTCTGTCAGCGGCACTCCACCAGGCTCCGAATCAGAAACGCTCACCTTCATGCAACACACTTCGGATCCAGACGAGGTGCCATGGCTGAGAAATTACGTGCCGCAACTCGGCCGCTCCCCTCGGCGAGCGTCGAGGCTCAGGTCCGTGTATAAATACGATGACGACCCCGCGAGGCGTCGAGACTCCCCTTGGCCGTGTCATGCGGAGTCGCCGGTTCGTCCCCAGATTCGTCCCCAGATTCGTCCCCAGATTCATCCCTTTCTTCTCCTCTCCTTTCATCTTTCTTTGCTTTCTCTCGTCGACGCAGCATGAAGCCCTCGACTCACCTCCTCACCGCCGCCTCCTTGGCGGCCGTGGCCCTGGCCGGCCCCGTCCCCCTCGAGTCGCGCGAGATGAAAGAGCCCAAGCCGGACGGCCATGCCATCCTGCTGGAGTGGATGTTCGACGGGAAGCCCGCCGGCGGGCTCGACGACATCACCTTTCCCATAAACCTGGCCGAGGCGAACCCGAAGGAGGAGTACTTCTTCGGCCAATCCGTCTCCTTTGACAAGCATGACAACAAATACGCCTACATTGGCATTCAGACAAGGGACAAGGACCACAACATCCACGCCGCCTTTTCGAGCTTCCAAGCCGGCACGACGTCATCGCACGCCAACTGCAAAGACACGGCCGACCTGCGACCAGGCGTGAGCTGCGCCGTCGACATCAAAGGGGACTACAGCCACATCTACCACCTCAACATTAAGAGAACGGGAGCGTACACGTGGAGGGGAAGCATCATCGACTCGGTGACGGGCGAGTCGACCGTCATCGGCGAATGGACGCTGCCTGAGTCGACGGGGTTGATGAGCAGCCGCCGGACCGGCTTCGTCGAGTACATACCGCAGAGCAACGGCCGGGGGGATTCCACGTGCATCGGCCTGCCGGCCGTCGCCGTCACCTTCGGGAACCCGACGAGCAACACGCCAAACTGCGGCTCGGCAACGTATTCGCAGGTGAACGGGATGGGCCGGTGCAGTGGGCAGACGGAAAGCTTCACGTCACAAAACGTCACCAACGGCGTGAACATCCAGCTGGGCCCGGACCAGAGCCCGAACAAGGCGGTGGCGATTCCGGACTCGTCGGCAACCTCGCCGTCACCTGCGCCGCAGCCGCTGCAGTCGGAGAACCAGGGGGGCAAACCGCTTGGGAACGGCGTGGACAAGGATCCGGCGGACCCACCGGCAACATCGCCGTCACCCGCGCCGCAGCCGCAGCAGCCAGAGAAGCAGAGGGGCCCACCGCTTGGGAACGGCGTGGAAGAGGAGCCGGCCGACGCGCGGGAGGCGAATCCCTCCAACGGACAGCCGCCACAGCAAGGGAACCAGAGGGGCCCATCTGCTGGGACCGGTAAGGGAGACGGCACAGACAAGTCGACGCTGCCATCTCCACCGGCCGCGAAGCCCGCGCCGTCCCGGTACGGGCAGACGCCGCAGCCCGAGGATCTGAAGGACGGCAACGGCCTGGGAGCGGGAGAGGAACCGAACGAATGCCCGGCCGAGTACGAGGACTACTAGTTGGCGAGCTTCAAAGGAGACGGCCATGACGGCGTTGCTTGGAGAAAGGGAATGCCGCTGCATCTGCTGCCACCCACGACATGCTACGGCATGAGCGGGGCAGGCACGTAGGTGTGCTGGCAGGCAGACATTCATTCGTACACACGTACTATAGTATTACTATAGTATTACTCTTTCGTTTCAACTCTTGCACCGAAATCATTCGCGCTTTGAATGCTCCAAGGAACGGCCATCGACGGCAACACCAAGCGTCCCCGTCGTCGCCGACCATGGTGGTTGCTTGTGCTTCGCCACTCCATCGCCGGCTTCACATTTTTCCCTGCCGCGACGTCCGCTCGAGGCGGTACAGGTACAGGCACATGTGTAGCCACCCAAGTCGGCACGGGCGCGCATGTACATGTACAAGCTCGACCACGCGGCGCTCCAACCGGCACTCTCCCGGCACCTTACCCGGCACCGTACCCGGCACGCGAGCACGCAAGTACCTCAAAGTACTCTTCAGCCGAGTGCGGTGCGGTGCAGGCGGTCGGGGCACTCGCCGGTACATGCGTGGTACCCGCCACCGTTGCCGGTACATACCTACCCCGCCGAGTCGGCAGGGAGTCGCACCTGCCCGCCGGCAAATACGGAGGTCCCCACTTGGATCGCCATGTCGACCATTGGCATCCGCCTTGGCACCGGCGGTGGTGACGGTCCTGAGCGCTGATTGGCTGGGAGACAATGCTGTGGGGTCGCGCCGCGCTCCTTCCCTGCTCGTCAGCTCGCCCGTCGGCCTGCAACTTGGCCTCCTTCGGAAGCAGCGACCTAGGTTGCGGCCACGAACGGACCTTCCGAGATTCGGACCGGGCAGCGACGACAAGACTGCTCCTTCCCTCGACCGTCCCGTCCCCTCGACCCCCCTCAACAAAAAATCCCCCCCCCCATCTCTCAACCCCCTCGCCTCTCTCCAACCCTCGCCTCTCTCAACCTCACCTCACGACGGCGGTGCTGACGACCGCTGCCGGCACCGACACGGACGCCGACGCGCACTCGCGAGCCCGCACGGCCGACGACCCACGGACGCGGAAGCGTCGAGGCACGGAAACACGGACGCCGACGGCGACTCGACCGAGCGACGCCCGACGCACGACGAGTCGCACCTCGATCGAGCGACGCTCTCGCCTCGCCCGCTTCCTGCCCGTCACCCCCCCGACCTCGACGCGGCCGGATCCCCGTCGATGATGCATCGTCGATAGAGCGGCCACAACCCAGCTTCGTCCCACCATGCTCCCCCCCCTGCCGCTCGCCGCCCTCGGCGCCGCCCTCGCCGGCCTCGCCTCGGCTCAGGTGCACACCGACTGCAACCCCCTGAACACGACGTGCCCGCCCGACCCCGGCTTCGGCACCGAGGCCGACTTCTACTTCAACTCGACGCCCCCCGCCGAGCTCTGGGAGACCATCGCCGGCACCGTCAGCTACGACGCCAAGAAGGGCGCCGCCTTCACCATCAACAAGCAGGGCGACTCCCCCACCATCCGCACCAAGTTTTACTTCTTCTTCGGCCGCACCGAGATATTCCTCAAGGTTGCGCCCGGCACCGGCATCGTGAGCTCCATGATGTGGCTGAGCGACGTCCTCGACGAGGTCGACTGGGAGTTTCTCGGCTCCAACAAGTCCTTCGCCTCGACCAACTACTTCGGCAAGGGCGAGCAGGACTGGCACAACGGCGGCATGCACCCCATGACGGGCATGCAGGACGACTACCACAACTACACGACGGTCTGGACCAAGGAGAAGATCGACTGGTACATCGACGGCGCCCTCGTCCGCACCCTGCTCTCCAAGGACGCCAACAACTCGCGCACCTATCCCCAGACGCCCATGCGCATGAGTATCGGCATCTGGGCCGGCGGCGACCCCTCCCTGCCCGAGGGGACCCGGAAGTGGGCCGGCGGCGACACCAACTACGCCGACGGGCCCTACACCATGTACGTCACGCAGGCCCACGTCACCGACTTCTCGACGGGCAAGGAGTACTCGTACGGCGACAAGTCGGGCAGCGCCGACAGCATCAAGATGGCACCGTGCGTCTTCCCTCCCCCCCCCTCTACCCTCCTCACCCTACCCTCTCCTCGTCACCCCCGCCGCTAAACCGTCCGCAGCGGAAACTCGACGGCCTATCAGTTCCTCCAAAGACCGCCCCAGCAGTCCATCGCCGACAAGTGGAGGCTGCTGCCGGCCAAGACCAAGATTGGCATCTACGCCGGCGCGAGCTTCCTCGGCGCCCTCATCATCGGCACCCTGCTCTTCTACATCAAAGCGCGCCGAGGCCGAGAGGGTCGAGATGGACCACTTCCACAAGGACGGAGCCAACGCGGCCGGCTTCAGCGACTACGACGGCCACGACGGGCACCGCGGAGGCTTGAGCGACGCCGACGCGTACCACGTGCCCGCCACGACGGCCGCGAGCCCCCTCGCCCCTTCGGCTTGGGGCGCGCCGCCTCCGGTGACCATAAGCCCGAGCCCGCCGTACCGCGACGCCCGCGAACCGGCCCCCGACGCCCACGGCTTCGATTTCGGCTTGAACGCGCCCAACTCGGAAAGCCCCCTGCTGCGGTCGCAGAGCCCGAACGCGCCCTCGTCGCATCCGCCGTAGCGGAGCCGGGCCGGCCGAGTCGGCCTGCGTCGTGGAGTGCGATGTTTAGTCGGGCCCGGCGAGACCGGGTCGGTGGCCGCTGCCGGTCGGCGGTCCACGTTTTGTTCCACCGTACATGTCTTGCGTGCGGACACCCGGGGTTGGTAAAGCCTCGACGACGATGGCCATCTTCACCGCCGTGTCCGTGCCTTTTTTTTTCGGCAAGAAGACAAGCCGAATATGCTTGGGATAGCCAACATAATGTAAAGCATTCACGCGTGGCTGCCTGCTTTCCGTCCCTTGATGCTCTCCGCCGCAGGGACAGCGGCACCCCAAACTGACTCCTCCTCGCTACCATCGCGGCCGCCACGCATCACCGGCTTGCAGCACGGTCATGGACCAGGCGACGAGGCACGCCGCTCATGCCACTGCTCATGTCATTCATTACACATTATCATTGCTCGCCTTGACTATTATCCAATGCCATATTATGCTGCTCGCCATTTCGCAAAGCATGTACCAGAAATAGAGTCCTTTCCTCCGAACCGTCTTCTGCGAACCGTCATCCATCAGGAGCCGCCGTGAATGACGTCTGCCGCCTTCTCGCTGATCATGTAGACGGGAAGGACCAGAAAGTAGCCGGGAATCCGTGGGAAGACGCTCGCATCGACGACCCTCAAGCCGTCGGCCCCCCTGACGCGGAACTTGGCGTCGAGGACGGCACCCTTGTCTCCGTCGGCGCCGATGGGACACGTGCACGACGCGTGGTGTCCCCAGGACTCGTTTTGCACCCACTCCCGCATCTCCCTGTCGTTCTTGACACGGTCGCCGGGCCAGACTTCCTTGAAGGTGCTCGGCAGGGGCACCGCCTTGGCGAAGGCCTTGCGCGCAAAGTTCATGCCCTCGACGAGCGCCTGCGCGTCCTTCGAGGCCGCGTCGTCGGCCGTCGTGCCCGTGTCGAAGTAGTTAAAGTTCACCAGCGGCGTGTCGCGAGGGTTCGTCGAGCGCAGCCGAACGGTGCCGGCCCGGTTGCGCGTGTGCGCCTTGAGAACGACCCAGGTCCAGTGCTTCGCGTCGGCCGTCGCGTTGATGGAGTAGTCCGGGTAGTAGCCCGTAAAGTAGGCCGGCGCACCCGATATGAAGAGGTCGGGGTTGCCGTCGTCGGAGACGGAAGACTTCTTGAGCACGGCGAGGGCGAGGCCGGGGCTCGTGTATCCGCCGCGGACGTCGTTGGAGCCCGACTTCTTCCAGTCCTCGAGGCACGGGTCGGGATCGGTCTCGAGCCACTTGCATTTGCTCGTGATCTTGAAGTCGCTGCTGGCCTTGGAGATGACGGTCGTCTCGTACCGATCCTGCAGGTTGGTCCCAACCCCGGGGGAGTCGACCAGAACCGGGATGCCAAACGACTCGAGCTCGGCTTTGGGGCCGATGCCGCTGAGCTTGAGCAGCTGGGGTGTGTTGAACGCTCCCGCCGAGAGGATGACTTCCTTGCTGGCGTTGACGCTGCCCGACGCCTCGGCCTGTTGCGACGGCGAGTAGCGGGGATCCGCACTGTAGAGGCTTTTCCCCTGCATGAAGTCGACCCCGATCGCCCTCGGCGTCTTCTTGGTCGTGTCGAACCGGACCTTCGTCACAAGCGTTGTGAGGAGAATGTCGAGCTTCGAATCCTTGGCCTTGATGACATCCATCATGAAGTCGCGGGGGCCGGACCGGTCTCCTCCTCTAACGGCGACGGGCATCTGGAACAGACCCTCTCGCCGGTCTCGCCATGGAAACCCGGAGTTCAGGTCGCGGACGAGCACCTTGGCGAGCCCTGCAACGCCTGTGATGATCTGCGTGAGGCCTTGGCCGAGAGCTGCCCCGGCGCCGAGAACAAGGCCGATGTATTTCGTGTCCTGGATGACGAACGTCAGACTCGTGACGCTGGTGGCAAGCCACCCGTTATAGCCGTGACCCACGGGAGACGAGGGGAAGTATTGGTTCTTCTCGATTCGTTTAAAGTATTCCTTCATCTTGTCCGCAGACCAGCTCCCGTCTCCCGTCAGGGTGGCAATGTTGCTCCAGTCAGCTTCGTCCGGGTACACGGTGATCATGGCGTTGTGAGCCGTGCAGCCGCCAAGGGTGCCCGCACGAGGATACAGGATACCTCGAGGTTTAGCACCGGCCGGAGGGTTGCGCCCTACATACATCTGGCCAGAGGAGGTAGTGTAAGTCATCTTCGTGTCCTTGGCCTGCCGTGTTGGATCGCTGTAGTGGTCGACGTAGTAATTCCACGTCATGGGCTCGTACTCGGTTGCTTTTAGATTCAGAGCAGGCACCTTGTACTGAAAGGATTCGCCCTGGTCGTCTCCGGCATCGATCATGAGAACTCTGTGTCCCAGCGAGGCGAGTCGGGCGCCCAAGGGAGCGCCGCCCGCGCCGGTCCCGACGATGACGTACTCGTACTGAATTGTGGGATCAATCTTTGTGATGAAGCCGCTGCCAGAGGTTAGAACGGACAAGTGATTCGGGTCCGGGTACTTGCCAGTCTACGAGCCATGGTCCCAGAGCGAGAAGGAGCAGTGAAGGAATCATAATGAGGAGACTCGGAGCAGCAGTCTTTCGGACGGCAACGTTCACTTGCGCGGCATCGCCCTGGATGCTAGAACGGCGGCCTCGCCAGAGGATATATGAGATTGCAGCGTGGAGACGCGGGGCTAGCATCGAACAGAGCAGAACTTGGTTCGAAAAGGACAGAGGAAACGGGTTCAATGAGCTCCATGGCATGCCGTCTTCCTGATTGGAACCGCTGAGGGCAAATGGAATCGCATGATGCTACGCTCAGGCATCCAGCACGGGCGCGATCCAGAAAATCATGACCAGCCAATAAACACCGTATCGACCGAAGAAGCACGTTTGGCGCGATCAAGTTATTCGGAATGATTGTCGAGAGATGGACGTGTCGGAAATGAAGGCGACAGCATTGACCCTGATTGTTTCAGATTGTGAAGATGATATATTCAGCGCTCTCAAAGGCCGTGCGCCCCTCAGGTTGCGGATCTAAGTATTGGCGGTGCTTGTACAAGAATTGCCTGCTGCCCCTGGTGCAGCGCGCAAGAAACGAGCACATGTACGTTGGCCTGTGTGGGCGATATCTGCACGCGCTCTCGGGGATGCAAGAATCCGGATGGTGCCAGTTGGAGCGCGCAGTTAGCCAACTCCTTTGACAGCCGTGTTCGTCATATACACGGGCAAGAAGGCTGCTTGTCCCGCATCAACTTCACTTGTTACGGCTTCTCAGTTTCGAGTCCTTGTGGTGAATTGTTCGCGGCCCTGTCCTTCACCGTCAGGAGATTCCTAGGATCGTTGGATCGATGGGACCGTGCAGCCTGATATCATTTCGAGGTCTGCTCACCAAAGCGTTGCTTCCGCAGGTTGGTTCAGGTACAATAGACAATAGAAGCTTCCAGTTGGGCTTCCAAGGTTGGGCACAGACTCTTGGGGACAGACTCTCGTATCTCATGATGCTCATGAGGCCCACGTGAGTATTATGCAACGGCTGCGAACGCCATCCTCATCCTCGCGCAGCCGTCAGGTAGACAATGGAATGATATCCAGCGTGTGACGTGTGGCAACACTCACGAGGCTGCTCGCGGTGCATGGAGCCTGGTTGATTCACCAAAGCTTCTCCATATGAGCAATCTGCAACGGTTGCCAACGTCATACTTTTTTTTTTCGCGCAGGCGTCAGATGGACAATGACCTCTGGAGCGTGACGTGTGGAAACTCTCCGAGGCTTCTCGCGGTGCATCAAGCCTCGTGGATTCACCGAAGCTTCTCATACTTGGCCGCCTCAGCGAGCCGTGCCTCGACGTTGCTGATCGTTTCTGCGTCGTACAAGGATTCCAGCGGCATGCCGAGCTTGAGAATGTCCTTTTCATGCCGCGTCGCTTCTTCTTTTGTCATGCAGACCAGGTCTCGCAACCGGATGGTCGAGCACTTCTGCACGTCTTTGCCCTCACCGATGATGTTGAGATTGGTCACTTCAGGCTTGCGCCAGCGTATCAGCACCAGCTTGGTGGAGATGCCGCTGATGATGCTGCGTGCGTGGTATAGTTCCTCGGCGAGAAAAGCGACGTCGCCCATCGTCAGCGGCGTCTTGACGCCAATCACGCCAGGCTCGAACATCCGGGCCAGCTTCTCTTCGGAGCCCTGGACGTAGTTGAAAATCGACTCGTACATCTTCTCTCGTCCCTTGGCGGGCACGTAGTCGATGGGGTACCCGGCAATGCTGAGGATGACGTGGTTCGCAGCCGTGAGGCCAAAGATTGCCGGCATCGTCCCTAGCACAGGCAGTATCCTGACGCGAAAGTTGGGCATGACGCCAAGATCGCCGACCGAGCCCCGTTGGAATTCTTCGTCGGCGAGCGGCAAGAGCTCGGCCTTGCCCTCCCCGGACTGCTCGGTCGAGTAGACGGCGGGGATGCCGCTCGTGATGCCCAGCAGCTTCAGCCGCCGCCTCGTCGCCCTCGACAGCCGATCGTCCTTGCTGGCGCCGATGTCGCCGACGATGATTCTGGTGGGGTCGCTTTTGCAGCCGGCCCCCATGGCGCTGATGACCGGCAGCTCGTGGTCGTGGCAGTACTTGAGCAGCTCGACCTTGGTCTCTATGTTGTCGATGGCGTCGACGATGAAGTCGGGCATGCCTCCGTCGTGCCACGGATCGAGCATCTTGGCCGCCACGGCCTCCTCGAACTTTTCCTGCTGCAGATCAAACCTGACCCAGGGCGCGATGGCCATGAGCCGGCGCTGCAGGCAGAGCACCTTGGAGATGCCGACATCGGCGAGCGTCGCCACGGCGTGGCGGTTGAGGGAGCTGAGGCTGACCTGGTCAAAGTCCACGAGCCGAATCTTGGACACGCCAGACCGAGCCAGCGAGGCGACGCAGTGGGAACCGACGCCGCCACAGCCCACGACGATGACGAACGAGCGACGCAGTTTCTCAAGGCCTTCGGGTGTCAGAAACACGCGATTTCTCGCCAACTGTTCCAGGATGAGCTCTTCATCAAAGTCCCCGGCTTGCGCTCTTCGTGCGAGCTCTTGATTCCTCGCATCTTCCTTGTCGAGGGCCGGCACGGAGGACGCTCCAAAGCCATTAAGCTGCGACGGTTAGCGTCAGGCTTCTCGTCCGTTCAAGTCAGGGACGGCCACGTACTTGTTGGGTCTCGTGAGTCCCATCGGCCAGCGACGGGATGGACTGCTTCAGCTCCGTCAGCCTCTCCTCTCGCTCCAGTGCCTGGTATCCAAGCAGGAGAGAGGCAGCCGTAGCACCAGACAGCACGGCTGTGGCGAGCAACTGGAACCGATGGCTGGCAAGAGTATCGGATAGGAAGGAGGACATGATTCGACGAAAGAATGAACAAATGAGCGAATGAACGAATGAACGAATGAACTTATGATCCGAATTTGGCCTTTTCGATGGCTGTTCAAGACCTGATTGAGCCTGAGCCGAAGGGTGGTGTTGTGATGTTTGATGATCCGTAGCATCAGAAATTTGACATCTCTTAATCGATTGCTCCATGCGGCTTAGTCATCAACATCGATTCCGCTTCAGCTGCTCGAACTCTGCCCACCACTTTTGCCTCCCACCATCTTCTGGCTCCTCATCATCCATCACCATCGACATCTCCATCTCGACATGACAGACGATACGTACCCGCGATAGCAACGCCCTGTTCGATCGGGTTCATGATGCGTCCTCGTCTCGTCCTCCACCCTCGGTGTCTCGGCGCCCGCGTCTACTTCTCAACCCAGACCCAGGCCAAGCTCCCATCGACGACCCGACCCTCCCTCCCCTTTCTGCTCGTCCCGAGAGCGAGCCCCGCCGTTGCCCGGTCCTTCACCTCGGAGCGCAAGCGATGGCTCCGGCACGAGGCCAGGCTCGTCGCGCGTTACACCATCACCTTGTGGGGCCTAGGGGCCGCCATCGTCACCATCCTTTTCGCCCTCAACGAGGAGAGTTCGGAGAGGCGGTTTCCGACGCCCCACGAATGGAATCACCTGACGAGGAAGTTCTTGCGGGACGCCCACGGCTTTCGAGATCCGAAGAACGGCGAAACCAACTGGGCGAGGGCGTTGGAGCTGGCGCGAGGCGTCGTCATCCGCCTCGAGGACGACAGGAAAGGAGGGTCCGGCGTGGTGAAGCTTTCGGACCGCCAAGACCCAGGGCTGGAAGTGCCTGGCGAGTTCGTCAACTGCGACGTTTCGGCAAAGTCGGAGGAGTGGCGAAGAGGGTACTTTGAAGCCATCATGTTGGCGGCCAAGGCGGCCGAACACGTCGATGGTTGGGTTCGAGACGTCACGCGCAACATCGTCTCGCCTCCAGAGTTCGTCATTGGGCCGTCAAACCCGCGGCCGCAGCCCATACCCCCCGGAAACCCTCACGCGCCGCGGGAGGAAGACTGCGTCATCGCCTACCCCTCGGCCGAGAATTGGTACGTCAAGGTTCTGGCAACCAAAGGGCTCACGCCACGGCAGAAGATGGACGCCGCTCTCGAGTACGCGAGCTTTATGGAGTTCAAGGCCCGGCAGGATGAGTCGGAGGCTCTCTACGGACTGGCGCTGGCTGAAGCAACCCAGGGCATCGAGCCGACCAAGTTGCCCTACCACCCCAAGACGTTCGTTCTCGAGAGCCGCGCCGAATCGCCGTCGATGAACGTGCTCGACGCCCTCACGGCCATGGCCACCTTCAAGGCTCGTAGGGGCGACGTCTCCTCGGCCCTCGCCATTTACGTCTCCGTGCTCAAGGCCCGCCGCGCCCTGGCCGAAGCACCTCCCAAGGCGGCTCCGACGAAGCCCAACCGCGAGTCCCTCCTCGAGCAAGTCGTCCGCTTCTTTGCGCCGCCCGATTACCCTCCACCTCCGCCCGACGGCTCCCTACCTCCCTGGCGTAGCGCCCATGAGCGCTGCCAAGAGGCGTCTCTGAATCTCTACATCGGAGAGATCCTGTACGCCACGTCGACGTCCTCGCGCGACGACGGCTTGGCGTGGACTCGCGACGGCGTCGACTTGGCAGAAGAACAGCTTCGCACCATGAGCTTGACCAGCCAAGACAAGGATGCCAAACGCACGTGTCGCGAGTGTCTGACCATGGGGCTTGATAACTGGTCCACCATGGTCTCGCGCCTCGCAAAGGCCGAAAAGGCCAAGAGCCAGAGCGCGAAACCGGTCATTTTCCCCTTCTGGAGCGGATCTCGAGATGCCGAGGATCGGTGGGCGGCCGAGGAGGCAGTCGTGCAGGACCGCAAGCGAAGGACGAAGGAACTGCTGGAAGATGTTGTCCCGCCATCGTCGGGATTCTTGCCTTTCCTGAGGGCCTAGTGGTCGTTTCATGATGTACAGTACGAGCATAAGTTGACACAGCGAAAATGCAAATGTTGGATTCCGAGGCTTCCACTGTATCCACGCACGCATCCTGCCCCCGTCCCCTTCCACCTTTCATTCGGTTAGTTCAACTCGGCCGAAGTTTGAGCCGACGAGATGCCCGCCTCCGGGGTATGACGCATCTCGGCCTCGAGCTTCGCCCTTTCCTCGCCATGTCCCGATCCAACGGGGTACCACAGCAGAGGCTTGTCTCCTTCGGGTTCTCGATCCCACAGGCACGCTTCCGGCTCGTCTTCTTCCACGTCGACGACGACAATGGGCGGGTTTTCAAAGCCCGGGGTCGTGGCTGCCTGCTCCAGGTACTTGAGGGCCGGACCAAGTGCTCGAACAAGGATGAGCTCGGTATGGCATGGCTCCGATGAAGAGAAGCAGGGGCAGCCGAGATTGGGGATCAACTCCTTGGCATTGCCGGCCGGAGGGGCCAGAGGGGTGTCGAGCGGGTGGCTGGAGGTCAGGTACGCCCTGGAACGCTGCAGTCGGTCAGTCACGCAGGCTAGCAGTCGTCGACCTACTTGCCTTGGCGAGGAAATTTTTGAGATCGTCGTTTGTGAGGTCGTCATCGGGGTAAACGTGCCCCAAGAGAAGCATGGAGCTGAGCCGGCGGCCATGGGCTTCCCACTTCACGTCCTCGTCGAGGAACCTCGTGACGAGCTCGCAGCTGTCTCCGACGGCCACCACGCTGAACTTGGCGTCGGCGCCGGTCAGCTGTCGGAGCACGGTGTCGAACATGTAGCCGACATGTCGGCGGGCGACCTCGTTTCCCGGTATGCTGTTCAGGGCCGGCACGTGACGACGGCCACGATGCACCAAACTCGGCAGCGGAACGGCCATGCTGGCCGTCGTGGTGAGAGCGCGCTTTCCTTCGGGCCACCAGTACAGCTGGCCCGTGTTGGCGAGAACGATGCCCGGCGGGTCAAGGTCGGCGTCAGAGGAGACGTGGTGTTGAAGGGCTCGCACGACGGATACCATGCTGCCCTCGTCGATGCCTCCCACACCATTGGCCACACGACTGGCAAGAATGCCAAGATCTTGTGTCGACTCGCCGAAGATGACCACCACGCGAGACCTAAGTCCGAGGTCATGGCTGACAAAGATGGGCAGATGGCGATGATCCGGAGTCGATCCCATCGGCAACGTGACCTTTCGGAGGCCCTCCATCTCCAAACGGGCGTGCACCTCGTCTTCTAGGGCCTCTGCAGCCAGTCAGCAGGGCAAGAAAAACACGGGGAAATGGTCGTACGGTTAAAGGCAAAACGCTGGAGTTCATTGATGCGCGGATTGCGGTTCAGGAAGAACTTGAAGTAACAATCGGGTGCCTCGATGGACCGTATCTCATCCTGGTCGTTGATGAAGTAGCTTGGCAATGTAAGCCCGAGATGGCAGAGAGGACCTCGTACGCCGGAGAGCATACCCGAGACTCTGAAAATTCGGTTGGAACGATGGCTCCTTAGGGAGACTAGACCACTGGCGTCGAAACATGACGGCGAGCAACGCGGCGGTGGTCTGGTTGTCGCAGAGGTGAATGCGAAATGGTATAGGGGGTTGAATTGATTGATGGAGGCGGGCTTTTGGAGGCGGATGGATGGCGATGGATGGTGGTGGACGGCTGGAGGCAGATCGATGGAGATGGACGGTCGGAGGCAGATCGATGGAGGTGGACGGTCAGAGGCAGATCGATGGAGGTGGACGGTCAGAGGCAGATCGATGGAGGTGGACGGTCAGAGGCAGATCGATGGAGATGGACGGTCGGAGGCAGATCGATGGAGGTGGACGGTCAGAGGCAGATCGATGGAGGTGGACGGTCAGAGGCAGATCGATGGAGGTGGACGGTCAGAGGCAGATCGATGGAGGTGGACGGTCGGAGGCAGATCGATAGAGGTTGACGGTCGGAGGCAGATCGATGGAGGTGGACGGTTGGAGGCAGATCGGTGGAGGTGAAAGGTTGGAGGTGCGTGTGGTGCAAACGAGGTGCAAAGAACAAGAAGAATCGGGTTCCGACGACTCGTGGTGCACATGGCCTTGGGCCTTCCATCCGCAACCTCTTATTCTGCACAACCGCGTGGAAACCACTACTTACCTACTGTACGCGGACGATGGCAAGGTAGGCATGCCACGGATAGTTTGGTTAAAAAATGCCTTACAAGGTCCCCAAGCACGTTGCTCGGCAGGTTCACGGATATGGCCATGAAATATATCATGTACAGGCCACTCCATGCTCGGGAGCCAGCAAGAGTTACTCACTAGCAGCCAATGCATCGTCACGTTCGCCCAGCTCCTCGCCCTGCGGTAAGGGTGACGGGCAAGCGAATGCCATGATCAGCATCCAACCGTAACGTGCGATATCGGAGGCTCCTCCTCATCGTCACGGCTGGCTGGAGCCTGCGTTGTAACGGCTGCGGAAGGCGCCGCTGATGCTGAAGCGGCTGCTGGCTCCGCGCTTCATATGGCTCGCCAGTGCTTCTTCCAGGGCTGACTGCGTGACGGATGCATCTAAGGCTTGCTTGTCAGCCATGAACCGAGAGGACCGCCGAGGGACGTACCGTCAAGGTCGCTGAAGCTGCTGCCCATGCTCGGCGTGCCGTCGCTTCCCGAGCGGGAGTTGGCCTTGGCTTTGCCGCCGGCCGCGAGCTCGGCGGTGCGTCGAGGCGACAGGGGGCCCGCACCCTTGAGGTCACGCGACTTGCCGGGCCTCTGGAGGATGGGCACCGAGCTCGCCGAGGAGTCGGATGTTTGCGACTCGAGCACCGGCTGCTTCGGGCCACGCTGTGCCGGCCTGCCGTCGCCCTTGAGCGTCGACGCCAAGTCCTGGGCCGACGACACTTGGTTCGACTGGCTCGGGTACGGCTGGAAGGCCGGTTCGGACTCGTCACCATCCTCCTCCTCGTACGGCTCGGCCACCTCCTGCGGCTGCTGCTGAAAGCGAGGGGGTCGGCGAATGATGCGAGAGTTGGCCGGGCTCGACTCGTCCTCGTCCGACGACACCGTCGAGTTGGACTCGGCAGGACCTAGAGACGCGGAGCCTTCCTCTGCCGCCAGTGGAGGGGACTTGACGGTGGGCGAGGCGACGGAGAGGGACGACAGCCGCCGCCGACGCTGCTCGGTGCCGTCGGCGCGACCGCCAGCCGGCAGCCTCGGCGAGGATCCGGCGGCATCCTTGACGGCGGCGGCGTTGGTGCCGGCCGACGTATTCCGGGAGGCCATGGGTCTCGAAGAGCCGGCGAGCGGCGTGCCGCTGTCGTGCAGGGGATTCGATGCGTCTCGACGGACGGACAAGGCTGACGACGCTCGTTCGCCCGGATTCGGCGACGACGAGGGGCCCTTTGCCGCCGCCGTGGCCTTGCGCACCTGGGCACGGACTTGGGACGCATGCCTCTCCGTCAGAAAATCGACTTGCTGGAGGAGAAAGTCGACGGGAACATCGAATTGTTCGGCCCTGCGGCAATCAGCAAGCGTCTCGTCGGCGGCGGCGTGGTGCGGGCCAACACTTGATTCCCTGCGAAGCCATCAGCAAAGGCTGCCTCACGGGCGAGCGGTGGGAGAAGGAATGGAGTAACCCACAGTCTATCTCCGTCTGTGCAGCCTCCGAGAGGATCTTCCAGAGAGCGTCATCCTTGCCCGAGTCCCAGTGCACCTGGAACGGCGGTCAGCGATGATGAAGCAGTCACCGGGCGGTGAAGCATGGATACGTGCCTGCGGCGGGTCGATGAATTCGCCACGAGGGACGGGCACTCGAACAAATACCGTATAGATGTGCTCGTTCATGGCTTCTTGGGGTCGTCGTTGACAGATTCCATGCAGGAGGGAGTTTCAGCCAGCTCTGACGAATGCCCCTCGAGACGCCCAAGAGATTCAGCTGCTGGGACTATCGATAAGCGACCCATTCTGGATTAGCGTGCTGCGTCATCGGCGGGCGAACACCAGGATTCCCATCCAACAATGCACATCAATGCAATCATAATAGGTTGGTTAAATGTGTATTAAATGTAGAATTAACTATAGTATTAAATGTAGTATAAGATTGAGACCCAGTAGCACAAGAAGTAAAAATTGGCCAGAAGCTATTTTCTGTATCGATCATACAAGTACTGTACTTGTACGTGTAAGTAAGTATGTGCGGCAAAGAATTTGGTGGAACCAGATAGTACCACATCAATATACAGTGCACACAAATATATGCACTGTATCCACATATAATATTAAAACTATTCGTACAGTGTGAAAATTCTCAGCCCACACAGTCTGGCGGTCCAGGGTAAGTGATCGACCTGGAGCCCTCGCTCGCCACCAAAGTAAGCACACAATATTGCATCATCGATGATGGTGCTGCACGACTGCGGCTGGTGGGGTTCAAGGACAACCATGCAATTCGACCTTCCTTATTGAGGCAATATTATGCGTTGCCCCGGTTCAATGGACCCCCACATCATGGTGTTGGAGATGATGCCGAAAGGATGCCGATAACGTCTCTTCCCTGCCTCTCCCACACCGCTCGACAGATTCATCTTGGAAAAATCATCTTGGAAAACCCGTCTGGGAGAAATCGTCTTGGAAAAATCATCCTTTTGAAAGCACCCTTCCCCTCGCCGAGGTTGCTCACAGGCGTACCGAAGCTAGCTTCCTCGGCTCTCCTCCGACCTGGACGACGACGCTGACCCGTCCCGTACGGCGTGCCGTCTTGTTGTGCTGCAACGCGTTTGGCAGAAGCCTGGATCGACTGTGTCATGGTCCGATCGGAGATCACAGCCTCGGCTGCCACCCACCGCCCCGTGCCGGCCGAGGGAGGAATCGGAGGAGAGGCGAGCCCGTTGCCTCCTCTGCAGAATCGTGTCGGCTCCAGCCAAAGCCCCTTCGTGCGGAGTGCCCAGGGCAGCTCGGTCAAGTGGCAGCTCCTCGACGACGAGAGCGTCGAGCGTGCGAAGAGGGAGAACAAGCTCATCTTCATCCATGTCGGATACAAGGCCTGCCATTGTACGTCCCCCCTCCCCTGCCGTTGCGTGTCATGGGCACGCACGCCGCGAGTGCTCCGCTCAGGAGATAGTCTGTCGTCTCATGGACGTCGAGTCCTTTTCCAATCCCGAATGCGCGGCCGCGCTGAACGAGTCATTCGTGCCCATCATCATCGACCGTGACGAGCGCCCGGATGTCGACACCATCTACATGAACTACGTGCAAGCCGTGAGCAACGTCGGCGGGTGGCCGCTGAACCTCTTCGTCACGCCCAACCTCGAGCCTGTCTTTGGCGGCACGTACTGGCCTGGACCCGGCACCACGCGACGGACCGGCGCCGACGGCGAGGACGAGTCTCCCGACTTTCTCACCATTCTTCGCAAGGTTGGTGATATCTGGCGGGACCAGGAGTCGAGGTGCCGGAAGGAGGCGACCGAGGTCCTGAGCCAGCTGCGCGAATTCGCCGCCGAAGGCACCTTGGGAACCCGCGGCATCACGTCCCAGCAAATGCTGGCGCCCACGGGATGGGCGGCCATGCCGTCTGCCAAGTCTGCCGAGACGAGGGAGAGCAAGGATGCGGACGTGGCCAGCGAGCTGGATTTGGATCAGCTCGAGGAGGCCTACACCCACATCGCCGGTACCTTTGACCCCGTGTACGGAGGGTTTGGTCTCGCGCCCAAGTTCCTGACGCCCTCGAGGTTGAAGTTTCTGCTTCAGCTGGCCACCTTTCCCGACGCCGTGCAGGACGTCGTCGGGGAGGCGGAATGCAAACATGCCGCGGACATGGCCGTCGTTACCCTGCGCAAGATTCGCGACGGCGCCCTGCACGACCACGTTGGCCGATCTGGTTTTTCTCGCTGCTCCGTCACTTCCGACTGGAACATTCCCAATTTCGAGAAGCTCGTCGTCGACAACGCTCTACTGCTCACATTGTACCTTGACGCGTGGCGCCTCGCCGGCGCCTCGGCCGACGGCGAGTTTTACGACACCATCATCGAGCTGGCCGAGTGTTTGACCTCGCCTCCCATCGTCTTGCCGGCCGGCGGCCTGGCGACCAGCGAAGCGGCCGATTCTCTCAGGAGGCGAGACGATAGAGACAAGAGAGAGGGAGCCTACTACCTGTGGACACGACGTGAATTCGACTCGGTTCTCGACGCCGCCGACAAGAGCGTCAGCCCCGTCGTGGCGGTGCTCTGGGATGTTCGAGACGACGGAAACGTCGAGGAGGACCATGATCCCAACGATGACTTCATCAACCAAAACATCTTGCGAGTAGTCAGGTCTCCCCAAGAGCTCGGCAAACAATTCGGCATTCCTGTCGAGACGGTGGAAAGGTACATCTCCGTGGCCAAGAGGGAGCTCAGGGCCAGGAGGGAAGGGGAGCGCCCGGCACCGGAGCTGGACGACAAGATCGTCGCGGGCTGGAACGGTCTCGCCGTCTCGGCGCTGGCCCAGACGGCCACGGCCCTGAAGGAGCTCAACCCTCGGCAAGCCGACAAATGTCTCGGGACCGCCACGGCGGCGGTTGCCTTTATCAAGAAGCACCTATGGGACGACGCCGCTCGCGTCCTCTACAGGATATGGAAGGATGAGAGGGCCACCGAGGGGTTCGCCGACGACTATGCATACCTCATCGGCGGTCTCCTCGACCTACACGAAGCCACCGGCGACGCGAGCCTCGTCGATTTCGCCGACGCTCTCCAAAGTACGATGCCCGCTGCCCGTTGCCCGTTGCCCGTTGCCTCGTCGCTCCCGCTAACAAGGCGTTTGCCGCAGGGACGCAAATCAAACTCTTCCACGACCCGACCGTCGGCGCGTTCTACTCTACCACGACCTCCTCTCCCCACACGATCCTTCGGCTAAAGGACGGCATGGACACGTCCCTACCCTCCACCAACGGCGTTTCCGCGTCGAACCTCTTCCGTCTAGGCGCCCTGCGCAACGACGAGGACTATTCGTCGCTCGCCCGCGGCACCGTCGACGCGTTCGAGGCGGAGATGCTGCAACACCCCTGGCTCTTCCCGGCGCTGCTGGCGAATGTCGTGACGGCGCGGCTAGGGTTCGGCGGAGCGCCGGTGCGTGTCAAGGCGCCCGCGGAAAAGGCGTAGACGGATGGACACGGGGACGGGCAGCACGCCTGCCGATGGCACTTGGCATTACATGTCCCGCCATCCCAAACCAATAAAGGCACTTCACGATGTTGGTGATGGAGGCTCTCGTTCTCAGGGGTATCTACCTGTCTGTGCGCTGCCGGTATTGTCCGTCCATGGTATGTCGTTGCCCATGGTCACGACCGCGCCGCCCTAGCGCGGGCCATCTGTCGATGCGGTCGTCCTGTTCATCAAACCGCTAAAGAAGCTCTGCAGCTGCTCGTTGTCGTAGTCCTTGGCCATGTTGCTGGCGGGATCCTCATCCTCCAAGTCGCCAGCCTCGGGCGAGCCGATGTGCGCGTTGCGGTCCTACTGGTGTCAGCCGGACGCTCTGGCGTTTTGCCGGGGCCGAGTCGGGACGTACCTTGAGACGCTGCAGCATGTCGTCGGCATCGACCTGTATGCCGCCCATGTTGAACTGCACGGGACCGATGTGGTCGTTGACGCTCTTCTCCTGAGGGAAATCCAACCTTGTGGTCGCAGCCGACGGCGCCGCATTTCCGCTGTCGGGCATCTTGGCCTTGAAGGCTTCGAGAATCTTGAGCTGACGTTCCAGAAAGACCTGGGGGCTCTCGCTGTCGACCGCAACGGCGGCACCGTCGCCCATGGCACTCTCGACGACGGCCAGGCCGCCGCTGTTGGGGTCGCGACACCACGATTCGTACTGCACGATGGAGCTGGGCGCGCGCGACGAAGCCGGCTGCTGACCCTCCTCGGCACCCTCGTGGTCCTCGGCGGTGGGAGGTTCGGAGCCGCGCGGCAGCTGTATGTCCTCCTCCCACCCGGCCGAGACGAGCTCGGCGTCAAAGGTGCCGCCCAGAATGCGAATCTTGCTCCAAGAGTCCCAGTTGGGGGCCACGACGATCTTGTCGCGATCGATGACGTTGTGCTTGAGCGGCTGTCGCTTCAGCAGAGAGGTCACGCCGAGGGTCGAGTGGATGAGGAGGGGGAGCTGGGAGGGAGTGTTTTGCGACGTGTAGATGAGGGAAGCGCCGTCTGGGGATGGTCAGCACCGAGGCGGCGGAAGCGGCGGCGGGAGCGGAGGGGGGGATGGGCTCACGTCGAAGCAGGACGGTCCGGAGATACTGCAGAACCGTGTCGAAATCGGGCTCCTTCCACCCCTGGTTCTTTTCCAAAAACTCCATCTTCTGGGCCTGCCGTCTGTCAGCAGGAGGCCCGGAACCGACGGCGACGGACGGCGACTCGCATTCTGGCAGACGACACACAGGGGCAGGCCCATCGGCTCCGACCACTCGCCGGGCCCAAGCGGCAAGAGGCCATCCCCGTCAGGGCTCGAGCCCGTGGCTGAGGGGGTTCCGTCGAGGTTGGTGGCCGACCCTCCCCGGCCTCTCTCCTTCCAGGCGGCCATGACGCCCTCCATCTCACCGCGGACTTCGGCGCCGACGTGGCTGACCACTTCCTCGAGCATCTGGATCCAGGTCCATATTTGCCGAAGCCACTGGTGTGGTTGCGACCAGTCGAGGAGTATGACGAGCGCCATGTGACGCACGCTTTCGGCCGTGAGGAGAGGAGATACGAGGGAGGCGAATTCGGCCGAGGGCCGCGAGAGGAGGTAGAGCGAGACTCGGGCCAGGGTGTCTGGACGCTGGCATCAGCAAGGCCGGCGACGACCCGCCACCGGGAGGCACGCACGCACCGTCTTGGTCGGCGTCGAGGACGTCGTAATACGTGTAGCCCAGAGCAAAGCTGTTGGCGACGGGCGGCGTCGTCTGCCAGTCCAGGCCGCGTCGGGATTCGGTCGCCGACAAGGACTCGACAAAGTCTCGCTGCAGTTCGGGCGAGCCACCTGCGATTGCCACGCGTCAGCGAACGTCGTTTGAGAGGAGGGACGGCACGAGGACGGACCGAGGACCAGGAGACTCTTCTCGGGAAGCTTCTTGCCGCTCGAGGCCGACTCCAGCATCGACGTCCACAGGTTCTGCTGCTCGCCCCCGCCATCCATGTCGCCGGATCGCGTCCCGGGCGTCGACAGCCGCGGGTTTCCGGCCGCCATGGCACGGTATGAAGCGGAGGTTTACGCCGGGTAGACGGAAGGCTGTTCGATGAGCGGCTGGGACGCGTTCGTATGTTCGTCACAAGACAACGCGTTTCGGTCTGTCCTAGGACCTCTTGCAACTACATCAGCCAGGTTGGGCCGGGATTCACCAAGTCTGTTCCGCCAGTTTCTTCGCCGGGATGGTTCTCTGTCGCGGCCGAGTTACGGGATATCACGAATAGAGTGCGTACAGGACATGTGCAAGGAGTGAGGTGTGTTGCAAACGAAGCACGGCGATGCATCCATACATGGCCAGCTAGCTGGTTCGCTGGCTCGCTGGTTCGCTATTTTGATTTCCCGTGCCGCTGCCATGGGGAGCTGCTTCTGATTGCTCGAATCAGCTGTCACGTGACTCCCTGTGGGCCTCGCACAACAGAATGGATTACGACGCAATTACGGAGCAAATGCTCCGTACAGTGCAATTAGTTTGTGCTATTCGTACTTGTCTGTCACTGGGATTGTGCAAACAAAAGAAAGTACATGCACTTACTGTACTGTAACATGCAGGTACAGCAAACACGGCGCAAACACGGTGCTGCACGGCGTATTTTGTACAGTTTGAAAGTACAGCTACAGTGGCTACAGTACGGTGTCAGGTACAGCATTTTCACCCCATCGGCTCCATCTGCTGTTAATGACGAAAAACCTGAAAAGGAACATCTCAGCGTGAGCTCGAATCTGATCAGACTCCCTCGACATCCATCTATTCCGACAACCGTTATGCTTCCATTGTATCTTTCAAGGCCTCCCTCGCCCGTAACGCAGTTGTGTTGCATTCATGCAAGTCCGAAGAGCGTTGCAGATGCAGGCGTTGAGAACAGTGGTCGCTGCCCGCCCATCTACGATATCCTGTCGAATGACGTCGAATGAAGCCTATAATCTCGAACGACGCCGAATGAAGCCTAAATCTCTCAACCTTTCGAGGCCTCGCCCGTGACGTAGTTGTATTGCATTTATGCAAGTCCGAGGAGCGTTGCAAATGCAGGGGTTAATAACATTGGTCGCTGCCCGCCCATCTACGATATCCTGTCCAACGACGCTGAATGAAGCTTATAATCTCGAACGACGCCGAATGAAGTCTATTATCTCGAACGACGCCGAATGAAGTCTATTATCTCGAACGACGCCGAATGAAGCCTGTTATCTCGAACGACGCCGAATGAAGTCTATTATCTCGAACGACGCCGAATGAAGTCTATTATCTCGAACGACGCCGAATGAAGCCTATAGTCTCGAACGACGCCGAATGAAGCCTGTTATCTCGAACGACGCCGAATGAAGCCTATAATCTCTCAACTGCACAACCATCCTCATCCTACGCGACCATTTTTCCATCCAGCAACAAGTACCGAGTACAATGGCCCAATGTACCGAGAACTGCATTTTCTTGCACTCAACTGGCCCTCTCCGTTGGAGTGGTGCGGTGCCTGAACTGCCACCAAACCACTCGTCTGCTAGGGATCATGGCCTCTGGAACACGCAACGCGCAGCAACCCATCGAGCCGGATGCCATCACCAAGCGATTGCATTCAACGTGGCATGCGGAGGCCCGAGTGCGCAACCTTGACTGCGTACAGCTATGTGGGTCATCGGCATCTTGGCATCAGCCATGATGAATCGTGCTCTTCCGAACCGTCAACTCCCGTTGATTCGAATGGTCTTTTTCACCCTGTTTTTATTCGACGAGAAGCAACTATTGTGTGGATGCACGCTTGGCTGTCTGCCGATCCTTCACGCCGCCGTAGGCGCACTTGGCACCGTGAAAGGCAGCATCGGCCGCCGCCTTCCAAACCTCGGCGCCATCCCGCAGCATGGGCACCGTCCAGAAAAGGCGGCAGTCGGCGTGGCTGGTCAAGTACTGCGTCGGTACGCCATCCTCAATGTGCTCATCGAGGATCCAGTCGGCCGAGTTGACGGTCGCATAGGTCGACCGACGGAATGCAACGTCACTGAAGCGATCGAGGGCCGCGATATGCTCACCGTCTTTCGCTACCGCCTTCGCCCTCTGCACGGCTTCGTAGAGCGTATGCAAGGGGATGACGGGGCCGCCTTTGCCGCCGCCCGAACCTTGCATCGGACCCAACTTTGGACGTCCACCCAGGACAATCGTCTTGACGCCGCCATGACGGCTGAGTTGCTCCGAGAAAAAGGCGCACGCACCGTTGCAGATGCCATCGTGGAGGATGGCGATATTCTCGGGACGAAACCGCAACACGCCCGCGTTGGCCCGCGTCCCGTGGCCCGTGATCTCTATGCCGACGCCGTACTGCTTGTTGGTCGTGATGAGGGGGTCTTGAAGATCCCAGCGGTAGAGGGACGTGTAGGTCGTTTCTTTGATCACCTGGGACGAGAACTTGTCCTCAAACTTGGTAAACTTTCGACCGTGGACATCGACGCCGAAACGCCAATTGGTATACCAAAGACCCGAGTCCCACGCCACGTCCTTCTCCGGCGCTGCGAGGGGGTCGATGCCGGCCAGACGTTCGTCGAAGCTCCGAGCCAATGCCACAGCTCCACCACTCATCTTCTGGCGGAGATTATAGTCCACATGGATATGCGGTATCAGTTGCCGGAGCAAGTCGATAGCCTGGAGGAAGATGCCGCCAGGATTGTATTGGACGTCGATGACCAACTTCGTCTTGCCAGCCGCTGCGGCCATTTCCAAGAAGCGGGAGCATACCGATTGAAATTCGGCAGTGCTATTGCCGACGAAACTGCTGAGGGCAAGAACCGCGACGTGATCCAGTCCGGTCCCGTTGAGGTAGTAGCCGGAAACGACAAGATCGGAGGTGGCGATGACGGGCTCGGGATATTTGAAGAAACGGCCATCCTTGGCGGCGAACAGAGGAGGAGTATCGTAAATATACGGGTGTTTCGGAGCTGGACGCGCCGTGTGCTGGCCACCCGGAACACAAAACATGGCGAAGACGGCAGCTCCATCCCTGAGTTGACTCCAATCACCTCGAAGTCTGGCCACGTTGTTGACGGTGACGGTAGTCCCGTTGTCATAGGTATAACTCGTGGTTGGACCCGGATAAGCAAGGCCTATGTTTCCACCGCGGTGAAAACTTCCCTTGATCCCGAACCTGCTGTTCGCCGACCGCTGCATAAACATGGAGTTGTAGCCGGCGTCGACGTCGCTCCACTCGGTACCCTTTGCGGCGACCGATTCGATGAAGCTGGCGGCATCGACACCGTTGATGGCGATAATGACGGGCGCCTTCACCGGGTCCTCCACAACGTCCTCTACTCGGGGGGCGAAGCGAGGCAGATTAGCGACGACATGATGCCATCGGAGCCGGACGCGTCCAGGGGAACGTACCATATCGCTTGATGACGGGCAGCGAGGATCCGTCGTCGCTGACGGACACCAAGAAGTCGGTCCGGCCCCATGCCACCGGCAACGACAAGATGTCTGGGACATACTGGAATTGACTATCATGGCCGGGGGCAAAGACAGTCTCGAAAAGGTCCAGCTGAAAGGCGTACTCGCTGCGGTACTCTTTGCTCAAAACCTTGCCTTTCACCGAAGCAAGGCTGGCAAAAATATCGTGAGCGGGAAAGGGGTAGCCAGGAGGGGGGTTCGCCTTGTACGCCGTGTCAGACTGGAACTGGAGGTACGGCTCGAGCGCGTCGACGAGCTCGCGAGCGGCCTGCTCATCGAGAGGCACCGAGTTGAGGCAGTCGTACGCCAGGGCGGCCGGCACGCTTGCTACAAATTTGTCACCCGGCTTGCTCGAGGCCTTCTGCTCGATCCATGAGTCGCTGACGCTGGCGCAGGCATGGTTGGAGCGAACGACCGCCGCCGTTGCGCCAGCAGCGAGGAGCAGGCTGGTCGCGGCGGCAATACTGTACCGCATCATGCCTACTCGGAACACGGAATCGGATGTCGATGGAGGAGATTCACGACAGGACAAAGGCCGATCCGGTGCAGAAGTTGACTTGCGGCAGCCGTCCACGCCCGAGGCTTCTTATGTTTAAATGCCGGCATGCACCGAAGCTGCCCATCTTCATTTAATCCTCCGAGCTCTCGTATACACCTGTCTCGTATGAGTCCTGGCGTGGAGGATTCGTGATGCAGGAGTACGCCCCCCACATTTGCAATCTCGCCGGCACTGGTGGGAATCCTACAAAGGAGTCATGGAATTTCCATTACCATCCTACGGCACTCAAGCGACGGGTGCTAAACCGGCACGGGCGATTTGCAATGCTTACTTGTACTAATAGTTCTCCGTACCTACACGCATACATGGCTTTCAAGACGATATAGCCGTGCCGCACCCCCAAGCAGGGGCTTCAGGGGTCTCGTCTCCGCCCCCCCTTGGCCTTCAGAAGGTCCCGCGACCTCGGCGCGTATGTACATTCGTGGGATATCACCAAGACGAAACCTTCATCTCGTTGCCCATTCCACCATCTAAACCTGCTGGACGTGCTCCGTTTTCCGCACTTGCAAGTAAATGTACACCTAGGCAGGCCTTTGGTCCTTGGCGACAGCACGCGCAGGTGTTAGAGGATGCATAGTGCCAGAGCCGTCATTGCGCCTCGGCATTGGATGCGGATATGTTCAGGGATGGAGTTCAGCATACGGAGCAGCGGCACTTGAATCTTCCTCCAGCCACCCTGGTACTCGTTCGATTCCTGGCTGCCAAGGGGAGGCGAACTTGCAGATAATAGTGAGATCTGTACTCCGTACGGAGTAGTATCATGGGGCATAACAGGGTCGCGAGCGGAGCCGGCCGACAAGGGTGCCCTGGTAATTACGTTGTGAACGTTACATGCGAAGGTCGTTTACGGAGCACTCGTCCGGAGATGGCGATGTGCATCTGCGCAATCCCTGATCGCGGGACCAGCGAAAAACTAGTTGGTCGTATTCGGCCATGATTGCACCTACAGTATCACCCTGTACTCCGTACTCGTACTGTAGAACAATGGTTTTTCTTAGCATTCCGTACATGGGTGTTCCTTCATGGATATTCTCGTACGTGTCCGGCCTGTCCGTAATACACAAGCACTAGTAGCGGCAATACTCGGAACTGTCCAGAGTATTACTTGTACGGAGTATTGGTGCTGGTATCGTGATGAACTTCTTAACTCCTCCGTACTCGGCACATGCAAGCAAACGTACAACGATTGTTTCGTTCATGAAAGTTTACCCTACGGACGGACTGCACAAGTGCCTTGAAATGTAGATGAACAGAAGAGTACAGAACATGAAAGGGTACATGCATACTTTACTTGAACTAGATGAATAGAAGAGTACAGAACATGAAAGTGTACATGCATACTTCTTGTACTGTAGAAGAACAGAAGAGTACAGAACATGAAAGTGTACATGCATACTTTACTTGTACTAGATGAATAGAAGAGTACAGAATATGAAAGTGTATATGCATACTTTACTTGAACTAGATGAATAGAAGAGTACAGAACATGAAAGTGTATATGCATACTTTACTTGTACTAGATGAATAGAAGAGTACAGAACATGAAAGTGTACATGCATACTTCTTGTACTGTAGATGAACAGAATAGTACAGAACATGAAAGTGTACATGCATACTTCTTGTACTGTAAGTAGAATACGAGTAGTCCTGTGCCTGCACAACATACTGTGGTTGAACAGCAGTAATCGATAATACTTGTATGCACGTCTTTACCTGCGTATCCCCTCTACAAGTAAATACTGTGTATTAACGAGTACTCCGTACCAGTGGGAGGATAAATACCTACCTGTGCGGAGTACTCTGTGCCCCCACCGTTCACACTGCGAGCGGTTATACAAGATGTTGCAAGGATCTCGTGTGAGGATTCATAAAGCCCCCCTGGCCCACAAGGATTATTCCTGCACTGGCCTGTAGATGTACAACCAAGTATACTAGCCTGTATGTCCGGTGACTTACAGCTACATTTTGTAAAAGTATGTAAAGAGACTTACGGAGTGCATGTGGACTTATTACCATGTACATGTGCTCAAGTTTGTTGATAGTATCGAGTGCGTAAGTTGTACGGCAATTATGATCAAAGTTATCAAGCTGTGGTACTATACGACGAATGTAGAGTGCTGTAATGCATACGACTTCATTGCACATGATGACACATTCGTATCCCTGTCGTGGCAATGCACTACCTACTTGTGGTTGTGTTATATGGACGCTGCGGCATCATAGCATCCCTACACATACCTATAACTATAATACTCCTACTCCGTACAGTACTCCGTATTCCTTACATTATGTAGGGTTGGTAAGTATTATGTTGCAGTGCGTGTACTTACATAATTGTACATGGACATGTAATTACTGCGTACGGAGTACTCCGTAATTATATAACTATTCGGTAATTGCTCGGAATCCCCCTGTCAGTCCTGTCGTACCCATCATGTGTGTGGGGGTGCATGTGGATTCCGCCATGATCCTATCGGCATTCTTCTGATGGACGATGCGTCCACCGGTTCCGAGTTCTCGGAATCGGACAAAAATCCACTCCCAGAACCCTGTGCCGTATGATAATAGTACGGAGTACGCGTAAATGTGTACAGAGTATCAGTATGTACATAAACTTCTGTAGTTTTATGTGTACCTTAAATCATCCAAAGCACCTCCAATCGGTCACTGCTACATGAATGCCCCATCTTCATACACTCTACGAAAGCCATGAGCCAAGTTTGCACCTCCCAAAGATCCATAGCATCATGAGCAACTACAACCCAAGAGCCGGTACGTGCAAAGTCGTATCAACAATAGATCCCTGGTGGAAATCCTCGTCTTGTTGAAGTGGGTGGGAATCGTATGCCCAACAAGTACGGAGTATACTCCGTACTGTATAAGTACTTACTTTTAACTACAGTAGTTGCTGAAAGGTGGGCTTATCAAACCTAACTCTATAGGTACGATCGTATAAGGTGTACGGAGTATACTCCGTACTGTATAAGTACTTTCAACAACAGTAGTTGCTGAAAGGTGGTACGATCGTATAAGGTGGATCAAATCCTCACCTGATCGGTTGAACCTATATTGGTGGCTGTAACAGGCTATAACTTTATCACGGTACTTGCCGTTACTTCCATCCGACAAGTTGCTATCAGAATGTACGCGTAGCATGCACGAGATGAAATGTTCGCAAGGTAGCGCAGTGGCTCGCCAGGATGATTCAACATGTCGACCCTACCCAAGCATTGGTGACGAAATACACCTCGCGCAATGAATGGCCATACAGGTAGATACATATGTAGACGGAGATAAAGGACCTTTTACATCCGCGTCCAATGTTGGGAGGTTGTCGAGGTTGAGAACCGAACGACCTCGCGCAATCTACCATCTGCCAACAACGCTACAGCGTCCCTTCCGACCTTTATGTGTTTCTCCAAGACGCCGAGTCTGTGGGCGACGATGATGACCGTGTGGCCTCGTTTGGTAAACTCATCGTCGATGATGGTATAGATGGCCGATTCCGTTGCAGTGTCGAGGGAAGACGTAACCTCATCCAGCACGACCACGGGCTTCAGTCCAAGATGCCGTAGCAGAGCAGCCTTCACGAGCGCTCGGCTGAGCGCAAACAGCTGAGATTGCCCTACGGAGAGCTCCTGTAGCAGTGAGAGTTTCTGATCAAGAACTGGATGTTCACCAACATCTGGAGTCTTGATCGTCGCCGCTAATTCGTCAGTCGAGTTCGAGCCGCCGTGAAAAAAATGCGACTGCAGTCCCGTTTGCGCCAATGCACGGATGAGGACATCTTCTGATACTGAGCTGTCGGGATCCAAGTTGAAGCGTAAGCTCTCGTTGAGGAAAAGAAGGGGGTCCTGAGATACTGCGATGAAGCACCGCTGCCGCAGCAGGTCTAGTCCTACTTCCCTGATATCAATCAACGCCGTCCATCTCAATACTACCAGATTGCAGCTCGAGGAGACGTAAAAGGGTCAAGACCAGAGTGCTTTTACCGCTGGTGAAAAAAGTGAGCAAAGCACAACCAAATTGAACTCTGGAACTTACCTTCCAGTGCGCCCGATAACCACGAGTTTCTGGCCCGCGGCAACAGTCAAACGTATGTTCTGCAGCGCAACTAAGCCAACCCTATGTATTGCGCATGTCAGCTATCAGTACGGGGAACCACCGTGTGTACGTACTCGTAGGATGCGGTGACGTTTTTGAATTCGATGTGCCCCCTGGAAGGCCAGTCCGCAGCAAGTTTGAAGTCTCGAGGCCTTCCACCCTCCACCGGGGTTGTTTTCTCGAGCGTCTGAGAGCGAGCAACGGCACCAATAGATGTTTCTAACGTAGTCCAGTTTTCCACAAGCTTCAGCAATGTTGTGTTCGCCACAAGCATGATGTTGAGTGCAATTCCTACTTGTGCACCGCTAACATGCGCTCGCAGTGCAACGGCCATCGCAACAACGCTTGTTGCAACAGCCGAGGCCATAGAATCCAGCACAATACTGAGCCACCTTTGGAGACACAAGGAAACAAATTCCGGTCGCTGGGAGTTGCTGATGCTTTGTACGCTCTTCCGTATCACGGCCTCGGTCCAGCCAAACGACCGAATTGTTTCAAGACCTTCAACCTGAGAAACAAAAGTTAGATTCTCGTCATGACCACCGAGTCATGGAAACTTGCTGATTCCAAAATGCTGGAGAAAACTTCTGCCCGCGACTCTAGTTCCAGAAATCGAAGTTGCCTTGAAGTCCGAAGATACAATTTTTGGACAAGGTAGACAACGACCATGCAGATCGAAAATGGCACAATGAGCCACTTCTCAGCCATGCCCAAAAGTATAACTTGCATGAGTAGCTTGAAGATTTCTGATCATGTTGTTGGCTTGTAGTTCGTCATTGGAAACGGAACGAGACATACGAGGGACGACATTTTGCACTGCCGCTGGCAACTGCTTGTCAATGAGCTGGACATCTTGGCCAAATCTAGTAACTATAAGCCATAATCAAGCTATCTGATCATCAGCCCCAACCTGTTTAGAATCGAGCCATTATCGGTTTCGGAAAAGTACGACAAAGGGGCGCTGTTTCTGATCAGCAATCCGTTGTATCGGCACCCGACAGGGTATCAACGACAGTAGGCACTAACCTTGCCACGATTTGCAGCAAACGTTGGTGCAAACGCGACCCAGATTGCGGAGCAAGTCGAATTAGAACGGACCTACTTGGATTAAGCATCAATGAACAGCTAGTCATCTCCAGGAAACTCACCACATCTGAGCGCTGGTCATGGCCCAAGACATCGTGGATAGGAAGAGGAATCCTCCCACGTAGAATGACGTGCTTGCGGCACCTGATTCGGTCCAAAGCTGGAGCCAGTACTGGGGGATGACGATGAAGAAGCCATATGACATTGTGGTGGCGAGGAAGAGAAAGATGTTCATGCCGTCGATAAACCCCAGATAGTAACCTGGCGTTGCGTTAGCAACATCCATGGAAAGTTGATGCTCAATTACCGTATAGAGCGGGATCTCCATTTTTTCTGGAAAGATCTTGCTGCGTTTCGTCTCTTGCTCGCAATTGGGCCGCGAGTTTGTCAAAGTTTCCCGAGAGAATGACATTTTTATCGACTTTTACGCTGGAAGCGAACTTAGCAATGGAGGATGCTCTTACCTTTATGTTCTGCCACTTTCCTTGATCTATAACTCTACGGTTTCCCAAAACAACAACGTGATCCGCGGATTGAAAATACTGAGCTACCTGGGGTAAGTCATCGGGTTGGACAATGTGCCTTGGAATCACAACGTACACGAGTTCGAAACGAGGACCACCGTAGCCTTCGATCGCCTTAATAGGCCAGCCGAGCCCAATAAATTTTTAAAAACAGTTTGCTCTGTATCAACGTCTAGCCCGCTGAAGGTGTCATCAAGGAGGATTATGCGGCGTCTTGCAAACAACGCTCGCGCAAGAGCCTGCAAAGATTTAGCTCAGCCTACGTATTGAAAGTTCGACGAAACATACTACACGCTGTCGCTGCCCTCCGGATAAGTTGAGGCCCCTACTTCCAATTTGCGTCTGGTCCCCGTTGCGGAGGGAATTGATGTCGTGGGTGAGACAACACGCATCCACTACCTCCTGAAACCAGAGTTCAGCATCTCGGTCAATCCCTCCAACACCATTCGTCGGGCCGTAAATGGCGTCTCTGATGGTGCCATTTGGCAACCAGGGTTTCTGAGAGCAGTATGCTATCTGTCGTGTTGCTACACTGACAGACCCGTTGGAAGGGGTCACTTCTCCCAGAACTGCACGCAGCAACGTTGACTTGCCGCTGCCGGTAGGGCCCGATACTATCGTAAAGCATCCAGCGGCTACTTGAATGCTTATTTTCTCCAAGATGGATTGTTGTTTGCCAATGTCAAGCTCATGAATTTGAATGGCAATGCTCGGTCTCTCCGCATGTCCCGGAACGCCGGAAAACGTTTGGGAAGCAATTGGAGGTAGCGATCCACGACTTGCTTGCGAATATCTTCGAAGCAGGAATGATTGGATTCGTTCAAATGCAGCAAATGCTGCCATCGCTCGAGGGACAATGGTCATGATCATGTTTGCCGGGTGCGTAACCATGCTCAATATCGCCATGGTAGTGAACGCTGTTTCTGTATTCAAGGCGTCTCCACGAGTCGAAGCGAGGACGGCGTAAATAACCAAAGTGATAGCCGGAGAAAATATCCCGAGAGCATTAGCTACAATTCCGTTAGACAATTCATCTACAGTAGAGACCCTGGACGGTAACGAACCGGACGCGTTGTAGTATACCATGATCCATCCAAGTTTCGAGGCTGCGTAGAGTTCCAGCTTCCGAAGTTCTTGGATGCGCCGTGCTAAGCTCTGTTGCAATCCAAGAAGTTTAACAACCTTGATCGAGCTTACCACACAGCTTGTTGCCGCTAAACGATCTTGTGTTGCGCTGCTCCAAGCCCTTTGGCAAGGCTGTAAATGTTTTGCAACAAACCGACTCATGTGAGAGCATACTGCGCATTTTAGTATCGACCGAGTGATGCCGAGGAAGAAAATAGTACATACAGTATATCAAAATGAGTGGAAGAGGCCAGATCCAGCCAACCTGCCTAGCGAGAAGCCCTATACCCACGAGCACTTCGATGACCTGTGCCCACGTTTCGTGCATCATTTCGGTGACGCTATCAAGAATCTCGGCATCAATGCCCATTAGCGTGGTGGCCTCGCCATTGTCGTAAGCGATGCTGGGCGACTTCATAGTCTGATGATGAATTATTCCCATCAGCGCACTTCTAGTCATCAGCTTCAACCTGTTGATGCGGTCTCGGTACACGGCTGTCGAGATCTGAGTGGTACATCAGCGCCGTTGATGATGAGCCAGGACGCGGTCTTACTGCGAGGCCGAGATAAATTCCGAAGGCTGACATGATGAGCCAAAATCCATGGCCAACTTCGGTAGCCGCATGGTATTTCTGAACGTATCTGATCGACTCATTAATCAAGATCGGTTGCGAATAGCGAAACACGATTACTACTAGCCGAGGAATCACAGCGGCTACAAATGGTCCCCTGAGACATGTAATCAGAGCCAAGGGCAGGCTCATTTTCGACTCTGGCTTCGCTAGTACTGTGAGAGGCAAGAAACCGAGCGTCTTGGATTCCTGACTAACCTCGCCGAGACCATATTTGTAGCATCGCCATTGTTGTCATCTCCGGCGACATGCTTCGGCTGAGAGGTGGCAAATCATGATTCGAGAGGATATTACTATATCCACGTAGCAGGATTGGTTTGATCCAGGTGAAGAAAACTCTGCCAAATATGCCGCATATGTCATCTGGAGGCTGAAGCTGCCTGGGGGGGGTCACTGCTGGCCGCTTACAGCACTCATAAGCCAAGAGTACCGAGTGCAGAGTAAAACGCACCGGTACCGCAAGTGATATGTGGGCGTCTGGTGCGGCCCTGGAATGCGTAAGTAGACGGACAGCATCGCAGAGGACGGCGGAAAAAAGATATTTCGCGGCTAGATCGAACTCCCCATGCGAACATCGATGATCCAGGAGAGAGAGCAGACTGAGGCCAATGGCAGCAAATATGGAAGCAAGCAATGAAGCTGAAAGGATGGCATGGTACTGCAGGTCCACGTTTAATACCTCAGACCGATACGAGGATAATATGACTGCGAGGAGCACCCCCAATGTCTGAATGACGTGTATCGTTAGACTGACATACAATCTGAGACGTTGAAAACAGGGAGTGCTGACAGATTCGACCAGTCCATACCAGCCTGGTGCTCGTCTACTACCAGATCTGCGAATCTTCAAGAACCTCGCAGGCAGGGCCATGACGAAGAGAGCGGCACATGTTGTAGCGACCAAGTCTACGACGTCTGCGGGCTCAGAGATCATCACGGCACTTTTGCTGTTTGGAGGTCGAGTGAAATGAGTTACAAACTTCGGGCGGTGGTAAAATTCTCTGCGAAACTCGTTAGTTTCTGAAACGGGACGGGGTTCACTAGAATGGGCGCAATAATGAAGACAGTAATATAACAATCGTCAGCTTGGTCAGAACGGCCACCAGTCGTCCTCGGAGCTTGCTTTTGCTACAAACCACAAAATGCACGCATTGCCAGCTAAAAAAAGGGGGAAAATGTACACAATCACGCACCAACACCAGACTAGCTACATAACTACCCGGACTTTAACCCCATTACTGGCACCTTTGTGCGGTGCAGGTGTTATTTGTATTACGGGATGGTCACAGGCAACTGTCCATTGGAGGGCCGGCAGGATCCGACAGTACAACAGCCCGTGCCGAGCAAGTGAACATCGGGCCGGTCTTTGTATTACCAAACATCGGGTGCAGGATCCAAACCGAATTTTTAGGCAGGTCGTCGTAATTATTAATAGTGGACAGGCACTGTGTTGTAAGGGGTCGTCGGGGTCGTCCAACGGTGTTCCTGGCCTGATTCGGCAATTTCAGCCTCATCATGCAGATCACTCGGTAAATAGTAAAACCTGTAACCACAGTAAAACCTCCAAAATATAACAACGCTAGCCCTATGGGTCTCTGTATGACCTCTATGTTTAAAACCCACTGCGGTCATTGCTGCCGCGGGTTGGCGTTTGGTTCCAGTTCAGTTGCTACGCCCAAGCAGTCACCAGGCGCTTTTGGGGAGTTTGGATGCGGTAGCATTGGCTTGCGTTGTATCGTCCAGGTGGTTATTGGGTTCATAGCCATAGTAGATGCTGTTGTGACTGACGCTGTAGTCGGGGATGCGGCTTGGTGTCTTGGCCACTGCTGTGATTGTCGTCGTGGCAGCGGCTGCTATTTCTCCAATAGTCCTTATCATTCAGTGGTTCATGCTGCGGTCGTTGGCTTGGTCCCAAATAACTCCTATTAGAATTATTGTCATAAAGAATTTGTTGTGCATTTATCGAATTACTCTTGCATGTACTCGAGGTAAGCTGCGATGCTATGACCAGCTACCTCACAGCACGCGTCTCGTTATAGTCCATGATCCTGCAGACAAAACAGAGATCTTCCCCTGCCTTTGCAGTCCTAGTCACAGGTCGTTGCAGGTGCTATCCTGTGCAGCTGGTTTGGAACCGGCACATTCGCCATTTTCTCAGCACGTCATTGTGTAGACTCTGTTCTACTGCTCCATGCAACCCACCTTTACTGAGCAAACTCTGGAAATCGATTTCTTGATGCAAGTTAAATAGCCTGTAGACAGACACTCCTTCCGCGATACTTTTGCAAGTTGGTCGGGCCGGCCATACTCGCCATAGATACTCTGCACCATGGCGAGTATGTCGTCTGATTCGGCATGGTAACGTTCAAAGGTAACCCCTTCGTCTTTCGCGTTAATCAGTGCGGCTTCTAAACTGTGAACTCAAAAATAAAAACGAGAACAACCTCAAGTACCACTATGGGCTCGCCATCGTGCCTCGCTTGTCGGCGAATAATCTACTTCAAGCAGCTATCCCTGACCGCCCCTGACCACTCAATTCTGTGAATAATGTCGAGCTTAGTATCAAAGAGGTAGTAAGATGGCTTTTTGTCCACCATTTGTGAGCCCGATAATGTGAGGAGATACATTGCTTGGATCAGTACAATCAGAATAAGCATAGGCTGAGGGTTTATTGCCGAAATCTACAAGAAGCAACTGCCCCCACCGGGTTCATGATATAGGTGACAGACCAAGCGAAGAGCACGGTTGCATTTTTGATAGCTGCCATATCAACAGGATATCGACGGTGGGGGTTTGGTGGCTGATTATGATAATGTTGCCAAGTCCTGATATGCCTCTTAGTGAGGTATGCATAGTCCCTCTTAGTGAGGTATGCATAATCATCGCCAAACCCCTCAGTACCTCTCTGATCCTTCCATACCTTGTAGTATAATTATCTCAATGGCCAAAAGGGATCTCAAGGCCAGGAGGGAAGGGGAGCGCGCCGCACCTGAGCTGGACAAGAAGATCGTCGCGGGCTGACAACTATGATCGTTTCTTGCCTATCGTGGCAACTTTAAAGGCCGCCACTACGAAGCTCGCCTCCATCTCTCGCTCAACTCGCCTCATCGCAATGCAGAACCCGAATTCATGATTCGTCCGCCATGGTACTAGCATTGTCAATGCAGAAACCCGTCGCAAAGCCACCGGCATTACTGCGAAAAACCAATCTAATCTTCCATCAACTATACATGAAAAAGCACGTGGGAGAAATCCAGGCGCCAGGGTATAGGCAAAATCCCCGTTCAGCCTACAGTATACCTACTGCTGGTCCCGTCATTGCAAAGTATATTCCGTACGCTACACCATGAATTGCTGCCCCTTAACGTATTGTGCTTACTCTGCCCTTTGCGCATTCTTGTTGGTATGACGTATATATCTGCAGTGGTATTGTAATATTTATCATGTATAACGCTTTGCAGCAAGGCTTGTCCATCTTCAATAACGTTGCGGCAAAAAGTTCCATAGTCCAGTCGTTGCTTGTCAAACTTGTTACAGTGCTAATACAAATGAGCACACATTGCATGTATTGTGTGTGTTATATATGCTTATGTCCTGATTAATGCTGCATGGTGTTGTATAGTGTTGTATGTATTATATAACTTGCATGTACGGAGTAAGCCCCTTACTCCCTGACACAACAATACTCCACAGCCCTTAACTTGTTGCCCTATCCGCTGTAATATCTCAGCTGACTCTCGATGAGGCGTAAATCTAAGACAACCATCACCCCCGTCACGCGCGCTTGGACAACAAGATCAGGTGCATAGACTGGTATGAGATCAAAGACAACCTGCTTCTGCACCGAATGAGCCTTGGAAAACGGTTCTCGTACGATTTGATGTCGCATCGAGGTAACGTTGCATTAATGTTTTGGAAATACCACCACTATTTACCTCGTTTTGTACGCCACCCTTGCCTTCCGGGCGGCTACACCACCCAGTTGTGAGTCGTTTACACCAACCACCTTCCATTCCAAATACTTCCCCTGTGCATAGTGGCACACCTTGCTCAGACACCATGCACGACATTCCATGCTTGTACCCCGCCCTGCGGATTTATCAGAAATGATAGAATTTCTACTTAAATGCGACGTCAGTGATCTTGCATTGGCCGCTATACTAAACCTACCGTTTCCCTCCAAATCAACTATCATGACCATCAGGGGGACGGATGTAAAGGTCGTCTCGTAGATGTCATCGCAATCATTATAGGCTCACCGGGGCATCTGCTACAGACTTGAGCCTTGCTATACTGAGAGTTGTTGCAGTCAACTAGATTATATAGTAATATTCGCACCTGTGTTGAAGAGTGAGGTCGCATTCGAAGGAAACCCCGCTCGACGCCTCCATACATATCCGTCTCGACTGAAGTGGACGACGTAACAATATGGCTTCAGAATGATTGCATTTCCAAGTTAATCTATCTTGCATCTCCTTTTCAAATTCCCGAAATTATCTCGGACATCTCCGACATTGATCCTAGCCGCCACGTGGTGAGTATTGTCGACCGTCGGGGCTGTGGTTGTCTCGAACAACTCGGGCTCCTCACACCAGCTTGACTCCTCACTGCCGTGTCATAAAGCTGCACCCCTCCTCATTCCTGTGGGTGATATGGTCTGATTTGGGATGGCTTCTCCGGGCCATTAGTAAAGGCACGATACTACCCCACCAGTTCGGCTGGCTTGCATCCCACGGAGAGGTTGAAGTGAGCATTTACCTGAGCGACTGCGCGCGGCAAGGACATAGCCAGCTGCCTCAGAGGTAGATGATGATATCTTGAGAGAGGCTCTAGAGATCAGACCTCCCTCACAATGGATAAGACGTCGCACAGGGGCTCAAGCCATCCTCTTTTCTGTTTTATTCTCGAGCAAGCAACCAGCAAGCCCCGGATGTGCAAGCATCGTCGGCAGCGACAGATGAGTGTGTACCAACTCTACGAAGTCGTGAGCAAGGTTGTTGACATGTTCTTGCCGCCACAAAGTTGACCGACGCCATTTATTGAAGTTGACATATTCCGCATCGAATCGTCACCTCTCGAACGAATCACGGTGGAGCACGTCGCCGAGAGCAAGCCCATTGTGCATGTGCTCGTGCTTGCGGCTTGGTTTTGCATCGGATGGCGCGGACCTGAAATGCTCTTGGCGTTTTGCTCTGTCAGTTGACAGCCAACCCCCCTTTCCCCTCGTTTACTCCCCTCGGTTACTCCGCAAGGGGAGATTCTAACGTAACCGACGAACTTATAATCAACCCCTCACCACTATTCATCCTTCCAGCTATAGGTGTACAATAGGGCCGGGTACACGCTGCGTCGGACACGTTGCGTCGGTTACACAACTCTTCGTTTGTTCCAAGACCAACACCATCATCATGCCTGCTCTTGTACTAGGTGCTCTTTCTGTGAGCTGGCTCTCCGCTGCATGCACCCTCTTCGTCCTAGGTTTCGTCTACACGATCCTGCTGGCGGTCTACCGCCTGACATTCTCACCACTCTCCGCCTTTCCCGGCTCAAAGATTGCTGCAGCAACCGGCTGGTACGAGTTCTACTATGACGTCGTCGGCCAGGGGTCTTACTATCGCAAGATAGCTGAGATGCACGATAAATACGGTATGATCTTGACATGGCGGCACGAAGCGACGCACGCAAGCTCATCGTAACAGGGCCGATCATACGCATCAACCCTTGGGAGCTCGACGTCTCTGATCCCGCTTTCCACCCCACCCTCTTCGTCTCCGGTTCCGTGAGGCGCTCCGAGATATTTGCCGGTTCGCGAGGCGGCCTCGGCATCGAAGGTAGCCGCCCATGCTGCGTCGGTGCCGACGGGAGCTGGCAGGGCTAACATGCACAGGCTCTCACACCGTCTCCGAGGACCATGATCTGCATCGCATTCGTAGAAAGCCCGTGGAGTATTTCTTCTCCCATCAAAAGGTCCAAAGTTACGAGTCCGAAATTGCGGATGAGGTCAGGCTTCTGGACAGCAGGTTTCGCGCGATGAAAGGCACAGGCTCTATCGTAAGAATGGAGCACGTTTATGCGGCCCTCACAGGCGATTTAATTCGCCATTTTTCCGTCATAAACCCTCCAAGCCTCATCTCGGACCCTGAATTTTCTCCCAACTGGTTTGTGCCCCTATGCGCGGCTGTGCTTGCTTCTTCGTCCAGCTAAAGCAAGTCCCAGGTACGGCACGCTGCGCCGGTTTTTCATCCAGGTTGTTCTATACACACAACTCACTTTTCTTGTCGGGTGCGCCGTCTTCTCCGGGTTGACGCGAGCGTTTGCTTACAAGCCTTAGCTGGGTTCGCTACATACCTCGATCCATTCTCCTATCTTGCACACCGAATGCGGCGGCTTTCAAAGCATTCACGGATGTGAGACTCCTGGAGCTGCTTCCCATCCATTCCTCTCGAACTGGTAAACTTACGCATCGGGTAGCTTGTGATAGATCATATCGAAGAGGCTCGTGTTCGTGTGAAGGACGGCAAGTTGGACAAGGACACGCGATTCTCCACGCTGATCGAGTGTCTCCTCACCAGTGATATTCCGGAAGAAGAAAAGACCACGCAGCGTTTAACTGGCGAAATAATAACCGCCCTCTCAGGAGGTACTATGACGACGGCCCACACGCTTGCGACCATCACGTATCACGTCCTTGCCGACCCCAGTATAGGGGAGCAGTTGCGACAATCATTGGCGCCGATAATGCGGGACTTCCCGGAGAAGATGCCTCGATCTGCCGACATCGAGAACATCCCCTACGTAGCAGGCTGTGTAAAGGAAGGCTTGCGGTGAGCACTCAACATGCTCCTGACCTGGCTCAGCCACTAATTTGGTGATTTACTACATAGCCTCAGCCAATCTGTCATGAGACGCATGACACGCTGTTTCCCCGACGTTGAGCTCGAGTACGAACAGTGGAAAATTCCCAAAATGGTGAATGCGGCCTGATTTTGCACAAATGCACTCATGCTTACACCCGACAGACGCCGATCGGCATGTCGGCATATATCATGCACAATGATGAAAATGTTTACCCAGAGCCGCTGCGGTTCCGCCCTGAGCGCTGGCTTGGCGATTATGATCCCCTCATGAAGAGAAATTTTGTGCCTTTTTCCAAAGGCTCGCGAAGTTGCCTAGGAATGCAGTAAGTCAACGGCTGGCCTGCATGGTCGCATCCTGTTTGGTCTAACAACAGTCAGCCTCGCATATGCCGAGTTGTTCTTGGCCGTTGCTGTCATGTTCCACCCCGGAGGTCCGAAGATGTCTTTGTACGAGACGGACGAGACAGACATCGCTCCAGTTCACGACTATTTTCTCGCCTTGCCAAAACTGGATACCAAGGGCGTGAGGGTGATGGTGAATTAAAATGCGACAAGCCTGATGAGAAGTGGGAGGGGCGTTTTACTGTATCTGGCGAATTGTGAGTGCTGGGGATAGTTGTGCTTTGGTAGTTATTGAGCTTCCAGGACCCAAGAGTGGATTTCGGCGTTTCCGAGGACGTGACGCCTCCGAAGGCTCCATTGATGGTTGTGAGGGAGATGACCCAAAATCCAAGCTTTAAAACATCATGCCCAACCCCCTGTATTGCTGATGGAAATTGGGACTGCTCATAGTTGGGGCACAACGTCGGTGGGCGTGTCCGTCCACTATTAACGCCGCAAATAGGGGTCAGCGTGGTTAACATATGGGTGGATCTTTTCTCTACCTCCCCTAGAACTATGAAATGTGTGAATGCTAATAAGATTTAAATTGCTGCCAACGTCGTTTTGTAGAGCAATGTTGTAAATTTCTGATGAACCCCATTCTTTGGCACTGCCGCTGTGAGGCATAAAATTGATCTGGGCTTGTCCTGTTGTCGGAATGATCTGGAGTAGCTAATAAAGCGACCGAATACACCGAGAATGGCCGCTTTGTCTGGGTTCAGCACATATGGCAATAATGGAAAGCATATAGAGCACCTCTCAAGATGGGGTAACCTAACTGTTGTTGATTGCATCGCCCGATTGACCCTGCAAAACCAGGTATTGATAGTACTGTAAGGTCCGGAGTGGGCACTTGTTCTCACGATACATCTCTACGATGGGTTAGGATCAGATTTGTTAGAGGCAGAGGATTAAAGAAGAAAATGGTAGCTGGGATGATGTACACTGTTCAAGTAATTGGAAGGGACAGTTGGCCAAAGTCACAACGCAACAAAATACATTTCCAAGCACCCAAATGCCTCGTTAGTTGGGCAACTTGTGGATGTGTGTGATTGCCATGTAATTTCGTTACTGGGGCACGTCCGTTCGTTCTAATGCAATGCAACTCCGTTCCTATCTAAAGCTCGGGTATGTTACGTAGGGTAAATTTACAGCTCTCATCGTCGGACGGACCTAATGATAGCCACCTGGGAATTAATAGAGCCACAAACGCATAACCCGCTGCATACTCAACTGGTTCCTACTCGACAACTGCGGCCGTAATACCTCAATGGTACGAGCCGACTTAATATTTTTATGGGCATTACCCTAACTATTGCTGTCGAAAATTACAGAAACTCGCCGTCCTGTATTTTTCGGTTCGATCAATGCAACAATGGTAATATTTAAGCACAGTAGTGTAACAATCAATATTCTGGTTCAGAATAGTGCAGCAATACAACAGCAGACAGCGGGCCATCTATCCTACGAAGCGTCCTTCTCGGGGGAACATCCATCCATTGAAAGGTACGAATCTCAATAACTGTCAAAATGACTGCTCAGATGTATTGTAGGATGATGGCAGTCAACAGTGCGGCTCGAATAGACTTCATCATGTTTCCAACTTGGGTTGTACTCGTAGAACTCTGTGCAGTTAAGTTTAACCCTCCCATTTGCGTTGTATTTACCCGCGCCATCGGGGCACCTCCAGTATTGTGTAATCGATAGTTCGCCAGTCGAGCCGCTAAAACTAAAAGTAGCTTCATCGTGATAATTCGTTTGTGTTGTTGGCAGCGTACACCAGTAGGTAGTCTGGCCGTCAAAGAAATTAAATATCTGGCCAGCCCAAGCCATGCACTGAGCCTTGTACTCGACGGCTGGATGGGAAAGCGTAAAGTTTACAACACCCCACAAGACATTAACGTCAGGCGTTACAAACTTATCCGACCCATAGTAGCGAAAGTTACTAATAGTCCAATGATTTCCTGCTTTTGACTCCGCGGCACAGTCGGCCCCTCTCAACTGTGCAGCATTATTCGGAGCGGCGGTGGTGAAGCTGGCAACGAGTAAGGTCGTAAGGATACGGGCAATTATGGTAACGTTGAAGGCTTAACCCTGCTAAATGATAATTTATCCTATAGAGATATGAAGAGAATACTCAGTACGTCGAGTTAGACTAAGACGAGGTTCCGAAGAGATGAATCGTAGTACTTGGCACGAGAGTCATAACAAGTTGATAGAGTTTGGGAGAACCCTACTCTTATAAGTGTACAGGTGTACTTGCATTTACGCTGGCAAGCAGTGGAGATTGTAAAGTACATTATCTCTGCCGTACAAGTACATGAAAGTACTCTGCACTTGCGCATGCATTCCTAAAGAGTACCTACGAGCACTTAAGGTAACATGTACTTTTACAGTTAAGAGACTGTTCGGCGGCCTGGTTACTTTTCTGACCAACTGAGGCGATAACTGGCTGGCGATGCAAGACATAGGCGGGGTTTGGAGGGGGGTTGAGGTCTAGACCTGGGCAAGAATTCGGTAATATAGCACAGACGTAAACGAGGGTCGGATCTTAAGACGAGCTGCCGTCTGGTACCCACATACCCAATACTTGACTGTTAGCCAACCGTACTTGTAAGTACGGAGTAGAGTGAGCCGTATTACTTGTACTTATATGGACAAGTACTAATTACAAGTGCAGCTACACCAACAAGGATACATAGAATACGAGCAAGTACGGAGCACAGAAACGGAACGGTAAGTACGAAGTACTGTACAGCTAACCTCCGGTTTTCAAGATGTAGGATACACTGGAAACACTTTGCATGCCATTCGTGTAAAGGAGTTTTACTTCTATACGAAAACAGAGTTTAGGGGTCATTAGTCGTTAGCGTAGGTAGACCCAGTACGGAGAACAAGTGCACATATACTCACAACCGCCTGTTATAATTAGTAGCACGTGCAGTACAAGTTCTGTCGCGATGTAATAGTTAATTACAATGTAAGTACATGTATTGTATGTAAGTACACTACAGTTTGTTACAGTAGAACTTTTACGTCTAGTCCGTAGAATCCCTAAACATGTAAACCCAATAATACTGACAAGTACAAGTAAGTATTACCAGAACAACTGGGAAGTAGGGAGCCGTTGCGTGTTTACGCTGATCCACCAAAAGTCAACTCTGGTATTAGTGCCTGCTCGACGCAAGTCATGCAAGTACAGTAAGTAGTTGTACTCATACGGAGCACTTGGACAACGTGACATGATTGGCGACATTATTACGTACAGTTTTGCAACTTGTTTATACAATTACCTAAGTTACCAATGCGCACATGTTCGACTTGTTGGGTTGGCTTGTGTCAATTCCCTCTGGCTAATGAACAGAGTTGAAAAGAATAGTTATTAATAATGATAATAATTTGATGTACTGTACATTACCTTGACAGCAGCGTTTTCTGTTGCCACTACCACGGGCGACGGCAACCATCTAGGGCGTACTAAGTATGTATTTAGAAGACGGTTGCGGCTTGCATCGACTGGCAGAAATTTGTAATAGTCCAGTATGAATGTAAACTGAGGGGCCCAAGTTGCGTAGAACTTATCTTAAAAGGATCAGGTGCCCCTGCGTTTGTCTCGTTCGAAATGTTTGTGATGGGTGTAGGTGTCCAAGCATAAGTGCTCGGCTGGGAAACTGTCCATGTGTTTGTGCCGTACAAGTCTGTACGGAGAACAGAGCAAGACCCTAGCACGAAATGTGGCCCGGGCAGATTCGCCAAGAAGAATTAAATGATCTCACCGAGCCGTTTCCTTGGTCGCGTTCGACACTGGACTATGGAACACCCATGTTTTTGGTGCTGGCAAGAGTGGAAGATGGGTATGAGTTGAAGTGAAGAGAGTACTTTGTTGTACTTGCATCGGGTCAAGAAGCGTCATTCTAGAGACGACCGGTTCTCAACAATTCACTCATGAAGGCGCACTTGGTGACGTTCAACTTTGAACTTTGAACCCAGGGACTGAGCATGGATGTCAGTACTTGGGTATATTATACACGTACATGGAGTAGGGGGGGTGATGGTTGGAACTTGGACCACTCCACTCGAGGTGGTCGGTCCGGCCTCGTCTATGGTTCAGCCTTGTTGAGCCCCGGGTCTTTCTGCCACTCGGAACTTGCGAAATTTGTACTCTGAAACGAATCATGATGGGTTTTCGAGGGATTTTCCGACAGCGAGGAAGGGAATTGGGGTTTCATGTGCGTTGGCACCACCATCGCATCGATCTATCCGCGGGGAATCCCAATGCGTCCAACATAAATTGGAAGGCAGATGAATTATCAAGACAAGAAATGCGGTTGATAACCAGATCATCTGCATGCCGGCTGGTAGCCAGCAGGGAGTGATTGAGCCTAGACATCGAGGCCACAACCACAACTGTGGCCTCTGAGCGCGCATCGTCAAGCGTCGACCAACGTCCATCGGAGTGACATGAACCAGACTGCCGATGGTATTGAGTGACATGAACCAGACTACCGATGGTATTAAGCGACATGAACCAGACTGCCGATGGTATTTGTCGTTTAATTGGAGAGAAATAATACTCTTCTCCATCACAAGCCACATCCGGTTGCACCGACATGGGCGGTTGGCTGTTGGTCCCCTCCAGATCGGCCGCTCGCCTCGGCCGCCCGGTCGATAATGCTGTTGCCATTTCCAGTTTCGGGGTCAACGAGAAGATTCATTTCGCAGAGACCCCCATGACCGAGAACGAAAGTATACGCAGTCGAGAAGGGGGTCGGGAGATGTCGACGAACCCTGCTCAAGGTTGATGCAGCCGCGAGGGAAGCAATGAAGACGGATGGTCGAATTTGGAATCGAAATCGAAGAGCAAAGATGATGCAGGAACCGACGACAGCCGTCTTCCATCGTTCCGTAACTGCGAGAAGCAGCCGCCGTCGTATCGAGCCGAGCCTGAAGACCCGGTGAGCGAGCACCTCGACGCACCCGGCACAACCTTCCACGGTGCGTTCCTACCGGAGCATGGGCATCTCGAGGCCGCGGACCGGAGGTGCTGCGCGCCATGGTACAGTTGGTCCCGGAGATGTTGATCATGTTGCACGCGAGGAGCGTTTGTCATGATGCAAGCATGCAAGCATGCCGTGATGATTGCACTCAGCCACAAGTTGCGGACAAGCTGTTTTTGCCAAGGCTATTTTTTTTTACATATCCATGGAAGCGTCTTGAACACGGAATTGGAAGATGGGTGACTTTTCCATCCCGGCTGTCAGTCAACGTGTAGCTTGCATCTGCCCTGCCGTGATTTGCCCCCCAATACGGGAGCGGGCGAAAGCGGTGCATTCCTGACTCGTCACAGCCGTGTTTGACGCGAAAAAGGGAGTCGATTGCGTCGTCGACACTGCAGTACACGGGCACCGTGATGATGAGGATGAGAATCGATGAGGCGGATGCGGTGGCAGCGTCGAGGTGATTGATGGCATGCGGCGGTGTACGTTGTCGAGCACGATGAAGGAAGCGGAAGCGAGACAGAATACTCAGCGTACAGGCGTAGGCGACCGAGTAAGTGCTGTAGACGCTACGCCGCACCGCATCACCTTCGCTGCAATCCCCGCACGCAGGCGCTCTCGCCAGCCTGTAGAGGGCAAAAGGCCCGCCGCAGGCACTGTAACCCAGGCCTCAGGCTCTTCAGTTACAGAAGGGTTCGGTCCACCAAGTATCACTGTTAGCCAGACCGTGGCAAACATGTGGCATGCTCAACAGCATGTACAAGTGCTCGGGCAGCCGCCTCCGAAAAACATCATCATCGTTGCAGGCGGGCTTTCGACACAAGATCAAGACGCAACAACCTACCCCGATGCCGGCATCACGGGCACCTGAAGAAAAGTCCACGCAGGCACGATGCTGGCTTCCGCCACGAGCGGCCGCGAGGGACCGTACCAGGCTGGCTGGGCCTTGAGGCTGGGACGAAGCCTCCGTCCGACGTCGACGACCGGTCGGTTTCGCAAGCACCGTGGCCGGGACGTTGGGCGACGCCGCCGTTCTCACGAAGACACGTCCGCTCCCATCCTCGGCATGTTCTGCGGCACGCAGATGAACCGACCCGACTTAATCAGACAACAGCAAGCAGGCGAGGCAAGTTTGACTCCACGCCTCCGCCGGGGCCGCCCGACGGTGGACTGACGATGGAGCATGATGGCAGTCTCCTCCCTCCGTCGGCCGCAGGTGGCTGGGCAGCCGTGCAGCAAGCAGGCGAGCCAAGTTCGATTCCACGTCTCCGCCGGAGCCGCCCAACGGCGGACTGACGATGGAGCATGATGGCAGTCTCCTCCGTCCGTCGGCTGCAGGTGGCTGGGCAGCCGTGCACCAAGCAGGCGAGCCAAGTTCGATTCCACGTCCCCGCCGGAGCTGCCCAACGGTGGACTGACGATGGATCATGATGGCAGTCTCCTCCGTCCGTCGGCTGCAGGTGGCTGGGCAGCCGTGCACCAAGAACAGCCGGCAACGGCGACGCGGAGCTTCATCCATCGGGCTGCAGGAAGCTGGGCACCGGACCACGAGCACACGCAAGGCTGGCTCGGCCACGAAGTCGTCGGTTCATCGGCAACACGACGGGCGAGATGGCATCCTCGAGCGTGGAAAACGGCCATCAGGTGGTATCGCGAGAGGACAATCACGCCATCACGCGACCCCGGAAGATCGGTCCGAGCGCCACACCACAGCGCCTAACGCCCCAGCAGCCACCGCCGCCAACGGCATCGCTCAGGGGCATCATCGCCTGGCCCGCGAGCACCTGCGCCAGCACTTTGGAGCACACCACCATCACCGCGAGCAAGCTACCGGTACTGGGCCGCATGGCATGGAGGTGCAGCAACGCATCGGAACTCGCCTGCGCCTCGTGCAACTTGGCATCGTCGTCGTTCCGCTTGTATGGTTGCATGGGAAGGGGGACGAGCATCACTCGTTCGGCGTTGCTCTGTACATGTCAGCCCAGTAGCGTGCAAGAAAGCACGTCGACAGTGCCGGCACATGTACTTACTTACATGAATACCTGGTCTGTACCGCGTACCTACTGTATTTGTACGTACAGTAGATAGTACAGATGTTCATTTGTTTGCACAGTACTTGCAGGTGTGCTCGAGTACTTGCAGGCGTATTACAGGCAGGTGTAGCTGTACTTGATACCATACCGGTACGGAGCAGCACGCCATAATAGTAAGCAAGTACAGTATTGCTCCGTCCGTACTTGCACTTGTAAGAACAGTAAGTATGCGACGTGCTATTGATTATTAGTACATTTTCTCCGTGCTTTCCAGTACGTGATTCCGTGTATAATATGTCGAGCGTGGCAGGCCAAGAAACCTACTGTAGGGACTTGCTCAGTACTAAGTAATTACTGTGCAAGTGCCCACGCCGTCGTCGAGAGCATTGACTGTGACATGCACGGAGTACCTGGTGGTGCTCCGCATGCAAGTAGACAGTACATGTATGTGCAGTACGTACAAGTGCCTGTGCGGTACAGTACAGTACAACTACAGCAAGTGCTGTACCTGCAAGTACAGATTGGAGCACGCCATACCGAGTGCAAGTACTTACTTGCCTAGTACTTACGTACGTGCACCAAGTACACAAGTACAACTACAGTATACTCCTCAAATGTATCAGTAACAGTGGCTAGGTACGCATCGCTGAAAATGATCTGTCCAACAATGCAAATTCTTGCTCCGTCTGGTAAGCAGCAACCGTATGGTAGGCAGCATTCCATAAATGCCTCGTACGCAGAAGCAGCGCGTACTTGGTCGTGTTGTGTCTGCACCGCACTCACACAGAACTTGCAAGCAACGCTGGGGTTTTGCGTCGGTACTTGAACGAGGGCCAGAGGGTTCGGCGGAGGAAAGCAGGCCGAAATTCGTACCAGCAGGCGGACGATTATTAGCGAGAATGCCCCAAAGTACAGCATACAGCGCTCCGTAATGCCCTGTATTTCTGCCGATGGCGTAGCACCAATTACGGCACAGTACGGTACATGCAAGTACGCCGTACGCAGTACTCCGTACTTGCAGTACTAGGTATTGCTCAAGTACTGTACTCACTGTACGCAAGGTTGCCTACGGCAGCGTACGGAGTACAGTACCGAGTACTTACGTATGTCGCGCCAACGTGCCTGCGGCGAGGTTAAAGTCCGGGTAGTTGGTTACGTAAGGATATCCACTTCCACGGCACCGTGGACACCGAACAAAGTGGTGGGCAACAACAGCAGGACGAAGAACACCAAAAGACTGATTTCTTCCCCATCCCACGATACTTACTTGATTCATCGGTGTCGCCTCCGGAGCGGATCCCCCACCAGCCGTCGCAGCAAAGTAATTGCTTACTTCAGTGCTGGACAAAATGCACCCCGACACGCACGGTGGCGACTTGACACTGCACGGCACGGAGCCTGGATGAACCATCGCCTTTTGCAACCATGACTGTGGGCTTGCGTTTGCTTATCCTTGGATCGAACCCGGCATGGCTCCGTTCCAACGTGGGCCGGGCGGAGTCGGCTTCGACGATTCCGTGGGATGCCTCCGGCAGGCGGGCAAACCTTTGACGACATCAAGGCCCTGGCCCCAGCCGTGACAAACAAATCCACGAGGGAACCCGGTGACCTGCAGCCGAGCAAGGGAAAGCCGAGTAAGTGTACGTAAGTGCAGTGCAGTGCAGTACAGTACTTGCATCTCCCAGGCTCGGCACCGTGACCACGTGTCGGCCATTTCGAAATCCCACCAGGCTTGTCGGCCACTAATGTTGTAACTTTAGGCGGTTGAATGATGGAATGATGGTTCCGCGTCACGACCTTCGCATCGCAATTTTACTTGGCCGCCGCTCCCAGGCAACTGGAGACGTGGCGGGCCTGCGAAATTTCTTCGGCATTCAACCGCAGGCAAGGCATGGGCTACGCAAGCACTCATAAGTAGGGATCGCCCGAATGATGCCTCATCTAATCCGGGAATATTGCAACCCATCATTCGTGCGCGTCGGCATTCTCGAGAGAAGAAAAGAATTGCGATTTCATGCACCTGCCATGCCTCGACGATTCTCGACAGCAAATTAATCCACAGCCATGCACGGCTCCGCTTTCCTGCTGCTCATGCAGGCCGCAACTCATTGGGCCTTGCTCGGTGCTGCTGCTTCCGAGCTCCTTGGCCGTGGTCACGACATTCCTCGGGGTCTGACCGGGGAGAATGAGAATCAGGTCTGCCGTGGGGACAGCAGGAGCGTCAAGGAGGTTGAGCAGGCGGGCGGCTTGTTCCCCCACGGCTACTCGGTCGATGGCCAGCGGGCTCCCACAACCTACAGTTTCAAGTTGGATGACCACTTGTCGGATTACAATGGCGAGGTAAAGTCGGCATACGTGAGTTTTACGAAAAGCTTCGCCAAGGCCGTCGAATTTGCGCAGCAGAGTGCGATGCTGAGCGAAACCTTTGTCTACCCCGGCATGGCCACCGTCTTCGTGGCCGCGACGGCGAACAACATGGTCCCTCTGGACAAGCTCGTCAAATTCGAGCGTCACTTCGAACAGGAGTACCTTGCCATACGAGGCATTCCGTGGGCTCAGATAAAAGGGTGGTACCTGATCGACCCGGCCAAGCCGATAAACAAGGCGAATCCCGTGAAGCTCGAGGACTACACCTTCCACCCGAACCCTGATTTCCGGGCCGACGTCTTCGAAGCCCAGAGTGCCGTTGATCCTTCCAAGCTCAGCGAGTCTCAACTGGCCGAGCTCTACCGTATATTTCAAAGATCGAACAGCAACGACCTGAGCACTTCCGGCACCTTCTGCACCTGGTGCGAAGCCGAGGGCCGTGGCGCCGAGACGACGGCGGCAACGGGAAAAACGGAAGCATCGAGCGAACAAGGCGAACAGGTCGCGCAGCATCGGCAGTCAAACGACGTGAGCACCGACGAGATGACAAAGGATGAGAAGCCGGATCCTCGGACCCGTCCCGGTGACGAGAAGATGCCAAAGACGGGCTCCAAGGGCCGTGGCGCCGAGACGACGGAAGCATCGAGCGAACGAGGCGAACAGGTCGCGCAGCATCGGCAGTCAAACGACGGGAGCACCGACGAAATGGCAAACGATGAGAAGCCGGATCCTCTGACCCGTCCTGGTGACGAGCAGATGCCAAAGACGGGCTCCAACCGCCCAGTCGACGCCGGCGACGACGAGGGCGTGGGAAAAACGGAAGCATCGAGCGAACAAGGCGACCAGGTCGCGCAGCATCGGCAGTCGAGCGACGTGAGCACCGACGAAATGACAAACGATGAGAAGCCGGATCCTCGGACCCGTCCCGGTGACGAGAAGATGCCAAAGACGGGCTCCAAGCGCCCGGTCGACGCCGGCGACGACGAGGGCGTGGGCGGAAAGCGACATTGCAGGCGCGAGCGGGCATGCAACATCCCGTACACCCAAGATGAGATCAAGGCTGCCGGCGAGGAGCTGACACCCATCGCGGAGAAAGCCTCGGCGGACCAATTCGAGATGCTCGCCTCGCAGCACAACCTCAAGTCGTCGACCGAATCAACCTTTAAGCAGTCGCTGCAAACCTTCCGCGAAGGCAAGCTCGGCTACCAGAAGGGTGCTGCCGCCGTGCCGCATCTCGTCCAGGAGCCGTCGCGGTTTGGCGGAAAGGCGTTGGCATCCGCCGGCAAGGCGCTCGGCGTGCTCGGCGCAGGGACGTATGCGTATGGCGTGCTGGAGGTCATGGTGAAGAACGCGAGCGCCGTGGATCGCGTCGCGGCACTGACGGCCATCGTGCCTGTTGTTGGCTGCGGGGCCTCGGCACTGGCACACGCAGCCGAGGGCAATGCTAGCAGTCCGGAAATCCCCGAATATTTTGACAACGCCTTGTGTGTCATCGGCGACATCTTGCTATTTACGCCCCTAGCACCCGTCGGGGTTGCCGTCCAAGTCTCCCGCTTCGTCTTGACCATCACCAGGGCGCTGGACGCATACATGTCGGAGCCAGCCCAGGCAAAGGCCGCGCGCGATGCCGCTTGGCGGACTTTCCTGCAGGATCACATGTACCGAAGGCTCTCCTCGATTGAGTTGGGTGCGAAAATTTTCCACGCTTTGGCGGTGGAATCCTTGGCGTTGCTATCTGAAGGGGCCCATGTGCTAGGCATCCTCGAGGCTGGCCAGCAGGGGGCTCTCAACCGTACCGATAACTCTACCGAGCACGGCCTGCTCAGAGGCTTCTTCCGGAACACAACGGAGCACATTCGAGCAAATGTTTCGGACGAAATAGCACAGGCCCAGCGGCAGGTCCTCCTCAACCTTGTGTACGATGCCCTGGATAGACACCGTGCCGCCTCACTACGCATCCTGGCCGGCCGGTACAACAAAGCATTTGTTCAGGACAGGCTGGCTGGTGCTAGCGAGCGGATAAAGAGGTTCGTACGCAACGACAAGCCACCCATGCCCAGCTCTCTTGTTGTCGCCTATCTCATCGGGCAGTCGACGGGGCAGGCCGCAAAGCTACCGCCACTGTTGCCAGCATCGCCGTCCGAAGCCGACGATGCATTCGCGCCTCCTGGAGCCGCCGGGGATGGTACCTCGGGAAATTTGCACCACCTAACACTAAATTTTGCTGATTATCTACGGAGAAAACAGAATGGCTTGGCGAAGAAGGATGCCGATGTGATTAGCATCCAGCAAACCCATGCGGTGATGCAATTCTTGCAAGGCAGCATCAAGTTCGACGATGTCGCCAAAGCCTCCCCAAGCCTAAGCCCATCCATTGCCTTGGAGTTCCAAATACTAGTTTCCCTCAAGCTAGGGCGATTATTTCAGTACTGGAAACCGTCGGCCGATGGAGCATTTCAATACTTTCCAGAATCTGCACTAAAGAAGCCAGGCATGATTGAGTCTGCATTGGATACTGCAACCGGGTTTTTGTCGGATCTGGGAAAGGCTTATTGTGAGACTCCTGTGCTGAAAGACTTGACGTCGGCGTGCAACCTTGCCAGGTGACTCGGGTGAGTTCTGGAATTTTTGTTTACAAACATCCTCGACCCAACATGAAGCCCCTTTTCATTGCAACCTACCTGCAGAGTTGAATGGCTGCGCCTCAAACGGGTGAGGTTTGACGGGTGCAAAGTCTATGCGTGTGTATCTGTGGAGTGTAATGGGAGCGTATTGGAATTGAGCCATTCTCGTACCATGACGTCCGCTCCTGGGTTTATGTCGGACGCCAACGACTTTGAACGACGATTTTTGTTATGTGAAGGGCAGTATTGGAGTCATGGCCGTATTGTGCATGGATCAAGTTCCCTTCCCATCCGGTACACATTGCCATGATGGCTTCTTGCAATGCAGTGTACCATTCGACCATTCCAAGTCTTCATGGTCCTCCCGAGCGCTTGCTAATGTTCTTGCTCGATGGTGTTGGATGAAACTTACCAACAGCTAGTATACAATCAAGATTACAGCCATGTTGCAGCCACCAATATAGGTTCAACCGATCAGTAAAGGAATAGACGCTATATATACTTCTAGCTAACTAGGAAAGTCATCCAACCTTGTGTTGTAGTAAGGGATATGATTCCCACACACTTGACCAAGACAAGGATTTCAACCAGTCTCATCTATGTTCCAAAAAAGCAACCATCTTATTGTTAGATGGATGGTGTTGAGAGTGTAGCTGTCTAGAAGGTTGGCCGATAATCGGCATCTGAAGGTTCCATGGACGTACTATACGCTCAGTCTCCTGCGGCAAGGGATAGATCTTTCCAACGTTTTGAGCCAGCAGTAATTATCCCGGAACGCTCATTAGCCAGGTGTGGATAGGATTGATATAGCCTGCAGGGGAAACAAATTTTCTTCCATTGACTTTAAGCACCATGGAATATATCGATCTTGTAGGCCGCTGTGGCGATAATCTCAAGCATTCCCCATTTGAGCGACATGCCCCTGCTTACTCGCTACGTAAGTAGTCGCAGGTAATCTCACTGGGCGCGCCAGATCCCGGCAAGAATTTTGGATAGTACTTGCGAATATTGCTAGTAATAGCAATGCTCACAAGCATAACTGAAGTACTCTGCAGTTTACATACAACTACGGAGTAATTACTGCCAAAGTACTTTAGAGTATAATTAATATTACAATGCTTAATCCAACACTCGGTGGAGTATGCTGTCCAGAAAGAAAAAAATTGTTTGGAAATCGTCAAAATCGAATGAGGAAGAGCACTATGGAATGATTGAGTACGATATAGTAAGGTAGACGATAGAGCAAGTGATGCAAAAAAAAATCTTCCTTACTTACATTACTATTCAAGTTCTTACATGTGTCCGCCGCGTACGTGTACTGTTAGGTCGCTTGGTCAATATTGCACTACTCTACGGAGTATGACATCACAAAACCCATGTCAGAGTGGACTTTTCGCAATATCCACAGCTACAGTATTAAACGGAGCACCGTGTGCATGCAATACTTACATGTGGACGGTGAATTTATGCTCCAAGTACATGTACGGAGTATGGGATGGAGTTTTATTCCACGGAGTCGTTCCGCTCTGCAGAACCGAATAAAAACCCCATCGGCGATTCAAATACTTACAACCGCTACTCATTTTATAGGGCTGGTTATCAACTGGAGCATGTCGAAATCAGAGGGACGAAGCCCATAATGCACGCATCACTCCTCCTGTCGCTCGCCGCCGTGGCCCGCATCGCTGCTGCCAATGCCCTTCCAGGCGCTTTCTTGTGTCAATTCAACGATCATCATGTTAGTCTTGCCCGCTGATCACCATCCACTCTGAAGCTTGCTTGCTTACAAGTCGACTCTAGGATCCTGATGCCATACTCGGCGACATCCAAGCTGTTGCAACGATGCGGATGTGGCTCGACTACACACTATTCAAGGGCGTTTCCTTCCTGCTGCACAGTGTGATGAACGAGTCCTCGGCGATGGAGAAGGTTTTGGCGAATCCTGGCATCGATACCTGTTCCCAGATATACCTGCACGACGCGCCTAGGCCGATGATTGAGCAGGACGAGCTGATCAATTCCGCGAAAAGATCTGTCGTGAGGAGGGATGCCGTTGCCGCGAACGAGACAGAGGATAACTACTCTCCCCATGTCATGACACAGGTAAACAAGCTACGGGCCGCTGGTTTTACCGGAAAGGGTGTAAAGATTGCCATCATTGATACTGGAGTACGTGCCTCATTCTATTTTGTTTTCCTGCGTACCCTGCCCCCTTACCCTCGGTCCCTGCATCCTGCCTCATCCTGCGTGATCAACTTGACATACGATACATACACACCCTTGCCTACCCACGCTACCATGACATGGGGAGTGTGGCAGTATTGTGCTCACACATGGGAAAGGCAATATGGGACGCGTGATAATTATTCCTGCTAATAGATCGACTATATGCACCCGGCCCTTGGTGGCTGCTTCGGCGAAAACTGCCTCGTCTCCTTCGGCGCCGACTTAGTTGGCGACGCCTTCGACGGCACGAACATGCCTCACCCTGACCCTTACCCGCTGGAGGATTGCAATGGGCACGGTACCGCAGTCGCTGGCGTAATCGCCGCTCAGCCAAATGAGTTGGGCTTTACCGGCGCCGTCCCGAATGCGACCATCGGCATGTATCGAGTCTTCGGCTGCCAGGGTTTTGCTTCCGATGACGTTATTGTTGCAGCCTTCAATCAAGCGTATGAGGATGATGCAGACATTATTTCAGCCTCCATCGGCGAGTCAAGCGGTTGGTCGGGACACCTTACCGCTCTTGCTGCCCAACGCATCGTTGAAAAGGGGGTCCCTTGTGTGGCATCGATGGGAAATGACGGCTCCAAGGGCCTCTTTAACGCTGCTACCCTTGCGAGCGGAAAGGGGGTAACTGCGGTTGCAAAGTTTAGTAACCACGAGCTTGCCACGCTCCTACACGTGGTCAAGTACAGTATCGATGACGGTGAAGACGTCCAGTTTGGCTATTACCCTACCCAAGCGGACAAATGGGATGACGTTACACTCGAGCTTTACGCTCTGAGCACGGACGATACGATTTTGGACTCCAAGCACGATGCTTGCAGCGAACTGCCCGATACTACCCCCGACCTCAGCAACAACATTGTCCTTACCCGCGTCGGCAATTGCTTTTTTTCAACTCAGGCTGCTAACCTTGCGGCAAAGGGGGCCAGGTATATCATCGTGTACAATGACATCAATGCCGCGTATGAGTTCCGTATACTCAATGTTCCCGAGGTCCTTGCCGCAGGAATGGTACTGAAATATGTGGGTGAAAACTGGATTGAGGCTCTTGAAAATCGCAAAAAGGTTACCTTGAAGATGGCCAGCAGTATTCATACGGGTATCGCATTGATCTCCAACTTCGATAACCTTACAGCCGGTTCTGTCGGGCCCGGCACAACATGGGGACCTACCTGGGAGATGGATGTCAAGCCTCAGGTGGGAGCCCCTGGCGACCATATCATAACTACGGCTCCCATGTCTCGAGGTGGCTATCGTATCAGTTCTGGAACTTCAATGGCCTGCCCACTTGTGGCGTCTATCATTGCACTTGTCGGTCAAGTTCGCCGCACATTCAACCCTGCGTTGATAAACAGCTTGCTATCCTCTACCGCCAATCCGCAGCTTTTCTATGCCAATCCATCCCGTTATATCAATAACAGAACGTTTGAAACCTTTTACGCCCCAGTACCTCAGCAAGGAGGCGGTATCGTTCAGGCGTACGATGCCGCTTATGCGACTACGCTCTTGGAGCCCTACAGCCTATCATTCAACGATACCGACCACTTTTCGAAGTTGGCAAAGGTTAAAATTAACAATACGGGCGACAGGGAAATAACCTACAATCTCTCGAACGTACCTGCCGTTACCATGTACACTCTCGATCCGGGATCAACGGCGCCGTCCGACTTCCCTAACGAATTCGTCCAGGCGGCTGCCGTGTTACAGTTTAGCCAGGACACCATCACGCTGGGCCCCAACACCTCGACTACTTTCCAAGTTCGACCAACTCCTCCTTCTGGTCTTGACGCAAAGCGTTTGCCCTTATGGTCAGGCTGGATAGCTGTCAATGGAACCGATGGTTCCTCGTTGTCGATTCCATACCAAGGCCTGAGCGGCTCGCTCCGGAGCTCGACCGTGCTGAGATCCAACAGTGCTTGGGTCTCGAACTCCAACAAGTGGAACCAACAAGCCACGAACGTAACCTTTTTCCGCCAAAAAGCTGGTCAGAACAACAGTACAGGCGCTCAACCGTTTGTTGTCGCGAACCTAACACTCGGCACGTCCATTCTAACTGCGGATGTTGTGCCCGTGACATCTGTGTCTATGAACACAACGACGCGTTGGGGCTTTCAGACAATCGGCCAACCTTTTGGCTTCCCACTAAGGACTCTTTCTCGTGGGCCTTATCTGCGCCGTTGGGACGGTCGAGTCGAGTCAGGCGATCACGCGCCTGAGGGCGAGTATAAATTGGTCGTCCGCGCGCTGAGGATCTTTGGTGATGCTAATACGGAGGCCGACTGGGACGTCAGCGTAACATCATCGTTCCATATCCATTATCAGTAGCTACAGTATTGCGGGAAACCGAATGTACCTCAGTTGGGGCACATTGCCAGCCACCCGCCCAGTGGGTTAGCGATAATGAGGCGGAACCGCGAGTCGAAGGCGGGGATGCTAATGCACGAAATGAAAATTTCTTGTCCTTTTATTATTGCCGTAGCACTTTGATCGGTTGCCCAGTAAGGGCATGCTGTACACACAACCATTTTGCCAAATACACAAGGTAGGGGCAATGCTAGCAACGATATATGCCACGTCTCTGATCGACAAGTAAGACTAGCATACCAAGTTACCAAGTGCATTAATGTATCTATATTCATCAAACTATCAAGAAGCTTCACTTCAAATCTTACTTTTGACTCATTGTTTGTGCTGATAGTAACTTGTTTACGGCCGCTGATGAGGATAGTGCAACGGTATACTATTCCAAGTTGTTGGTATATGTCCCTCTTCGTGGGTGAGCCGACAGATATGTATTCCAAGTAAAACCTGACTGGCATAATTAACAATCTCATTTAATCGAAGCTTTAATACTGCTTTGCATCTAGTTTAACTGGCAGCACCCAGGCAATGTATCCCACACCGCGACAGAGCTCTAATCACGGGCTGGTTTGGCCACCAAAGTACACATTAAATCCGTTGAAACTTGTAGCAGTGGATATTTGGGTAACATCTAAGGGCATCATTGCATGTCAGAATGAATTTTGCAAGGGGATAGTACAGTCTTCACTCTCTTATTTACGTCGGTACCCTCCGATCGACCATACGGATAATTCGTCACCCTTGAAGCCTGGAATGTTACTGTCACTCTACTTGGTTTTACAGCCTTGCCTGCATTGAATGTTCCCATACGAGTATGAGAACACGCACCAGGCTGGGAATGTCTCGTTGCCGATGATAGAACCTTGCGTATGCCAGGTTAGATTATTCAAGTTACAAGTGTCTGTCGACTGCTATACATGAATTTCCGAGACGACCTGATGGATAAGAGGTCATTCTACATGTCTATTCAACGTCCCATGCTCCTCTCAGTTGATCATAAATTTGTCAGCAGTGCGCATGACATTGGTACAACAGCAGATACTAGCACATCACGCGGCGAAGTAATTTTAGTAACATGGGTGATATTAGGTGAAATGAATGAATCTTCGGGTTTTGTGGAGGGTAATCATGACCCATTTGTCTACTTCTAGCTAGAACTGCAGGTTGTTAGGTCAGAAGTGACAGTAGCAAAATCTATACGTCTTACGATAGCGACAAGTCTCCGAGACGATCATGTATTAGCTGGCGGCGTTAAAATCTAGCAATAATATTTGTGAGCGGGAGGCTCTACAACTACTTATTCTGTTTGCGCAAAGTCATGGCCGTCAGAACCCCCTCACACATACATGCAAACAACGTAACATCCTCCACCCAGACTCATGCAATGATTCCACCGGCCAGTTACTCGAGCTTGGCCCCCCAGCAATATTTTAGACCAAGTTTGGGCCATAATGTATCGCAATTTGCTCAGCTTAGCATGAATCGCCGCGTACAATTGAGTTCCAGTTACCTGACTCAAAGTTTTGTCCGGAAACCCAGCTGGCGACAGGCGCACAAGTATTAACGATGTGCTGAGCACTATCGGCAATCCAGTCCCAGTTGTCTAGAGTCTTTGGGCTCGAGTTCTATACAATACATTAGTCTGTGTCAGATGAAATATCATACTTGTGGATCCTCGATGAAAAGCGAAGATGCAGGGAAACGCTAGACTCACGTCGTTGCACCACCAGATGGCTGAATTATACGAACAACTAACCCGGCCACAATTTCCAGGACCTGGGCCGTTGCGGGGCGCAGCTCCCAAGCCTCGAAGGTATCCAATACCATCCTGAATACTGCCTTTGTTGGCAAGCGGCCAGTTACCGCAGTTCACGGCAGTACGCTTGTGTTTCAAAGCCCTTGCCTCGGGAGCGTGTGCGATGTTGGGATTAATTTGTAGTTTAAAGTCGGGGTTAATTTGGAGAGCTTGTGCATAAACATCCTGGACTGTGCCGTTCAAGACCTCTGTCTTGCCAGGGGAAACTTCAATATTCCACTCCAGCGTTTCAACGCCGTATCCGGGGATAGGTGGTTCCATTGCAATGGCCTATAATCCGTGTAGTTAGTATATATCTTTACTTCCAAGTTTCGAAAAAGCATACGCCCGTTGCCATCACAGCAAAATAAACAGGTGCAATAGAAGTTCGCATTTTGTTTAAAACTGAAGGGTGGTTAGAACTTGGTGTTTGAAAAGGCAATGAAAGCACTGATGCTGTTGAACGTTTTAGAGATGGACTCAATATTGTATCTTGGCGAGGGCTCACGGAGTCTTTATAGATATTGATTAAAGTTACCTTCGTATTCTTCGGATTAAATGCATATGGATAAAGTTATTAGTCCTTATCAAATTTGGTATATTGCAGGCATAGGCGAACCATATTGCATGCTACACATTAAGACATTCAAAACCGATACAATCGAGTCACGGTTTTTAATCAGTACGTTGAGCTAACTTAACAAAGAAGCTGCCCTCTAGAAAAAGAAATTTTCATAATACAATACGACTACATTTTTGCAGGCCGGGAGTATCGAACAGGTGCACCTTCCGTATTGTGGGAGGGTGTCCGAGGCATATTCTGGACTGGCATACAACACCCGGGGTCGTGCAAGCTGCAGCTCGTATTAGGTATTCTATAAGTTAACTGCTGCAAATTTGACGATACAACCATAAAACTTCGCAATCAGAAGTCTATGTGTAATCGAAGGCTGTAAGTAGTCTTGAGCAGCCTCTCCTTCTATTTTTGGGGAGAGCGTGCGAGGCATATTCAAGTTTCCTTAGTATTTAGTTACACTCGGAGTGGTGCCTGCGGCGGCTCGTAGCTAGCATGCTGCAAGTAAGCGGCTGCAGTGTTGGTAAGAACAGAACAATATTTCTTCGATTGGTAGTCCGAGTTCGAAGTAAGCTCCTGCATCGACCCTATCTCCTAACAACCGTGATACGTAGTGGCTGTACTGCCTTTATCTGACACAATAACGTATCTGAAAGCCTTGTAATGGTGATCTCCCTCACAGAGTATGCAGTTATATCGGAGTACGAGTACTAGTGGCCAAAGAGCGGAATATCATGCTATTGTGTAAATGTACGAAACAGTCCATCCATGGACGGCAAGTGAAGGAGATTTCCCTGCCGCTATGGCCCACAGAAAATGTTATAAAACCTATTGAAACAGGAATAACAACCCAACACATGCCAGCCAACAAGGCCAAGACAAAGTCGGTACTCCACTTAGATTGTACAAGAGGTACAACCAACTGCATAGCGAGCCGCCTGGGCCACCCTAATCCCACGGTGTGTCGTGATTTTCCCACGGTGCCATGGCCCAATTCGGTAGTCTGCATATATAAATATATAAAGATGACATAAGTACGGAGTACAGGTAATTCAGTAAGCTAAATGTATTCCTGTTCCCTAGTAATTTTGGTACACTGTAGATAGTATATACGAACACAATTACCTTTACTGCCTGCACTGACTGTACCAACTACACTAAAATCCTACTAACTGTAATGCCTGCGCTGCCTGCCTGCGCTGCCTTTGATAAAGATTAGGTCGTTAAATAGAACCCCCTACCTTACCAAAATGGATTTGCCTTGTTACCTTTTGCATAGAATGCATGTGCAGCAACTGTATGGCCAAGGAATAAATGCAAGAAGCACATCTATATGCAGCACTACACCATATAGCGATTTCCATTCCAAATTTCGCCTCGCACTCTAGTCAATTGGAACTGCTAAAATAAAGGCATAACAGCTTTAGAATGTTGGTTTGGGTAGTATTGGCAGCATACTTAAATAGCGTTAACTGACTGATGTTGATTTTCTTGCTTGTTGAGGATATGCGTTGGAAAGGTGCACGTTGTAGGAATATTGTAGTGCGGCTATTATCGGTTAAATTCATGGGTGGAAGGTACTTAGATGCACTAATAAATTTGCCGAGACTATAAGTACTGTATATCCCTTTTGCCAAACTGGGTCATGAATACGTATGTTATGGCGCAGTTACTAGGACAGGGTCGGGGATTTGTAAGATCGTGCATTGACTACAAGGCATGAAGCTAAGGAGGGAAGAAGAGAGTATACCCTAGAGGCATCCGGACCGCTTATATCCTTCCATCCCTGTGCCGTAACTCTGTTCCTTCCTGCCGTGATTTACGCACATTGTGCTGTGAATTCTGTTCCTTGTGCTAGCTACAGTTATGCTCTTTGTGCTGTAAGTCGCTGTTCGTTGTACTGTAACTCTGCTGTACGTATAGTAAATCAATCTCCCTTGTACTGTATTTCTGCCCTACGTATTATGAGTTTCTGTTCCTCGTACTTTAAAACTGCTGTGTCTACTGTAATTTGCATGCCTATGGACTATCACGTAACGGTTCCGTTTCAAGTCACCCCCCTCCGGTTAGAGGCTTAGCCTTAGGCCGTATTTTGCCTATCTTTGATGTTCTCGATTTCCGGGTTGCTGCTCCTTTGACCTAGGAGCGGGTTAATAGCCACTTTCCTTAGCTTTTATGCATAAAACCATCAGTAGACTTTCCAGGTAGCGGGTAGGTCTAATTCGTAATATCCTCCTCGTTCTTCAAGTTTCTAGAATGGCCCGGCCTAGGTAAAGTTTAGTTTCTTGCTAGGTCACCCTGAGCCCTATCCTCATCGGTCGAAATAGACCTAAACCCCTTTTTCGAAATCTAGTTCTCGGCGTTTCTTATTAGCCTGCTCGCTGTATTTTTCTGCTTACCAGTTTATGCTGCCTCTAGCTGTTTATATTACCTTGTTAATTATTGGACTGCTTCCCGAATTAAAACTTTTTCCAATTAGCGTATTCTTCCATATATTTCTTGAAATCCCACAACTTCCTTACCTTGTAGCCCGTTCCTACCTCGAATCGCGTTATCCTGATTGAGTATTGTAGTAAGGATGCCAATGCTAAATCTAAGATAGGAAGGACGTCTAACCAGGTATATACAGCATAATTTACTACCAGTAAAAGTAGCTGGTTAAGATACTAGTTTATAATCTCCATCTTCTCTTGCACTTTGCAAGTAAGACAGTACGAAGAATATCGCACGGACTGGGGAATTGATCAGGCTCGTAATAGCAGAAGGGGTGCTAGTTAGTAACTGCGCAAGAAGCACAATTTTAAGGAAGTCAAATCTACTCGTTATGCCTAGAGTTTGGAAAAAAAAGAAACGTGTATGTATGTATATATTGACCAAGTCAGGTCAATGCGTAGGCAAAGTGACCTTGGAGCGGATTTCGCGTAACCTTGCGACTAACTGGGGAATAAGTAGGACGCGTCAGCACAACCTCCATTTCCTCCCTCTGTACTAAATTGAATCATTGAAAGAGATCTCTTGTTATCAATTTCTCCCAGAACCTAACCAAGAAGAATAATATTCCATCGATTGGATAGTCCGGGTTCGAAGTAATCTCTTGCGTCGACCGTAACTCCTAACATACAAATTAACCCTACGACCTCTACAACAATGCTACTAGCTTTAAGAATTGCAAGCAAAAATAACTACAGTATAGCTAACTACAATAGCCAGCTTTTCTCTCCGCTAAAGGTAATAAAGTTGGAGAAATAAGCACTGGAAAAAAACAAACGGCACTCCCAACGCCCACATTATATAACTATAAATTTCGAAACATAGGAATATAAGTATGGAACTTTTATTCAAGAGCACACCGTTACTATCCGGGTTAATAATCCAAGTATACGTCCGTTCGTTCCGATCTTCCTTGCAGCAGGGGTTATTGCTCTTAATATAGGTCGAGTAATCTGCTTCTCCCGCACCGTCGACTGGGTACTCATTTATCGCAGTCAATGTTGCATCTCGACTACCATCACTACAGTGGATTTTATCAAGCGAGGAAGTAGTGAACGTCCCCTTTACGGTCTTTGTTGAAATGGCTGGTTTCTGATAGTGAACAACCTAAGTTTACCTGTGCGACAGAGGACGGTCGCTATGCTGATTACCAGGCGCACTGGATTGGGTTCAAGTTGAACGAATTCGAAACAAAGGAACAGGTGGTTTGGGACGATATGTGCAGTGACCCCAAAGCGGTATGTGAGCTTAGAAGGGCCTTGGTCTGCCCTACGTGGGATACGAATGCGACTGACACACTGCCCCCAATGCACTTTGATCATCCAAAATGCTATCTTTCTATGTATTCTAGCGACATACCAAGTTTATAGAAAATTAAGATAAATTGGAAAATCGTTTGCAAAATATACATAAAGGGTAGGTGTCTTGCATTTTTCTTCGGAGCAGTGGGAAGCATTGCACGGACTTGGAAATTAAAAGTAATGCTGGTACTGGGTAATGCTGGATGGAATTCACTCAAGGCAAGTACCTTGATAAGGTTATAGCCGTGTTAGCCACTAATATAGGTTCAACTGATCAGGAGAGGATTTGATCCGCATTGTACGATCGTACCTAGAGTAGGGTGGGATAGCCTACCTTCCAGCAACTAGTTAAAAGTATATATAGGGGTTACGATTCCCACCCACTTTAATCCGTAACAAGACAGGAATTAAACGGGATTCAATACCCGTACGCCTATTGCATCCCGTAATTGATCCTCTGATCCGTGCGAAACACTTCTACTATACCCTTGGCATTACTTGCATGCACGAAAGTTGCAACTACTAGGGTTAAAATAGTACTAACCGAGTAAGCTGTAAGCAATTAAAACACAACTCTCAGAAGCCCAGTTACTTCCCTTTTCGAATAGCTTTAATCTACAGCTTACAGCTAGAGCGGCTACTGGAGCAGCTACTACTCTAGCTACTAGGGCAGCTGCTATAGCAGCTATATGGCAAGAGGCTGTAATGGAAGAGGGATGTTTTTCATCAGTAGGGTTAAGTGTTTGCAGTGGCCACACTACAAGCTTAATTGCAAAAATCTCGGAAGCGTCCGACACAATTGTCGTTAAGTAGATATTGCTATCCTAGTATTAGATGTGCGACGCAGTTAAAACGGTAAAGGTGTTCTAGAGCGAGTGAATAGTTGGCCTAGAAGGCAGGTCTTCAATTACCGACCTCGATAATAGATGGGGTATTAAATAGTGCCCAGGCTGTCAGAAGGAATTGCAGTAGTACTCGCTGCAGCATACGGTTATTATGGAAATTAAGAGTTGCAAAGGCGCATAGATGTAGCCAAAAGGCTGCAATGCATACCGTTGACTTTCAACAGGAACAGACCGACCGATTACTTGACTTATTTTGTAAATTACTTTGCGCGAATAGAAAAGCGCAAATTGTACGAATAAATGCTGGAAAAATGCAGCTGCGTGCCCGACCGTGGATAAGAGTGGATATTAACGGCCGCTGAGCGCACGGAGGGAAAATAGCGGTGGCGTTCTACTCAGCCGCTAAATCAGCCTCCAAACCCCCGCCGTGGATCTCCTGCTGCTATTCTGGGTACGCACTATTTAGACGATAAGATAAGTGGTCTGATTTTGAGTTGAATCGCTGCCTATAACTAAGGTTTGCATAGGGGGCATGGAATCAACTGCTATTCTAACGATGCCCAATATTTAGACAATCAGGTACGTGGTCTGATTTTGAGCTGAATTGCTCGCGTGGATGCAAGGTTTGCGAGGGAGTAATGGAGCAACTGTTATTATAACTACGCCTCGTTTAGACGATATGGAAGGTAGTCTGATTATAAGCTGAATTGCTCGCCTACTGGCAAGGTTTGCGGAAAGGTATTACAATATAGGACTGCTCATTCCGGGTTTAAGCTTTGTTTGGCACTAGCTATGGGGTATTGTCCTCACTCTAAATCTAGACCCCTTTTGTAGGGATGGGCATATATTATATCATACGAGATTAACCTAATGCAAAGGTAAAATCTTTAGTAACGGATCCCTACGCATAAAGACTAGTCACATTTGACATTCACGGAGCAGTACTATATTCAATACAGATGGATCATATAAGTCAGTAGCAGGCTAGGGAAATAAATATATAGGATGTATAAAAGGATAGCATCCACTAAGAGATACCCCTAGAGAGGATCTCCTATCTCCTACTCCAACAACACTTTACTAAATACTTCGTAACAACATTATTCAATACGAATATTTTACGGTGCGTGCCTTATTTATACGAAGTATATATTTTGAATTGTATTACAATTGGTATTGTTTTATTATTTTACTTTCCACCCGATTTATTCAATATATTCCCCAGAACCCCTACTTTTAAACTCCTAATCAGAGCGCATTATGAATATCAAAAGCTCAGTAAGATTTGCTCTTCTTCTGTTATATACAAATTTTGCTTTTGGAGCGGCATACAATGATAAAGGGACAGTACTTGTTGAATTTCAGCCCTTTGAAATAATTTGCTCTAGCACAATAACAGAAAGCTATAGTATTCGGTATGATGCGCTTAGGGTAGAAACCCATCCATATAGAATGTTAATACTAAAGCAGGTATTAGAACGTATACTGTATATACAGGTTCGAATACCTTTACAGGACCATTTACTACAATTACAGGTATTGGTACAGGTACAGTACTATCTACAATATCATTGAATCCAACGGGAACAGGGAGAACCGGAACAATTATAGTAATAGAGCCAAGTACAATAGAGGGATCATTTACAGGACCATATACAACTATTACTGCAGTTGGGACTAGTACGAATACTATTACACTATTACTACCGCCTTCTAATACGGATAAGACAGGGACGTTAGTTATTATCGAACCGAAATCAACATTTACCGGTCCGTACACAACCATTACGAGCAAGGGAACGGAACTACTAGAGTCGACTTTAACACAAGCACCAAAAGGAACCTTTAAGACAGGGACAATCCTTATTGTCGAGCCAACATTAGTAGGGTCGCTAACGGGTGGATATATAACTAAAACGACATTTGGACCAACGCCTGGTACTAGTTCGATTATACCACAACCCGGATGTATAAATTGTCCTACTACTATTATTATAACTGTAACTCCCAATATACTGACCCAAGTTACAAGTGGGCCCGTAGCGGGAACAAGCACGATATTGCCTCCACCCGGATGTATAGGTAGATGCCGTACAAGGCTGATTGTAACAGTTATAGTCGAGTCAACATTTGGTCCTACACCAGGTTTAACGACAATTTTACCGCCTCGTGGATGTATAGTAAACTGTAGAATAAGAATTATTGCAACAGTTACAGGGGGATATACAACCGAGATTACGCATGGGCCGGAAGCAGGAACAAGTACAATACCACCTTTAGCTGGATGTCTAGGTAGCTGTCCAACAAGGATTGTCATAACTGTTAATACTGCAGGCGTCGTAACAGAGTCTACGATAGGACCGAAACCGGGAACCAGTACTATCTTGCCTTCTACCGGCTGTACTGGAAACTGCCCAACTAGGATTATTATTACTATAGGTCCTACTGGCGGTACAACTACTGAATTAACCTATGGACCGACAGCTGGAACGAGTACAAGACTACCATCAGCAGGTTGCATTGGCTATTGTCCTACGAAGGTAATAGTTACCGTAGGTACGACAGATGCAATTACAGAATCCACCTATGGACCAACGACCGGGACTAGTACAATTCTACCACTACCTGGCTGCAATGGCAACTGCCCTACAAGAATTATTGTAACAGTAGGTACTAGTGGTCTTGTTATTGAATCTACCTACGGACCAACAGCTGGTACAAGTACAATACCGCCTTCATCTAAATGTATTGGTAACTGTCCTACAAGGATTGTTATAACTATCGGTACTACAGGCGTCATAACAGAGTCTACGATAGGGCCAAAACCAGGAACCAGTACTATCTTGCCTTCTGCTGGGTGTACTGGAAACTGCCCAACCAGGATTATTGTTACTGTAGGTCCTACTGGCGGTACAACTACCGAATTAACCTATGGACCGACGGCTGGAATGAGTACAAGATTACCGTCAGTAGGATGCGTTGGCTATTGTCCTACAACGGTAATCGTTACTATAGGTACAACAGATGCGATTACAGAATCCACATATGGACCAACGGCCGGGACTAGTATAATCCCACCACTACCTGGGTGCATTGGCAACTGCCCTACAAGAATTATTGTAACAGTAGGTACTAGTGGTCTTGTTATTGAATCTACCTACGGACCAACAGCTGGTACAAGTACAATACCGCCTTCAGCTGGATGTATAGGTAACTGTCCTACAAGGATTGTTATAACTATCGGTACTACAGGCGTCGTAACAGAGTCTACGACAGGGCCAAAACCAGGAACCAGTACCATCTTGCCTTCTGCCGAGTGTACTGGAAACTGCCCAACTAGAATTATTATTACTATAGGACCTACTGGCAGTATAACTACTGAATCAACCTATGGACCGACAGCTGGAACGAGTACAAGATTACCATTAGCAGGATGTCTTAGCTATTGTCCTACGACGGTAATAGTTACAGTAAGTAATACAGACGTTGTTACACAATCTACAAATGGACCTATAGCCGGAACCAGTACTATTTTGCCCTCTTCTGAATGTCAGGGTAATTGCCCAACGATAATTATTATTACTGTAGGTACGTCTGCGCATTATAATAGTACCGTTACGACCTATGGTCCTACCGCTGGCACAAGAACGATTCCTCCGTTACCTCTATGTATGTCAAACTGCTATACACAAATAATAGTTACCATTACAGGCGGTTTTAGTACTACGACGACCTTTGGACCTACTCCTGGTACCAGCACTATACCACCAGAATCCGGATGTACTGTTAACTGCTTTACGAAAGTTATTATCACAGAGGCTACTACAGATATTGTCACCAAATCAACAATAGGACCAACTAAGGGAACTAGTACGATTTTCCCATCGGAAGGATGTTTTGGGAACTGTCCAAAAACAATTATTATTACTATCCCGACAACAGGAGGCATTTTTACTTTATTAACATTTGGACCAACCGCTGGAACAAGTACAATATTGCCGACAAATTCTGAATGTCCCGACAATGCATTAATGCGCCGCCACAGGCTTGTACCAAGAAATGAGAAATGCCCGACAACAATAATTATAACTATTGCTACAACGAGCGTTGGTGTAGGTGTTACGACTGAAACAACCTTTGGTTCAACAGCTGGGACCAGTACTATACTGCCCTCTCCTGGATGCACCGGATTATGCCCTACTAGAATCGTTATTACCGCTACAGGCGTCTTTAGTACTATTACAACGTTTGGCCCAACCGCTGGGACGAGTACTATTCCGCCAACATTAGGATGTATAGCAAACTGCTATACACAAATTATGATAACTGTAGCACCTACTGGAGGCATTGTTACTGAAACTACGTTTGGTCCAACTACAGGCATACGTACAATTCTACCCTCGATCGGATGCACCGGATTCTGTCCCACGAGGATTGTAGTTACCGCTACAGGCGGTCTTAGCACTACTACGACGTTTGGACCGACTGCTGGGACAGGAACAATTCCACCATTATCAGGATGCACTTCAAACTGCTTTACCTATATTGTTATAACTATAGCACCTAGTGGAGGTATTGTTACTGAAACTACATTTGGTCCAACTACTGGCATCAGTACAATTCTACCGTCGATAGGATGCACCGGATTCTGTCCTACCAAAATTGTTATTACCGCTACAGGCGTCTTTAGTACTATTACAACGTTTGGCCCAACCGCTGGGACGAGTACCATTCCACCATTATCAGGATGTGCAATAAACTGTTATACACAGATTATTGTAACTGTATTACCTACAGCAGATTTTATAACTGAAACTACCTTTGGTCCAACTACTGGGACCAGCACTATTTTGCCATCTTCTGGGTGCACCGGGTTCTGTCCTACTAGAATTATTATTACCGCTACTGGCGGCTTTAGTACCATTACTACGTATGGCCCAACCGCTGGGACGAGTACCATTCCACCAACCTCAGGGTGTACAGTAAACTGTATTACACAGATTGTTATTACCGTAGCTCCTACTGGAGGTATTACTACTGAAACTACATTTGGTCCAACAACTGGCATTAGTACAATTCGACCTACGATTGGATGCACTGGATTCTGCCCAACTAGAATCGTTATTACAGCTACAGGCGGCTATAGCACACTTACAACGTTTGGCCCAACCGCTGGGACAAGTACTATTTTACCAACCTCAGGGTGCTCAGTAAACTGCTTTACACAGATTGTAATTACCGTAGCACCTACTGGAGGAATTATTACTGAAACTACATTTGGTCCAACTACTGGGACCAGCACTAATTTGCCATCTTCTGGGTGCACCGGGTTCTGTCCTACTAGAATTATTATTACCGCTACAGGCGGCTTTAATACTATTACTACGTATGGCCCAACCGCTGGGACGAGTACCATTCCACCAACCTCAGGGTGTACAGTAAACTGTATTACACAGATAGTTATAACTATAGCACCTACTGGAGGTTTTGTAACTGAGACTACATTTGGTCCGACTGCTGGGACTAGAACTATTTTACCCTCTTCTGGGTGTACTGGATTCTGCTATACTAGAATTATTATTACAGCAACAGGCGGCTTTAGCACTATTTCAACGTTCGGTCCATCTGCCGGGACGAGTACTATTCTACCAACATCAGGATGTACAGTAAATTGCTATACACAAATTGTTATAACTGTAGCCCCTACTGGAGGAGTTATTACTCAAACTATATTTGGTCCAACTACTGGTATTAGTACAATTCTACCCTCAATCGGATGCACCGGATTCTGTCCCACTAAAATCGTAGTAACCGCTACGGGCGGCTTTAGCACTATTACAACATTTGGCCCAACTGCGGGGACGAGCACTATTCCACCAATATCAGGATGCTCAATTAACTGCTTTACAAAAGTTGTTGTAACTGTGTTACCTACTACAGGTGTTATTACTGAGACTACCTTCGGTCCAACTACTGGAATTAGTACAATTCTACCTACGATTGGATGCACCGGATTCTGCCCAACTAGAATCGTTATTACAGCTACAGGCGGCTTTAGCACTCTTACAACGTTTGGCCCAACCGCTGGGACAAGTACTATTCCACCAACCTCAGGATGCTCAGTAAACTGCTTTACACAGATTGTGATTACCGTAGCACCTACTGGAAGAATTATTACTGAAACTACATTTGGTCCAACTACTGGCATTAGTACAATCCTACCTACTATTGGATGTACAGGACTCTGCCCAACTAAAATCGTTATTACAGCTACAGGCGGCTTTAGCACTCTTACAACGTTTGGCCCAACCGCTGGGACAAGTACTATTCTACCAACTTCAGGATGTACAGTAAACTGCTTTACACAGATTGTGATTACCTTAGCACCTACTGGAGGAATTATTACTGAAACTACATTTGGTCCAACTACTGGCATTAATACAATTCTACCTACGATTGGATGCACCGGATTCTGTCCAACTAAAATCGTTATTACAGCTACAGGCGACTTTAGCACTCTTGTAACGTTTGGCCCAACCGCTGGGACAAGTACTATTTTACCAACCTCAGGATGCACAGTAAACTGCTTTACAAAGATTGTGATTACCGTTGCACCTACTGGAGGAATTATTACTGAAACTACATTTGGTCCATCTGTTGGCACTGCCACTATTTTGCCCTCGTCTATATGCAACGGATTCTGCCCTACTAGAATCGTTATTACAGCCACAGGCGGCTTTAGTATTATTACAACGTTTGGCCCAACCGCTGGAACTAGTACCATTCCACCAACATCAGGATGTACAGTAAATTGCTATACACAGATTATTATAACTGAAGCACCTACAGGAGTTTTATTAACAGAAACTACCTTTGGTCCAACTGCTGGGACCAGTACTATGTTACCCTCTTCTAGTTGCACCGGATTCTGCCCTACCAGAATCATCGTTACCGCAACAGGCGGGTTTAGTACTTTTACGACGATTGGCCCAACTGCTGGGACGAGTACTATTCTACCAACATCAGGATGTACAGTAAACTGTTATACACAGATTATTGTAACTGCAGCATCTACCGGAGGGTTTATAACAGAAACGACCTTCGGTCCAACTACTGGGACCAGTACTATTTTACCTTCTTCTGGTTGCACTGGATTCTGCCCCACTAGAATTATAATTACGGCTACTGGCGGCTTTAGTACTATTACAACATTTGGTCCAAGTGCTGGGACCAGTACTATTTCACCCTCGATCGGATGCACCGGATTCTGCCCTACTAGGATTATTGTTACCGCTACAGGCGGTTTTAGTACTGTTACAACGTTTGGCCCAACTGCTGGTACGAGTACTATTCCACCAACATCTGGATGTACAGTAAATTGCTTCACACAAATTGTTATTACCGTAGCACCTACTGGAGGTATTATTACTGAAACTACATTTGGTCCAACTACTGGCATTAGAACAATTCTACCTACAATTGGATGCACTGGATTCTGCCCCACTAGAATCATTATTACCGCTACTGGTGGCTTAAGTACTATTACAACGTTTGGCCCTACCGCTGGGACGAGTACTATTCCACCAATATCAGGATGTACAGTAAATTGCTATACACAGATTATCGTAACTGAAGCACCTACTGGAGGTTTATTGACAGAAACTACCTTTGGACCAACTGCTGGGACCAGTACTATTTTACCCTCTTCTGGGTGTAGCGCATTCTGTCCTACCAGAATTATTGTTACCGCTACAGGCGGTTTTAGCACTGTTACAACGTTTGGCCCAATAGCTGGGACGAGCACTATTCCACCAAGGTCAGGATGCACTGTAAACTGTATCACAGAGATTATTGTTACTGTAGCACCCACCGGAGGTATTATCACTGAAACTACATTTGGTCCAACTGCTGGGACTAGTACTATTGTACCCTCAACTGGATGTACTGGATTTTGCCCTACTCGGATCGTTGTTACTACTACAGGCGGCTTAAGCACCATCACAACGTTTGGCCCAACTGCTGGGACGAGTACTATTCCACCAACATTAGGATGTACAGTAAACTGCTATACACAGATTGTTATTACTGTAATACCTACGGCTGGTTTTATTACTGAAACAACCTTTGGTCCTACTGCTGGGACCAGTACTGTTTTACCATCTTCTGGGTGCACTGGATTCTGCCCTACTAGAATAATTGTTACAGCTACAGGCGGTTTGAGTACTATTACAACGTTTGGCCCATTTGCTGGGACGAGCACCATACCACCAACATCAGGATGCACTATAAACTGCTTTACACGGATTATTGTTACTGTAGCACCTACTGGGGGTCCTATTACTGAAACTACATTTGGTCCAACTGTTGGGACTAGTACTATTTTACCCTTAATAGGATGTACTGGATTTTGTCCTACTAGGATCGTTATTACCGCTACAGGCGGCTTTAGTAGTATTACAACGTTTGGCCCAACTGCCGGAACAAGCACTATTCTACCAACATCAGGATGTACAATAAACTGCTACACACAGATTGTTGTAACTAGAGAACCTAGTAGAGGTGCAATAACCGAAACTACACTTGGTCCAACTGTCGGGACTAACACTATTTTACCCTCCGTTGGGTGCACTGGATTCTGTCCTACTAGAATTATCGTTACAGCTACAGGCGGCTTTAGCACTATTACAACCCTTGGTCTAACTGTAGGAACAAGCACTATTCCACCAACATTAGGATGTACAGTAAACTGCTTTACGCAGATTGTAGTTACTGTAGTACCTAGTGGGGGTGTTTTTACTGAAACTACATTTGGTCCAACTGCTGGGACCAGTACTATACTGCCCTCTCTTGGGTGTACTGTATTCTGTCCTACTAGAATCGTTATTACTGCTACAGGCGGCTTTAGTACTGTTACAACGTTTGGCCCAATCGCTGGGACAAGTACTATTCCTCCAACATCAGGATGTACAGTAAACTGCTATACGCAGATTATTGTAACTATAGCACCTACTGGAGGTATTGTAACTGAAACTACCTTTGGTCCAACTACTGGTATTAGTACAATTCTACCTTTAATCGATTGCACTGGATTCTGCCCTACTAGGATTATTGTTACCGCTACAGGCGGTTTTAGTACTGTCACAACGTTTGGCCCAACTGCTGGTACGAGTACTATTCCACCAATATCAGGATGCACAGTAAACTGCTTTACGCAGATTGTTGTAACTGTAGTACCTAGCGGGGGTGTTTTTACTGAAACTACGTTTGGTCCAACTGCCGGGACCAGTACTATATGGCCCACTCTTGGGTGCACTGGATTCTGTCCTACTAGAATTGTTGTTACTGCTACAGGCGGCCTTAGTACTATCACAACGTTTGGCCAAACCGCTGGGACGAGCACTATTCCTCCAACATCAGGATGCACAGTAAACTGCTATACGCAAATTGTTGTAACTATACCACCTACTGGAGGTACCGTAACTGAAACTACGTTTGGTCCAACTGTTGGGACTAGTACTATACTGCCCTCTCCTGGGTGTATTGGATTCTGTCCTACTAGGATCGTTGTTACCGCTACAGGCGGATTTAGTACTGTTACAACGTTTGGCCCAATCGCTGGGACGAGTATTATTCCCCCAATTTCAGGATGTAAAATAAACTGCATTACACAGATTGTTATTACTGTAGCACCTAGCGAAGGTATTATTACTGAAACTACCTTTGGTCCAACTACTGGCATTAGCACAATTCTACCCTCAATCGGATGCACCGGATTCTGTCCCACTAAGATTGTTGTGACCGCTACCGGCGGATTTAGCACTATTACAACTTTTGGCCCAACTGCGGGGACGAGTACTATTCCCCCAACATCAGGATGTACAGTAAACTGCTATACACAGATTGTTGTAAGTAAAGTACCTACTGGAGGTATTTTGACTGAAACTACGTTCGGTCCAACTGTTGGGACTAGTACTATACTGCCCTCTCTTGGGTGTATTGGATTCTGTCCTACTAGAATTGTTGTTACCGCTACAGGCGGCTTTAGTACTGTTACAACGTTTGGCCCAATGGCTGGGACGAGCACTATTCCCCCAATATCAGGATGTACAATGAACTGCTATACACAGATTGTTATTACTGTAATACCTACTGCTGGGTTTATTACTGAAACAACCTTTGGTCCTACTGCTGGGACAAGCACTGTTTTACCATCTTCTGGGTGCACTGGATTCTGCCCTACTAGAATTATTGTTACAGCTACAGGCGGTTTGAGTACTATTATAACGTTTGGCCCAACCGCTGGGACGAGTACTATTCCTCCGACATCAGGATGTACAGTAAATTGTTTTACACATATTGTTGTAACTGAAGCACCCACCGGAGGCTTTTTGACTGAAACTACCTTCGGTCCAACTGCTGGGACCAGTACTATGTTACCTACTTCTGGATGCACCGGATTCTGCCCTACTAGAATTGTTGTTACCGCTACAGGCGGCTTTAGTACTATCACAACGTTTGGCCCAACCGCTGGGACGAGCACTATACCACCAACATCTGGATGTACAATAAACTGCTATACACAAATTATTATAACGTTAACTCCCACTGGAGGTGTTATTACTGAAACTTCCTTTGGTCCAACTACTGGCATCAGCACAATTCTACCCTCGACCGGTTGCACTGGCTTCTGTCCTACCAGGATCGTTGTTACTGTTACCGGTGAAATTAGTACCGCTACGACGTTTGGCCCAACTGCCGGGACGAGCACCATACCACCAACATCTGGATGCACAGTTAACTGCTATACACAAATTATTATAACTTTAACTTCTACTAGAAGTGTCATCACTGAAACTACCCCTAACGATACTGCAGGACAGTCACTCGATACTTCTATAACGACAACTGTTCCCGGCACAGTTCCTGGGACATCTACTATAACACCTCCTGCAGACTGCACCCATCCATGTACAACAAGAATTATTATTACTACAACATCTAGCCAGCCACCTGATACAGTAGTAACTACTACTATTGCCGGCGCAAGTGCCGGAACGTCCACCATTCCTCCACCAGCAGGCTGTACACACCCTTGCACTACTAGCATTATCGTAGCAACAACACTAATGCAACCGCCAGATACAATAGTCACAACAACCGTATCTGGTACTTTGCCAGGAACGTCTACTGTCGCGCCTCCAGCAGGTTGTACACACCCATGCACAACGAGCATTGTAGTTACAATAACATCATCGCAAATATCCGATACAGTTGTAACAACCACAGTATCTGGTAGTCTACCAGGAACGTCTACTATTACACCACTCGTGGGCTGTACACACCCATGCACAACTAGCATTATAGTCACAATTACATCTTCCAAACCACCTAATACAGTTGTAACAACGACAGTAACTGGTACATTACCTGGAACGTCTACTATTACTCCACCGGTTGGTTGCACTCACCCGTGCACAACGAGCATTATAGTTACAATTACATCTTCCCAACCACCTAATACAGTTGTAACAACGACAGTAACTGGTACATTACCTGGAACATCTACTATTACTCCACCGGCTGGTTGCACTCACCCGTGCACAACGAGCATTATAGCTACAATTACATCTTCCCAACCACCTAATACAGTTGTAACAACGACAGTAACTGGTACATTACCTGGAACATCTACTATTACTCCACCGGCTGGTTGCACTCACCCGTGCACAACGAGCATTATAGTTACAATTACATCTTTCCAACCACCTAATACAGTTGTAACAACGACAGTAACTGGTACATTACCTGGAACGTCTACTATTACTCCACCGGCTGGTTGCACTCACCCGTGCACAACGAGCATTATAGTTACAATTACATCTTCCCAACCACCTAATACAGTTGTAACAACGACAGTAACTGGTACATTACCTGGAACGTCTACTATTACTCCACCGGCTGGTTGCACTCACCCGTGCACAACGAGCATTATAGTTACAATTACATCTTTCCAACCACCTAATACAGTCGTAACAACGACAGTAACTGGTACATTACCTGGAACGTCTACTATTACTCCACCGGCTGGTTGCACTCACCCGTGCACAACGAGCATCATAGTTACAATTACATCTTCCCAACCACCTAATACAGTTGTAACAACGACAGTAACTGGTACATTACCTGGAACGTCTACTATTACTCCACCGGCTAGTTGCACTCACCCATGCACAACAAGCATTATAGTAACGATAACATTATCGCAATCGCCTAATACATTTGTAACTACTACTGTTACTGGTACATTACCCGGAACGTCTACTGTTACTCCAACGGCTGGCTGTACACACCCGTGTACTACGAGTATTATCGTTACTATAAACTCATTACAGCCTCAAGATACTATCGTTACAACGACTGTATCTGGCACCCGTCCTGGAACGTCTACTATTACTCCACCGGCAGGCTGTACGCACCCATGCACAACGAGCATTATTGTAATGACAACACTATTGCAGCATTCAGATACAGTAGTTACAACTACGGTACCTGGTACACTTCCGGGAACGTCCATTATTACACCACCAGCAGGTTGTACGCACCCATGCACAACTAGCATTATCGTCACAACACTACTACAGCCTGCAGATGCAATAGTTACAACTACTGTATCCGGTACTCGTCCGGGAACGTCTACTATTACCCCACCGGCAGGCTGTACACATCCATGCACAACTAGCATTATTGTAACAACAACGCCAGTACAACCTCCGGATAAAGTAGTTACAATAACTATATCTGGTACGTTACTGGGAACGTCTACCATTACTCCACCAGCAGGATGTACGCACCCATGCACAACTAGCATTGTTGTGACAACACCAGTACAACCTCCAGATACAGTAGCTACAACAACCGTATCTGGTACGTCACCGGGAACGTCTACTATTACACCACCAGCTGGCTGTACACACCCCTGTACTACTAGCATTATCGTAATTACAACGCCACTGCAACCTCTAGATACAATAATTACAACTACCGTATCTGGCACTTTCGCTGGGACATCCACTATTACCCCATCGGCAGGCTGTACACACCCGTGCACAACGAGAATTATAGTAACCGCTACTTCTTACCAACCGCCTGATATTGCTATAACTATAACTTTCCCTGGTACTAAAGCAACAACCTTTACTATTTACCCGACATCAAACTGTAAACACCCATGTACAACTAGTATTTATATTATTACTGTACTCCCGGTCCCTCCTACAGCAACAACTACAACTACACTTGGTACGATTCCCGGAACCTCAACCATAACCCCACCGGGGGGCTGTACCGCCGGATGCACAACAACTATTATTGTAACAGCGTTGTGTTTGGCACCATCAGGATCGACTACACTATCTGCTATAAAATCAACTGGTACTACTACTACTTGGACGGTTCCTACATGTGTTAGAAATATGTACTTTAAGATCCTTGGCGGTGGAGGTGGTATGGCCGTTAATGGTATCCCTGGGGGTCGAGGGGCATTGATTTCTGGTCATGTCCCAGTAACGCCAGGGCAGTCGATCTTCGCTGTTGCTGGCGGCATGGGCGGTACTGGTCCCTCTGAACTTCCCGCTATTATTAATTCTACGTCTCCTGCGGGAACAAGTTGGTACGGTGACGGCGGGATCGGTATGCATTGCTCTGGCGGTGGTGGCGGCGCGTCCGCCTTGTACCTAGATAACGTCTTACTTGCTGTTTCGGGTGCGGGTGGAGGTGGGAATACTGCTGTGTCCAGTACTGGAGACCCAAGCAACCCCTTTGACTTTACCATCCTAGGCGGTACATCACTCGGAAATGCTGGAGAGATAGGTCGGCTTATATTCCTAACCTATACCACTGATAGGACTCAGAATATCTCTGTCATTTATGGCGGGGATCCTGGAACAATATCGAACCCAGGGGCTGGAGGTATATGGGATGGTAACTATACCTTAGTCGTTGGCGGTAATGCGGGAACGGGCCACGTTGGTGGTGACGGTGTAGTAGTTGATAATTACCTATTTGCTGTTGGCGGCGGATCTGGAGGCGGTGGCGGCGGTTATTTTGGCGGCGGTAGTGGAGGATCTCTTTACTATGATTCGCAGAATAACGTTAGCGATCGTTGGGCCCTTGGGGGTGGTGGTGGTGGCGGATCGAGCTTTCTATCGAATAATGTGCTCGATCCATCACAAGGCCTCCCCCCAGTAATTGCCGAAATTACACCCGGAAGTGTTACAATTTACTTTGACTAAGTTATATTACCTTACGAAAGCAGCAGTAATCAAGGTTTGCTACATATATTTAGAGTATTTTTCGTTCGGTACTGGCGGAATCTGGTAACGAGATCTCTTGCAATGATGCAATAAAGTACAAAGGGAGGAAAGGGAGGTTGCGCTGTCACGTCCTACTTATCCTCTCGTTGGTCGCAAGGGGATCCAATAGGGCACGGGTACTCGTGCATCCAAGTAATATTACAATAATATTATACAAGCGCTGTCTACTTCTAACAATTGAGTTCGCTAGAGTACCGTACGGTTTTCGATTACGTAGTCCTAGTCTAGGTCACTTTTGTTAAAATACCAATTTGTATGCGCAAGAGGAGGGGGTAGTGGAAGTGTATCGCACGGACCAGGGAATCAATCACGCTGTTGGTAACAGCAAAATGGGTGCCAGTTAGTAACTGGGTAAGAGTGCAAACTTGGGGGTGCCAAATTGTACAAACGAATGCGATTATTCTATTAAGTACAGTGCAGAAGAAAATGGGACTATTTATGCCTGAGAGGTAGTACCTCGACAACCTTGTATACCTGGGTCGGGGCCATAACTGCAGTACTAATGTGCGCATATATGAGTCTGTTAAGTCAGGTGGTCAGCTCATTATACCGCGCAGTATGCGCGTATGTAAGCCTGTTAAGCCAGGTAGCCAGTCCATTATACCGCGCAGTAGGTTACCTGCTTGGTCGTATTGCACGGTGCGTCACCGGCTTGATTGACCCTGCACGATAGTTCAAATTGCCAAGAGTAGTACTATTGGCTGGCAACGGCTGGTAGCCGTTGGGAGAATGGCAATTGGAGTTCCGATCAATTGACTCAAAGTGTTCGACTGGATATACTAATGCAGGTCGTATAGTAGTAGTGGGTTGGCTGGCAGTAGTACTGTCGCCAGTCGCTCCGAGTCGTAATAAGGAGAAGTAGTATGTTGTATACTATTGGTCTGTTATGGTATCGGACTTAGCCCGATATAGGAGAACGGAGGGAACCAAGGGACCCAGTAGGAAGAACGCACACAACTAGAAGCCCTAGTTGCCAAGTAGTTTTCCCTCCTTCAAGTCTTTTAATAAACATCATTGAGAGCCCTAGAGCAGTTGCCTAGTGACTCCGTAACATGGTCAACTTAATATACTTACATATACTCGCAGTATACTATAGTATATTTGCTAGTAGTAGTACAACTAGCAGTTGCTACAAGTAGCAGCAACAATAGGATAGTATCCTATTTGGGTAGTCTTACTAGTATAAATACCAGTATTTTAACAAAGATACCAGGGGCAGTAGGTATAAAAGGCAGGGTAAGGCTAAATGCCTTATATAAGGCTAGGCGCAAGGGCGCGCCCTAAACGGCAGGGCGGCCACAAAAGGAACGGGATTGTACGAGCTTAAAGGAAGGCAAGCTTTAGTCTTAAATACTACCTGGTTCTTGGAACAAGGCGCACTTGCTTACCTGACTGTCTTCGACGGACCCGTCTATTACGCATTAGGCGCCCGGAAAGTACCCGATAAGATCCTGATAACAAATTTTTTTTTCTTACCTTGTGTTATTTTGGAGGATAAGTATTTGTTAAATTTACTGGTATTGATACTAGTAAGACTACCCAAATAGGATACTATCCTATGTGTGTTGCTACTTGCAACACCTAGCAGCAGTACTACTGCCCGCCAATATACGACTTTGGCAAACTATAGTAAAGGGACGTTGAAAGCCAACAAGGCGGAGGAAAATAGATGGATCAAGTACAAATCAGCCAACAGATCGAAATACAAACTGGCGTAGGGCTGACAGTATGGACAACAGATTCTGCCAACGACGAAAGGAGGACCCGATCGAAATACTGCGCCGATGCAATGCTGCGTTGTTCAAGGTCAACTTGGAAATGAGAGTAAAGAATTCAAGAATACTGAAAGAAACAGCAATAAGATAGTACTGGAAGTTGTTGAGTATGATCTATACGAAAAAAAAGGGCAACGTAAATGAGTAAGTGAAGGCGTCCTTTTCGATATTCGTAACATAAGTGGACTATCTATAGCGCAAGACCTTGCTGACGAAAATCAGTGGATACGAATATATCCAACGCTAAAGTATGGCCTCGATATATCCAAGAAAGAGAAGGCCGGCATCTATATTGAAGATCTGGCCATTCTCCTAAGCTACATCTGGATCCGTAACGAACAACAGTTTGCGTACGAGCGCCTTTGCGTCCAGCTAGCAGCGAACCTGATACTGGCTGGCACTACTGCCACTCGCCCGGGTGCTCTGATCGGGATGTTGCTTTGCGAAGCGCTGGACGTTTATTCGCTGCTGCAGACGTTGCTCGATTTGCTACCGATGGCTAAACGCGGAACTTGATCCGTCGATTCCGCCAGCAACGTCGTGATTGTTGTGTGCGTTACGACCCAAGGGTTCCGCGGCGATGTTATCGAGTGACGTAGCGAAATCTGTTACGGAGTATACCAAGTATAGCTGCCATTTATTCCTGACCTTGTCACTCATCGGTTGTGCATCTCACACTCTGACAGCGCCTACTATACTTTCTCGGTATACGCCATCTCCTACTATTCCTCCCCGGAAGCCTAGTCATATCTGCTCAGAAGCGTGCATGCCTATACCACTCAAAAGTGAAACCAAGTTGTTTAGGCTTACCCGAAGAGAGCAGGTCAAGAAGTCTACGCTTCTCCAAGTCCACACAGACTGCCCTTTTCGAGAGGAAATCTTCTGCCGAGCGGTCTTGAATTACGACATTAGAGCTGTCGCTACCGGCTTTTCTTTCATTGGCTTGTTCATCGTTCGTTGCCTCCTCGTTCATCTGCTTTGCGAGAAGCGACTCGGTATAAGCGGCCAATTCCGCAATCGTGGAATATTTGTTGCGCCAACAGTTGTCGATGATTTCGTCAATTGCTAAATCAGCGTCTAGTTTCGGAAACTCCATATTCTGCAGCAAGCTCAAGACCTTGGGTCCATGCTCCTTGGGATTCTCGGTGAGAAGTTCATCTCCATAAACCTCAAAGCCGTAGTTTATCAGGTAGTACAAGGAACCGAGGGCGAACTGCTCTATTCGAGGGCCGAGACAGCCGGAAGTTCCACGCTCTCCTTGATCCGTATCGTTGCCATTTAGAAATCGTCCATATGGGGCCAAGAAAGCCTCGAAATATATTCCGATTTCCGCCGCAGAATCGAAATCGGACAGTTTCAGTTGGTTGCGATTAAGCAGGATGTTTTCAGGACGCAGGTCCCCGTAAGCGAGGCCGAGCGATTCTAGAAAAGCAACGGCTTGAGTAAGATCGTTTATCCACTGTTTCCTGAGGAGCAGAGGTTCTAACTTTTCGACTTTGGTAACTATATGGCTTTTCTGGTTACGGATGTGATTTGCTTGTATCCTAGAAGAAAGGGATCCATCTAGTAACGAAATCAGCAGGCGCATCTTTCATCCGCCAAAGGGGTCGCACCTATTATATACTCGAGGAAAATGCCGTTGCCTGAATGGTGAAAACACCGTACCACCGAGGGGCAAGGCGGATGACGCGAGAACAAGTCATAAATCTTGACCTCTTTACGAAATTGCTCTCTCTTAAAGTTGCCGCTCTGTGGGACCTTGACCACGATGCGAGGGTTGACCTCGTACACGTAGGAGATGCCTCCTCCGCAGATCCAGTGCATGCCAGGAAACTGGCGCTGAATATCCATGAGAACGATGCCACACGAGAAGCGGTGTCGTGAGGGGTAAGGGTGGAAGCAATCGGTTATAAGAGGAAGGCCGAAGGGGCAAGAATTATTGATACTTACGAAGTCGTGAAGTTACGAGTACGAGAAGTGGAAATTACCCCGTGCTCCTGAGTGACGGTCGCCAACGAGGCAATACTCGGTTCGGATTGGCTCAGGCATGTTTCATTATCAGGCCAGCCCCCTTCTGCGCCGGCCAATATCTTACATGAGCGCCTAAGCGTGACATAAATCGAGCGCCATTGGCCCAAGCAACACGTCTTGACGTGCAACCAACTACAAAAAAAGCAATGGATCACGATTACCTATTGGTGGCACTCTATCTCCGAAAGGCATGTCCGAATCACGTTAATCTCTGCTCACAGCCATCGATTCTTGGGCGAAACCACGAGGATAGACATTCACGGCGCAGCAACCTATGAGAACCCCGAACGGTCGAGTCTAAACCGTGTTCTTATGCGATCCGAATATGCTACTGGATTCCATTCAACTACCGGCTCAATTATACCGGCTGGATCATATCTGGTCGCGCAAGATTAGCTAGTAATATACGGAGTAAGTACTTACGGAGTAGATGCTAGTTAAACAGCCACCAGGATATAGTATTTGACCACTTCAGTCAACCTAAGGTGGTAAATATGTAGTGTATTCTTCGCCTGTACGTAGAACCGTTTGACGGCGCGGCAATGCAACTAACTAGCTATTAGGTAATTTATAGGTGCAAATGAAAGGCCCACGGCCACAGGCAGCCCACCACCGGCTTGGCAATTAAATCATCGCCGGGTTGTAGTACTTTCTTTGTACCGATGCTGTTGGGCAGTCACTTTAAGGACCACCCAGTGCATTGATGATGTGTGTGCTTTGTAAAGTCTAGCATCCGCAATACCCTAAGATCCATTTATAGAGGGGGCTCCGATATGTGAAAGTTAATCCCCTTACTTCGAAGGTATATAACAGTAATAGGCCGGTCAAATAATCGTATTTTCCACCAAGGTCAACCGACAAGATTGCACGATTTGCTCACATGATAATATCGGCGTTAAATGGGCAATACAGTCAGTCCAAAAGCCATGGACTGGACTGGACTGAATAGGCGGTCCAGTCCAACGGCCCATTATGGACCGCCTATTTCTCACACTGCTTCGTACTTCATACGGAGACTCCGAACGAAGTATTGTATCCAATCATAGACCTTCAAGCACTTTTCCACGCTCCATTCCTCCTTACGAAAGTTTATCGGCAATACAGTCAGGCATGGATCTCGTTTAGTTGTCATGCCCATATATTCTGTTTCTTGATGGTGCCGCAATTTTTGCAGTCGTTAAGTTCCCTAACCACTCCAGGGGAATCAATTGTGTGCCCGCAAAGATGCTTGGTGGTGGCAATAAGTAGCTGACACATGGATTTTACCCTAAGATACATGTCAGTCATGAGTTTCTCTGGCAATGATCAACTCACTCGAGGTTTAGATGTCCGATGAAATTTGAAGTATCAAACGTTTGATGTGGTGATAGCTTTTGTAGAGGATATGATAGCGAATGAGATTTGGAGAGGGACAAAAGCATATATTTATATTTACAGCTTTTGACGAGGTTAAAATGTTACTCATGGGACTCGCTCAAATAGTACGAACAGCCTTCTCGGGGGTTGTTGGATGTTGCCTGGAAGGAAGTGGCACAGTCACCCCGCGCGTAATATTGACACTTCAAATATTGCTTATTAGACCCAAGTAATTGGTCGTGAATTGTCGGAAATAAGTTACCCTTCTGCACGATCCCTGCATCGCGACCACCTATAACTTCGAAGCGCTAGAGAGTCTGGATCGATGTGTTGGCAGCCGTTTTTATTGGCTTGTAATATGTCGTTTGTTTCAAGATATCTCAAGTTGGGAAAACAACCAATGGGATGATTGGCAAATAAACGGCATCCAAAGTTTACACTGCTATTCAGCCGGGCTCCCATAATTGGGGGAGCGTTGCATGCGGTTGTTTTACTATTCGACGCCGGCTACGTGTCTTTCGTCGCCACGAAACATCCCACCCATTACTATTTCGCACGCCCAATTTTGACTGGCCGTGATCTTGCTGGCGGGCGTTCATTCATGTGGCCGTTGGTCAACTGCATCAGACGCGTCACATGGCTACGATGTAACCAATGAACTCAGAACCACATGCGGCCGGGCTGGTAAGTCTTGACCGAATTGTGGCCGTTGGTCAGCTGCATCAGACGCGTCATATCGCTACGGTGTACTCCGTGCTTCGTAACCAATGAACTCATAATCACATGCGGCCGGGCTGGCAAGGTTACTACTAGTCCTACTAGGACCAGTAGGTTGCAAGGAACTAACGGACCTACTAGTCCTATCAGGACCAGTAGGTTGCAAGGAATCAACGGACCTACTAGTCCTACTAGGACCAGTAGGTTGTAAGGAGCCAACGGACCAACTAGTCCTACTAGGACTAGCACAACAGAGGGGGTCCTGGCCTAGCCAACAGAGGATCTACCAGATACCTCTCTTCCAGATGCACTAGAACCAGAAGACAACCCTAACCCAATAGATCTTAACCTAGCGTATTGGATCCAGGACCTATACTACTAAGCTAAAGCCAAGCAACCACTAGATAGTAGCAAGCCTACTAGCTGGAAGCAGGTACTTAAGTCAGACAATAAAGACCAGTGGATAAGTACTATATTCTTGGAATTCCAGTAACTTATCCAGGTAGGGGTATTTTATTGTATCCCCCTTTAAGAAATACCAACTGGTAGACGACTTTTAAAAAGCCGACTTGTACTACAAGTCAAAAAGGATCAGCAGAATAACCCTATTAAATTCAAGGCACGACTGGTAGCTAAGGGATTTATGCAAATTGAAGGCCTCAATTACATTAAGACTGTTGCAACTACTAGTATTCCAACTACCTAGAGGATACTACTAGCCCTAGCCGCCCAGAATAACTAGTACGTCGAACAAATCGACTTTATTAGTGCTTTCCTAAACAGTAAGCTACTAGCTAAGCTAGGCTATAACCCAGCAGTCAAACAAGGTATCCTTTTGAAAAGGCACTCTACGGCCTAAAACAAGGACCTAAAGAGTAGCAGGAGGTACTTGCCAAACTGCTACAACAATACGGATACAGCCCTCTTGTATCTAATCCGGCTATTTACTATAACAGTACTACTAGTACTTATATAATTAGCTATATCGATAACTGCCTACATATTGGACTAAACCTTGCATACATTAATAGGTTAAAACAATAACTATACAAAGTCTACCCAATTAAAGACCGCGGACAGGCCGCCTTCTTCCTAGGCGTCCAGATCAGTCGAATAACTAAGGGTATTCTTTGCAATTGATGCGCAAGAGGAGGGGATAGTGGAAGTATATCGCACGGACTAGTAAATCAATTATACTGTTAGTAACAGCAATAAGGGGAGTGCCAGTTAGTAACTGGGCAAGAGTGCACAATTGGTAGTACCGAATTATACAAACGAATGCGATTATTTCTTCTAGCTACAGTACAGGAAAAGAGCGGCTATTTATGTCTACAGATCAATCCCCAATAACGGCTTAATCGGAGATTCCATCGTGGATCAAAGGCGCCATCGTACTATGGCTTAATGGCTGAAACCATTATACAGTTGGATAACTGTTTCAGTCACACTTTAGTTGACTGCTTCCGTCATAAGGTTGGATGGATTGTTTCAGTTATTAGCTTGGCTAATTCCATCACATAATGAATGGGTGGTCCGGCCCAAGTTAGTATTGTGGACTGGCAAGCGCTAGTAGCGACTGGGAGAGCTGCAATTGTCGTTCCGATCAATTGGCTCCAGGGGTCGACTGGCTACTACCTATGTGGGTCACCTTGTAGTAGTGAGTTGGTTGGTAGTAGCACTACCGTGTGTCGCTCCAAGTCGTGGTTCGGAGAAGTAGTACGTTGTATAATTATTGGTCAACTCAACATGCTTACCGATACTCGCAGTATAGTATAGCATCCGTACTAGTAGTACTAGTACTAATAGGATAGTATCCTATTTAGGTAGTCTTACTAGTATAAATACTAGTATTTTAACAGGTATTACTCTTAGTCAAAAAGGGTATATTAAGGAAGCCCTATCCCGGTTTAGGTTAAAGGAGGCCAAGGCAGTAGTAATACCACTATAGCCAGGAGTACTTAAGCAGGCTACTACAACGCCCCTTACTCCCTTATCTACAACCGACTAACTAGTATGCTAACAAATAGTAGGGACTTTAATGTACCTTATGCTATTAACCCGACCAGATATAGCGTTTGCAACCCAATGGCTATCTCGGTATATGCACTAGGCTACTAGCCTGCAGCTATTAGCTAGCAAGAACCTTCTTCGACATCTAAAAGGAACTATAGACCTAGCTATCTGCTACTAGTCTAAGCCTACAGTACCCAATCTACTTGGATTTTCCGACAGCGACTTTGCAGGTAACTTAGACTCCTCTAAGTCTACCTATATGTACCTCTTTACCCTAGCAGGTGGACCAATCTGCTAGAAATCAAAAAGGGCCAATACTATTGCTCTTTCTACCGTAGAGGCAGAATCGGATGCCCTACTGGAAGCTATTCGGGAACTTAAATAGCTAGATAGTCTATTTTGTTATGGTATCGGGCTTAGCCCGATATAGGAGAACGGAGGGAACCAAGGGACCCACTAGGAGGAACGCACACAACTAGAAGCCCTAGTTACTAAGTAGTTTTCCTATCCTTTAAGTCTTTTAATAAACATTATTAAGAGTCCTAGAGCAGCCGCCTAGTAACTCCGTAATATTTAAAAGACTTTACTTATACCGGTTAGGAGGAAGGAAAAGCCTAACTATTATAAGTCAAAATAAATAAGGGGAAGCCTAAAGAAATTAACCTCCAGCAAGTTATAGAGGACTTTATAGCAAAAGTCTACATAGAGTTTGGCCGAATGCACGCCCAAATAGAAACGTACTTTGTATAAATCTTAGCTCTACAGAAGAATAGGCAGTAATAGGTATAGCAAGACCTAAGGCACTCGTCGGCCCAGCCAATAGACACTGCAACAATCGACCCCCAGTAGGAACGGACCGGAGACGAGTCGGGTACACTACGGGCCCGTATTAAACGCAAACCGATCCCGGTCGGGGACCCGTATAACGGCAATAAGGGTACCTTTGCAGCCTAGAAGTTCTGCATAGACCGTAAGCTCCGGGTAGATAGGAACTTTATTGGGTCCGCCTAGGACTAATAGATCTTCGTTTAGCAAAACCTCTCGGCTAAAGTCCAGCAATAAGTTACAACGTACTTTAAGGAAGGCTCCCGCATCGGTTACGACCCGTTCTAATTTCTAACGTACCTCGAATCGGCTTATAGCGATCCCTACCGCTAGCAACTGGCGGTTGTCGAACTGAAGGATATTAGGCAAGGGATATCGGAGTCGTTCCTAGCGTTCCTTATACGCTTCGAAAAGAAGCTTATACTAGTAGGAGGGATACATTAGCCTAGCAAGGTAAAACTTATAAAGCTCCGTATTAGGCTAACTAAGAGAATAAGGGACTATATCCTCTAGCGGGGGACTATAATAGATAACTACAATAAGGCGGTCGATGTATATAAACGAATCGTATCCGAAATAGAATTGCAATATATAGAGGATAAAATTAAGAACTAGGGCGGGCCCAGCTAGGGGACGGCTAGGGCGACCCCCTAACTCAATAAGGACAGCAATACCCTAATGTTAGGGGTTAATACGGCGGGCTCTAGGGCTACGGCCGGGCCTAGAGCGGCTACAACCAGACCAATAACGAAAACGAACTAGGGCCGAGGCAGGCCCTAACAGCGGGCAAAATAGGTTATATAGAAAGAAAGAAATAGGCATAGGGCGGCCAGTATATATATCCATTGCGGGGAGGGAGGCCACTATATCTAACAATACCTATAACAAGCCGTAATCCAATATACCCTAGGGATAAGTATTTAGGCCGCTTAGGGAGAAGAATATATTCGCAAGGAATTAGAAACCAAGGAAGAAGAAGAAAACAAAGCGCCTTTAAGCTAAGTCTTATATAAAGGTACAAAGGGTTTACAGGTAAGCTAACTATAAGGAACTAAGGGAATTAGGAGATTAAGTTCAAAAAGATTACACTAAGGATAGACGGACTACCCTTCCTTATTGCTATACTTGTAAATTCTATAAGATTCCTTAATATTTAAATTAATAGCGGCTATAACTACTATAGGGCTATTAGCGAAAGAATAGCCTAATACCTACAACTTAAGCTTATCCCTCTTCCAACAAAAAGGCTACTCCAAACGGCTATTATAATATCTCGGCGGAATATAGGTAATACCCTTGCCTACCCTACAATAACTAATATAGTCCGTACAACAATTGATATAAATAGCTAGAAGAGCCTAGTACTCCTATACGTTATCCTAGGCCTAAGTCGAGATGCTATACTAGGTCTACAATAGATAGAATACTAACAGGTTACCCTAAACGCAATAGATCGGACCCTTATAATCGGAGCGGTAGGTAACTAAATCGTATAAGCAAACAACATCCGCCCTCCCAACGGGTCCCAAGAGGTATACCTTACGCTAGTATAAACCTTTTTACAGAAACAATAGGGAGTACTAGTAGTAACAAGCTTGCGAGAAATAGTAACAAAACTATAAAAAATAGCGCTATAAGTACCCGGAAGTATAAATACAATAGTAATAGCCCTACCTACTCTCCCAATAGCCCTCCAGGACTATACTAATCTCTTTAATAAGGAATAGGCCTTAGGCCTACTACTATACTAGGGCTCCTAGGACCACTACATCCGACTGCAACAAAACGATAAGGGAGAAATACTATAGCTACCCTAGGGCCTACTATACAATTTGCTATAAAACTAACTACTTAAAGTCCGTAAATAGATTATAGACCTACTGGATAAGGGATAGATATAGGTAAGTTTATTAGCAATAGTAGTACTAATACTACTTACTAAGAAAGAAAACGGAGGATAGAGGCTATATATAGACTACTAGGCCCTAAATAAGATTATATAATAGGATTGCTACCTACTCCCGCTAGTTAAAGAAACGCTATACTTACTCTTAGGGGTACGCTAGTTTACCAAACTAAACGTACGAGCAGTATTCTATAAGTTACGTATAGCGCTAGGAGATAAACCGCTTACGGTATTCTATATACAATTTAGTCTATTTAAATAGTTAGTCTACCCTTTCGGTCTAACCGGAGTACTAGCTTTATTCTAAAGATATATTAACGGGGTATTATAGGATAAATTAAGGGAGTAGGTTATAGCCTATCTAAACAATATCCTAATCTATACCTCCAGATCAAAGGCCGACTACCTTACTAAGGTTAGGGAAATCCTTAAGCAGCTCCGGGCAGCCAGTCTATATCTAGATCTCAATAAGTACGCATTTGCAATAACAGAAGTTAAATACCTTAGGTTTATTATCTAAGCAGGCGTTAAGGTTAGGCCCAACCTAGCGAAAATCGCTGCAATTTAAGAATAGCAACTACCTACTAAGGTAAGGGGGATTAGGAGCTTCCTAGGTTTTACAAACTTCTACTGTAAATTTATTCCCAATTTTACAAGCCTTACGGAACTACTTACAGCCCTTATAGGGAGGGGTATACTATTCCGCTAGGGACCTAAAGAAGATATAGCCTTCTAATCCCTTAAGCGTACCTTTTCGTTATACCCGATTTTAGTATAATAGGACCCAGATAGGAAGACTCTCGTTAAGACTAATTGCTTAGGTAAGGTACTAGGCGGATGCCTCTTGCAAATCGACAGTAAGGGGGTCCTATAACTAATAGCCTACTACTTAGCTAAACTTATACTAATAAAAAGGAATTATACAATCTACGATAAGGAACTCCTAGTAGTTATTAGCTATCTTAAGGTATAGTCGGTAGACCTATAAGGTATTACAGAACTATTTACTATTCTAACGGACTATAAGAACCTTAAATACTTTACCAAACTACGGAAGATATCGGAACAATAGGTACAATAGGCGGAAGTCCTTATAAACTTTAATTACTTACTACAGTATAGACTAGGCTTATAAGCATAACGGCCGGATACGCTCTTGCATTAGGAATAAGATAAGGAGGACGCACTACGCCTAGGACAAATACTTCGGCCAGTATCAATCTCTACACTACAGGAGGCGCCCAAAGGCCAACCCGCGCAAGAAGGTCCTAACGCCCAGGACACCCAGGATATAGCAATTACAAATACAAGAATAAATCGGGCAAATACAGGGACAGACCGGGCCTAGGCCGGCTGCAAAGTACCAAGCGCCTAAGACACAATAGCTACAAATACAGAAGCGGACCGGGCCCGTCTAAAGACAGAAGGGGGACAAGGAGCTATCGATATATCCCAATTACTCCTAGCAGTATAGGGATAAATAGGGAAGGAGATACTATTTTTATAAAATACACTAACCGGCCGACTACTCTTCCCAGAACCCTACCTATAGGAATTATAGGACCAGGCGTTACAAAACGATACAATATATAAAGCCTAACGATAAGCAGTTACAATAGGTATATAGAAATTCCTAGTAGAAGCAAAGACAAAAGAACAAACGGCCAATTATACTATTAGTACCTATAGTACAACATACTATAGGGAACGCCTATAGTTACTAGCCTAGGAACTACTAATAATGCAAATAATACAATAGGTATACAAATTACCTATATCGGGCTACCCGAGTCGAAACGGAATATTTTAGGTACTTTAGCGGGACTTCTACTAGGATAGTATATTGCAGGACGTAGTATAGTATATTTAGAATTACTACTACTACTAGAGCCGTAAGAGCCGTTTATAGAGACAGGGACTCCTATAACCAATCCCCCCGCCAAACCGTTATTGGAAGCAAATATTAATCGACTTTATAACCGACCTACTAGTATAGAACGATAAGGACCCCTAATTCTTAATAATTATTACAGACCGCCTCTCCAAATTTATTTAACTAAAGGTAATAACTACAATAAGTATAAAGGCTTATACGGAATAGTTTAAGACCTATTGGTAGTAATTTAGGGGTTTTCCCACCCAGATTATAACGGATTGGGGATTAGACTAGCTTAGTAAGTTCTAGATATCCCTATGCTCCCTTACTGGTACGGAATAATTCTTCTTAAAATAAAAAGGGGAAATACCTCTTGGAATAAAGGGGTAAAATAGGAAGGGTGCGCAGTGGAAGTTCAGTTGCACGGACTATCCAAAATGGATATCAATCGATGCTGTTAGTAACAGCAGGAAGTGCACCAGTTAGTAACTGGGCAGGGAATACAGATTTGAACAAGTCAAATAGTAGTACCAAGGGACAATTCAGAAAAGAAAGACTGTTGTGTTTCTTGTGCTTGCTTGCGCGCGTGCGTGTGTATTTAGCGTACGTCTTGTATGTGTGTACCTAACTATCTAAGAGTGTAGGAAAGGGAGGACCATTTTATACCTGAGAGGTAGTACCTCAATCAGTGCAATGTGCACGTGTTGGAATTCTGTCTGATTCCATACAATGCATCTCCGAACAATCTGCTTGCATTCAATGCAGCTCCAAATACTCTGGTTGAGTCATACTGCAAGTTGGTTGCAACTAGTAGGGTTGATCAGTATTAGGGTTCGGTCGCGACAGTACAGCAGCAGTGCTGCAGTAGTCGAGTGGGCCAGTAGTAGTACTGCTGGCAAGCAACTGCTAGTTGCAGTTGGGTGGGTCCTCCCGCGCAACAGTAGTACTGTTGGCGAGCAACTACTAGTAGTAGTTGGGAGCGCGTCAATTGACGGCCCGATCAATGATCTTGCTTGGTCGACCAAGTACCACTTTGTACGTGACGTGCGACAGTAGTAAATTGGCTGGGCAGTAGTACTGCCATCAATTGTACCAAGTCGGAGCGAGGAGAATTTGCATAGCAAGTGCAATTCGTCAACTCGATATACTACCTGTACGTGCAGTACAGTGGTAGTATATGGGCAAGCAGTAGTACTGCTGCCCGGTGTTGCAAATTACAATACATAGGATAGTATCCTATTTGGGTAGTCTTACTAGTATAAATACCAGTAATTTTAACAATTCTTATTAACGTTATACTACCCCCAGACGGATAGGGGTACCAAGAGGGTAAATTAGGAAATTTAAGCCACCTTACGGATCCTAATCTTATTTAAGCAATTCGACTAACCGGCCTACCTAGCCGCCTACTAGCTTACCCTAAATAATAGGGAGTCTTTAGTTACAGGAGTTAGCCCGAACAAGCTATTATTAAGCTACAAAATCGGTACAATACTTAGGGTAAAGGATAACTAGGTAAGCGTAATAATACCAAAAGGGAGGGCTATTACTTTCCTATAATACCTAAGGGAAGGAACAGAAATTATACAAGCAGCTATTACCTTTATATAATAACGCTTATATAAGTCGGTAGTAGCTTTAGGTCGCCTAGTAGAGAAGTTCTAAGTAGGTAATAAGGTCTAGCTCAGCCTTAGATATATTAAAACCAATAGGCCATATAGGAAGCTAGACTAGGTAACTTCTAAGTTTACGGTACTAGCAGTACTAATACTACTTATAGTAACACTAAATATTCCTTAGGGCTTATACCCTACCTTCTATATAAACCTTATCGAAAGGGCAGCAAACAACCCCTTACCCAGTTAGGTAGTACGGGATTTAGAGCCAGGCCTACTACTAGTCTAAAATAAGGATAGCACCTTACAAGAGGAATACTAGGTTAAACGCATCCTTACAATAAGGGGGGCCTAAGGCCAAGGGGGATAACGCAATACCCTTGTAAAATAGCTAGGTTACAAATAACTAACCTAGGAACTAATAGAGGCTCTAGTACAAACGGAAGCCCTAGAGGAATTTACGCAGCAATAGGGAGATCCCTATACAAATAGTAAAGCGCGGGTAAGCTGCAAAACGAAACGTAAAATTTTAACTATACCCAAGGAAAAAACCGGCCCTAGAGCGCCCCCAACAAAGGCCCAACCTAATACTACTACTATAGATATGCACTAGCCGTACTACTTAGACTTATCGGTCTCTATATCCTCCTTGCTATCGTCCTCCTCGGTATCCTCCTTGGGGAGGGTCTCGAAACTATCTATTGCGGCACTTAGGCAGGGGCAGGACGTTATCGAGGGGGGCGGAGGCGGGGGTATAAAACGGAGGCGCCAGGCGACTTAGGCAATATAAGGGGCGGAGGCAACAGGGTAGCGCAACGGAGTTGCATTATCTACGCGAGACGGGTGCAACCTACTACTATTGCGGGTAATACGGGGAGTAGAGGGGGCGGGACGGCGCAACGAGGGGGAACTATCCGCATAAGACTTACGCAACTTATAGATATTGCAGCGCATCTCGGCCAAGGTAGCTACTAACTCGGCACTAACGCCCTCCTGCGCCTACTAACGGCAGGCGAGACCGCATACGTTACTCTGGATACCCGTTAGGGCCCGGGCCACACCCTAAGCGAACACGCCGAGCTGCGCGCTCGGTACGCTGCCGGAACGGCCACCAGCCCGAGTCGGGGTTAAGGCGTTAGCGGCAAGGACAAGGGCGCAGTTCGGGTCGTTGTCGTTAGCAGCGGCGGGGGGGGAGATAACTCTTGCAATTTGCGTGCGCAAGAGGAGGGGTAGTGGAAGTATATTGCACGGACCAGGGAATCAATCAAGCTGTTAGTAACAGCATAAGGGGTGCCAGTTAGTAACTAGGCAAGAGTGTACAATTGGTAGTACCGAATTATACAAACGAATGGGATTATATTTCAAAAGAGAAACTATTCTAAGGGAATGGCTACTGCCTTATATAGGTGTAGAAGTATAGTAGAGACTGTTCCAGCTTATTCCATAAGGTTCCAGCTTATTCCATAAGTAGGGTAAGCAACATTTCGGCTTATTCCAAGGAGTTCCAGTACATTCCATGAGTGGGGTATGGAATATTCTAGAATATTCTAGAATGTTCTAGAGCATTCTGTACTATACCTAATTAGGCAAGTATCTCTGACAATAGTTTAGAGAAATAGTATGTTGTATACTATTAGTTAGCTCTGTATACTTACTTATACTCTCAGTATAGTATAGTATATCTGCTAGCAGTAGTACTTCTGACAGTTGCTACTAGTAGTAGCAATAATAGGATAGTATCCTATTTGGGTAGTCTTACTAGTATAAATCCTAGTATTTTAACACCCCCTCTATTTAGCTAGTATGACTACTGCTAAATAGGGATCCCTTAGAGACCTAGTAGGCCAAGGTAGCGTTGGAAGAGATCAGCGGTAAGGGCCTTAGTAAGACCATCGGCAGGCATAGACTTAGTGTTCAGGTAACTGATTTTGGCTAGCCCATTGGTTGCTTCTTGCCGAATATACCGGAACTTTAGCAGTGTATGCTTTGTTCGGTTATGCTGATTGGGATTGTTGGCGTTAGAGATAGATCCGTTGTTATCGCACAGAAGTGGTATAGGTTTTTTAAGGCCTTTATCGATTTCTGTAAATAGGCCGTCTAGCCATTTAAGTTCCCGAATCGCTTCCAGTAGGGCATCCGATTCTGCCTCTACAGTAGAAAGAGCAATAGTACTAGCCCTTTTTGATTTCCAGCAGATTGGTCCGCCTGCTAGGGTAAAGAGGTACCCATAGGTAGACTTAGAAGAATCCAAGTCACCTGCAAAGTCGCTGTCGGAATATCCTGATAGATTGGGTGTTGTTGACTTAGACCAATAGCATATAGCTAGGTCTGTAGTTCCTTTTAGATATCGAAGAAGGTTCTTGCCGGCTGATAGCTGCAGACTAGTAGCCTGATGCATATACCGAGATAGCCATTGGATTGCAAAGGCTATATCTGGTCGGGTCAGTAGCATAAGGTACATTAGAGTCCCTACTATCTGTTGGTGTACCAGTTGGTCGGTTGCGGATAAGGGAGTAAGAGGCGTTGCAGTAGCCTGCTTAAGTACTCCTGGCTGTGGTGGTATTGCTACTGCCTTGGCCTCCTTTAACCCAAATCGGGATAGGGCTTCCTCAATATACCCTTTTTGGCTAAGGGTAATACCCTTAGTTGTTCGACTGATTTGTACGCCTAGGAAGAAGGCGGCCTGTCCGCGGTCTTCGATTGGGTAAACCTTATGTAGTTGTTGCTTCAACTTGTTAATATATGTAAGGTTTGGTCCAATAAGTAGGCAGTCGTCGACATGGCTAACTATGTAAGTACTAGTAGTACTATTATAGTAGATAGCCGGATCGGATACAAGGGGGCTATATCCGTATTGTTGTAGCAGTTTGGCAAGTGCCTCCTGCTATTCTCTCGGTCCTTGTTTTAGGCCGTAGAGGGCCTTTTTCAAAAGGATACCTTGTTTGACTGCCGGATTGTAGCCTAGCTTAGCTAGTAGCTTAGCTAAATTATTAGTCTTATTAAGACTAATAAATGCTTCCAGTCCCTCAGGGATTTCAAGATAATTGACTTCAGGTAGCTCACTATTTAGGAAAGCACCAATAAAGTCAATCTGTTCGACGTACCAGTTGTTCTGGGCAGCTAGGGCTAGTAGTATCCTCCAGGTAGGTGGAATACTAGTAGTTGCAAAAGTCTCTAGGTAATCGAGGCCTTCAATTTGCATAAATCCCTTAGCTACTAGTCGTGCCTTAAATTTGATGGGGTTGTTCTGCTGGTCCTTTTTGACTCGTAGTACAAGTCGGCTTTTCAGAAGTCGTCTGCCAGTTGGTATTTCTTGAAGGGGGATAAAATAGAATACCCCTGCCTGGATAAGCTGCTGGAATTCCGAGAATATAGCACTTATCCACTGGTCTTTGTTGTCTGACTTAAGTACCTGTTTCCAGCTAGTAGGCTCGCTACTATTTAGTAGTTGCTTGGCCTTAGCTTGGTAGCATAGGTCCTGGATCCAATACGCTAGGTTAAGATCCATTGGGTCAGGGTTGTCTTCTGGTTCTGGTGCATCTGGAAGAGAGGTATCTGGTAGATCCTCTATTGGCTGGGCCAGGACCCCCTCTGTTCTGTTGTACTAGTCCTAGTAGGACTAGTTGGTCCGTTGGCTCCTTGCAACCTACTGGTCCTAGTAGGACTAGTAGGTCTACTAGCCCTAGTAGGACTAGTAGGTCCGTTGGCCCCCTCTGTCTCCCTAGGCGTTAGGGGACTAGAGGTATTTTGCGAGATATAGTCTTCTATCTCAATTTCCCCCTCTGACTCTAGTTCTTGAAGACTAGGACTTGGTAGTCGTTGAAGTCCTTGGGAGATAGGGCCTATACCTTCTAGGATTTCCAGGAAAGTAGTTTTTGTAACTGCCCTCCTAGAAGGTATATACACAAGGTATGTTTTTGAACCTAGCGTTGCTAGTAGCCTTGCTGGTTCTGTGCGTTGTGCTAATTTAGCACTTTGAATCCGTTTCTGGTGTGGGATCAGGACTTCGCAGTGGGCACCAATAGCCTTATAGGCTGTAAGGTTTGGTGGTGTTTTTAGCCCTTGTAATTCCTGCTTAAGCAATTGGTAGGGGCTTAAATCTATGTTGGTAATTGCAGTATAGTTAACTAGGTTGACTATAGCAGGAAGTATAGCAGACCAGAGGAAAAGTGGGAGGCCGGCCCAGATTATTGTTGCGCGTAGTCGGTCCAGAATAACTCGTATAGACCGTTCGGCAAGTCCGTTTTGTTCGGGGGTGTATGGGCAAGATGTATCGAATAGTATTCCCTTGGTACCCAACCAGTCCTGAAGCAATGTATTGATTTTAGGTCCTCCATTATAAAATAGCCTTTTTGGGTAACGGCTATAGTGTGTTTTTAGGCTTTGAAAGAAGTTCTTTATAGCCTGGAGAACTGTTGGTCCTTCCTTATTAGGTAAGATATATACCTAACGGAATCGGGATTTTCGATCGATAAGTATTAGTCCAATGGATTTTTGGTCGTAGGATATAGGTTTAATCCCAAATGTATCCCCTTCGATAGAATTAAGTATACAGTCTGGATCCTTGATTGGATCTTTTGACTGTCGTCTGGTAGATTTTGCCCGTATGCAAGCAAGGCATTGAAAATCGGTAGCCTTAATAGACGAGAAGTTAGGCAGCCCGCTAGTAATTTTACTAGTCTTTTTCAAAAGTGGCAGACTGATATGTCCTAATCGGATGTGCCAGATGCCTGCTTGTTGCAATAGTCTTTGGTAAGACTGGTTGCTGAATTCCGAACTAGTAGTCGGAATAGCCTGTTCCTCGGTACTAACAGTAGGGACTGCTAGTAGGTCTGTTGCCTCTATAGGGATTGGGTCCTCTATAGGGTCTTTGTATAGGGTAGCCTTAGTAAGGTCCCTTGATCCAACCGAACTAGTAGTTGGGCTAGGATCTAGTCCTGGTATAGGTACTTGACTGGGTACCGACCTAAGTGTAGATCTAGGCACCGGACTAGGCACCGATCTAGGTGCCGGACTAGGCACCGATCTAGGTGCCGGACTAGGTACTGATCTAGGTGCCGAACTAGGCACCGATCTAGGTGCCGTCCAGTCTTCTGCCTCGTTGGCCCAGGAAGGTGGTTGCGAAGGAATTTCCACTGTTATTCCGTAGCTACTATAGTAGCTAAAGTGGGCTGAGTCTGATTTGCTTAGATAGGGCGTATCTTGGCCTTCTTGTTGTAAGAAGAAGCCGTGCCTCTGGAAGTCGAGTAGGCTATATACTTGTCGGTTCGAGTTGTATAGGGATTCCTTAATAAGTGTTCCCCCTGATCCGTAGTGGCGGATTCCACTAATAATATTGACTTCCATTTTCGGAATATATAGTGCATCTTGTAGTACAAGAGTACTATAGGTTGGTGGATCGGTATTAATTAATACCGTAAATTCTGCATTTCCAATTCCACTAGGGTAGATTGGACCACCTCCAGTTGTAATTGGTTGTGTCTAGGATTTTGTAATTGGTCGGAAGGTTGTAAACTTGGACCGATTATTTACCAAATGGCAGGTTGAGCCAGTATCGTAGAGTAGGCCCGTGTGGTATATATCAGCGTTAGTAACGTTGTATAGTGTACCAATATTACCTAAGTTAGGTAATATTTCCAATTCTTCTGTACAGTTAGAATCGGTATCTGATTCCTGGTAGGAATAAGATGAATCCATACAGCTAGCGGCTAGACTGTAGTTACCAACTAGGAAACTAGTAGTATCCTTTGGTTGGTTGGTCGATTGGTTGGATTTCTTTTTATCAGTTTGGCTCGACTGGTCAGATTTCTTTTTATTAAATTTCCCTTTCTTCTTTTTCTTAGGTACTTGGGATGCCTTATGGCTGAATGTATCATAACCTCTTGCAATTTGCGTGCGCAAGAGGAGGGGTAGTGGAAGTATATCGCACGGACCAGGGAATCAATCAAGCTGTTAGTAACAGCATAAGGGGTGCCAGTTAGTAACTAGGGTATCTGTTTCAAGTCCTAAGGCTCGGGAAGACTAAATGGTATTGCGTTGCATAGCAACCTATTGTGGAAAAACAGGCTTAACTGTTGCAAGGTATTGGTTGGCTTGATCCAGTGGATCGATTGTTACTCCGGCTAGTTGTAGCCTAGTAAGTCGACTGTTAAATTCAGTATTAAATGCCTCGAGTGTTCCTTTATACCCCTTAAATGTAAGGGTGTGGTAAGCGTCGTATAGGTTAGAGCGTTTAGCTTTGTAACCTTCGGAGTATTGTTTTTTTAATAACAGGAAAACCTTAGTTGGGTTTTTAATCCATGCAATAGATACTAGGGTTTCTTCCGTACAGCTGTCCCGTAATAGTATAAGTAAACGGGCCTGATTTCTGCTTGAGAAGTTGGATGCAATTGAAGGTTTATCCAGAAAACTTTCTAGGTCCAGGGCTTAAAGTTGAATTGATAGGGATTGCTCCCATAGCTTGTAATTCTCGGTGCCTTTAAGTTTTACGTATTCCGGGAATTGGTAGACTTTTTTATTTAACTCGTAGCTGGAGTTAGAATCCTCTGTCTTTGTAATGGTAGTACTATTACTGAGATTGCTAAGAGTTGACTCGATTGTATTTAGTCGATCTTGTATCTGTGGAACAACAGTATTGAGTTGTTGTATAGATTGAGTATGTTGTTGTAAAAGTTTATCGATTTGCGTTTGCTGTACTAGTAGACGTTTTTCGATTTCCGACAGGTTAGTTCCCTGACCTTAATTGGTGGGATCCATTTTCTAGTTAGTAACTAGATTCCGATTTTGCCTTACCTACCTAGCTAGTAGTACTAGCAATAGGTCTTCTACTAGTAGTACTAGTAGGAGTTGAAGCTGTAGTTAGATAACCAACAGTTACCAGTAGTACTGGTAAGTAACGTACTAGTAGTACTTGTTACAATACTGACTAGCAGGAAGGCAGTATGTGCAAAGACTATAGAATTTTCGAACTAAGGAAGAAGAAAAGAGAAGGAAAACAGTAAGTACGGGGAGGAAGGGGCTATATACATAGGTGGTCCGCGTATTACGTGATGAAGAGTATAGGGTAGGCCAGAAGAAGAGTACGATATATAATATCGTTACAATACCCCCCTCCTTTGGGTATAGGCGGGTCGGAGAAATAGGGGGTGTAGGGTAGGTATAGGGTAGGTTGAACTTAGGGTATAGGGTAGGTAGGTTAACAATTGGAGTATAGGGTAGGTATAGGGTAGGTTAAGGGAGGGCGTTTGGTAGCCGTAAGTTAATTTTTTTGTTTTGCTATATAAATGAATTTTGCGGAAAATTAAAAGTAGCCAACGAGCTGCGTCTGGTATGGCCGGGCTACCAATGGAGTCGGTAGGTATATAAGGGGGTCGGTTCGATTAACTAGCAGCACTAGAGAGCACCGGAGGGCGCCAGAGGGTATTAGAGGGCGCTAGAGGGCGCCAGAGACTACTAGGGTAATAGAGGGTACCGGGGGTAATAGAGACTACTGGGGGTAACAAAAGGCACCGGGGGTAATAGAGGGTACCGGGGGTACCTAAAGGTACTAGAGGGCGCCAGAAGGCCCTAGAAACTACTAGGGGTAATAGAGGGTACCCGGGGGTACTAAAAGGTACTAAAGGGTATTAGAAGGCACTAGGGGTAATAGAGACTACCGGGGTAATAGAGGGTACTAGGGGTAATAGAGACTACTGGGGGTAACAGAAGGTACTGGGGGTAACAGAGGGTACCGGGGGTACCTAAAGGCACTAGAGGGCGTTAGAAGGCACTAGGGGTAACAGGGACCCCTGGGGTAATAGAGGGTACCGGGGGCAATAGAGACTACTGGGGGTAATAGAGGGTACCTGGAGGTAGATATACTATATCTTGAGGCGCTTGTAATGTGGCTTTTTGAATAGGCTTATAGGCTTTGGTCTTGCTTGCAAGGGGATTACTTTAGGCGCCGGCCTCTATAAAATCGGACGCTCTAGCGTTACGACGTAATGGGGAAGGTAGGTAGGCGGTAGGGGTTCCTTATTGCCTGCCTGTAGGTCCTACGGGTTGTACTGTAGGGTATTAGGGGGAGACTAAGCGTTATAGATACTGCAATAGTTAAAGCGGCATAAAGAGCCCTCCTCTTAGGGCGGATTTATTTACTCTAGGGAACTAAAACCCTAGCCGGGGCGGTAGTAGGAGTAAGGGCTTAGGCCGTATCTATGCCTAAAGCTAAGTTTCGCTACTGTAGAGAAATAGGCTATAACTTAAGTAGTACTGGGTTATTGCGTAAGAAATTGTCCTAGGCAACTGTGTCTTTAATAGCCGATATTAGCTCCTACGTTGGAATGGTATAGCTTGTTTAGTGGACTAAGGTGCGGTATAGGGCTCCTTGGCGGTATTTGATGTTGCTAATATAGTTAATAGCGTATTTGTTAGTACTGTCCTTGCTAGTAATAGGAGGCGGTTGGAAGTCGACTAGCTATTAGGATAGGAGGGGGTCTAATATTGCTTAACGAAGTAGGCGGGTATAGAATATAGGGTATATACTAGGAGGGGTATTAAGTCGGTATATATAAGTACCTACTGGGGTAATAACTCGGTAAAGGCCGTTCTTCTAATTAAGTTTCTTATATAGCTAAGTTGTTTTAATATTATAGAGGGAAAGCTATATACAGTTGCTAGCTTAGAAGTTGTCTGTTAGCAGGCGGGACCGGTTAGTATAGTATTATTGGGTATTCTGTATAGTAGCTATAGCTGCTTGGGCCTATTCGATACCCTAGCGAAGCTTGTGGGCGATAGTTTTGGCTTAGGCTATAGGGGATTAGTAAGTAAAGGGGGTAGGGAGTTAGTTAATAAGTTAGGTAAGGTTAAGGTTGTACCTATAGGAGAGGAAGAATAGGCTTATCCTGGAAGCTAAGGTCGGACGATTGTTAATAGCTAGGGCGGCCCTAGGGAGTAAGGCAGCCTAGTTATCCTAGGTAATAGAGCAGAAGGCGTAAAGGTAGTCCTTAACTTACTGGTTAGCTCGTTCGGTTACTTTATTTATTTTTAGGTAGTATGCTATGGAGAGCCTGTAAGTTATCTAAAGGAGGTTGTAGAGGCGTTTCCAAAAGGCGTTAATAAATTAGGGGCTATAGTTAGAAATAATAGCTATTGGTAGTATATAGTAGGGGATATAGTAAGTAAGGAAAACTTATGCAATATCTTTAGTACGGTAGCAATCTATTGGAATAAGGAGAATACCTTTAGAAAGTCGGTTGGTAATAATAAGGAGAGTACTAAACCCGTAGGATAGGGGAAGATTTATAATAAAATCCATAGAGATTTCGGACTAAATGCGGTTAGGGATAGGGAGTAGCTTAAGGAGGCCCTAGCGTTATTCCCTCTAGATAAGCTTACCGCTATACAATCGGTAGTTCTAGACAAAGCAGTAGGTAAAGGCGCTGCAATTTAGCTAAAAGAACTATCTTAAAACTAAGGTAGTAGTAGTACCCTCGCCCAGGTGGCCCGAAAGGGAGGTATTGTATATATTTTGTATAAGGTAAGTACAAAGCGGCTTGGAATTAGGGCTCGGAATAAGGGATCTATATACGTTTGCGGTAGCGGAGGCGGCCTTCTGGATTAAGATTTGTTAAAATTACTAGTATTTATACTAGTAAGACTACTTAAATAGGATACTATCCTATGTGTTGCTATTTGCAACACCAGGCAGCAGTACTACTGCTTGCCTATATACTACCACTGTACTGTACGTACAGGTAGTATATCGAGTTGACGAATTGTACTTGCTATGTAAATTCTCCTCGCTCCGACTTGGTACAATTAATGGCAGTACTACTGCCTAGCCAATTTACTACTGTCGTACGTTACGTGCAAAGTGGTACTTGGTCGACCAAGCAAGATTATTGATCGGGCCGTTAATTAACGCGCTCCCAACTACTACTAGTAGTTGCCCGCCAACAGTACTACTGTTGCGCTGGAGGACCCACCCAACTGCAACTAGCAGTTGCGTGTTAGTAGTACTACTACTGGCCCGCTCGACTACTGCAGCAATGCTGCTGTACTGTCGCGACCGAACCCTAATACTGATCAACCCTGCTAGTTGCAACCAACTTACAGTATGACTCAACCAGAGTATTTGGAGCTGCATTGAATGCAAGCAGATTGTTCGGAGATGCATTGTATGGAATCAGACAGAATTCCAACACATACACATTGCACTAATTGAGGTACTACCTCTTAGGTATAAAATAGTCCTCCCTTTCCTATACTCTTAGATAGTTAGGATAATATACAAGAAGCGAAGCACACGCTGTAAACACACAATACACGCACGCGCGCAAGCAAGCACAAGAAACACAACAGTCTTTCTTTTCTGAATTGTCCCTTGGTACTACTATTTGACTTATTCAAATCTGTATTCCCTGCCCAGTTACTAACTGGTGCACTTCCTGCTGTTACTAACAGCATCGATTGATATCCATTTTGGATAGTCCGTGCAACTGAACTTCTACTGCGCACCCTTCCTATTTTACCCCTTTATTCCAAGAGGTATTTCCCCTTTTCATTTTAAGAAGATTGTATTAGGAGAGTTAGATTCTAAGGCGTAGGGTCGGGGGCTATTTTAATTAGCCTTAGGCTATAGCTTCTCGGGCCTCTCGGTAATTAGTATTAGTAGTAAGGGCTAGATTCTAGAGGTCGGTTAGCGTTATATTATTAAACGGTAAGGGGATTAAGGTAGGTTTAAGGGTATATGTTACGGAGTCGCTAGGCGACTGCTCTAGGACTCTCAATGATGTTTATTAAAAGACTTGAAGGAGGGAAAACTACCTAACAACTAGGGCTTCTAGTTGTGTGCGTTCCTCCTAGTGGGTCCCTTGGTTCCCTTCGTTCTCCTATATCGGGCTAAGCCCGATACCATAACAGTATAGGTTATAGCAAAGAGATAATCCGGAAGGAGTATAGTATTACGACCTTAATACTATAGGTCTTTAGGGGAGTAGGGTATATCCTACTTGTATTAGGAGAGTATATTGGATTTACTATTTAGCCTCCTAGGGCAAAAGCAAATAGTAAAGTTATATTAGGAGAGTTTATTAGCCTAATAGAACTAGCGTTCGTTAAGGCAGTAGGTCTAGCGGAAGGCCTTAAGGCTTAAGTAGTTAGTAAGGATTTCGAATTAGCTATTTAGGCTATAAAGTTCGGTACTCTATTCGGAGAGGTATTTAATAATAGTAAGGAGCTCCTTATTATAGATAGTATAGTTAGCTTCGGCTAGGGATATACAGGTAGAGAAGTATACTACTAGTTATAGTACCTTATTGTTATTGTATTGCAAAAGTACCCTACTAATACAATATCTAGAGGCATTAACTTTAAGTACCGTTTTACGGGTATAGTCGAAGGTAGTAAGGATAGGGTAGAAGGTAAAAAGGTTCTTAAGTATATTAAGTACTTCTTTAGCTAGGGGGGAAAGAAAGAAAGGGATAGGTACTAATTTCTTAGTAAGGGTAGTAAGAGGTTCTACTAGGCGGCTGTAGCTATTAATAAATTACCGGTAAAAGTTTGTAAAGCCTAAGAAGCTATAGACCCCCTGAACTATAGTAGGCGGCGCTTAGTTACGGATTGCCTTAACCTTATTGGGATCTATCTTAATGCCTTAGCTAGCTGTAAGGATTATACTAAGGTATTTAACTTCCGTAGCTTTAAAAGTGTATTTATCGATATCGACTTAGAGGCTGGCTTCTTAGAGTTTACCGAGGATCTACTAGACCTTACGATAGTAGTCCTAAAGGGACCCTAAGGAGTAAATAAGTATATTATCTATATACGTAGAGCAAAAGATATTAAGGTATTTATAGAGTATATAGTTAATATACTACTAGAAGGTAGTAGGGGTAGAGGTTAGGCTAAATAGGGTAATAAGCTACTTAAAGAGGCTAAATCGGGTACAAAAGGTAGTTTTCTACTTATTGCCTTCTTTAACCTATAGGCAGTAAAATGCTAAAATAATATTAAGTTTTATAAGCTATTGGGCTTAAGAGACTTAGTAAAGGGTCTCTTAAATAAGAGGGAGGGGGAAGTAATACTTAATTATAATAGCATTAAGTCCTCTATAGTTAATGCAAAAGCGGAGGCTACCTTTAGGTTTTATAGCAAAGAGAACTAAGGTAGTAGCTAGGGAACTACTAATATGGATAAATCCTTTATTTAGTAGTTTATATAGTATCTTTCGGAGGATAAGTAGTTCTTCTTGCAATATAGCGTAAAGGGGGCCCTAAGGCGGTTATTTCTTAAGGCTGGCCTTATCTTTCTCTAAGGGGATATTATAGTCTAGGCGGCCTTTAGGGGGTAGAAGCTTATCGGCTTACTAACGGCTAAAGAGGGAAAGAAAGTTATAGTAGTATACTAGGAGCGTAGTATAGGGGTTACTAGCAATTTTAGGCTAGAGGGCCTTTTCGATATTAGCTAGGGAGGCAGTAAAGATTTAGATTAAAGGGTCTTTTCTCTAGCATTAAGTATAGGCCGAGAAAAAGTTACTATAGATTTATTGAATTTACTATATAGGATATAGGGGTTTTTAGTAGTAGTAATAGGTAAGGTTCTAAACCTAGGTATTAAAAGACTTAATGTAAAGCTATTGTTTAGCGGGCGAGATAATAACGTTTTGGTATTGTATTTATTTAAGGCCGAGGATAAGATTATAGTACTAGTATAGGATAATATAGAGGAAGATATCTTAAGAGTAGCCCTCTATATCGATCTTAGTATAGGCTATTTTAGATATTTAGGTAATAGGATAGTTCTAAAAGCCTTATAGGTCTCGGGGGGAAATAGGAATATATATTAATTAGGCTTTCTCTGCAAAGGTACTACTAACGGATATATAAACGGTTAAGCCTATATCTATAAGGGTCTTTTTAGTATAATAAATCGAATTAACTATTATAGGAATTAAAAAAGGGGGGGAGATTAGGCTTATTTCGTTTAGTAGGCTTAAAGAACGACTTTCCTTAGAGCCTACTTATTTCCCTAATCTAAGATAGTATCCTTCTTACTATATCCTTTAACGCTACCCGTAGGGATATCCTATAGCGCCTGGATCTTAGGGGTTGCATTCTATCTTTACAGTAGGATAGGTAGTAAGAGTAGGTAGATTTACGTATAGTAGCCCTTCCTTGCGTAATAGAAGTAAACCCCCTTCCGCCTTTAGCGGCCGAGTTCTATAGCTAAGATATACTAGGCTTATTTACTGCGGAGGAGTTCGTTACCTTTAGTAAGATTAGCTTGTTACCCGCGGAGGTATTTGTTTCTTTCGGTAAGGTTGGCTTGTTGGATATAGGCGGGCTCGGTAAGGTTAGCTTGCTAGGTAGTAGTAGCTATCTTTACCCCTCCGGTATAATAGCTAGTAGGGCGGTAGGACGAGCAATATATTGGGGACTTAAGACGGTTAGTAATAGTACTAACTTAGTAGGTAAAGGAATAAAAGTTATTGCGTAAGAGATTAAAATTAGGGAGTAGTACCTAGCGGAGGTTATTGGAAAGGGCGGTTTTAAGGTAATTAATCTTAACGGCTTCGGGCTAGTTAGGGCTATTAGCTTTAAGTAATATACTTTCGAAAATAGGAAGGAACTTTGTAAATATAACGATTTAGCGGAGTTATAATAGTTTCTTAAGGGCTTTCTCGGCTCGGTTTGGATTACTATAGATTGTATCTAATTGCTAAATAATCTTTTAGTAGTTAAATTTACCCGTTTTCTGCTTATACTCTAACTAAGCGGCTAGGATCTTTTTAGGTTTCGGTTCTAGTCTGCCGAAAATATAGTAGAATTAGGCTTTATTGTTACTAATAAAGGCGCCTTTGTATTTAATTTTAGCCTTAATTTTTAGTAACTAGGAAGAGAAAAGGACTAGGTTGCTATTAAATAAGGTTAGGTATAGTACGGGGCGGGCGGTAGGGGCTATAGTAGTAGGAGGTATTGGTTTAGGGGTAGAGGTAGGGGAAGCTTTACCCGTTCCTTCGAGCTGTTGTAAGCGTACTTAGAGTAAGGTAATAATTTCGAGTAGAGCTAGGTCGGAGCTTAAGGTAGAACTACTCGGTTGTTCTAAGGGTAGTGTTAAGTTAAGGCTTTAGGTAACAGCCGAGCGAGTAGTACAATTAGTAGGGCCTAACATTCTATTAGACTTAGGGTTTAGCCGAATAATTATCTTAGGGGCGGGCCAATAGAGTTCGAAAATAATATTACAATACTAACTAGCAGGAAGGTAGTATGTACAAAGACTATAGAATTTTCGAACTAAGGAAGAAGAAAAGAGAAGGAAAACAGTAAGTACGGGGAGGAAGGGGCTATATATATAGGTGGTCCGCGCATTATGTAATAAAGAGTATAGGGTAGGCCAGAAGAAGAGTACGATATACGATATCGTTACAGTACTAGTAGTTGGGGGAGCCGTTTGGTGACCAGGGATTACCAGTAGTACTGGTAGATAACGTACTAGTAGTACTAGTAGTTAGGGGAGCCGTTGTTTGGTGACCAGGGATTACCAGTAGTACTGGTAGATAACGTACTAGTAGTACTAGTAGTTAGGGGAGCCGTTTGGTGACTAGGGATTACCAGTAGTACTTAGTAAGTTGCAGAGGTCGATTCGAAGGTTACCAGTAGTGCTAGTATGTAACTTAGTAAGTTACAAAGGTCGATCCAAGATTACCAGTAGTACTGGTGGGCAGCTTAGTAAGCTGCAGAGATCGATCCAGGGGGATTAATTATAGTCCTTCCGGGCTTATAACCTCTTGCAATTTGCGTGCGCAAGAGGAGGGGTAGTAGAAGTATATCGCACGGACCAGGGAATCAATCAAGCTATTAGTAACAGCATAAGGGGTGCCAGTTAGTAACTAGGCAAGAGTATACAATTGGTAGTACCGAATTATACAAACGAATGCGATTATATTTCAAAAGAGAAACTATTCTAAGGGAATGGCTACTGCCTTATATAGGTGTAGAAGTATAGTAGAGACTGTTCCAGCTTATTCCATAAGGTTCCAGCTTATTCCATAAGTAGGGTAAGCAACATTCCGGCTTATTCCAAGGAGTTCCAGTACATTCCATGAGTGGGGTATGGAATATTCTAGAATATTCTAGAATGTTCTAGAGCATTCTGTACTATACCTAATTAGGCAAGTATCTCTAACAATAGTTTAGAGAAATAGTATGTTGTATACTATTAGTCAGCTCTATATACTTACTTATACTCTCAGTATAGTATAGTATATCTACCAGCAGTAGTACTTCTGACAGTTGCTACTGGTAGTAGCAATAATAGGATAGTATCCTATTTAGGTAGTCTTACTAGTATAAATCCTAGTATTTTAACAATAACACCCGGCACGGGGGCAAGGGTATAGGTAGGGCGCATAGGGGCGGGCTCCATCTCGGCCAGGGCTAGGGTGCAAGCCCAAACCCGGCCTAGGGCCAGAAACTCAGGCAAGAGGACGGCGTAAGCGCCCGGTACAGTACCAACCTTAGGGCGGGCCTTAACTAGGATGTAGACGTTGCGCTAGGCGCAAGTACGAAGGTCGCACAGGGCGCAATACAGCTAAGGGCGCGCGGTAAATAAATACAGTACCTAAATGCATTTAGCGTATGCGCGCGCGTACGCACAGCAACCAGCACTACGGCCCGGCACGCAGTCGTTGCGGCCGCTAGTAACGAGGCGATTAACGCAAGGGAGGTATATCCCGCGCACCTCCTCCGAAAGTGCAAACTCCTTATCGGAGGAATTACCCTCCACTAAGTATTCGCCTAGGGCGCAGTAACAGTCCGACTTATCGGTATAATGGCCGTAATGCAGGCCCGAACCGCATCCGGGGGGGGGGGGGGGAGTACCTGCAGCAGCAGATATAATAGCAGCGGCGGTAGCAACGGAAAGATAAACAAGTCCTCCACAAGGGAGGAGCAACAGCAGTAAGAGTAGGATTAACAGTTCCTATTATTACTAGCTTATTAGCCAACGGCCCGAAGGATATACGGAACGGCCCCAACAAAGAAGCAGTAACCTACCTTACGGGGGAGGAACAACAGCAATAGAGGAGCAAGCACAATAGGAGGCAGCAAAAGAGTCAACAACAAATCGCACGGTAAGAAGCTAGAAAACGGGCAGGTACAATAGTTAAAGGAAAGAGGAACAACAAAGCGCAACAGGAAGGGAACGGAGAGGGCAATACAAAGGGAGTAGTAAGGGGGAAAAGCAAGGTAACACCAGGCGCCTTAGGTACCCGAGGAATACTGTTAAAATTACTGGTATTTATACTAGTAAGACTACCCAAATAGGATACTATCCTATGTGTTGCCATTTGCAACACCGGGCAGCAGTACTACTGCTTGCCCATATACTACCACTGTACTGCACGTACAGGTAGTATATCGAGTTGACGAATTGCACTTGCTATGCAAATTCTCCTCGCTTCGACTTGGTACAATTGATGGCAGTACTACTGCCCAGCCAATTTACTACTGTCGCACGTCACGTGCAAAGTGGTACTTGGTCGACCAAGCAAGATCATTGATCGGGCCGTCAATTGACGCGCTCCCAACTACTACTAGTAGTTGCCTGCCAACAGTACTACTGTTGCGCGGGAGGACCCACCCAACTGCAACTAGCAGTTGCTTGCCAGTAGTACTACTACTGGCCCGCTCGACTACTGCAGCACTGCTGCTGTACTGTCGCGACCGAACCCTAATACTGATCAACCCTGCTAGTTGCAACCAACTTGCAGTATGACTCAACCAGAGTATTTGGAGCTGCATTGAATGCAAGCAGATTGTTCGGAGATGCATTGTATGGAATCAGACAGAATTCCAACACGTGCACATTGCACTGATTGAGGTACTACCTCTCAGGTATAAAATGGTCCTCCCTTTCCTACACTCTTAGATAGTTAGGCACACACAAGACGCACACGCTGAAAACACACGCACGCGCGCAAGCAAGCACAAGAAACACAACAGTCTTTCTTTTCTGAATTGTCCCTTGGCACTCCTATTTGACTTATTCAAATCTGTATTCCTTGCCCAGTTACTAACTGGTGCACTTCCTGCTGTTACTAACAGCCTCGATTGATATCCATTTTGGATAGTCCGTGCAACTGAACTTCCACTGCGCACCCTTCCTATTTTACCCCTTTTATTTTAAGAAATACCTAAGGAGGGGACGAAGCAGGGTAGAGTTAATTGCCCTAGGCACCCGGTAAACACCTAGGGAGGGGCCAAGGCAGGGTAGAGTTAGTCGCTCCAGGCAACTAGCAAGCTCCCGACAGGGGACAATGCGGGGAGGAGGCCGCGCGTACTTAGTACCCAACAAATACCCGAAAAATTTTTTTTTTTTTGGGGGGAGCTATAGATTGGGAAGCCAGCCTAAGGAAGGGTGGGTTAGCTACGGCTACAGCTAGACTTTACTTCGAACGGGTAGAGCGAGACGGTATGTTATAGTATCCGGCTTAGCCCGATATAGGAGAACGGAGGGAACCAAGGGACCCACTAGGAGGAACGCATATAACTAAAAGCCCTAGTTACCAAGTAGTTTTCCTATCCTTTAAGTCTTTTAATAAACATCATTAAGAGTCCTAGAGCAGCCGCCTAGCGACTCCGTAACATATTTATAGAAATAGGCAAGGGTCTTAAAAAGCCTATTCTACTTTTGTGTTAAGGAGTCACTAGGCAACTGCTCTAGGGCTCTCAATGATGTTTATTAAAAGACTTGAAGGAGGGAAAACTACTTGGCAACTAGGGCTTCTAGTTGTATACGTGCTTCCTAGTAGGTCCCTTGGTTCCCTCCGTTCTTGTATATCGGGCTAAGCCCGATACCATAACAACTACTAAGTTTGCACTCTTACTTAGTTACTAACTGGCACCCCTTATACTGTTACTAACAGCTTAATTGATTCCCTGGTCCGTGCGATATACTTCTACTACCCCTACCTCTTGCGCATACAAATTGCAAGAGTACTGCCTATAGCACTACTGCTGCAGTACTGCTATTGACTCCCGGTAACCCTATAGGTGCCCTGGTGCTGGCCTTGCAGGCCCTAACGCCGTTGCGTAGCGGTAGCGTACAGTAGTAGTAGCTATAGATGCTAGTATGCGGTTTTGCTAATGCCGTATAAGGCCTGCGCAACCATTAGGGCGCGCAGGACGCCCGCCTTAACAGCTTTAAGCTAGTACAGTAATAGCAGTCGGGCCTTATGGCCGCAATTTACAAGGAGCTGGTTACTGCCTACCGTACCTGTAAGGCGAGTGTATCTTATTTGCCCTGCCCCCCCCGTTGGGGGCCTCGGTCCCCCTCCTCCCCTTATTATACTACTGCCGATTGTTCCGGCCCGTCTCGCCTTACTGCCGCCTTACCTTCTACCGCCTCCGGTAGTACTTGCGCCTGCTACGTCTTGTTTACGGACGGCCTTCTAGTACCGACTTAACCCCTTTACCTCTCGTCCTTAGTTAAGGATAACTTAAGCGAGCTACCGCCTCCCCCCGGCCAATAAGGGCCTAACGCTTATACTTTACTTATAGCGCCCCGATTGGGGCTAGGAATTCGTTAGTGCCGGCCTGGGTCCTTTATCTTAAGACATTCCAATTTAGAGCGGAGTAGTTACTTACGCCCCTTTCGGGCTAGGTAAATGCGAGCCGTACTAATACTATTATCGTAAGGAGACTAGTCCGTTATAAGTAAGTACACTACTCTATTTTTGCTTGTAGTCTACTAGTACTTTGGTCTCCTATAGGTTTTCTAGCGGTTCCTATATAGGTTAGGTATACCCGGCCTATTTAACCAGATCGTTATAGCGCTTACCTTGCCCTTACGCATTCTTTGCGGCTAGGATTTCCTCTATAATATACTTATCCTATAGTACTCCGTCCTTATCCTCTACCAAAAGCGGCCCTAGCTCGGTATTCGTTAGGGCTTAACTAATAGCAGATCCGTTGCGGCTCGCTCTACTAGGTCTATATAAAAGTAGGGTGCATACCTTAGGGGACGTCTAGCATAAGTATTGCTTGCTTCTTTGTACGGAATAAAGTATCCGTACTTTGTAAGCCGATTTGTTACTACGAATATGCTATTATATTCTACCTTAGTTATTGGTTCTTTTGATAGGGGTAACTTGGTTATATAGTCGAATGCAATCGAGTCCTATAGTTTCGTTGGTACTAGTAGTAGTTGCAGTTCTCTATATGGTTTGTGGCGTGCAGCCTTGATTCGTGCGTATGTAATGCATTTACTAATAACGGATTGTACCTTTTTCTTAATCTGTAGGAAATTAAAGATTCGCCGTATTCGATCCATTGTCCTATGGATTCCTTAGTGTCCGCTAGTAGGGTGTGCATGAAGTTCGGAAATAACTTCTTCCTGTACTAAAGTTGGTATGTAAATTTTGTCTTTGTACTTGGCTGTACCGTTGTCCTATTGCACTTGTATGTTATCCTAGTTTATGCCTTTATATGCATTCTTGATTTTTTTAAGGATGCTGTCGTTAGCTTGTACCTTGAATATAGCGTTGAGCTGTTTTTGCTGATAATTTCCGCTTTTGTTAATCTCTAGGAGGGAGTTGTTTTTTTTCTGTAGGTACTCCTGTATTGTAGTTGCTTTATCGACTAAGAGCATTGGCTCTACTATTTTTAGATCCTTTCCGGTAGATAATTTTATAGTTAAATTCTAATAAGTATTTAGCCTATCGAATTTATCGTCTATTAAGTTATTAAGTCGTTGCAAAGTATGCAATATTCTTGTAATCCGTATATACTTTTACCTTATACTTACTACTAAGGAGATAGTATCTCTATTCCTTAAAGGCGTTAATAATTGCAAGGAATTCTTTATTGTAGATAGGATAACTAAGTTCTGCTTCGTATAGCTTCTTTAAGTAAAATGCTATAGGTCTTAGTTTTCTGTTGTCTCCCTTCTGTCCAATCTGAGCTCCTAAGGCGTAGTCTGAGGAGTTAGTTTCGAGTTCGATTTACTTATTTGGGTCGAAGGTTACTAGAACTGGTTCCGATGTAATTAGATCCTTAATTTGCTGAAAGGCTAGTTCGGCTTTCGGTCCCTATATAAAGGTACGTTCCTTCTTAGTAAGGTTGTATAGCGGTATAGCAATCTTGCCAAAGTCTTTAATAAATTGTTAGTAGTAGTTGGTAAATCCGAGAAAACTTTGAATATCTCTAACGTTTCTTGGCGTTGGCTATTCTATAACTGCTTTGAGTTTTGCAGTTTCTATTTGTATTTCTCCTGGTCTGATAGTATGCCCGAGGAAGTTAACTTCCTATGCGTGGAATGTGCTCTTTTCTGGTTTAACTAGTAACTTTGTACTCTAAAGTGTACTTAATACCTTGTGGATGTATTCCGTATATTCTTTAAGGGTCTCCGAGAAGATTAGGATATTATCTAGGTATACTACTACAAATATGTCTAAATACTTGCGTAGGATATTGTTAATTATTTGCTGAAAGGTTACTAGTGCGTTTGTAAGGCTACAAGGTATTACTAGGTATTCGAACAGTCCGAATTTCGTTCTAAAGGCTGTCTTCTATTTATCTCCCTTTTTGATACGGATTAAGTTGTAGGCTCCCTTAAGGTTAAGGGCCGTAAACTATTATTTGCCGTAAAGTCGGTCCCGAAGTTCCGAGATTAGTAGCAATAGTGTGCGGTCCTTAAGAGTAATGTTATTAAGCCGTCGGTAGTCAATAACTAACTGCAGTTTTCCGTTTTTCTTAGGAACGAACATAATAGGATAGCCTGCTTTTGAGCTGGATTGCCAAATGTAACCTTTCCAAAGGTTATTGTTAAGGTAGTCGCGTAACGTTTCCAGTTGCTTCTCGTTAAGGTTATAAATCTTATAGAACGTAGGGTAAGTTCTATCCTTAAGGCAAATTTCGTAATCCCATTAACTGTATTTAGGTACTTCTATCTTGAGTTCTTCCTTAAACAGTTTGTTGTATTTCCGATATTCTTGTAGGATATTCTTTATTTGTTCGTCTTGTTGACTTTATTTCGTAAGGTGCTCTATATTATTGTTAGTTTGTATAAGTTCCTTCCTTAGAGCGGCAATAACTCTTTGGACTTTTGTCTTTATTCCTTTATTTTGTTTATTTCCGAATCCAGGTTGTACAGCCGTATTGGTCAGTACGTAGGTCTTTATTGTCGTCGGCTTTACTGTATTTGTCCCTGTTATTACTGTCTCTGTCTCTATAATTGACGTTGCCTGTAACAGCTTGCTTAAGGGGTATCCCTTATTACCCTACTTAGTGGCTAAGCCGTTGCGAAATTTCGCTATCCTCTTCCAAATCTGTTAATTCTAGGGGACTATAGTATCGTTCTACTATAGCTGGCCAGTCCTCAAGTTAATTAGTAGGTTGCTCTCCCGTAGCTATAGGTATCCTAGTATAAGGTCTCTATCGCTTATGTCCATTATATCGAAAGTGATTTGTTCGGAGTGTCCTTAGATATTAACGTCGAGATAATTAATCTCTATATCGATAATTCCGTTATTGTACTGGAAGGATGCTCCTTTAATGCTGTAGAGTTCATAAGGGTCTACCTTTTGCTTCTATGCGAGTCGGTAACGATTAACGACTCTAGGTAAGATGTAGTTGCCTATTGCGCTACTGTCCAATAACGCTTTAACGCGATATCCCGCGATCTGGACGTCTAGTACCAACTGTTAACCATAACTTGCCTCTGTCATGCCAAGGGTCCTTGGACTCGTGCTTATCTGTAGCCTTCTTACAGATGGCGTACCTCGATTTAATTCCTGGTTTGTTGCTCGTTGATTCATAGCAGTTCTTCTGTACCATGCATCGAGTATGTTCTCATTCTTTTAGTGATCTTCTGCTGCTTCTACGGGTCTAATATTACCGTATGCGAGTTGCCATTCGAGAGTTTTATGTTGCGTTTTGTATTTTCTCGGTATTCCGTAATTTTCTTTATGCTATTCCCGGGCTTTCTCTTTTATGTGCGTTGGACGATCAGGAAGAGGATACTCTTTATGATTTTCACCATTGCACTCTAGTGCCCATATAGGTCCTAGTACAGCCGAGGGTTTCGTTCTTCTCGTCTGTACATACTAATGCTATTCGAGGACCTTACTGAACGCGTATGCGCAGCAGCTCTGGCTGTTGCAGGTTGCGTTAATTAACCGATTCATCCTGCATTCTAGTGGAGTATTTTCGTTTGGTTCTATGATAATAATTCGTTTATCCGTATAATTCGTCTTGGCCTTCCATTTATAAAGTTCGTATACTAAGTATGGGTGAGATATAGCGTAGCTTGTTATCCTAATAGGAAAAACATTATATCGAGCTTTAGTCTGGAAATGCGTTATGCAATCAAAGTGTACGCATAAGGCCCATGAGATCCGTAAGTAGAGTTCGTGTCCTGGGTTGACTCTCGGATCGTTGCCGTATTCTCCGCGTAGATACCAGTCTCCATAGATAGCATTTATCGTATTGACTGCGAAGATAGCGATTGCTAAATTACCTCCCAAGGGTGCTGGCTCGCATCGGACAAGTACCGATCGCTGAACGTCCGTAAGAGGTTTAGGTTCCGTTTGAGTGCCGATATCTTCAATTCCCGTAAGTATATCGTCGAGCCGTCCGAGAGTTAATAGCTAGTCTCCCAAGGGTTGCATTTTCCCTGTATAGAGTCGGTACTTCCGCGTATTTATCCTCGGTACGTTAAGATATTAAGCTTCCAGACGCCCCAAGGCCTACAAATAATATCTCGAGGGCCGCGTTTTCTCTATACGAAGTAGGTACTTTAGCGTATTTATCCTCGGTATATTCAGGTGTGTCCCCGATACCTATATCATTGGAGCTCGTGTCGTCGATGCTCCGTTCGTCCGATTGTCGGAGTCGGGTAAGCGTGGCTGCTGCTTGCTTAACATTATCCCGTTGTCTTATAACAGTAAGCGTTTTTGTTCCCTTTAGTGCCTTAGGGAACTATCTATTATCTTGTTTCTCAGATAGGTGTATCGTGCAACCGTTATTATAGCATATTGTCCAGCTAACGCTATTATGGTTATTATGCTTCCTATTGGTTTCCTGTTTGTTAGTTGTATTAAGTTATTTCTTACCTTTAGGGGCTGGTTTCCATTTAGGCTTCCTAGGCTGTTTGTATTGTTAAGAGAAGTATCTAAGTTTACTGCAGTTATAGTACTTCTTCCCTGTCTTCTGTTGGGTTGCGTTAAGGTCCATTCGTCCCGAATTGGTAGTATGCGCCTATGCAATTGGTTCTCTTCGCTTCTTCTTTTAATTTAGCTAGTAGCGGAGGTAGTTAGATCGCTATAGTTTTCTACCTCTACTATTCTTTTCTTAGCGTTGTTTATACTGTTTGTCGTTAATTCGTACTGCTATTGCAATATACTCCGATAAATCGTTAGGCCTGTTTTCCTTATAGAGTTCGTCTTTAACTTTATCCCTAAGACCTTAATAGAAGGCGGCTATAAGAGTTTTATCGTCCTAGTCCAGCTTCGAGGCGAGCTGCCTAAAGTAGGCTGTATAATTGGAGGCCGATCCTTTTTGGTAGAGTTCTCGAAGTCGATATTCTGCAGTACGTTCTTTGTTAACGGTACTAAAGGCTTTCTTAATTGCTGTTTTGAAGTTATCGAAATCCTTAAAGATAGTACGTATCTCCTTGTCCCTTGTCTCATAAGGGTTGTTTAGGTAGTCTCTTATAATGGGTTCAAACTATATAAGTACTGTTTTAGTAAAATATCCTACTGCATAAAGGATCTTGGCGGCTGGGTCGGATAGTTAGTTTGGATAGAATTGGTAATAGGCCCTAAGCTAAGTAAGAAATCCTTAAAGTTCTCCCGAGGATCTATTGAAAGCTATTGGCTGCTTGGGCTTTACAACTTGTCCGAGATTGGAAACTTCTTTATGCTTAAGCTTTGCGACCTACTCTTGCAGCGCTATAAGTTCCTTATATATATCTTCCTTTATTATAGTGGATCTAGTGTTGGTTAATAGAGATATATTAACAATATAAAGATATTACTTAGAGGGATGCAGTAACCTACTGAACAAGAGCGTTTAACGTATAACGTCTGGGCTTTCCCAAGGGATAAACCTAGGATCGGGTTTATATTGGCAGAAAGGTTAGGGCGTCTCTAAGCAATAAGTTGAATGTTACGCTAGTAATAGGTTATAAACCGTAACCAAGTAAGCGTATAGTTAACACTTGTATTGAACGCTAACTAGCTATCTATCTAATAAGTAACTACGGACGGGGTTTATATATATCGCTGTTCACTCGATGTTTACGCGCACCCCAAGTGAACTAAGGTTATATTATGGCTTTGTTCACTTAGTGTTTACTCGCACCCCGAGTGAACACCCTATGTTAGTTGCTCCTAATTGGCCGTTATTCCTAGGCGAACTTCCCCGCAATACTACGTGATCGCAGATCACGTATATACGGCCCGTTCTTGCGGCCTAATTGCATCAGGACGTAACATTAAGTCATACTACTAGTTGGATACAACTAGTAGGATTGATCAGTATTAGGGTTCGGTCGCAACAGTATAGCAGAAGTACTGTAGTAGTCGAGTGGGCCAGTAGTAGTACTACTAGTAAGTAACTGCTGGTTGCAGTTAGGTGGGTCCTACCGCGCAACAGTAGTACTGTTGGCGGGCAACTACTAGTAGTAGTTGGGAGCACGTTAATTAATGGCCCGATTAATGATCTTACTTAGTCGACTAAGTACTACTTGCATGAGACGCGCAATAGTAGTAAATTAGCTAGGCAGTAGTACTGCTATTAGTTGTACCAAGTCGGAGTAAGGAGAATTTGTATAGCATATGTAATTCGTTAACTCGATATACTACTTATACGTACAATACAGTAGTAGTATATTAGCAAGCAGTAATACTGCTACTAAGTATTGCAAATAGCAATACATAGGATAGTATCCTATTTGGGTAGTCTTACTCTTTACAATTTGTATATACAAGAGGAGTAGGTAGTAGAAGTATATCGTACGGACCAGGGAATTAATTATGCTATTAGTAACAGCAAAATGGGTGCCAGTTAGTAATTGGGTAAGAGTGCAAACTTGGTAGTACTAAATTATACAAACGAATGCGATTGTTCTATTAAGTACAGTACAGGAAAAATAGGACTATTTATGCCTTAGAGGTAGTACCTCGACAACCCTATATTCCTGAGCCGAGACCATAACTACTATACTAATGTGCGTATATTCAATCTTCAACAACCTAGTATGCCTGAGTCGAGACCATAATTGCTGTATTAATATGCGCATATATGGTCCTTATTAAGTTAGGTAGTTAGTCCGTTATACCGCGCAGTAGGTTACTTGCTTGGTCGTATTCGTACGGTAAGTTACCAGCTTAATTGCCCCTGTACTATAGTTCAAATTGCTAAGAGTAGTACTCTTGGCTGGCAATAACTGGTAGCCGTTGAGAGAATGTTAATTGGTGTTCCGATCAATTGACTCTAGTAGTCGACTAACTACTATATATGTGGGTTATGTTGTAGTAGTAGGTTGGCTGATAGTAGTACTATCAGCAGTCGCTCCGAGTCGTAGTTCGGAGAAGTAGTATGTTGTATACTATTAATTAACTCTATATACTTACTAATACTCGCAGTATAGTATAGTATCTTTACTAATAGTAGTGTTAAAATTACTAGTATTTATACTAGTAAGACTACCCAAATAGGATACTATCCTATGTGTATTGCTACTTGCAATATCTGGCAGCAGTACTACTGCTTGCCAATATACTACTACTGTACTGTACGTACAAGTAGTATATCGAGTTAACGAATTGCACTTGCTATGCAAATTCTTATCGCTCAGACTTAGTATTACTAGTAGTAGTACTACTGCCCAGCTAATTCACTACTGTTGCGCGTCTTGTGCAAGTAGTACTTAGTTGACTAAGCAAGATTATTAATCGGACCGTTAATTAACGCGCTCCTAACTACTACTAGTAGTTGCCCGCCAACAGTACTACTATTGCGCGGTAGGACCCACCTAACTGCAACTAGCAGTTGCTTGCTAGTAGTACTACTACTGGCCCGCTTAACTATAGCCGTACTACTGCTGTACTGTTGCGACCGAGCCCTAATACTAATCAACTCTACTAGTTGCATCCAACTAGCAGTATGACTCAACTAGAGTATTTGGAGCCGCATTAAATGCAAGCAGATTGTTCGGAGATACATTGTATGGAATCAGACAGAATTCCAATACGTATACATTGCACTAATTGAGGTACTACTTCTTAGGTATAAAAGGGTTCTACCTTTCCTATACTCTTAGATAGTTAGGAAAACACACGAGACACGTACATACTATAAAGACACACATATACGCGCGCAAGCAAGCACAAGAAACACAACAGTCTTTCTTTTCTAAATCGTCCCTTAGTACTCTTGCAATTTGTATGCGCAAGAGTTAGGGGTAGTAGAAGTATATTGCATGGACCAGGGAATCAATTACGCTGTTAGTAACAGCAATAAGGGGTGCCAGTTAGTAACTGGGCAAGAGTGCACAATTGGTAGTACCGAATTATACAAACGAATGCAATTGTTCTTCTAACTAAAGTGCAAGGGAAGTACGGCTATATATGCCTACAGAGTAGTACCTTATAGGTCCAGATTGTGGCTGTACAGTTACACTATAGTTTGATCGCCTGTTTGGTCGTACAATGGTTTGATTGCCTGTTTGGTCGCACAATAGTTTGATCGCCGTTTCGGTCGCACAATGGTTTGATTGCCCGCAGTAGTACTGTGGGCTGGCAATAGCTAGTAGCGATTGAGAGAGCGGCAATTGTCATTCCGATCAATTGGCTCCTGTAGTCGACTGGCTACTACGTATACAAGTTGTATTGTAGTAGTGAGTTGGCCGGTAGTAGTACTGCCGTTAGTCGTTCCGAGTTATAGTTCGGAGAAGTAGTATGTTGTATACTATTAGTCAACTCGATACGCTTACTAATACTTGCAGTATAGTATAGCATCTTTACTAGTAGTAGTACTACTAGTAACAATAGGATAGTATCCTATTTGGGTAGTCTTACTAGTATAAATACCAGTATTTTAATAAGTACTACTATTTGACTTATTCAAACCTATATTTCTTACCCAGTTACTAACTAGTGCACTTCCTGCTGTTACTAATAGCCTTCATTGATATCCATTTTGGATAGTCTGTAAAACTGAACTTCCACTGCGCACCCTTCCTATTTTACCCTTTTATTCCAAGAGGTATTTTCCCCTTTTTTTTAAGAAATCTTAATCTAAAAGGCTACCTTTACTACTATAAATATATATAGATCCCCTACTTTAAACTACTTTATACCTACCTTATATAGAATATATATAATGCCTCCCTTTTAGGCTACCTAAATAAAAGTACTACTACTATTTTAGTTTTAAGATAGTTCTTTTAGCTTAATAATAGTTCTTGCAATTTGTATGCGCAAGAGGTAGGGGTAGTAGAAGTATATTGCACGGACCAGGGAATCAATCAAGCTATTAGTAACAGCATAAGGGGTGCCAGTTAGTAACTGGGCAAGAGTGCAAACTTAGTAGTACTAAATTATATAAACAAATGCAATTATTCTTCTAACTAGAATTAGCTTGTAAATACTAGCCCTCTATTGCTTACTACTCCCTTAGGCGTACTAAAACGGAGCTCTATTTTGTAATAGAATAGCTGTACTAGCTTGACTGTATTAACTGTAGTCTGGTGTAGGAGGAATACAAAATACTTAGTTATTCTATCTACTATTACTAAAATTGCATCTACCTCCTTTCCCTTAAATTGAGTAATAGGTAGTTCTATAATAAAGTCTGTTATTACTTTAGCCTAAGGTCTATTGGGAATTAGTAGTAACTATAACTCTCTATGAGGGTAATACCTCCTTAAGGATGCCCCCTAATAGACTAAGTATATCTATATATAGTGTTTTGCATTTACTAATAAGCCCTTTTAGTAAACTGCTCTCTATAGTAACCAAGTTGTCCTTTTGACTCTAAAGTAGCCCGTAAGGGGATTATTATAGTATAGCTGTAAAAGCTCCTAGTATACTATAGCCTTATTTGGGATATAGATATATCCTTAGAAATATAGTATCCCTCTTAAGTCTACCGACTAGTTCTTATTAGGCATACTATTTTGGCTATAGATCTTTATACCTTATAGCCTTTTTATCTTTAGGTCTTTGCTCTAGATCTTATAAAGGTAGTCCTTTAGTAACTTAGGGGTAGTATTATATACTATTTCCTCCTTTAGGTTTTCTTTTATAGACTATTAGGTAATAGGCTATTTGCAATCAGCCTACTCCCTAGCCTATTAGGCTATTCGGGAGGGGTTTAGCACCTCTTTAGGTTTGCCTTTACCTTAATAAGGTCGGCCTTCTTCGGCTTATAAGGACGTCTTGTTACTCTTATTCCTACTTAAAGCTTAGGACTTATTATCCTACAAAGGCCTCTTGCTATACTCCTATATATATATATTTCCTTCCCTTACTATGCCTATAAGCCGCTTTTATAGTAGTACTAGTAGGTAGGTATTCCTTAAGGCCTTGCCCTTGTAGGTAGGTCTTCTTAAGGGCCTATCTACTGGGTTGGATTTCCCTATTCTGTATTTAATAACGAAATCGAAGGCCGCTAGGTCTATGTACTAGTATACTTAGCGTCCAATTAACCTTAGCCTATTTATAAAGGTCTGCAGGTTATAGTAATCTAATAATACTTTTACTAAAACCGTTGCCCCTTTTATATATTATTGCTAGTATCTATCTAAATAACTTAACAATAGCAAATATTGTATAGTCTGGCGTCCTATAGTTCCGTTCTATATCTAAGAATTTCCTTAACCAAAATGCTACTAGATACTAATGCTCTTAGTCGTTTGGTTAGGATAGAATACCTACTATTGCAAAACTTAATATATTGGTCTTGATTCTAATAGGTCTTATTGGGCTAAAATAGTATAATAGTAGAGCCTTTCCAAATGTATCTTTTAGCTCTTAGAAGGCTGCTAGTTCCTTTTTATCCAAGCAAACTTTTTCTAGCTTTTCCTATTCTTACTTCCTTTAAGGAGTATATATAGGGGTACTATAATTCCTAAATAGTTCTTAATAAATCTTCTATAGAAGTTATAGAACCTAAGAAATACTTAAATATTGTAGAATAAAGTAGGTTCTTCCTATTAGGTTATAGCCTATACTTTAGTTAGGTCTATTGCTATTCTATCTTTAGATAGGATAAATCCTAAAAACTTAACTAATTCTTAGTAGAATCTATACTTATTTGGATTAGTATATAACTTGGCTAACTATAATTGCCTTAGGATCTCCTTAAGATATTTAGTATATTCCTAGCAGGTTTTTAAGAAGATTAGAATATTATCTAGGTATATAATATAGATTGTATTTATATACCCTTGGAGTACTTAGTAGATATAGTATTAGAAGGTAGTTAGTATATTAGTTAGCCCGAATAGTATTACTAAGTATTTAAAATATCTATAGTATATTTTAAATACTATGTTTTATTTATTTCCCTCCTTAATTCGGATTCAATAGTAAGTATCCTTAACGTTAATCTTAGAGAATACTATAGCTCCTTAGTATTAGTCTATAATCTTAGATATTAGTAGGAGGGCATATTAATTCTTTACCGAAACCTTATTAAGTCCTTAGTAATCTATATATAATTAGAGTATATTGTTCTTTTTTAGTATAAATAGAATAGGCAATCCTATAGGTAACTTTAAAGAGTGGATCCTATTAGCTTATAGGTTCTTATCTAGGTATTTTCTAAGCTCCTTTAGCTTTATTTAGGAGAGTAAATAGATTGGTCTATATAGTAGTAATATATTTAGTTAGAGGTTAATTGTATAATCTATCTATTTATATACTAGTAGGATTTTCGTACTATTTGTATTTAGGATGTTCTTAAACTCTTTTAGTTCCTATAGGATCCCTTAGGGCTATTCCTAATAACTCCCTAGTAGCTTAATAGGACTACCTTTTATTCCTATTACTATAAAGATCTTTACCTTATTCCTGTATTTAACTCGAAACTTTTTGGGTAATAGTAGCTATACCTTTAACTAGTCCTACTGGAACTATTAATGCACTCCTATAGGGTCTAGGTGGATCCTTATATTGGCTAATATTAGTATCCCTAGTATAACCTGTATTCGGTTTGGAGTTAGTCCTATATTAACTCTAATATAGTAGTAGGTAAACTCCTTCTCTCCCCCTCTACTGTCTGTTGTATATATAGGTACTTCCTATATCCTGTAACTAGTAACTTAAAGACCCCTTATAGCTTGGAGGCTGCTTCCGTTTGTTAAGACTTAGTGGAGTCCGTATTGTCTTACTGTTTGTATATTAATAAGGTCTATACTAGTATAGCTATTTAGTCCTACCTTAACCTTTTAGGTAGTTTATCCTAAAATCATTATATTGGTTATAAACTAGGGTAGCGCCCTATATTTTGCGTTACTAACTAAGGTAAGGGTAGCTACCTTAGTTGTTGGAAGTTTCCCTATTTTTAGGGTTTTGGGCATTCTCTTACTTAGTAGCCTTCCTCTTAATAGTTAAAACAGTAGTTCTTCCTACTCTGCCTTAGTAGCGGTAGGCCTTTATTGCTATAGACCCTTTTTAAGCCTAGGGTTATAGATTTTTGGAAGGATTCCCTACTGTTATTGTTAAAATACTAGTATTTATACTAGTAAGACTACCTAAATAGGATACTATCCTATTAGTATTAGTACTAGTACTACTAGTACGGATGCTATACTATACTGCGAGTATTAGTAAGCATATTGAGTTGACTAATAGTATACAACATACTACTTCTCCGAACCATGACTCGGAGCGACACACGGCAGTACTACTACCGACCAACTCACTACTGCAATGTGACCCACACATGTGGTAGCCAGTCGACCACTGGAGCCAATTGATCGGCACGACAATTGCTGCTCTCCCAATCGCTACTAGCGCTTGCCAGCCCACAATACTAACTTGGGCCGGACCACCCATTCATTATGTGATGGAATCAGCCAAGCTAATGACTGAAACAATCCATCCAACCTTATGACGGAAGCAGTCAACTAACGAGTGACTGAAACAGTTATCCAACTGTATAATGGTTTCAGCCATTTAAGCCATAGTACGATGGCGCCTTTGATCCACGATGGAATCTCCGATAAAGCCGTTATTGGGGATTGTTCTGTAGATATAAATAGCCGCTCTTTTCCTGTACTGTAGCTAGAAGAAATAATCGCATTCGTTTGTATAATTCGGTACTACCAATTGTGCACTCTTGCCCAGTTACTAACTGGCACTTCCCTTATTGCTGTTACTAACAGTATAATTGATTTACTAGTCCGTGCGATACACTTCCACTATCCCCTCCTCTTGCGCATCAATTGCAAAGAGTATGTAATGCAGAGTATTGGGTAGGCCAGAAAAAGAGTACGATATACAATATCGTTACAGTATGCATTGCTAATACAATGTTAGCATTACTATTACTCCGTACAATAACTACTTATATATACAATGTAAAGATAAATACATCTATTCGATAGTTATTAAGCCGAATAAAATGCCTATTGCTTATTAGTATCGCCTATTCCTTATCTGCTTAAAAAGAGTTGTACTATAATCTCCTTAACTTACTGCGCATTAAGACAATTATTCTCAGAGTCTTTCCAGTCTAGATATATTATAAGCGCAGCCTCGCCGTGCTGAATCATAAGAATGCGTTATACCAATTTTAGTGCTCAGGCCTGGCAATTGGAGCACCAGGTCCCGCAGCGTCATACGCAGCACATTGTACTTGACCGTACACGGTAAAATACGAGGCAAGTATTCCGCACTTTCTCCAGACATGCGTAGAAGGAAAAAAACATAACTACATTCCGTTGCTATATTCCGTCGGACAATACTCCGTAGTTATTGTTTTATTCACGACATCTTTCGTCGGGATGGACTAGATACCGAGGTAGGTACTTTGAGTAGGTGTTGCAACGTGATCTACAACTACGTAATGGTAAGTACTTACTGCGAGTAATACTGCAAGTATCAATACTGCAAGTAAGTACTGTACAGTACAATTACAACCAAGGGTACGGAGTACATGTATATGTATTGCTGCCTTTCTATGGAGTAGTACCTATTCTTGTAATTTGTATGCGCAAGAGGAGGGGGTAGTGGAAGTATATCGCACGGACCAGGGAATCAATCAAGCTGTTAGTAACAGCATAAGGGGTGCCAGTTAGTAACTGGGCAAGAGTGCACAATTGGTAGTACCGAATTATACAAACGAATGCGATTATTCTTCTACCTAAAGTGCAAGGGAAGTACGGCTATTTATGCCTACAGAGTAGTACCGTGTAGGTCCAGATTGTGGCTGCGCAGTTACACCATAGTTTGATCGCCCGTTTGATCGCACAATGGTTTGATTGCCCATTTGGTCGCACAATGGTTTGATCGCCGTTTCGGTCGCACAATAGTTTGATTGCCCGCAGTAGTACTGTGGGCTGGCAATAGCTAGTAGCGACTGGGAGAGCGGCAATTGTCATTCCGATCAATTGGCTCCTGTGGTCGACTGGCTACTACGTATACAAGTTGTATTGTAGTAGTGAGTTGGCCGGCAGTAGTACTGCCGTCAGTCGTTCCGAGTTGTAGTTCGGAGAAGTAGTATGTTGTATACTATTAGTCAACTCGATATGCTTACTAATACTTGCAGTATAGTATAGTATCTTTACTAGTAGTAGTACTACTAGTAACAATAGGATAGTATCCTATTTGGGTAGTCTTACTAGTATAAATACCAGTATTTTAACACCTATTAGGGGTTACACCCCGTATGTTTACTTGGGCGCTGCCCAAGCAACGGCTCGCGGCAATATAGGCGGCCCCCATATAGGAGCAAGGGCGCACCATTACGTGCGATGCCGCTAAGTCACGTGCGCCGGGTCGCACAAGAGTATAAGAACACGGTTGACATTTGTACATTAGTGGAGGAGATATGGATCGTTGAATATCACAGATACGTACGGCCCCTGTTACAACAGCGCCGCCCCGTAACAGTACCTGCTAATAGTAGCAAGTACGGAGTACTATTACGGACTAGCAATAGAGTAGTACAAAGTAAGTACTCCGTACTTGTACATATACTCGGTACGGAGTACTGTTACGAGTAATCACATCACAATCCTACCTAAGTAGGTACCTGTTAGTACGGAGTAATTAACAGGGCCCTGCTTCGGCTAACATTGCTACAGGGTACGGAGTATTGATACGTACGGAGTACAGTACTTACTGTACAGTACATAACCGTGCCACGCACTACCTTTATTGGCCCTCGGATTCCTCGCACCACTAAAGGTAGTGCTCCCTAGCGTAACGCAGACATTTTTATTCCATTATCTTTAATTGCAAACATCTTCACAACTATAGCAGCTACTACTATCTGCTTCCTCGTGCAAATGCCGCCACTTTTGGTAGGTGGCTTCCGAAACATCCTGCGGCATTTGCTTACGGCCCCGCTTCGCGATTTCAAGTATCAAGCTGTGCCTATACGGACAATAGATATTATGATGTTAGGCTTTGCCTAACAGAGCTAAGTATGTCATAGGACAGAGTCACGTGCTAGGGCACGTAACTATTACCTTATGACTAAGCAGGCATTGGAGTACTTATTAAGCAGGCATTGGAGTATAAGTACTCCAATGCCTTATACTCCAATGCCTTGTAGAGTTAGAGCTCTGTAGATTTCTTAACAATTATTTCCGACCACTAGATACTAGCAGTACTACTCCGTAGTGACTCCATAACAATAGGCCAGTTAACCGTTCGACCAAATGGCCGAACTGTCAAAAGATCCGCCAGTATCCGCATTTAGGCCTATACGCCTATGGCGCGCCTTATACTTTCGTTACGTAAAGTTATACGAATCCACCTAATTTCCCACCTTCTTACGGAGTACTATTAGAACTAACACCAAGGAACCCAAAACTACATTACGACATCGAAACAGAAAAGGAAACAAAATACAAAGTGGAACGGATCATTGACTTACTCCGTACAGAGTACAGTAAGATCAAATAGTCAAAAGCAGGAATATCTTATAAGTTTAAGGGTTATTACTGACCATAAAGAAATACTTAGGACCCACTCCAGGGTTAACCCGCTGCCAGTCACTTCTGCAACAACATTATCGGCGCAAATAACTAAACACAAACCGAAATAAAAAAAGACGGCCTTTCTTCCAGCCAAACGATAACAAGTCGAAGAATCAACAATTGCTCTATTATACAAACCGGCCACTCCCTTACTCTCATTCGAGAAAAGAAAGAACAAGCAAACACACAAGATTCTTTTACAACGGAACCAGAAGGCGGGGCCAATAGCGTTGCACTCCTTAAGATGTACCTCACTACTCTTGTTGTCGGCATAGCTGTTACTGCAGTCCTTGCTACGCCTACGGCCTTACAACCGGAACGATGGCCTTCAAAGTATGCGGAGAAGAACTCATTCGATAGGACTTACGGGGACCCGGTCAAATTCTGCAAGGCTATGCCTCTCCACACGCCCCAGCAGGAGATTTATCTGGACATAATCATCAGCGGAGTCGCATCCAACGCCTCTCTCTACAATGATGTGTGGATCCCCCGGCACTCAATCTGTGGCTATGTTCCTGTAGAAACGGCTTGTCGGCTTGCATTGGCTGGTATGTACGACTACCGTAATTGCCTTGACGATGGCGTTTTTGCAAACTTCATGGACAGGAGCCAGGTTGTTTCGACCAACCAGTTCGCCGACAATATGCGTATCCGCCTCGAATATACGGACGGGCCTGAGATGCACGCCTGGGAGTGGGAACGTAATCTCGCTCTCTACTTGCCGCATGATGCAGTCCGGGAAGCACTGACAAAGATGAGATTTATCCTGGTCGGAAGTATTCCTGCCTGCGGCGAAGCTGGCTGTTACCCTCTGGACGTCCACTTTCCTGCAAGTGAGCCTCTAGTTAGTAACGCAAAGGTCAGGGAGGCTATTGACAGGCCTCTCGCGTACATCAAGGACTACTAGCCTATGACGGGTCCCAACCCCCTCGCCGCGCCAGGAAACATGGGTATTAGTACGTGTAAGGACAAACTATTGACTGTATGGGAAAGTACGGTTAGACATAACGCTAGGATGACGACATTCAATAAGATAAGGGTGTCACGATGCGGACTAGCAGCAAGGCAGCATATGCAAAGACTGTAGAATTTTGGAGCAAAGGAGGAAGAAAAGGGGAAGAGAACGATAAGTGTAGGAATGGGAGAAGCTATGTACATGGAGTGGTTGCCGTGCATTACGTAATACGTGATGCAGAGTGTAGGGTAGGCGAGAAAAGACATCGATATACGATATCGTTACACCTGGAAGGGAAAGCAACTAGAATTTAAGCAATAAAGTTTTACGGAGGGACATGACTAACAAGAGGGGACATGACTAACAAGAGGGGACATAACTAACAAGTGTGACGATATCGTATATCGTACTCATTTTCTGGCTTACCCTACACTCTGCATTACGCACCACGTAATGTATGGACCACCCTATATATAGCCTCTTCCTTCTCCACACTTATTGTTTTCCCTTTTCTTCCTCCTTAGTTCGAAAATTCTACAGTCTTTGCACATACTGCCTTCCTGCTAGTCCGCATCGTGACACGTATTGTATTTGGTTTTGCTTGGGATTTTGCAATTAGTCGGAAAGTAGTAAACTTTAGCCGATTGTTAACCAAGTAATAAGTTGATCCAGTATCGTCAAGTAGGCCTATTTAGTACGTATTGTTGTTAGTAATACGGTGCGTTATAATACTAGCATTACCCAAATCGGGTAACAGTTCCAATTCTTATTCGGAGTCAGAATCGGTGTCTAATTCCTAATAGGAATTAGGTAACCCTATACAGCCAGTAGTTGGACTGTAGTTGCCAATTAGGAAACTAGTAGTATCCTTAGCTTGTGTGTGATTTTTAGGTCGATTAGGTCGATGGGGTGGGTTGGGTCGTGTGACGTCTGGGCTTTCCCAAGGGATAAACCTAGGTCCGGGTTTATGTTAGCAGAAAGATCAAGGCGTCTCTGAGCAATAAGTGGAATGTCACGTTGGTAATAGGTCGTAGCCCGTAACCAGTTGATTAGGGTATGATTTGTAAATTGCGTTGAACGCTGACTAGCAATCTATGTAATGAGTGACTACGAAGGGGGTGTATATATATCGAGGTTCCATGCTGGATCATTTGGATCATCGGGATTGAAGCCATGATCCCGTCGATCTATTCGATCCAAGGGATTATTGCAGTAGCGTGCATACAGCTGTCGATCCACCGTTAACTGGTCGGCCGCACCGACTGTTGTTCGGCCCTCCCCGCATTATTGCGGCACAGCCGACCGTTTCTGCGGCCATCTGTGTTGGTTTAAACCCAGGACGCAACACCATGTCCCCCTCCCGTTGGTTTTGTCCACAACGCCTGGTAAATAAACCGTTCGTCCGCCAGTATCCTTCGGCTGTGAGTCTTGCACTGTACCTCTCTTTTCACGATGTTGTTCTGACGCTATGTCTGGTCGAATTTCCAAATCAAGACTTCGTCTATCCAAGAAGTCCGAGTAGCGGTGGAGCTTGTTTGCGCTTATCGAAGAGACTGGTCAAGAAGTAAAGCCTTGTTTGTTTTGTGTTCAAAAGAGTCTCGTCTGCAAACTAACTGAGGGGATTTCTCGATGCGCAGAATGCGTCCGTCGGGGCAAGTCGTGTGACGGTACTGGAATTACTGCATCCGCCGGTAGGTTTTTTATTTTTCCCGAGTCGTGCGTCCTAACTAATCTCTTGTCTAGCGAATCGTTTGATTGTAGAGAAGCATCGCATCGAGCGCGAGGAGGACGCCACCGAGGAGTCGCTTTTCCTCCTACAGCAATAGCTGAACGAGAAACAGCAGCAACTGAACTAGAAAATTTCACGGCTGAGGCGTTTGCGAAAGCAGAAGTATGCAATTATTACTCGCGGTTATGAGATGATCCGAAGAGGAATGAGATCTTTGGACGAATTGGACGAGGCGGAGCGAATAGAAGAAGACGCTCGCCAAAAAGAGTTGGAAAATGTGCAACGCAAAGAAGCGGAAGCCGTTGCGCAGGTACACAATGCGTATTCCATGGAGGTTATCGATTGGTCTAGTTTTGCTTCTGATCCTTTATTGTCGGAAATTCTTAGGGAGGTAGCTCACGGTTTCTGGTGGTGATAATGTTGCAAATGCGCCAGGAAGAACGTCGACTTCATGAAAAAAATTGTGTATGGTTTGTTGGGAGTTATTTCTGTGTCGTTTTGGCCAGCAATGATTTTCTTCTTCTTTTGAAATGGTATTACGGGGCTTTCTGGACGTTGCCTATCGCGCGATCCCATCGTAAGCCATCGTGGTTAGTTGATCGCGTTCGTTTGTTCAAGCAGAGGCTCCTGCTACGACTTTCTACTTTCTACAGTTTAGTAGCTGCCAGTTGGATTCTGTGGGAGACGAGACCCGTTTCCTGCAAGCCCAATCCTTGTTTTTCGGTTGTCGGGCGCGCTTCTCCTTGACAGTTTGTGTTACGACTCTCTCGGCCTTAGGGTTGGGCCTTGTCGAGCCACTACATTTCAGTCCCCAAACCCATTGGCCCAGTTTCCACGAGGCAGGGGGCGCTGGATTTGCGCACACGTCTCCATGGGTTGACGGGGCTGCCAGGGCGATGCCGGAGAGGGCGATAATAGTGAGGAAACGCATAGTGCAGAAGTCTTGAAGGTTTATGAGCGTTAGGATGCGGACGAGTGAGAGTGTATTGTTCTGAAATGGGGGCCGTTGCTTTTTTATCCTCAACCAGAGTCTGATTGAGAAATTGGGTTAAATTTTTTACGAGATTGTCGTGATCCATTATGGTTAAGATGAGTCTGGATGCTGGCGGAACTGTCCTAGGAGTGACCGGCAATGCGTTAGGCTCTTGAGCGGCTCCTAAGTATTTTCTTCCGGTCCGTATCCTTTCCATTTGATGAGGTATTCGTAATGCTGACCTCGTTTTCTCGTATTAGGATTTTTTCGACTTCGTATTCTTGTTTGCGTTCCGTTTCAATTCCGCACTCCGGTTTGGCGTTCCTTAGCGCTGGTTCCAATAGTAAAATATGAAAAATGGGGTGAATATGCATAGTCTTAGGTAATGAGAGCTCGTATTAGTTGGTCTTTGAATTGACTCTCTTGGCTTTAAATAGTCCAAGTTTCTTGAAATCCAGTTTGTTGCTTGGTCGCATTGTCTTAATGTTTCGTCGGAGTAGGTAGACCATATCTCCCTCCCGAAAGATCGGTCTCTTTAATCTTTTCTTGTTATAGTGCGTAACTATTTGCTTTCTAACGAATTCGAGTTCATTTCTCAATTCTTTGTACAGTTTTCGTAACTGTTCTGCCTGCAGTATTGGCCTGCGAGCCTTGCCGACTGACTTGGAATGATTCTGGATTGTATCCATAGTTGGCGTAGACTGGAGATGCCTTGATAGATTCGGTAATTGGGCTGTTGTATGCCAGCTGCGCTATAGGTATCCATTTTACCCAATCGCTTTGGTCATAATTAATATATGACTGAAGGTATTGCTCAAGCGTTTAATTCAATCGTTCCTGTGTGTTATATGTATATAGTGGCCAATAGTAGACTATGGTTACGTAATCGTGTGGGGCACGATTACGCAGAGGACAAAAGTGGCCGCTCAGGGACAGCCTCTTTTCCCTCCTTTCGTACCAAATTGAATCCATTGAAAGAGATCTCTTGTTACCAGTTTCCCCCAGAACCGAACCAATAGTTCCGTTTGTCCATCCGGTTGAGGGTAATACACTGTAGAGTTTGTACTTTGTTCCAAGCTGTATTAGAAGCGCTTGCCAGAGGTTTGCAGTAAATGTGCTTCCTCTGTCAAATACAATCTCGTTCTGAAGTCCGTAATTGCTGATAATTATCGGTAGGAGTATATACACAAGATCTTATAGTTATAGCAACTACAGCTACAGCAGCTACAGCAGCTACAACAGCTACAGTAGCTACAGTAGTTACAGTAGCCCCAGTCCTACAGTTTGATAACCCACTGGCTATCTATCAGAGATATATTACGGATAGAGATACTTGGTACCAAATGCAAGAGCACATAAGTAATAGGACAAACCATAAATACCGAAAGGCTAATAACCTACTATTACGGTATACTAAAGCTACGTATAATTGGTGCCTTGATTGGAAGCAAATAGGAAAGTAGTGTAAAATGCAAACTGGTACTAGAGATTGGACTAGGGAAGAAATGATGGCATATATTGATTGGGATAAGGCTGAAAACGACTACCTTGATAATAAGTTGGCTGATGTAATTTTTGTACAGCCTCTTCCAATAGGACGAGGTATTGATAATACCTGGAGAGACATTGAGGAAGACATTGAGGAACAACAAGAATTATGCTTGAGATAATTACTTTGATGCAACAGAGGAAAAAGGGGGTCCGCCCTGACTAGGGCTACAACGAATCAAGGATCGTGAGATGGGTCAGAATCAATCTATTGGTGTTCTTGATGATGTTGTTGCCAACCACAAGGTGTCCTCTGGGCCTGCTTAAATTGGCGCAGATGTAGACACCGCTACGTAACTAACTACCCGGACTTTAACCCCGTTACAGGCCTGTTGACGCGTCGGCGCGACATACTTTTTGTACTGCATAGGCACTAAAACTTTAGCGGGGCGTTGTGGGGCGCTAGGCGAAAAATCGTGTGAATAGAGGAAACGGTTCGTATAATTAGGAGTATTACTCTTACGGAGTACAATTTTATAATATAAGCCGTATGTATATATTGACTAGGGGAAGTCAATGCGGAGGGAAAGTGGCCTGGAATAGGATTACGTAATCGAACCCGTACGGAGGGATCCAATAGGCGCACGGGCACCCGTGCACCTAAGATTACAATAACATTATGTAAGCCTATTTACTACTTGACGCATCGCGTATACAATAATGAAATGCATTACAATAAATAACCTTACAACCCACAACACCAAAGTATACATACAATAACTTTACAACTTACAACACCAAAGTATATATACAATAACCTTTCAACCTACTATACTAAAGTATATATACAATGCAGTCAACTATAGTACCTAATCGATTTCCAGACGACTGTCTCCCTCCTAAAGGTAGCTATTCTTGCAATTTATATACGCAAGAGGAAGGGGTAGTGGAAGTATATCGCACGGACCAGGGAATCAATCACACTGTTGGTAACAGCGATAAGAGGTGCCAGTTGGTAACTGGGCGAGAGTACACAATTGGTAGCCCCAAATTATACAAACGAATGCGATTATTTCTTCTAGCTACAGGACAGGAAAAGAGCGGCTATTTATGTTTACAGAACAATACCCAATGGGTCTGGACAGATCGCCGTTTCTATTGCTCAACGGCTTGATCGGAGATACCATCGTACTATGGCTTAATGGCTGAATCCATTATACAGTTGGATGGCTGTTTCAGTCATACAATAGTTGGCTGCTTCTGTCATAAGGTTAGATAGCCTGTTTCAGTCATACCATAGTTGACTGCTTCCGTCATAAGGTTAGATGGCTCGTTTCAGTCATAAGTCTGCAATTTGTATGCGCAAGAGGAGGGGGTAGTGGAAGTGTATCGCACGGACCAGGGAATCAATCACGCTGTTAGTAACAGCAAAATGGGTGCCAGTTAGTAACTGGGTAAGAGTGCAAACTTGGGGTACCAAATTATACAAACGAATGCGATTATTCTATCAAGTACAGTACAGGAGAAATAGGACTATTTATGCCTTGGAGGTAGTACCTCGACAACCTTGTGTACCTGAGTCGAGACCATAACTGCCATACTAATGTGCGCATATACAATCTTCGACAACCTAGTGTGCCTAAGTCGAGACCATAGTTGCTGTACTAATGTGCGCACATATGGTCCTATTAAGTCAGGTGGTCAGTCCATTATACCGCGCAGTAGGTCACCTGCTTGGTCGTATTCGCATGGTGAGTCACCGGCTTGATTGCCCCTGTACTATAGTTCAAATTGCCAAGAGTAGTACTCTTGGCTGGCAACGACTGGTAGCCGTTGAGAGAATGTCAATTGGTGTTCCGATCAATTGACTCCTGTAGTCAACGGACTACTACATATGTGGGTCATGTTGTAGTAGTAGGTTGGCTGGCAGTAGTACTGTCGGCAGTCGCTCCGAGTCGTGGTTCGGAGAAGTAGTATGTTGTATACTATCAGTCAACTCACTATGCTTACTAATACTCGCAGTATAGTATAGCATCTTTACTAGTAGTAGTACTACTAGTAACAATAGGATAGTATCCTATTTGGGTAGTCGTACTAGTATAAATACCGGTATTTTAACAATAGAGGCACCGGTACCGGCAGCAATAGCGGTACCGGCACCGGCAGTAACAGCGGTACCGGCACCAGCAGCAACAGCAGTACCGGCAGCAATAGCGGCACCGGCACCGGCGCAGCAACAGCAGCAGCGGTACCGGCAGCAACAGCGGCACCGGCAGCAACAGCGGCACCGGCACCGGCAGCAACAGCGGCACCAGCACTAGCAACTACAGCTAGTACTAGTACTATACGGTATAATAGCCCAGAGGCTATCTATCAAAGATATGTTGCATCAAGAGAAGCTTGGTATAAGACGCATCCAAATAGTCGTCTAATAACTAACCAAAAGTATCGTAAGGCAATGGGGCTACTATTACGACATAATAAAGCTGCATATTGTTAAAATACTAGTATTTATACTAGTGAGACTACCTAAATAGGATACTATCCTATTAGTACTAGTACTACTAGTACGGATGCTATACTATACTGTAAGTATTAGTAAGCATATTGAGTTGACCAATAGTCTACAACATACTACTTCTCCGAACCACGACTCGGAGCGACACACGGCAGTACCACTACCGACCAACTCACTACTGCAGTGTGACCCACACATGTAGTAGCCAGTCGACCACTGGAGCCAATTGATCGGAACGACAATTGTGCTCTCCCAATCGCTACTAGCGCTTGCCAGCCTACAATACTACTATGGGCCGGACCACCCAATCATTATGTGATGGAATCAGCCAACCTAATGACTGATACAAGCCATCTAACCTTATGACGGAAGCAGTCAACTAAAGTATGACTGAAACAGCCATCTAACTGTATAAGGGTTTCAGCCATTAAGCCATAGTACGATGGAGCCCTTGATCCACGACGGAATCTCCGATTAAGCCATTATTGGGGATTATTCTGTAAACATAAATAGCCGCTCTTTTCATATACTGTAGCTAGAAGAAATAATCGCATTCGTTTGTATAATTCGGTACTACCAATTATACACTCTTGCCCAGTTACTAACCGGCACCCCTTATTGCTGTTACTAATAGTGTAATTGATTCCCTAGTCCGTACGATACACTTCCACTACCCCCTCCTCTTGCGCACAAATTGCAAGATATACTACTATTCTAGTTCATATATACTTGCACGAGACGCGCAACAGTAGTAAATTGGCTAGCAGTAGTACTTTTAAGATAAAAAGAGGGAATACTTCTTGAAATAAAGTGGTAAAATAGGAAGGGTACACAGTAGAAGTACAATTGCACGGACTTGTTATGGAGTCACTAGTACTACTAGTATCTAAGGGTCGGAAATAGTTGTTAAGAAATCTGCGGAACTCTAACTCGAAGTACTAGACATTGGAGTACTTATACTCCAATGCCTGCTTAGTCATAGGGTACGAGTTACATACGATAGCACGTGACTCTATCCTAGGACATAGCTCTATTAGGCAAAGCCTAATATTATAACTCTTTGCAATTGATGCGCAAGAGGAGGGGATAGTGGAAGTGTATCGCACGGACTAGTAAATCAATTATACTGTTAGTAACAGCAATAAGGGAAGTGCCAGTTAGTAACTGGGCAAGAGTGCACAATTGGTAGTACCGAATTATACAAACGAATGCGATTATTTCTTCTAGCTACAGTACAGGAAAAGAGCGGCTATTTATATCTACAGAACAATCCCCAATAACGGCTTTATCGGAGATTCCATCGTGGATCAAAGGCGCCATCGTACTATGGCTTAAATGGCTGAAACCATTATACAGTTGGATAACTGTTTCAGTCACTCGTTAGTTGACTGCTTCCGTCATAAGGTTGGATGGATTGTTTCAGTCATTAGCTTGGCTGATTCCATCACATAATGAATGGGTGGTCCGGCCCAAGTTAGTATTGTGGGCTGGCAAGCGCTAGTAGCGATTGGGAGAGCAGCAATTGTCGTGCCGATCAATTGGCTCCAGTGGTCGACTGGCTACCACATGTGTGGGTCACATTGCAGTAGTGAGTTGGTCGGTAGTAGTACTGCCGTGTGTCGCTCCGAGTTATGGTTCGGAGAAGTAGTATGTTGTATACTATTAGTCAACTCAATATGCTTACTAATACTCGCAGTATAGTATAGCATCCGTACTAGTAGTACTAGTACTAATACTAATAGGATAGTATCCTATTTAGGTAGTCTTACTAGTATAAATACCAGTATTTTAACACATACCACGTGATGTATGGCAACTACCCTATGTATATAGCCTCTTCCTTCCCTGTACTTATTGTGCTCTTTCTTTTCTTCCTCCTTAGTTCGAAACTTCTATAGTCTTTACATATACTGCCTTCCTGCTAGTCTGTATTGTAATACATACTATTTGTAACGATATTGTATATTGTACTCCTCTTCTGGCCTACCCTACACTCTCTATTACGTAATGCGCGGACTACCTATATATATAGCCCTTTCCTTTCTGTACTTCCTGTTTTCCTTCTCTTTTCTTCCTCCTTAGTTCGAAAATTCTATAGTCTTTGTACATACTGTTAAAATACTAGGATTTATACTAGTAAGACTACCCAAATAGGATACTATCCTATTATTGCTACTACCAGTAGCAACTATCAGAAGTACTACTGCTGGCAGATATACTATACTATACTGAGAGTATAAGTAAGTATACAGAGCTGACTAATAGTATACAACATACTATTTCTCTAAACTATTGTCAAAGGTACTTACCTAATTAGGTATAGTACAGAATGCTCTAGAACATTCTAGAATATTCTAGAATATTCCATACCCCACTTATGGAATGTACTGGAACTCCTTGGAATAAGCCGGAATGTTGCTTACCCTACTTATAGAATAAGCTGGAACCTTATGGAATAAGCTGGAATAGTCTTTACTATATTTCTACACCTATATAAGGCAGTAGCCATTCCCTTAGAATAGTTTCTCTTTTGAAATAATCGCATTCGTTTGTATAATTCGGTACTACCAATTGTGCACTCTTGCCCAGTTACTAACTGGCACCCCTTATGCTGTTACTAACAGCTTGATTGATTCCCTGGTCCGTGCGATATACTTCCACTACCCCTCCTCTTGCGCACGCAAATTGCAAGAGGTTATAAGCCCGGAAGGACTACAATCAATCCCCCTGGATCGATCTCTGCAGCTTACTAAGCTGCCTACCAGTACTACTGGTAATCTTGGATCGACCTTTGTGACTTACTAAGTTACATACCAGTACTACTGGTAACCTTCGAATCGACCTCTGCAACTTACTAAGTTACATACCAGTACTACTGGTAACTTGTAGTCGAATTCTATAACTCACTGAGTTATCTACCAGTACTACTGGTAATCCCTGGTCACCAAACGGCTCCCCCAACTACTAGTACTACTAGTACGTTATCTACCAGTACTACTGGTAATCCCTGGTCACCAAACAACGGCTCCCCCAACTACTAGTACTACTAGTACGTTATCTACCAGTACTACTGGTAATCCCTGGTCACCAAACAACGGCTCCCCCAACTACTAGTACTACTAGTACGTTGCTTACCAGTACTACTGGTAACTGTTGGTCATCTAACTACAGCTTCAACTCCTACTAGTACTACTAGTAGAAGACCTATTGCTAGTACTACTAGCTAGGTAGGTAAGGCAAAATCGGAATCTAGTTACTAACTAGAAAATGGATCCCACCAATCAAGGTCAGGGAACTAACCTGTCGGAAATCGAAAAACGTCTACTGGTACAGCAAACGCAAATCGATAAACTTTTACGACAACATACTCAATCTATGCAACAACTCAATACTGTTGTTCCACAGATACAAGATCGACTAAATACAATCGAGTTAACTCTTAGTAATCTCAGTAATAGTACTACTATTACAAAGACAGAGGATTCTAACTCCAGCTACGAGTTAAACAAAAAAGTCTATCAATTCCCGGAATACGCAAAACTCAAAGGCACTAAGAATTACGAGCTATGGGAGCAATCCCTATCAATTCAACTTCAAGCCCTGGACCTAGAAAGTTTTCTGGATAAACCTTCAATTGCATCCAACTTCTCAAGCAGAAATCAGGCCCGTTTACTTATACTATTACGGGACAGCTGTACGGAAGAAACCTTAGCATCTATTGCATGGATTAAAAACCCAACTGAGGTTTTCTTGTTATTGAAAAAACAATACTCCGAAGGTCACGAAGCCAAACGCTCTAACCTATACGACGCTTACCACACCCTTACATTTAAGGGGTACAAAGGAACACTCGAGGCATTTAATGCTGAATTTAACAGTCGACTTACTAGGCTACAACTAGCCGGAGTAACAATCGATCCACTGGATCAAGCCAACCGATACCTTGCAACAGTTAAGCCTGTTTTTCCACAATGGGTTACTATGCAACGCAATACTATTCAGTCTTCCCGAGCCTTAGGACTTGAAACAGATACCCTAGGTCTACAATACCTTATGGTTAACCTTCTGGAAGAAAATCGAAACTCCAGTACTACTGGATCGAATACATTCAGCCACAAGGTATCCCAAGTACCTAAGAAAAAGAAGAAAGGGAAATTTAATAAAAAGAAATCTGACCAGTCGAGCCAAACTGATAAAAAGAACCAATCGACCAACCAACCAAAGGATACTACTAGTTTCCTAGTTGGTAACTACAGTCTAGCCGCTGGCTGTATGGATTTATCTTATTCCTACCAGGAATCAGATACCGATTCTAACTGTACAGAAGAATTGGAAATATTACCTAACTTAGGTAATATCGGTACACTATACAACGTTACTAACGCTGATATATACCACATGGGCCTACTCTACGATACTGGCTCAACCTGCCATTTGGTAAATAATCGGTCTAAGTTTACAACCTTCCGACCAATTACAAAATCCCAGGCACAACCAATTACAACTGGAGGTGGTCCTATCTACCCTAGTGGAATTGGAAATGCAGAATTTACGGTATTAATTAATACCGATCCACCAACCTATAGTACTCTTGTACTACAAGATGCACTATATATTCCGAAAATGGAAGTCAATATTATCAGTGGAATCCGCCACTACGGATCAGGGGGAACACTTATTAAGGAATCCCTATACAACTCGAACCGATAAGTATGTAGCCTACTCGACTTCCAGAGGCACGGCTTCTTCTTACAACAAGAAGGCCAAGATACGCCCTATCTAAGCAAATCAGACTCAGCCCACTTTAGCTACTACAGTAGCTACGGAATAACAGTGGAAATTCCTTTGCAACCACCTTCCTGGGCCAACGAGGCAGAAGACTGGACGGCACCTAGATCGGTGCCTAGTCCGGCACCTAGATCGGTGCTTAGTCCGGCACCTAGATCGGTGCCTAGTCCGGCACCTAGATCGGTGCCTAGTCCGGCACCTAGGTCGGTACCTAGTCAAGTACCTACACCAGGACTAGATCCTAGTCTAACTACTAGTTCGGTTGGATCAAGGGACCTTACTAAGGCTACCCTATACAAAGACCCTATAGAGGACCCAATCCCTATAGAGGCAACAGACCTACTGGCAGTCCCCACTGTTAGTACCGAGGAACAGGCTATTCCGACTACTAGTTCGGAATCCAGCAACCAGTCTTACCAAAGACTATTGCAACAAGCAGGCATCTGGCACATCCGATTAGGACATATCAGTCTGCCACTTTTGAAAAAGACTAGTAAAATTACTAGCGGGCTGCCTGACTTCTCGTCTATTAAGGCTACCGATTTTCAATGCCTTGCTTGCATACAGGCAAAATCTACCAGACGACAGTCAAAAGATCCAATCGAGGATCCAGACTGTGTACTTGATTCTATCGAAGGGGATACATTTGGGATTAAACCTATATCCTACGACCGAAAATCCATTGGACTAATACTTATCGATCGAAAATCCCGATTCCGTTGGGTATATATCTTACCTAATAAGGAAGGACCAACAGTTCTCCAGGCTATAAAGAACTTCTTTCAAAGCCTAAAAACACACTATAGCCGTTACCCAAAAAGGCTATTTTATGATGGAGGACCTGAAATCAATATATTGCTTCAGGACTGGTTGAATACCAAAGGAATACTATTCGATACATCTTGCCCATATACCCCCGAACAAAACGGACTTGCCGAACGGTCTATACGAGTTATTCTGGATCGACTACGCGCAACAATAATCTAGGCCGGCCTCCCACTTTTCCTCTGGTCTGCTATACTTCCTGCTATAGTCAACCTAGTTAACTATACTGCAATTACCAACAGGGATTTAAGCCCCTACCAATTGCTTAAGCAGGAATTACAAGGGCTAAAAATACCACCAAACCTTACAGCCTATAAGGCTATTGGTGCCCACTGCGAAGTCCTGATCCCACACCAGAAACGGATTCAAAGTGCTAAATTAGCACAACGCACAGAACCAGCAAGGCTACTAGCAACGCTAGGTTCAAAAACATACCTTGTGTATATACCTTCTAGGAGGGCAGTTACAAAAACCACTTTCCTGAAAATCCTAGAAGGTATAGGCCCTATCTCCCAAGGACTTCAACGACTACCAAGTCCTAGTCTTCAAGAACTAGAGTCAGAGGGGGAAATTGAGATAGAAGACTATATCTCGCAAAATACCTCTAGTCCCCTAACACCTAGGGAGACAGAGGGGGCCAACGGACCTACTAGTCCTACTAGGACTAGTAGACCTACCAGTCCTACTAGGACCAGTAGGTTGCAAGGAACCAACGGACCTACTAGCCCTACTAGGGCTAGTAGACCTACTAGTCCTACTAGGACCAGTAGGTTGCAAGGAACCAACGGACCTACTAGCCCTACTAGGGCTAGTAGACCTACTAGTCCTACTAGGACCAGTAGGTTGCAAGGAGCCAACGGACCAACTAGTCCTACTAGGACTAGTACAACAGAGGGGGTCCTGGCCCAGCCAATAGAGGATCTACCAGATACGTCTCTTCCAGATGCACCAGAACCAGAAGACAACCCTGACCCAATGGATCTTAACCTAGCGTATTGGATCCAGGACCTATGCTACCAAGCTAAGGCCAAGCAACTACCAAATAGTAGCGAGCCTACTAGCTGGAAACAGGTACTTAAGTCAGACAACAAAGACCAGTGGATAAGTACTATATTCTCGGAATTCTAGCAGCTTATCCAGGCAGGGGTATTCTATTTTATCCCCCTTCAAGAAATACCAACTGGCAGACGACTTCTGAAAAGCCGACTTGTACTACGAGTCAAAAAGGACCAGCAGAACAACCCCATCAAATTCAAGGCACGACTAGTAGCTAAGGGATTTATGCAAATTGAAGGCCTCGATTACCTAGAGACTTTTGCAACTACTAGTATTCCACCTACCTGGAGGATACTACTAGCCCTAGCTGCCCAGAACAGCTGGTACGTCGAACAGATTGACTTTATTGGTGCTTTCCTAAATAGTGAGCTACCTGAAGTCAATTATCTTGAAATTCCCGAGGGACTGGAAGCATTTATTAGTCTTAATAAGACTAATAATTTAGCTAAGCTACTAGCTAAGCTAGGCTACAATCCGGCAGTCAAACAAGGCATCCTTTTGAAAAAGGCACTCTACGGCCTAAAACAAGGACCTAGAGAATGGCAGGAGGCACTTGCCAAACTGCTACAACAATACGGATACAGCCCCCTTGTATCTGATCCGGCTATCTACTATAATAGTACTACTAGTACTTACATAGTTAGCCATGTCGACGACTGCCTACTTACTGGACCAAACCTTACATATATTAACAAGTTGAAGCAACAACTACATAAGGTTTACCCAATCGAAGACCGCGGACAGGCCGCCTTCTTCCTAGGCGTACAAATCAGTCGAACAACTAAGGGTATTACCCTTAGCCAAAAAGGGTATATTGAGGAAGCCCTATCCCGATTTGGGTTAAAGGAGGCCAAGGCAGTAGCAATACCACTACAGCCAGGAGTACTTAAGCAGGCTACTGCAACGCCTCTTACTCCCTTGTCCGCAACCGACCAACTGGTATACCAACAAATAGTAGGGACTCTAATGTACCTTATGCTACTGACCCGACCAGATATAGCCTTTGCAATCCAATGGCTATCTCGGTATATGCACCAGGCTACTAGTCTGCAGCTATCAGCCGGCAAGAACCTTCTTCGATATCTAAAAGGAACTATAGACCTAGCTATATGCTATTGGTCTAAGTTAACAACACCCAATCTATCAGGATATTCCGACAGCGACTTTGCAGGTGACTTGGATTCCTCTAAGTCTACCTATGGGTACCTCTTTACCCTAGCAGGCGGACCAATCTGCTGGAAATCAAAAAGGGCTAGTACTATTGCTCTTTCTACTGTAGAGGCAGAATCGGATGCCCTACTGGAAGCGATTCGGGAACTTAAATGGCTAGACGGTCTATTTACAGAAATCGACAAAGGCCTTAAAAAACCTATACCACTTCTGTGCGATAACAACGGATCTATCTCTAACGCCAACAATCCCAATCAGCATAACCGAACAAAGCATATACTGCTAAAGTTCCGGTATATTCGGCAAGAAGCAACCAATGGGCTAGCCAAAATCAGTTACCTGAACACTAAGTCTATGCCTGCCGATGGTCTTACTAAGGCCCTTACCGCTAATCTCTTCCAACGCTACCTTGGCCTACTAGGTCTCCAAGGGATCCCCATTTAGCAGTAGTCATACTAGCTAAATAGAGGGGGTGTTAAAATACTAGGATTTATACTAGTAAGACTACCCAAATAGGATACTACCCTATTATTGCTACTACCAGTAGCAACTGTCAGAAGTACTACTGCTGGCAGATATACTATACTATACTGAGAGTATAAGTAAGTATACAGAGCTAACTAATAGTATACAACATACTATTTCTCTAAACTATTGTCAGAGATACTTGCCTAATTAGGTATAGTACAGAATGCTCTAGAACATTCTAGAATATTCTAGAATATTCCATACCCCACTCATGGAATGTACTGGAACTCCTTGGAATAAGCCGGAATGTTGCTTACCCTACTTATGGAATAAGCTGGAACCTTATGGAATAAGCTGGAACAGTCTCTACCATACGTCTACACCTATATAAGGCAGTAGCCATTCCCTTAGAATAGTTTCTCTTTTGAAATATAATCGCATTCGTTTGTATAATTCGGTACTACCAATTGTGCACTCTTGCCTAGTTACTAACTGGCACCCCTTATGCTGTTACTAACAGCTTAATTGATTCCCTGGTCCGTGCGATATACTTCCACTACCCCTCCTCTTGCGCACCCAAATTGCAAGAGAATTTACAATATTAATTAATATTAATCCACTAACCTATAGTACTCTTGTACTACAGGAGGCACTATATATTCCGAAACTGGAAGTCAATATTATCAGTGGGATACGTTACTACGGATCAGAGGGAACACTTATTAAGGAATCCCTATATAACTTAAACTGGAAAATATGCGGCCTACTGAACTTTCAAAAGCACGGCTTCTTTTTACAATAAGAAGGTCTAAACACACCTACTTTAAATAAGCCGAATTCAGCCCACTTCAGCTACGGCACCTAGATCGGTGCCTAAGTCGGTACCTAGTCCTATACCAAGACCGGGACCTAGACTAAGACCAGGTCCTAGCCCAACTACTAGTTCGGCTAGTATAAGGGACCTTACTAAGGCTACTGTGACGATATCGTATATCGTATTCTCTTCCTAGCCTACCCTACACCCTCCATCACGTGACGCGCGGACCGTCTGGGTATATAGGCCGTTACTCGCCGCCCTTGCTGTTTTCTGTCTCTTTTCTTCCTCCTTAGTTCGAAAATTCTACAGTCTTTGCGCATACTGCCTTCCTGCTAGTCAGCTTCGTGACAGCTACCTTATATAAAGACCCTATAGAGGACCCAGTCCCTATGGAGGCAACAGACCTACTAACAGTCCCAACTGCTAGTACTAAGGAACAGGTTATTTCGACTACTAGTACGGAATCCAGCAAACAGTCTTACCAAAGACTATTGCAACAAGCAGGCATTTGGTATATTCGACTAGGATATATTAGTTTGCCACTTTTGAAAAAGACTAGTAAAATTACTAGCGGGCTACCTGACCTTACATCTACTAAGGTTGCCGATTTCTAATGCATTGCTTGTATACGAGCAAAATGCATAAGACGACAGTCAAGGGAACCAATTGAGGATCCAGAATGTACACTTAACTCAATCGAAGGGGATACATTTGGGATTAAACCTATATCCTACGATCGAAAATCTATTGGACTAATCCTAATTGATCGAAAGTCCCGATTCCGTTAGGTATATATCCTACCCAATAAGGAAGGACCAACAATTCTCCAGGCTATAAAGAACTTCTTTCAAAGCCTAAAAAAATACTATGGCCGTTACCCAAAAAGGCTATTTTATGATGGAGGACCTGAAATCAATACATTGTTACAGGACTAATTAGGTACCAAAGGAATACTAGTCGATACGTCTTGCCCGTATACCCCCAAACAAAACAGACTTGCCGAACGGTATATACGAGTTATCCTGGACCGGCTACAAGTAACTATAATTTGGGCTGGCCTCCCACTTTTCCTCTGGTCTGCTATACTTCCTGCTATAGTCAACCTAGTTAACTATACTGCAATTACCAATAGGGACCTAAGCCCCTACCAATTGCTTAAGCAGGAACTACAAGGGCTAAAAACACCACCAAACCTTACAGCCTATAAGGCTATTGGTACCTACTGCGAAGTCCTAATCCCTTATCAGAAACGGATTCAAAGTGCTAAATTAGTACAACGCATAGAACCAGTAAGGCTACTAGCAACGCTAGGTTCAAAAACATACCTTGTATATATACCTTCCAGAAGGGCAGTTACGAAAACTGCCTTCCTAAAAATCCTAGAAGGTATTGGCCCTATCTCCCAAGGACTTCAACAACTACTAAGTCCTAGTCTCCAAGGACTAGAGTCAGAGGGGGAAATTGAGATAGAAGATTATATCTTACAAAATACCTCTAGTCCCCTAACGCCTAGGGAGACAAAGGGGGCCAACGGACCTACTAGTCCTACTAGGACCAGTAGGTTACAAGGAACCAGATTCACTAGTCCTACTAGGACCAGTAGACCTACTAGTCCTACTAGGACTAGTAGACTGCAAGAAGCCAACGGACCAACTAGTCCTACTAGGACTAGTACAACAGAGGGGGTCCTGGCCCAGGAAACGGAGGATCTACTAGATACCTCCCTTCCAGATGCACCAGAACCAGAAGACAACCCTAACCTAGTAGATCTTAACTTAGCGTATTGGATCCAGGACCTGTACTATTAAGCCAAAGCAAAGCAACTACTAGATAGTAGCAAGCCTACTAGCTGGAAGCAGGTACTCAAGTCGGACAATAAAGACCAGTGGAGAAGTGCTATATTCTTAGAATTCCAGCAACTTATCCAGGTAGGGGTATTCTATTTTATTCCTCTTCAAAAAATACCAACTGGTCGGAGACTTCTGAAAAGCAGACTTATACTACGAGTCGAAAAGGATTAGCAGAATAACCCTATTAAATTCAAGGCACGACTAGTAGCTAAGGGATTTATGCAAATTGAAGGCCTCGACTATATAGAGACTTTTGCAACTACTAGTATTCTACCTACCTGGAGGATACTCTTGCAATTTGTATGCGCAAGAGGTGGGGGTAGTGGAAGTATATCGCACGGACCAGGGAATCAATCAGGCTGTTAGTAACAGCATAAGGGGTGCCAGTTAGTAACTGGGTAAGAGTACAAACTTGGTAGTACCAAATTACATAAACGAATGCAATTATTCTTCTAACTAAAGTGCAAGGGAAGTACGGCTATTTATGCCTACAGAGTAGTACCTTGTAGGTCCAGATTGTAGCTGCGCAGTCACACTATAGTTTGATTGCCCGTTTAATTGCACAATGGTTTGATTGCCCGTTTGGTTGCACAATGGTTTGATCGCCGTTTCGGTCGCACAATGGTTTGATTGCCCGCAGTAGTACTATGGGCTGGCAATAACTAGTAGCGATTGGGAGAGCGGCAATTGTCATTCCGATCAATTGGCTCCTGTGGTCGACCGGCTACTACGTATACAAGTTGTATTGTAGTAGTGAGTTGGCCGGCAGTAGTACTGCCGTCAGTCGTTCCGAGTTGTAGTTCGGAGAAGTAGTATGTTGTATACTATTAGTCAACTCGATATGCTTACTAATACTTGCAGTATAGTATAGTATCTTTACTAGTAGTAGTACTACTAGTAACAATAGGATAGTATCCTATTTGGGTAGTCTTACTAGTATAAATACCAGTATTTTAATACCCCCTCTATTTAGCTAGTATAACTACTGCTAAATAGGGATCCCTTAGAGACATAGTAGGCCAAGGTAACGTTGGAAGAGATTAGCGGTAAGGGCCTTAGTAAGGCTATCGGCAGGCATAGACTTAGTGTTCAGGTAACTGATTTTGGCTAGTCCATTTGCTGCTTCTTGCCGAATGTACTAGAACTTTAGCAGTGTATACTTTGTTCGGTTATGCTAATTGGGATTATTGGCGTTAGAGATAGATCCATTATTACCGTACAAAAGTGGAATAGGCTTTTTAAGACCCTTGTCTATTTCTGTAAATAGACTATATAGCCATTTGAGTTCCCGAATAGCTTCCAGTAGGGCATCCGATTCTGCCTCTACGGTAGAAAGAGCAATAGTATTAGCCCTTTTTGATTTCCAGCAGATTGGTCTACCTAGTAGGGTAAAGAGGTACCTATAGGTAGACTTAGAGGAGTCTAAGTCACCTGCAAAGTCGCTATCGGAAAATCCAAGTAGATTGGATACTATAGACTTAGACCAGTAGCAGATAGCTAGGTCTATAGTTCCTTTCAGATATCGAAGAAGGTTCTTGCCAGCTGATAGCTGCAGGCTAGTAGCCTGGTGCATATACCGAGATAGCCATTGGATTGCAAAGGCTATATCTGGTTGGGTCAATAGCATAAGGTACATTAAAGTCCCTACTATTTGTTGGTATACCAGTTGGTCGGTTGTAGACAAGGGAGTAAGGGGCGTTATAATAGCCTGCTTAAGTACTTCTAGCTGTAGTGGTATTACTACTGCCTTGGCCTCCTTTAACCCAAATCGGGATAGGGCTTCCTCAATATACCCTTTTTAACTAAGAGTAATACCCTTAGTTGTTCGACTGATCTGTACGCCTAGGAAGAAGGCAGCCTGTCTGTAGTCTTTAATTGGGTAGACCTTGTGTAGTTATTGTTTCAACCTATTAATGTATGCAAGGTTTGGTCCAATAAGTAGGCAGTTGTTAACGTAGCTAACTATATAAGTACTAGTAGTACTGTTATAGTAGATAGCCGGATTAAATACAAGAGGGCTGTATCCGTATTGTTGTAGCAGTTTGGCAAGTGCCTCTTGCCACTTTCTAGGTCCTTGTTTTAGGCCGTAGAGTGCCTTTTTCAAAGGATACCTTGTTTAACTGCTAGGTTATAGCCTAGCTTAGCTAGTAGCTTAGCTAAATTATTAGTCTTGTTAAACAACCTAACTAATGCCTATCTGTTGCTAAAACAATAGTACTTAAAGGGCCAGGCAGCCTAACATTGCAATCTCTATGATTCCTACTATAACCTTACACTCAAAGGGTACAAAGGAATACTTAAGGCGTTTAATTCAGAATTCAACAGTTGCCTTACTTAACTTTAACTTACTGGAGTAAGTATCGACCTATTGGATTAGGCAAATTAATACCTTATAACTATTGGTTCTGTTTTCTTACAATAGGCTGCAATACAATGCAACAATCTCCAAACCAATGCCGTCTTAGGGATTATACAGCATCCCTTAACCTGCAATACCTCCAGACCAACATACTGGAAGAATATTAAAATCCTAATAGTTCCAGTTTCCAAGCATTTAGTTACAGAATAACTTAACTATCCAAAACACGAAACAATAGGTCTACTAGACCTAGTCGACCCAACCGACCCAACCAACCCAATCGACCCAACCGACCCAACCAACCCAATTTACCCAATCAACCCAACCGACCCAACCAACCCAATTCACCCAATCGACCCAACCGACCCAAACAATACAATCGAACCAAAAACCATACACTAGCTAAGGGTACTACTAGTTTCCTGACTGGTAACTACAGCCTATCCACTAGCTGCATGGGGTTACCTAATTCCTATTTGGACTTAGATACCGACTCTGATTCCAAATAAGAATTAGTACTATTACCCGATTTGGGTAATATTGGTATAATATATCGTATTGATAACAACAATACATACCGAATGGGCCTATTTTACAATACTGGCTCAACCTGTCATTTGGTCAATAACCGGCTTAAGTTTACGACTTTCCGACCCATTGCAAAATCCCAAGCAAAACCAATTACAACAGGAGGTAGTCCAATTTATCCCAAAGGTATTGGCTGTACTGAATTTACTATACTAATTCATACCAATCCATCTGTCTACAGTACTCTTGTTTTATAAGAAGTACTATATATTCCGAAACTAAAGGTCAGTATTGTTAGTAGAATTCGCTACTATGCATCTGGAAGAACCCTTAGTAAGGAATATCTATACAACTTCAATCGACAGTTATGCAAATTCCTTAACTTCTAGAAATACGGCTTCTTCTTACAACAGCAAGGTCAACAAACGCCCTATCTAATGAAATCAAATACTTCCTACTCTAGCTACTACAATAGTTACGGAATTACAGTCGAAATTCCCTCCCAACCCCCCCCTTGGGCTACCGAAACAGAGGATTGGTCGGCACCTTCAACAGTGCCTTGGTTGGCACATTTAACAGTGCTTCGGTCGGTACCTTTAATAGTGCCTTGGTCGGCACCTTCACCAGTGCCTCGGTTGGCACCTTCAACGGTACCTCGGTCGGTATCTTTAACGGTGCCTCGGTCGGCACCTTCACCAGTGCCTTGGTCGGCACCTTTACCAGTGCCATGGTCGGCACCTTCAACAGTACCTCGGTCGGCACCTTTAACGGTGCCTCGGTCGGTACCCAGATCGGTACCTAGCCCAACTGTCAGTTCGGCTACACCAAGGGACCTTACTAAGGTTACCCTGTTTAAAGACCCTATAGAAGACCCAATTCCTATAGAGGCAATAGACCAACTAGTAGTCCTAACTACTAGTCCTAAGGAACAAGCTCTTCCGACTACTCGTTCGGAATTAAACAACCAGCCTTACCAAAGACTATTGCAACAAGCCGGCATTTAGCACATCCGACTAGAACACATCAGTCTCCCACTCTTAAAAAAGACCAGTAGTATTACTACTAGGCTGCCTAACTTCTTGTCCATTTAGGTTGCTAATTTTCAATGCCTTGCTTGTATTTAGGCCAAATCCACTAGACAACAGTCTGGGGATCCTATCGACAATCCAGACTACGTTCTTAATTTAATTGCAGGTAATACATTTGGGATTCGACCAGTATCCTATAATCGTAAGTCTGTAGGTCTTATACTAATTGACCGAAAATCCCACTTCCGTTAGGTATTAATCTTACCCAATAAGGAGGGATCAACTGTTCTTTAGGCTATTCGGAATCTCTTCAAAAGCCTTAAACAATAGTATAACTGTTACCCAAAACAGTTATTTTTCGACAAGGGTATAGAAATTAACATATTGCTCCAGACTTAGTTGGGTAAGAAAGGAATTCTGTTCAATACATCTTGCCCGTATACGCCCGAACAGAACGGACTTACCGAACGGTCCATACAACTCATCCTAGACCGACTACATACAATAATAATTTAGGCAGGCCTTCCACTTTTCCTCTGGTCTGCCGTTCTTCCTACTATAGTTAATCTTATTAACTATACTGCAATTTCGAACTGGGATTTAAGTCCCTACCAATTACTAAAGTAGGAATTATATGGACTAAAAATGCTACTAAATCTTACTGTTATGGTATCGGGCTTAGCCCGATATAGGAGAACGAAGGGAACCAAGGGACCCACTAGGAGGAACACACACAACTAGAAGCCCTAGTTGTCAAGTAGTTTTCCCTCCTTCAAGTCTTTTAATAAACATCATTGAGAGTCCTAGAGCAGTCGCCTAGCCACTCCGTAACACTTACGGCCTATAAGGCTATTGGTACATATTGCAAAGTCCTAATTCCTTATCAGAAACGGATTCAAAGTTGTTAAAATACTGGTATTTATACTAGTAAGACTACCCAAATAGGATACTATCCTATTGTTACTAGTAGTACTACTACTAGTAAAGATGCTATACTATACTGCGAGTATTAGTAAGCATATCGAGTTGACTAATAGTATACAACATACTACTCCGAACTACAACTCGGAACGACTGACGGCAGTACTACTGCCGGCCAACTCACTACTACAATACAACTTGTATACGTAGTAGCCAGTCGACCACAGGAGCCAATTGATCGGAATGACAATTGCCGCTCTCCTAGTCGCTACTAGCTATTGTCAGCCCACAGTACTACTCCGGGCAATCAAACCATTGTGCGACCGAAACGGCGATCAAACCATTGTGCGACCAAACGGGCAATCAAACCATTGTGCGATCAAACGGGCGATCAAACTATAGTGTAACTGCGCAGCCACAATCTGGACCTATAAGGTATTACTCTGTAGGCATAAATAGCCGTACTTCCCTTGCACTTTAGTTAGAAGAATAATTGCATTCGTTTATGTAATTTGGTACTACCAAGTTTGCACTCTTACCCAGTTACTAACTGGCACCCCTTATGCTGTTACTAACAGCCTGATTGATTCCCTGGTCCGTGCGATATACTTCCACTACCCCCACCTCTTGCGCATACAAATTGCAAGACTAATCAACCCTACTAGTTGCATCCAACTAGCAGTATGACTCAACCAGAGTATTTGGAGCTGCATTAAATGCAAGCAGATTGTTCGGAGATGCATTGTATGGAATTAAACAGAATTCCAACACGTGCACATTACACTAATTGAGGTACTACCTCTCAGGTATAAAATAGTCCTACCTTTCCTATACTCTTAGATAGTTAGAAGAAAAAAAACACAACACGCACGCTATAAACACACATCAAGCAAGCACAAGAAACACAACAGTCTTCCTTTTTAAATCGTCCCTTGGCACTACTATTTGACTTATTCAAATCTATATTTCTTGCCCAGTTACTAATTAGTGCACTCCCTGCTATTACTAACAGCCTTAATTGATATTCATTTTGGATAGTCCGTACAACTAAACTTCCACTGCGCACCCTTCCTATTTTACCCCTTTTATTCCAAGAGGTATTTCCCCTTTTATTTTTAAGAATAGTATATTTATTAGTACCGTCCTTACTAATAATAGGAGGCAGTTAAAAGTTAACTAACTATTAGAATAGGAAGGGATCTAAAGTTACTTAATAAAATAGGTAGGTATATAATTTAAGGTATGTACTAGGGGGGGTATTAAGTTGGTATATATAAAAACCTATTAGGGCAATAACTTAGTAAAGGTTATTTTGAAAAATAAAAGGGGAAATACCCCTTGGATTATATTACAATGCTGACTAGCAGGAAGGCAGTATGTGCAAAGACTGTAGAATTTTCGAACTAAGGAGGAAGAAAAGAGAAAGAAAACAGTAAGTACAGAGGGGAAGGGGCTATATACATAGGTGGTTCGCGCATCACATAATGAAGAGTGTAGGGTAGGCCAGAAGAAGAATACGATATACGATATTGTCACAGCTACTTTATGCTATATATCGTACTGTATTGCTAGTATAGCTCCCTCTCTGGTTGTTTCTGTTTGTTGTATGCGTGTATCGAGTGTGCAGATTGTCGTAGAATGGCTACCCCTTACTACGAGAGAAACAAAAACCCCCTTCTCCATATATTCTTGAAGGGTTTCCGAGCCCTTTCGATTATTTCATTTCATTATTTATCTTCTTGTATATTTGTTTACGTACGTGTACCTTTTGACTTTTTTACATACCTACGCGTGCGTAATACTCTACGGCCCGGCTGACTGACTCAATTGATATTGCCGTCCGCCCGCCCGCCCGCCCGAAAAATAACAATGCAATGCATTTATCTCTACTATTTATTTCCTGCCCAACGCAGCGACCATTGCCGTTTGCCTTTGCGTTTTCCGTATCGCCCGCGCGCGCCTCGTCCCGTGTGTATTTTTTCCCTCCTATCGCGCCCCCTCCCGGCTATTTCCTAATCCGGTTAGATTCTCTTGTTTTGTCGAAAAAAAGGTACCGGGGTACCTGCGGGGCCGCGCACCCAAAATTTTCACGTTTCGTCGAAAAATCCTAACGCATAGGGGTTAGGCTAACACTAACCCTAGGGTTATCGGGAAATAATTTACGTTAAAATGGTTCACTACAAGCAAATTATGTCATTTATAATCCATGTATATATGATTTGATTGCCTTTATATAACTTAATGATTGACCTATATCTAGGCGATTAAGTACTAACAGCAGCACACAACGAATCTTCGGGATATAAATACCCGGGCAATGATTGTTTCGGGACTCCATCAGGACCAGTAATAGTAAAATCAAGCCAGGAATATGTCTGTGGATTCCCATAAATTGTCCTAATCGGATAGAGATAGCCAGCTGTTAGAAAAATCGTATTACATGCGGTTTGAGGAAGCCCAAGAAATCCTTGTACTAATGGATTCCCAGAGAGGACAGCATTAATATTATCGGGGTTACCGCAAGCAAATGCACTATCTCCTATATATGTTGTAGCTTCGTCGTCAACAGATGAACAAAACTTGTAGTTCCCAGTAAGAGGCGGTGAAAAATACCCTGTATAAACCAAAGTAAAATTATTAGCATTAACAACAATACCATCAATATTTCTAGTATTTCCATTCGAGTAATTCGTATCATCTGGAAAACTATTATAAATTGGAAAACCAAGGTTATTTGTTATTACTTGTCCGAGGGATGGAAGATTTTGCTCTAAATAATAGTTCGGCGATACAGGTAGAAGACCCCAATAAAACTCCTGAACTCCATACCCTCGACGAAAGGTATTGTGGTAATACTTAAGAGTTAAACCGGTAGCATTATTACAAGTTTGGAGACAGGCATTAGTTGGAATTCCAATAATGACAGTCCCAGTAACAGTACCACTAGGGAGAGCAGTAGAGGTAAATCCTGGTACCCCTGATGGTAATGTAGTTATTATTGTCGTAATATTCTCGGGGACGCCAATATCGACAGTGCCAGGAACGGTACTAACAGCAGCACACAACGAATCTTCGGGATATAAATACCCGGGCAATGATTGTTTCGGGACTCCATCAGGACCGGTAATAGTAAAATTAAGCCAGGAATATGTTTGTGGATTGCCATATATTGTCCGAATAGGATAGAGATAGCCAGCTGTTAGAAAAATCGTATTACATGCGGTTTGAGGAAGCCCAAGAAATCCTTGTACTAATGGATTCCCAGAGAGGACAGCATTAATATTATCGGGGTTACCGCAAGCAAATGCACCATCTCCTATATATGTTGTAGCTTCGTCGTCAACAGATGAACAAAACTTATAGTTCCCAGTAAGAGGCGGTGAAAAATACCCTGTATAAACCAAAGTAAAATTATTAGCATTAACAACAATACCATCAATATTTCTAGTATTTCCATTCGAGTAATTCGTATCATCTGGAAAACTATTATAAATCGGAAAACCAAGGTTATTTGTTATTGCTTGTCCGAGGGATGGAAGATTTTGCTCTAAATAATAGTTCGGCGATACAGGTAGAAGACCCCAATAAAACTCCTGAACTCCATACCCTTGACGAAAGGTATTGTGGTAATACTTAAGAGTTAAACCGGTAGCGTCATTACAAGTTTGGAGACAGGCATGAGTTGGAATTCCAATAATGACTGTCCCAGTAACAGTACCACTAGGGAGAGCAGTAGAGGTAAATCCTGGTACCCCTAATGACAATGTAGTTATTACTGTCGTAATATGCTCGGGGACACCAATAACGACAGTCCCAGGAACGGTACCAACAGGGGGGATTGTGCTAGAGTAAGGAGGCGTCCCCGGAGGCAGAAAGCTAGTTATTGTTGTAATAGTCTCTGGGATACCAATGATAATAGTTCCAGGGACAGTACCAACAGGGGGGATTGTACTAGAATAGGGAGGTGTCCCCGGAGGGAGGAAGCTAGTTATTGTTGTAATAGTCTCTGGGATCCCAATAATAACAGTTCCAGGGACGGTACCAATAGGAGGAATTGTACTAGAGTAAGGAGGTGTCCCTGGAGGGAGAAAGCTAGTTATAGTAACGGTTGTAATTGCTCCAGTTTGAGTAACAATAATAGAGGTAATGCATCCTGTAATGCATCCCGAAGAAGGAAGAACTGTCGATGTACCCGGGGCAGAGCCAATAGTTGTTTCAGTCACAATTCCACCAGTGACAGTAATAACAATACTTGTAGTACAGCTTACAATACATCCAGATGGTGGTGGGATAGTTATAGTACTAGCTGTAGGGCCTAGAGTGAAGATTGTTGTAATTCCACCTGTTTTAGTTACAATGATAGATGTAATGCAATTAGTAATGCATCCTAGTGGAGGAGTAACTATAGACGTGCCAGGTATCGGGCCCAGTATTGTTTGTGTAACAATTCCGCCAGTAACAGTAACTATAACCCTAGTTGTACAGCTAGCCACACACCCTAATAGTGGGGGGATAGTTGTAGTACCTGCTATAGAACCAGGAGTTGTAATGGTTGTGATGCCACCAGTTTCGGTAACGATAATAGAAGTCATGCAGCCAGTAATGCATCCAGATATAGGGAGAATTGTTGATGTACCAGGCGTTGCACCTATTATAGTTTGTGTTACAATCCCGCCAGTAACTGTAATAATAATACTAGTAGTACAACTTATAATACAACCTGGTGTTGGCTGAATCGTTGTCGTACCGGCTACCGAGCCTGGAGTAGTAATTGTAGTAATCCCGCCAGTTTCAGTTACAATAACAGTAGTAATACAGCTAGTTATACATCCAGAAGCAGGCATAATAGTAGATGTACCAGGCGTAGAGCCAATGGTTGTTTGAGTAACAATTCCACCTGTTATAGTAACAAGGATACTAGTAGTACAGCTCGTAATGCAACCTGGGGGTGGTGATATTGTTGTCGTACCAGCAACTGAACCAGGAGTAGTGATAGTAGTAATGCCGCCGGTCTCGGTTATAATAAAAGTCGTAATACAACCTGTAATACATCCAGAAGAAGGCGAGATAGTCGATGTACCGGCAGTTGGACCTGATGTTATTTGTGTTGTAATGGTACCTGTAACTGTAATAATGACACTAGTTGTGCAGCTCCCAACACACCCAGCCGAGGGCGGAATTGTTGACGTACCAGGACTTGGACCCAGTGTAGTTCTTGTTACAATTTCTCCGATAACTGTTACTACAACGCTTGTTGTGCAGCCTGTAATACATCCCGAGGTTGGCTTGATTGTTGTAGTGCCGGCTAATGAACCTGGTGTACTAATTGTGGTAATTCCACCAGTTTGGGTCACAATAATAGTTGTAATACAACCGGTAATGCAACCAGATGATGGAAGAATTGTAGATGTTCCAGGTAGTGAACCAGTTGTTGTTTGTGTAATAATTCCGCCAGTAACGGTAACAACAACACTAGTTATACAGCTAGTCACACACCCCAGTGATGGCAGAATTATAGTAGTTCCAGCTACTGAACCAAGCGTAGATAGAGTTACAATATTACCGGTTTCAGTTATAATAATAGTTGTAGTACATCCTATACTGCAACCTAAAGAAGGCGGGATTGTTACCGTACCAGCGCTTGGACCCAATGTAGTTTTTGTAATATTATCGCCAGTAACCGAAATGATAATACTAGTTATGCAGTTTGTAAGACACCCTAGTGGTGGCTGGATTGTTGTAGTACCTGCTATTGAGCCTGGAGTAGTAATAGTGGTCAATACGCCCGTTTCAATTACAATTACAAATGTAATACAATTTGTAACGCAGCCAGATGGGGGAAGAATTGTCGACGTTCCACGTGTTGGGCCAATCGTTGTTTGTGTTAAAATGGCTCCAGTTACGGTGATAATAATACTTGTAGTGCAACTAATAGTACATTCTGGAGATGGTAAGATAGTTGTTGTACCAGCTACTGAACCTGGCGTAATAATTGTAGTAACACCACCAGTTTTGGTAGTAGTAACAGTAGTAACGAAAATAGTAGTAATACAGCTAACTGTACATCCAGGAGTAGGTGCGATCGTGCTGGTGCCAGCTGTCGGGCCAAACATTGTTATTGTCGTAATACCACCAGTAGCTGTAATAATAATGCTCGTAATACAGTTGACAGTACAGCCAGCCGGCGGCGGAATCGTACTAGTACCAGCAGTTGGTCCAAAGGTGGTAGACGTAACCAGTCCACCAGTAGCAGTAATAATAATAGTAGTAATACAACTAACTGTACATCCAGGAGGAGGTGAGATCGTACTGGTGCCAGCTGTTGGGCCAAACGTTGTTCTTGTAGTAACACTACCAGTAGCGGTAACAATAATACTCGTAATACAGTTATCCGTACAGCCAACGGGTGGCAAGACAGTAGTAGTACCAGCCGTTGGTCCAAAGGTGGTAGACGTAACCAGTCCTCCAGTAGCAGTAACAATAATAGTAGTAATACAACTAACTGTACATCCAGGAGGAGGTGGGATCGTACTAGTACCAGCTGTTAGGCCAAACGTTGTTGTTGTAGTAATACTACCAGTAGCGGTAACAATAATACTCGTAATACAGTTGACCGTACAGCCAACGGGTGGCAAGACAGTAGTAGTACCAGCCGTTGGTCCAATGGTGGTAGACGTAACCAGTCCGCCTGTAGCAGTAACAATAATAGTAGTAATACAGCTAACTGTACATCCAGGAGGAGGTGGGATCGTACTAGTACCAGCTGTTGGGCCAAACGTTGTTGTTGTAGTAATACTACCAGTATCGGTAACAATAATACTCGTAATACAGTTAACCGTACAGCCAACGGGTGGCAAGACAGTAGTAGTACCAGCCGTTGGTCCAAAGGTGGTAGACGTAACCAGTCCGCCTGTAGCAGTAACAATAATAGTAGTAATACAACTAACTGTACATCCAGGAGGAGGTGAGATCGTACTGGTGCCAGCTGTTGGGCCAAACGTTGTTCTTGTAGTAACACTACCAGTAGCGGTAACAATAATACTCGTAATACAGTTATCCGTACAGCCAACGGGTGGTAAGACAGTAGTAGTACCAGCCGTTGGTCCAAAGGTAGTAGATGTAACTAGTCCACCGGTAGTAGTCATGATAATAGTAGTAATACAGCTAACTGTACATCCAGGAGGAGGTGGGATCGTACTAGTACCAGCTGTTGGGCCAAACGTTGTTGTCGTAGTAATACTACCAGTATCGGTAACAATAATACTCGTAATACAGTTGACCGTACAGCCAACGGGTGGCAAGACAGTAGTAGTACCCGCCGTTGGTCCAAAGGTGGTAGACGTAACCAGTCCACCTGTAGCAGTAACAATAATAGTAGTAATACAACTAACTGTACATCCAGGAGGAGGTGAGATCGTACTGGTGCCAGCTGTTGGGCCAAACGTTGTTCTTGTAGTAACACTACCAGTAGCGGTAACAATAATACTCGTAATACAGTTGACCGTACAGCCAACGGTTGGCAAGACAGTAGAAGTACCAGCCGTTGGTCCAAAGGTGGTAGACGTAACCAGTCCGCCTGTAGCAGTAACAATAATAGTAGTAATACAACTAACTGTACATCTAGGAGGAGGTGAGATCGTACTGGTGCCAGCTGTTGGGCCAAACGTTGTTCTTGTAGTAACACTACCAGTAGCGGTAACAATAATACTCGTAATACAGTTATCCGTACAGCCAACGGGTGGCAAGACAGTAGAAGTACCAGCCGTTGGTCCAAAGGTAGTAGACGTAACCAGTCCGCCTGTAGCAGTAACAATAATAGTAGTAATACAGCTAACTGTACATCCAGGAGGAGGTGGGATCGTACTAGTACCAGCTGTTGGGCCAAACGTTGTTGTCGTAGTAATACTACCAGTATCGGTAACAATAATACTCGTAATACAGTTGACCATACAGCCAACGGGTGGCAAGACAGTAGTAGTACCCGCTGTTGGTCCAATGGTGGTAGACGTAACCAGTCCGCCTGTAGCAGTAACAATAATAGTAGTAATACAACTAACAGTACATCCAGGAGGAGGTGAGATCGTACTGGTACCAGCTGTTGGGCCAAACGTTGTTCTTGTAGTAACACTACCAGTAGCGGTAACAATAATACTCGTAATACAGTTGACCGTACAGCCAACGGGTGGCAAGACAGTAGTAGTACCAGCCGTTGGTCCAAAGGTGGTAGACGTAACCAGTCCGCCTGTAGCAGTAACAATAACAGTAGTAATACAACTAACTGTACATCCAGGAGGAGGTAAGATCGTACTGGTGCCAGCTGTTGGGCCAAAAGTTGTTCTTATAGTAACACTACCAGTAGCGGTAACAATAATACTCGTAATACAGTTATCCGTACAGCCAACGGGTGGCAAGACAGTAGTAGTACCAGCCGTTGGTCCAAAGGTGGTAGACGTAACCAGTCCGCCTGTAACAGTAACAATAATAGTAGTAATACAACTAACTGTACATCCAGGAGGAGGTGAGATCGTACTGGTGCCAGATGTTGGGCCAAACGTTGTTCTTGTAGTAACACTACCAGTAGCGGTAACAATAATACTCGTAATACAGTTATCCGTACAGCCAACGGGTGGCAAGACAGTAGTAGTACCAGCCGTTGGTCCAATGGTGGTAGACGTAACCAGTCCGCCTGTAGCAGTAACAATAATAGTAGTAATACAACTAACTGTACATCCAGGAGGAGGTGGGATCGTACTAGTACCAGCTGTTGGGCCAAACGTTGTTGTTGTAGTAATACTACCAGTATCGGTAACAATAATACTCGTAATACAGTTGACCGTACAGCCAACGGGTGGCAAGACAGTAGTAGTACCCGCCGTTGGTCCAATGGTGGTAGACGTAACCAGTCCGCCTGTAGCAGTAACAATAATAGTAGTAATACAACTAACTGTACATCCAGGAGGAGGTGAGATCGTACTGGTGCCAGCTGTTGGGCCAAACGTTGTTCTTGTAGTAACACTACCAGTAGCGGTAACAATAATACTCGTAATACAGTTATCCGTACAGCCAACGGGTGGCAAGACAGTAGAAGTACCAGCCGTTGGTCCAAAGGTGGTAGACGTAACCAGTCCGCCTGTAGCAGTAACAATAATAGTAGTAATACAACTAACTGTACATCCAGGAGGAGGTGAGATCGTACTGGTGCCAGCTGTTGGGCCAAACGTTGTTCTTGTAGTAACACTACCGGTAGCGGTAACAATAATACTCGTAATACAGTTATCCGTACAGCCAACGGGTGGTAAGACAGTAGTAGTACCAGCCGTTGGTCCAAAGGTAGTAGATGTAACTAGTCCACCGGTAGTAGTCATGATAATAGTAGTAATACAGCTAACTGTACATCCAGGAGGAGGTGAGATCGTACTAGTACCAGCTGTTGGGCCAAACGTTGTTGTTGTAGTAATACTACCAGTATCGGTAACAATAATACTCGTAATACAGTTAACCGTACAGCCAACGGGTGGCAAGACAGTAGTAGTACCAGCCGTTGGTCCAAAGGTAGTAGATGTAACTAGTCCACCTATAGTAGTAATAATAATAGTAGTAATACAGCTAACTGTACATCCAGGAGGAGGTGAGATCGTACTGGTGCCAGCTGTTGGGCCAAACGTTGTTCTTGTAGTAACACTACCAGTAGCGGTAACAATAATACTCGTAATACAGTTATCCGTACAGCCAACGGGTGGCAAGACAGTAGTAGTACCAGCCGTTGGTCCAAAGGTAGTAGATGTAACTAGTCCACCGGTAGTATTAATGATAATAGTAGTAATACAGCTAACTGTACATCCAGGAGGAGGTGAGATCGTACTAGTACCAGCTGTTGGGCCAAACGTTGTTGTTGTAGTAATACTACCAGTATCGGTAACAATAATACTCGTAATACAGTTATCCGTACAGCCAACGGGTGGCAAGACAGTAGTAGTACCAGCCGTTGGTCCAAAGGTGGTAGACGTAACCAGTCCGCCTGTAGCAGTAACAATAATAGTAGTAATACAACTAACTGTACATCCAGGAGGAGGTGGGATCGTACTAGTACCAGCTGTTGGGCCAAACGTTGTTGTTGTAGTAATACTACCAGTATCGGTAACAATAATACTCGTAATACAGTTATCCGTACAGCCAACGGTTGGCAAGACAGTAGAAGTACCAGCCGTTGGTCCAAAGGTGGTAGACGTAACCAGTCCGCCTGTAGCAGTAACAATAATAGTAGTAATACAACTAACTGTACATCCAGGAGGAGGTGAGATCGTACTAGTGCCAGCTGTTGGGCCAAACGTTGTTCTTGTAGTAACACTACCAGTAGCGGTAACAATAATACTCGTAATACAGTTGACCGTACAGCCAACGGGTGGCAAGACAGTAGAAGTACCAGCCGTTGGTCCAAAGGTGGTAGACGTAACCAGTCCGCCTGTAGCAGTAACAATAATAGTAGTACTACAGCTAACTGTACATCCAGGAGGAGGTGGGATCGTACTAGTACCAGCCGTTGGTCCAAAGGTAGTAGACGTAACTAGTTCACCAGTAGTAGTAACGACAATAGTAGTAATACAGCTAACTGTACATCTAGGAGGCAGTGAGATCGTACTGGTGCCAACCGTTGGGCCAAACGTTGTTGTAGTAGTAATACTACCAGTAGCGGTAATAATAATACTAGTAATACAGTTAATCGTACAGCCAACGGGTGGCAAGACAGTATCGGTACCAGCCGTAGGTCCAAAGGTAGTGGACGTAACCAGTCCGCCCGTAGTAGTAATGACAATAGTAGTAATACAGCTAACTATGCATCCAGGAGGAGGTAGGATCGTACTGGTACCAGCGGTCGGGCCAAACGTTGTTCTTTTGGTAACACTACCGGTAGCAGTAACAATAATGCTCGTAATACAGTTAACCGTACAGCCAACGGGTGGCAATACAGTGGTAGTACCAGCCGTTGGTCCAAAGGTAGTAGATGTAAACAGTCCACCTGTAGTAGTAGCGACAATAGTAGTAATACAGCTAACTGTACATCCAGGAGGAGGTGATATCGTACTGGTGCCATCCGTCAGGCCAAACGTTGTTGTAGTAGTAATACCACCAGTAGCGGTAATAATAATACTCGTAACACAGTTGACCGTACAGCCAACGAGCGGGAAGATAGTAGTAGTACCAGCCGTCGGTCCAAAGGTAGTAGATGTAACCAGTCCGCCTGTAGTAGTAATAACAATAGTAGTAATACAGCTAATGGTACATCCAGGAGGAGGTAAGAGCGTACTAGTACCAGCCGTCGGGCCAAACATTATTGATGTAGTAATATAACCAGTAGCGGTAATAATAATACTCGTAATACAATTGACTGTACAGCCAACGGGTGGTAAGAGAGTAGTAGTACCAGCCGTTGGTCCAAAGGTAGTAGATGTAACCAGTCCGCCTGTAGTAGTAACCACAATAGTAGTAGTACAGCTAACTGTGCATCCAGGAGGAGGTAGTATCGTGCTCGTACCAGACGTTGGGCCAAACGTTGTTATTGTGGTAATACCACCAGTAGCGGTAACAATAATACTCGTAATACAGTTGACCGTACAGCCAATAGGCGGCAAGACCGTGGTAGTACCAGCTGTTGGTCCAAAGGTAGTAGATGTAACCAGTCCACCGGTAGTAGTAACGACAATAGTAGTAATACAGCTAACTGTACATCCAGGAGGTGGTGGGATCGTACTAGTGCCAGCTGTTGGGCCAATTGTTGTTGTTGTAGCAATACTACCAGTAGCGGTAACAATAATACTCGTAACACAGTTAACCGTACAGCCAACGGGTGGCATGACAGTAGTAGTACCAGCCGTTGGTCCAAAGGTGGTAGACGTAACCAGTCCGCCTGTAGTAGTAACTACAATAGTAGTAATACAGCTAACTGTACATCCAGGAGGAGGTGGGATTGTACTAGTACCAGCTGTTGGGCCAAATGTTGTTGTTGTAGTAATACTACCAGTATCGGTAACAATAATACTCGTAATACAGTTGACCGTACAGCCAACGGGTGGTAAGACAGTAGTAGTACCCGCCGTTGGTCCAAAGGTAGTAGATATAACTAGTCCACTGGTAGTAGTAACAATAATAGTAGTAATACAGCTAACTGTACATCCAGGAGGAGGTGGGATCGTGCTCGTACCAGGCGTTGGGCCAACTGTCGTTTTTGTAGTAATATTACCCGTAGCCGTAACAATAATTGTAGTTATACAGTTAATCGTGCAGCCAGGATGCGGTGGGATTGTGCTTGTTCCAGCCGTTGGTCCAAAGGTAGTAGTCGTAGCAATGCCTCCAGTAAGAGTAACAATAATTCGTGTAAAGCAGTCCACTGTACAACCCACAGGGGGCGGGATTGTGCTGGTACCAGCTGTTGGTCCAAAGGTAATAGACGTAGTTAAGCCACCGGTAGTAGTAACAACAATTGTAGTAATACAGTTGACCGTGCATCCAGGTGGAGGTGGAAATATGCTGGTACCAGCTGTCGGTCCAAATGTAGTGGTCGTAATAAGGCCTCCTGTAAGGGTAACAATAATCTGGGTTACGCAGTTAGTTGTGCACCCTACGGGAGGCGGGATCGTGCTCGTGCCAGGTGTTGTTCCGAAGGTGGTGGAAGTAGTGAAACCGCCAGTAGTAGTAACAATGATTGTTGTAACACAATTGACCGTACATCCTGGCGGCGGCGGGATTGTGCTAGTGCCGGCCGTTGGGCCAAACGCAGTAGACGTAACAATGCCTCCGGTAAGCGTAATAATAATTTGTGTTAAGCAGTTGACTGTGCAACCTAGGGGAGGCGGGATCGTACTGGTACCCAGAGTTGGGCCAAATGTTGTAGATGTAGTCAACCCTGCAGTGGCAGTGACAATAATGGTAGTAACACAGTTCGAGGTACATCCGGCCGGTGGTAGAATCGTGCTTGTGCCTTGAGTTGGTCCATAGGTCGTCTGCGTCAAGACTCCACCAGTAATAGTAATAATGATTTGCGTATAGCAGTTTGCAGTACATCCAACTGGCGGTAGGATTGTACTTGTTCCAGCAGTCGGCCCAACAGTAATAGAGGTGCTGAATCTATCAGTAACTGTAACAATAATTGTAGTAATGCAGTTGACGGTGCATCCCACTGGTGGTGGGATGGTGCTCGTGCCAGTAGTTGACCCAAATGTTGTAATAGTACGTACTCTACCGGTAATGGTAATAATGATTTGCGTAAAGCAGTTGGCCGTGCATCCCACCGGCGGGTCAATTTTGCTTGTGCCAGCAGTAGGGCCAAAGGTCGTAATAGTTCTAGGTCGACCAGTAGTGACATCCGTAATGATAATGGTTGCTGGGCAGTTGCCAATACATCCCGACGGAGGCAAGATAGTGCTTGTTCCAGCCGTTAGTCCTTGGGTTGACTGTGTAACTACGTCTGTAGTAGCCTCAGTGATGATGATTTGTGTAAAGCAATTGACTGTGCAGCCAACAGGCAGCGTAACAGTGCTGGTGCCTGCAATTGGCCCAAACGTCGAAACGGTGCTGTATCCGCCAGTAACTGTGATAATAATTTGCGTAACGCAGTTGGCCGTGCACCCGACTGGCGGAGGTATCGTACTCGTTCCGGCCGTCGGTCCGTACGTCAATTTTGTAATAATACCTGGGGTTAAAATAGTGATAATAACCCTCGTGGGACAATAGCCGACACATCCAGGCGTAGGCGGGATCGTGCTTGTTCCAGCCGTCGGCCCGTATGTAGATTCGGTAGTTGTACCGCCTGAAGGGCCGACAGTTATAATGATTCTTGTAGGGCAGTTTCCTTTGCAGCCAGGCGGCGGCGGAATGGTGCTTGTGCCTGGTACCGGTCCGTCCGTCAATTCGGTCGTGTATCCTCCCGTGCCCGTTACGATAATTCTGATGGTGCAATCGACCGTGCATTCGGGCGGCGGTAAAACGGTACTCGTACCAGGCGTCGGTCCAAACGTCGACTCGACCACGACGGTAACGATGACTCTCGTAGGGCAGCTGCCTATACATCCAGCTGGGGGCAATATTGTACTCGTCCCTGGCACCAGTCCAGATGTTACCTCGGTCAGAACGCCGGGGATCTCTGTTACAATAACCTTCGTAACGCAACTATTTACACATCCTGGCGGCGGCAGAATCGTACTCGTGCCGGGCGTTGGGCCAAATACCGTCTCGGTAATAAGGCTGCCGGTTAGGGTAACGATGATTTGTATTTTACAGTCAGCGGTACATCCTGGCGGTGGCATAACCATATTGGTTCCGGGTACCGGTCCGAAGGTTGTTACCGTGGTATACAGAGAGTAGGAGGTAGGATCAACGATAATAACCGTTCCTGTAGAAAAGGTCCCCGTTGGTGCTAGCGTAATCGTATATTGTACTGATCTTGTCCCCCTGCTCGTTAAGGTCGTATACGGGCCGGTAAATGTCTTCTTCGGCTCGACAATTACAACGGTCCCTATTTTGTCCGAGCTCCCTGGCGGTAGCGATAGCGTTACCGTTTTCGTGCCAGTTCCAATTGCGGTAATGGTCGTGTATGGTCCCGTAAACGTCTGCAGCGTTGTGCTTGGCGCTACTATTATAATTGTTCCCGTCTTGCCTGTTCCCGTAGGATTCAATGATATTATCGAGGGAGCTGTTCCAGTACCAATACCAGTAATAGTAGTATATGGTCCCGTAAAAGTGGTTGGCCGGTATGAAGTGTATGTTCTGGTCCTTATGTTAGCTTTACGACTTTAATAAGGCAGGGGGCAGATGGGCATGCCATACTGAATATTGTAGCTTTCTATAGTCGTTCCGGAGCAAATAATCTGAAATGGCTGAAACTCAATAATTACGGTGCCTTCATTATTGTACTGGGCCTTTTGTCCGTAAGCGAGGTATATACATAACTGAAAGACAGCTAATTTTGCTAAATGTTTAAGATGCATTATATACTTGCTATGCACCAGAGTCCAATTATACGGCCGGTTTCAGAGAGTTGTATGTGTATATAGTTAATATAAAATTGTGACTTTCGTGGAGCAGTTCAAAAGTAACTACTGTTAGAGATAGGATATGTACTACTAAAACAATAGCATAAGGCGATATTGTTGTATAATCTTTAGTAAAGTATTGTAATGAGATGCCCTTCCCAAGCCTGCTTATACGTGGATGCAATCCTTTTATATATCCCGTACATTCTTCGGCTTAGACTGCTCGTTATTTGCATTATCAGCCTGTACTGCAAGTATATACCGCAGCTCCGGGCAAAGTTAAAATGACAAGTCGAAGCTAGCAATAATCAATCACTACATATACTACGACCTAATCGGGTTGTCTCGTAAAGAATACTACATGCCAATTGGTACGAAAGGCTTAATTATTGTATTCCCCCCCCACTGTTGCGTGACTTATAAAGCTTAATGGTCGGTAAAGAGTACCGGATGGTAAGTGCCATTATCCCTAGGGTGGGTCGTTAAACACTATTAGAACTCAAAATATCAACTGGTACGATAAGGCAGGAAGCATTGCGGCCGAAAGTAGATCTGCTAAAACAGGAATATAATACTTAATGCACTGTACGTCCCAGACGTAAACGGCGATAGAGGCTATTTTTAGGCCGTTGTTAGCAAACCTTACTAGGCTAGCGAGCAATATAGCTAGATAATTTATCGCTTTAGTGTACTATGATGATTAAAACCTTGTCCTTTATTGCACGCTAAACGTTGCTCTGGCTATAGGAAGCAGTATATGTTATCCGATAAAACAACAACCCGCGCTTCTCTATTCTTACTTCAATCATCGAGGAGCGAGTAGCTCAATTCTTACATAACCACCTATGCTTGTATGTACGAGGCACAGCACAATCAAAGCCCGTCAAGCCCGCCATACTAGCTGGCTGGCCTAGTTGGCTGCTAACAGTTAGCCTTACGATATCGGCTTGGTGGTGTAGTAACCAGAATGTATAAGATTTCACATAAAGATTACTGCCACCAAACCTAGAACAATAGAAAACCTTTTGCTCCTTATTGACTAGTCATATGCTGTACTTGTATAGTTTCAAACCTACATCAAAATGGGATGTTGAAAGGGGAAACTGAGTTCAACTATTGAAAAGCCAAGGGCTATCAGAGAACACTCCCCGGCCCCTATTATTACGTATACGAATACAAACTACGTTGTATTGGTACACTGGAACTTTAGAAGAGCGCATAATCGCTACGCGCAATAATAACAAGATTACCCGGGCCTTCCGGCTAAGGGAGTACTCGCTGGCCACGTTAATGTAGCGCGCGTGCGGCCCAGAACATCTAAGGGCATCACAGACCTGTTATTGCCTCAAACTTCTATCGTATTGACAAAGCTGATGCTTTATCAATTAGCTACGCTTATAAGGGCCGTTGCTGCTCTTCCTAACAATTGTACTTGGGCAAAGCCCAAGACCATAACACCAGCGTACTAATATAGTGTAAATAGTATGAACTTACACTTATTATACTTTGTAACAGCCGATCTTCCTACAATTCCCCTCCTTCTCAATCTTAGTTGGGCCAGGCAGGTTATATCCTAATATTGTAGTTTACATATACTGTCCTTATTCTAAGTCGACTCGTAAACCGACTCGTAAACCGACTCGTCAACCGAATTATCAACCGACTCGTCAACCGACTCGTCAACCGACTCGTCAACCAACTCGTCAACCAACTCGTCAACCAACTCGTATGATTTAGACTTACAGTAATCCACTGTGGCTAGTGGGTCTACTGTATAGTAGTCCACTATGACTAGTCAAAAGTATATCCACCACACTACTTTTAGTATATTACTACTACAGTGTAAATAGTATGAACTCACACTTATTATACTGTGTAACAGCCGATCTTCTGATATACTACCTCTTGCAATTTGTGTGCGCAAGAGGAGGGGGTAGTGGAAGTGTATCGCACGGACCAGGGAATCAATTACGCTATTAGTAACAGTAAAATGGGTGCCAGTTAGTAACTGGGTAGGAATGCAAACTCGGGGTGCCAAATTATACAAACGAATGCAATTATTCTATCAAGTACAGTACAGGAGAGATAGGACTATTTATGCCTAAGAGGTAGTACTTGTTACGAACCAACATGCATGCAAGCTATGACTAAGGACGACAGGGCCAGGGACGAGCCTTAAGTACAGACACAGGGACAAGAGGAGTCAGGTACGTACAGCAGAAGTAGTACGTACACAAGAGGGGTTATATACGCGGTTACGTGATATACGGTAAGTGGATCATTTGGATCACCGTAAGCCGCGTGAGCCAAGCTCACTTAGATCACCGTAAGCCGCGTGAGCCAGGCTCACTTAGATTACGGTAAGCAGCGTGATCCAGCAAGAGCAATAAAGGAACGAACAAGTATATAAAGAACAGTCTTTACCCTTAGCCAGATAGTTAGTTCTTTATTAATCAATCTAAGCAATCAGTTCATTATTGATTGAGAAGTCTTAAAAGCTTCTTAACGGAACTCTTAGTAGATATACTGTTTACAGTAAGCCTGACTTACTACCTAAGTGACAGAACCCTTAGGACGCTTTAAGCATCCGTTACATTTTGATTAATCCTGTTCGGTGAGTTACCCTTATAAACCTCGAGCAGTATGTCTACTACTAGCGGTACGACCCAGAACCCTGGGCAGATGCTTGCCCAGATGAAAGCCGAGATCCTTATACTTCGGGAGTAAATCCGAAGCTATAAAGGAAGACCAGGCATATATAAGTTCCCCAAACCTAAGTTATTTGACGGGCAAAAGGGCAATATACAATCCTTCTTAACCTAGGCTCAAGCATACCTTCGGGTAAATATCTCTATTACTGGACCCGCTGTAAAAATGATTTGTATTGGCAACCTCTTAATAGGAAAGGCTTTTGAATAGTAGGAGCCTACCCTACGAGACTACCTAGATTATAAGAAAGATACAGAAAGGGATAAGGAGACAAACAATACCTTTATTAGTAATAAGGCCTTCGAACAGCGACTTATAACCGCTTTCAGAGACCCGGATGAAGAAAGGACTGCTACACGTTACCTAAAGAATTTACGATAGACCGGATCGGCTATGCATTACAATTGGGAGTTCCGATGCTACTTAACTAAGCTGGACCTTAGTAAAGCTGCTCTTATAGAGTACTTCTATAATGGACTTCCCAAGGATGTGAAAGACGAACTTAGTAAGGCCGACAAGCCTGAGGAATTTAACGACTATATAGAAATAGCAATTAAAATTAACAACGGTAATTACTAATGCTATCTGGAACGAGGAGGCAAAGAGGGACGCTTTACAAGACCCTATACTCTACAACCTAACTAAGGAAAGACTTATCGACACCGCTCTACGGCATATGGACAATACGGCGGACCAATATGGCTCGACGCAGCTCAACGCGACTAGAAAGCAAAGACTTACTATAACTACGGAAAAACGTAACACTTTGCCAACAAATGTTACTAAAAGAAGAAACGGGACTGGAAGCTAGTTCCCAAACGGAAGATATATATAGCTACCCGAGAAACGGTAGACTATAACTTACTTTACTTTTCAGGATACTATAATAACGTATGCTTAACATACAAATCCGATAAGGACGGTGCCAACTAGTACCCTAGGGCACCTAGCAAGGAGAAACTTACTAACCCTTTACATACGAGATTCCCTTCCGGGCTAAACGAATGGGATTTCGTTTAGACTTAAACAAAACAACCCATAAGACCCCAATAGGCCCTAGACTCAGACCCAAACCGGAATACGGATAATTGGATTACGCACAATCCAACTCCTCAATAAGACTAAGACGAAATAAATACCTAGACCCAGCTACCCTCCGGATGGGAGGAAGCTAAGGAAATAATTCAGACGATCGCAGCGGAGTCACGCGCTAGACACGTCAAAAATAAGGACTTTACGAATACCTAGTGTTAAAATTACTGGTATTTATACTAGTAAGTGTTAAAATTACTGGTATTTATACTAGTAAGACTACCCAAATACTATCCTATGTATTGCTATTTGCAACTTCTGGCAGCAGTACTACTGCTTGCCAATATACTACCACTGTACTGCACGTACAAGTAGTATATCGAGTTGACGAATTGCACTTGCTATGCAAATTCTCCTCGCTCCGACTTGGTACAACTGATGGCAGTACTACTGCCCAGCCAATTTACTACTATTGCGCGTCTTGTGCAAGTAGTACTTGGTCGACCAAGCAAGATCATTGATCGGGCCGTCAATTGACGCGCTCCCAACTACTACTAGTAGTTGCCCGCCAACAGCACTACTGTTGCGCGGTAGGACCCACCCAACTGCAACCAGCAGTTGCTTGCTAGTAGTACTACTACTGGCCCACTCGACTACTGCAGTACTTCTGCTGTACTGTCTCAACCGAACCCTAATACTGATCAACCCTGCTAGTTGCAACAAACTGGCAGTATGACTCAACCAGAGTATTTGGAGCTGCATTGAATGCAAGCAGATTGTTCGGAGATGCATTGTATGGAATCAGACAGAATTCCAACACGTGCACATTGCACTGATTGAGGTACTACCTCTCAGGTATAAAAGGGTCCTACCTTTCCTACACTCTTAGATAGTTAGGTATACACATACAAGACACACGCAAGCTGTAAACACAAGACGCACGCACGCTGTAAACACACATCAAGCAAGCACAAGAAACACAACAGTCTTTCTTTTTGAATCGTCCCTTGGCACTACTATTTGACTTGTTCAAATCTGTATTTCTTGCCTAGTTACTGACTGGTGTACTTCCTGCTGTTACTAACAGCCTTGATTGATATCCATTTTGGATAGTCCGTGCAACTGAACTTCCACTGCGCACCCTTCCTATTTTACCCCTTTTATTCCAAGAGGTATTTCCCCTTTTATTTATAAGACTACTACTGAAACGACTGATCTTAGCTCCAACATCGAGCTATCCAAGAAGGTATTCTCATTCCCAGAGTATACTAAGCTCAAAGACACCAAGAACTTTAACATATGGGAACAATTACTTTCCATCCAACTTGGATCCCTTCGCCTGGAAGGATTTCTGAAAGACCCATCATGTAAGGCGCGCTACAGGCGTGTAGGCCTTATAAGCGAATGTGAGGTGCAGTACCCGCACTAAGTGCGGATACTGGCGGATCTTTTGACAGTTTGGCCATTTGGTCGAACGGTTAACTGGTCTATTGTCCATATGGGCACACCTCCCCATATGTGTTACACATCAATTGCTATTAGTTATTCAATACACAACCAATACTCCCTGCTTATGCTGCTTCGGGACAGCTGTGCTGAAGGCCCGCAAGTATCAATTGCATGGATTCAAAACCCAACAGATACACCTATCTGTTACTTAAAAAAACATTACTCCAAGGGCCAATCAGCCCAGCGTTGCAATCTCTACGATTGCTACCATAACCTTACACTCAAAGGGTATAAAGAAACACTTAAGGCCTTCAATTCAGAATTCAACAGCTGCCTTACTCGACTTCAACTTACTGGAGTAATTATCGACCCACGGGATCAGGCAAATCGATATCTTACAACTATTGGTCCTGTTTTTTCACAATAGGCGGCAACACAACGCAACAATCTTCAAACCAATAAAGTCTTAGGGATTAATACAGTATCCCTCAACCTACAATACCTTCAGACCAACTTACTGGAAGAACATCAAAATCCCGATAGTCCCAGTTTCCAAGCATTTAGTTACAGGATAACCCAATTATCCAAAACACAACACAACAGCAATACTAGGTCTACTAGACCTAGTCGACTCAACCGACCCAATCGACCCAAAAATCACACACCAGCCAAGGGTTCTACTAGTTTCCTGATTGGCAACTACAGCTTAACCACTGGCTGTATGGGGTTACCTAATTCCTACCAGGAATTAAATACCGACTCTAACTCCGAACAAGAATTGGTACTATTACCCGATCTGGGTAATATTGGTATGACATACCGTATTGCTAACAATAATGCGTATCGAATGGGCCTACTCTACGATACTGGCTCAACCTGTCATTTGGTCAACAATCGGCTTAAGTTCACGACTTTCCGACCCATTGCAAAATCCCAAGCAAAACCAATCACAACAGGAGGTGGTCCAATTTACCCCAAATGAATTGGCTGTACTGAATTTACTGTCCTAATTCGCACCAATCCACCTATCTACGGTACTCTTATTTTACAAGAGGCACTGTACATTCCGAAAATGGAAGTTAGTATTGTTAGTGGAATTCGCTACTATGCATCTGGAGGAACTCTCATTAAGGAATATCTGTATAACTCCAATCGACAGTTATACGGACTCCTTAACTTCCAACAATACGGCTTCTTCCTACAACAACAAGGTCAAGATACGCCCTATCTAACGAAATCAGATACTACCTACTCTAGCTACTATAGTAGCTACGGAATTACAGTGGAAATTCCCTCCCAACCATATCCCTGGGCCAACGAAGCAGAGGATCGGTTGGCACCTACACCGGTGCCTCGGTCGGCACCTACACCAGTGCCTCGGTCGGCACCTACACTAGTACCTCGGTCGGTACCTGAATCGGCACTTATTAGTCCAACACCCAGATCAGGATCAGACCCTAGCCCAACTACTAGTTCGGCTACATCAAGGGACCTTACTAAGGCTACCCTATTCAAAGACCCTATAGAAGGCCCAATTCCTATAGAGGCAACAGACCAACTAGCAGGCCCAACTGCTAGTACTGAGGAACAAGCTACTCCGACTACCAGTATAGAATCCAACAACCAGTCTTACCAAAGACTATTGCAACAAGCAGCCATCTAGCACATTCGACTGGGACACTTCAGTCTACCACTCTTGAAGAAGACCAGTAGTATTACTGCTGGGCTACCTGACTTTTCGTCTATTCAGGTTGCCGATTTTCAATGCCTTGCTTGTATAGGTATAAGTTGTTACGATGCGGACTAGCAGGAAGGCAGCAAGTGTAAAGACTGTAGAATTTTCGAACCAAGGAGGAAGAAAAGAGAAAGAAAACAGTGAGTGCGGGGAAGAAGAGGCTATATACTTACGTAGGTGGTCCGTGCATTACGTGATGCAGAGTGTAGGGCAGGCCAGAAAAAGAGTACGATATACAATATCGTTACAGAACGGTTAACTGGTCTATTGTTACGGAGTCACTAGTACTGCCAGTATCTAGTGGTCGGAAATAGTTGTCAAGAAATCTACAGAGCTCCAACTCTACAGGCATTGGAGTACTTATACTCCAATGCCTGCTTAGTCATAGGGTGCGAGTCAGCACGTGACTCTATCCTATGACATAGCTCCGTTAGGCAAAGCCTAACATCATAACATCTATTGTCCATATGGGCACAGCTTGATACTTGAAATCGCGAACAAATGCCGCAGCATGTCGCGGGAGTGACCCAAGAGCTGTTATAGTTGTGAAGATGATTGCAATTGAAGATGATGGAATCAAAATGTCTGCGCTACGCTGGGGAGCACTTGGTGGTGCGAGGAATCCGAGGGCCAATAAAGGTGGTGCGTGGCACGGTTATGTAAGCACTGTACTCCGTACCTGTCAATACTCCTTGTAAGTACTCCGTACTAACAGGTACCTACTTGGGTAGGATTGTGATGTAATTCCTCGTATCAGTACTCCGTACCGAGTACATGTACAAGTACGGAGTACTTGCTTTGTACTGCTCTAATGCTACTCCGTAGTACTCCATGCTTGCTACTGTTAGCAGGTACTACTCCGTAGGAAGGCAGCAATACGTATACATGTACTCCGTACTTTGTACTCGGTACCCTTGGTTGTAATTGTACTGTACAGTACTTGCTTGCAATATTACTTGCAGTATTATTACTTGCAGTATTACTTGCAGTATTACTTGCAGTGAGTACTTACTATTACGTAAGTAGGTAGTTGTAGATCACGCTGCAGATCACGCTGCAACACCTCCCTAGATATCCAGTCCATGCCGACGAAAGATGTGAATAAAACATCAACTACAGAGTATTGTCCGACGGAATATAGCAACGGAATGTAGTCATGTTTTTCTACTTGCACGCATGTCCGGAGAAAGTTCGCAATACTTGCCTCGTATTTTACCGTGTACAAGCAAGTACAGTGTGTTGCGTATGACGCTGCGGGACCTCGAGTGGCGTCACGCATTCTTCATGATTCAGTGCGGCGAGGCTGCGCTTCCTGCAAAATCCCGTCTCGTAGCTGGAACAAACGCCGTAAAGTCATGATTCCATTTCTTCATCCTGAACCGGTTTGCATGTTGGACGAGATGCCAAAATGCCGTCAAGGGGAAGCAAGGAGAGTTGCGAAACGGATTTCTGCGACGCCTGCGGGGCAACGCCAACGCCACCGCTCGCACCAGCCACGACGACTTAGGACAGGATGGTGAATTGGTGATGGCAGCTCTCACCTCTCGCCTCTCATCCGCAAGAAATTCATCGCCCTAGGCACGACGCTCGCTGCACCCTCATCTGTTCGGCACCGGGCACGAGCTAGCCAAGTGCCGGATCGTCGACCCAGAGCAGACCACACCCACACCACCTTTCGATGCCGCCACGATAGACGAAGCCGGGACCGCTCGAGGGCGGGACGAAGGAGGTGCCATGACGTTTGATGCTCGACGTCTCCGGTCCTCGACCTCGACCTCGACCCCGACCTCGACCCCGGATGCCGAGTCGTCCGCCGGTCTCCGTCGTCTCCTCGCATCCCTCGACGCCGTCGTCGACGACGCCGGTGACAATGCCTATCCGGATCCGCTCCCTCTCGACTCGAGCCTGCAGGACATCGCCCGCTGCGTCTGCTCCGAGAGCACGACGGTGCACCAGGATGAGTTTCGACATGCCAGCGGTTTCCAGTCCGTCCTCGCCGTCCTACGACGCTTCTCCGGCTTCTACGACCCCCACAAGCGAGCCGAGGCCGACATGCTTGCCCTCTTCGGCCTCCTCGCTTCCTGCCTCAAGGTCCTGGCCGCCGCCTTGCGCGACCACCCGGCCAACAGACGCTTCTTCCGCTACCGAGTCGACGGCGGCGGATGGGAGGCCCTCGAGCAGGTCATCGCGAGCATCGGCCTCGGCGGCGCCGAGCCGGATCCCTGGGTCAGCTGCCACGTCTTCGGCCAGCTGCTGTCGTTTTCCCTCGACGACGACGCCTTTGACCTCCTCGGCCGGTCCATCGGCAAGATGCTGCGGCCAGACGCCGAGGGCAGCGACCGGGACGCCGACGGAGATGTGCTGGACAAGGTCGCCCGCGGCGTCGAGAAGCTCATCAACGGCACGACGGCCATCCGCTTTCCCGAGATGCTCCGCGCCGTCGTGAGCTTCTGGACCGCCCTCCCGCGACCTGCAGGCTCGTCGGCATGCGTGAGCTCCATCTTTGTCCTCGAGGCGATGCTGCGTGCCACGTCGGTCTCGATGCACAACCGCGCCGCCGTCCACTCCGCCGGCGTCCTGTCTCAGTTCCTCCTCGTCGCCTTTGGCCATGGCTGGCTGGCCGAAGCCGATCGCGAGCGCCTCCTGGCCATCTGCCAGCTGCTCATGTTTCTCGGCGTCAACGAGCCGGCCGACACCCAGTTTCTGCTCTCGGCGCCCCGGTCCGAGGCCGCCGACTTCTGCCTCGAGATGATGTCCAAGCATGCCGGCCCGCCCTTCTTTCAGTTTGACCTGACCCTCCACGGCTACTCCTCGCTCGAGCTGCCGAGCCTCGGCCGCTCCTTTCCTCCCCAGTCGGCCGCCGGCTACACCTTTACCGCCTGGATGCGCGTCGAGGCCTTTGATCCCGCCGCCCACACCACCATCTTCGGCCTCTACGACGCCTCCCAGACCTGCTTCGTCCTCGTCTACCTCGAAAAGGACACGCGCAACTTCATCCTCCAGACCTCCGTCTTCTCCAACAAGCCGAGCGTGAGGTTCAAGTCCGTCGCCTTTCGGGAGAAAAAGTGGTACCACGTCGCCGTCGTCCATCGCCGACCCAAGACCATGACGGCGAGCAAGGCCGCCCTCTACGTCGACGGCGAATTTGCCGAGCAGGTTCGCTGCAGCTATCCGCAACCGCCGCCGCCGTCAAACGGCAGCAACGAGAGCTTTGCCTCCTTCAGCTCGAACCAGGACCGCACCAACCCCGTCCAAGCCTTTGTCGGAACGCCGCGCGAGCTCTCCGCCAAGACGGGCAGTGGTGTCGTTCACACCCGCTGGGCTCTCGCGTCCGCTCACCTGTTCGAGGATGTCTTGAGCGACGACTATCTCGCCGTCCACTTCGGCCTCGGGCCCCGCTACCAGGGAAACTTCCAAGACAGCCTGGGAGGCTTCCAGACCTACCGGGCCTCCGCCGCTCTCGGCCTCCGCAACGAGATTGTCCACCCGGGCAAGGACGAGCATTCCGAGATTCTGCGTGCCGTCCGGGACAAGGCGAGCTCGCTGCTCCCCGAGTCCAAGATCCTGCTGAGCCTGCTGCCCTCGGCCACCTTTGCCGAGAACGTCCAGTTCCTCGATACAGGCCTCCTTCGTTCGCTACCGCGTGTCTCGACCCGTAACCTCCTTCGAATTTCCAACCAAGAAGGCGGACCCCTCGCCATGAACTGCGCCGTTCCGAACTTGTCTGACGCCCTTTTCAGGACGCACGGCGTTGCCTCCTTTCGCGGCATGCCCATTGTCGCCGCGCCGTCCTATCTCGACGAAAATCTCTGGCGCCTAGCCGGCTTCACGCCGCTCGCCCTGAAGCTGCTCGAAAGAGCGACGACGGCCGAGGAGACGATCCGGGCCATCGAGATCATGTTCCACTGCATCCGCAAGAGTTGGCGCAACAGCGAGGCCATGGAGCGGGACAACGGGTACGGAATCCTCGGCATGCTTCTGCGCTTCAAGATGGGCTACGGAAACGGCGAACCACCCGTCCCTCGCCTGTTCATCTCCGTCGCCGAGCGCGACAGCCTCGCCTTTCGTGTCCTCGCCCTCATGCTCGACTTTCTGGGCTACAATCACGCCGAGCCGATCGAGTCCTTCATCGTGAACCCGCTTGCCTACCGGATGCTCCTCATCGACCTCGACATCTGGCGCCGGTCGGCACCACGCATCCAGGAGCTGTACTATAAGCAGTTTTTGACCTTTGCCGTCAACAGCAAGCACCACGAATTCAACAGCAGGAGACTGATTCGAATGAGTAAGGCCGGGTCCCCATTGCCTCGTCGTGTGATGCCGTGTGTCGCCTGCATTCCTGCTAACTCGGCCAGGGACCGTCAAGAGGCTTCTCGATGCCATGAAAGGCGAGAGCATCTCGGACGACGTCATCGACCATTTCATGAACGCATTCCAGGCCCTGGTCAAGTCAAGCCTCAGCCAAGAGGTCATGAGATCCCTCTCGCTCTTCATCACCTACGCCTTTCAGACGTCGGCCCGGACCGCCGGCAAGCTCGACGGCGAGAGCCCGGTTGGCTACAAAATGGTCACCAAGAAGCAGTTGGGCGCTCGCATCCTGACCATGTACTCGCATATTCTCTGCGAAAAGGGAAACCTCACCAACATCAAAACGTTTGGCCGAACCGTGAGCAACAAGGTGAGTGCGCCGCGACTCCCCGCCGAGCCTGCGAGCCTGACCATGCCTGACCGTGCAGTGGCTCCTGTACCTTCTGGACAACGACGACGCGACCGTCGTGCTGCACAGCTGCAGGATCCTCACCCGGCAGCTAGTAGCCAACGGTGGCTTTTACACCTCCAAGTTCGCCGTCAAGGCGGGTGGCTGGGCCATCATGGCAAACCGACTGAAGCGTTTCTGGGACACTCCGTCGCTGTGGCCCATGTGCTTCAGCATCCTCTTCGGCTACGACGTCGCCGAGGTTACTCTCCACCGCGAACTGAGCACCTTGGTCGGCCTATTTTCCGCCCGCAAGGTCGCCTACCCCGAGGCCTCCCTCATCATCAACACGATGCTGCAGCACGGCATGAGGGAGGTCATGAAGCGCGAGGACGCTGGTGCGAGGCATCCCGGGCCCGCCGATGCCGCTGCCGATCTGGAGACGCGATGTTGGTGTTCCTTACCGTCACCTCGACACCGCTAACCTCGTGCAGTGACGTTCAAGGTCGACGGAGCCGCCCTGCTGCTGGATGTGCTTGCATTTTTGAAGCAGCTGCATGCGCTGTCGTCCGAGTTCCGAAACTTTGCCCTCACCTCTGAATGGGTTCGCATGCTCCTGGCGGCACTGTACCCCGTCATCGTCAGTACCGATGTCGTCACGCCCGATGTCGAACTCAACTCGAGAGATTCGACTCTCACCTTTGAAGGCAGCGATGTCATGATACACCCCATCGGGGGAGGTTCGATGCCTGGCCCGATAGTTCGCACGACGGCCGTCAAAGTCTCCTCGTCGCCCCAGCTGATGCCGCAATCAGGAACGCCGCTGCGACGAGCATCCTCCTTCGTGCTGCTCACGCCCGAACGGGACGTGCGGCTCGAGAGAGGGCAAAGCTTCGGCAACACCATCTGCGAGGAAATGTTGGATCTCGTCCTCGCCGTCTTCCTGGAACAGGTTCTCGTCCGGAAAGACTTCACCGGCTTTGACTTGTTCACCAGGGTGCCGCCCGGCTTCCGGGAGCATCAGGCGTACTTTGAGTCGCACGTCCTCGAGCGCGTCATGGCAAGGCTGTCCGACGAGGTGCACAAGAACCAAAAGGCGCTCTGCGAGCCGCGCATCCTGACCAATCTTTCACGGCTCTGTCTACACCTGGCGGAAGCCACCTTTGAAGGCTGGTTCATAAACGGAGCAGACATCATGATTGACTTTGGCGGCATGCTGCTGGAGTTTCTGCAGCGTCCCGACGTGGCCAAGATGAAAAGCGTTCGACTCTGCAGCCAAGCGCTGTCGACGATCCGCTCCAGCCTCCTGCGCATCATCCTGCTGAAGCTATCGGACCTGGACATGCAGACGACGGAAATGCAGGGAAAAGACTTCATGAACAAGCTGGCCTACTGGCAAATGTCCATCCTCGAGTGCCTCTCGGCCGACGACGATTACCTGAAGCTATTCTTGTATCAGCTGTACACGAAACTCATACATCACAAACCCTTCATTCGGATCGCCGCCGCCAACTTTCTGCGCATCATTCTCGTCCAGAAGCCGGACGAATCCGTCGCTGCGATTCGATCGTGCATGGCTCCCGACCAGCGGCAGCTGTCCAACGAGTTCCAGCAGCTGACCGAGGTCGACGACGAGACCTTTGTCGCCTGGGTGGATAAGCATCGCCTGTCTCTGGATACCCTCTTCCTCGGCAGCATGGCCAAGACGTGGGAGGAGTTTGTCGGTGCGGAGAACGCAAAGACGTTGGAGACTGCCAAGGCGCGCTTGTCGAGGCGCAAGGAGAGGCTCAAGGCATGGAACGCAGAGGCCGTCAGCAGCAATAAGATGCTCGTCAGCCACGACATCGGCAACAGCGCGTGGATGAAGAGCGTCTGCAATACCGAGTTCTTCAAACACCAGCGGCTCCTCCAAGATCAGCAGGACGACCTTGCCTTCCTCACGGCGGCCTACAGACGAAAGGAACGTGACCTGAGACGTCCCGGCGCCGTCTTCAGCGAGTCGGGGCCGCTCAAATGGAAGCTGGACCGCACCGAGGGACGCAACCGGATGCGGCTGCGACTGCTCCCCGACTCTTCGGCCATGGATGATAAATACGAACCGCGGAAGAAGGGCGGCCCTCGCTCGGTGGCTGCGACACCGCCCAACCTCGACAGAGCCCGCATGACCCCCGAGCCGTCGCTGGATGAAGGGGTGGAAGAGGACTTTGAGCTCGTCGACAACCCCGAGGACGCCGACGGCGACAGCTTCGAGGACAAGAACCGCAAGGTCCTGCGACGGCTGCAGCCCGGTGACCAGGTCCAGGCCGCGTACAACATGTCGCGCATCACGGGGCTCGAGGCCTGCGAGGGCCTCTTCATCGTCGGCAAGGACGCCCTCTACATGATGGACAACGTATTTCAGTGCGTCAACGGCGACATCGTCAACGTCTGGCAGGCGCCGCGCGAGGAGCGCGATCCGTTCACCATGGTCGTCACCGGCACCAGGACCCTCGAGAGGCAGCAGAATTTGCGCGAGCAGGAGTCGAGGCACTGGAAGTGGCAAGACGTCGTCGGCTTCTCCAAAAGGCGCTTTCTCTTCCGAGACGTGGCCGTCGAGATCTTCTTCACCGACGGGCGCAGCTACCTGCTGGCGCTCCTCACGCCGGCGGTGAGGGACGAGCTGTTCGGGAAGATGCTCAGCAAGGCGCCTCACACGAGCGCCGCCAACGCGCTGCCGAACCCCGAGGACGCGTGGAGGTTGGAGGCGCTCAAGCCCTTTGACGAACCGCCACGCCTCGCCGGCCTCGGCTCCAAGCTGGGAACGCTGTTCAACACGTCCGGGTGGAACCCCGTGATGAAGCGGTGGCAGCGCGGCGAGGTGTCCAACTTCCACTACCTCATGATGGTCAACACCATGGCGGGCCGCACCTTTAACGACCTCACGCAGTACCCCGTCTTCCCCTGGATCCTCGCCGACTACACGAGCGAGGACCTGGACCTCGAGGATCCGGCGACCTTTCGCGACCTGTCGAAGCCGATGGGAGCCCAAACGCCGACGCGCGTCTCGCGCTTCTCGGAGACGTACAACGCGCTGCGCGAGATTGGCCAGACGCCCTTCCACTACGGCACCCACTACTCGTCGGCGATGATCGTGTCGTCGTACCTCATCCGCCTGCCGCCCTTTGTGCAGTCGTACCTGCTCGTGCAGGGCGACAGCTTCGATCACGCCGACCGCCTCTTCCAGTCGGTCGGGGATGCCTGGCTGTCGGCCTCGGCGAGGAACAAGACGGACGTCCGCGAGCTCATCCCCGAGTTCTTCTGCCTGCCCGAGTTTCTGACCAACATCAACGGCTACGACTTTGGCCGGCGGCAGAGCAACGGCGCCCGAGTGGACGACGTCGCCCTGCCGCCGTGGGCCAAGGGGGATCCGCGCATCTTCATCGCGAAGCACCGCGAGGCGCTCGAGAGCCCGTACGTCAGCGAGAACCTGCACCGCTGGGTCGATCTCGTATTCGGCCACAAGCAGCGCGGCGAGGCGGCCGTGGAGAATCTCAACGTCTTCCACCACCTGTCGTACGCCGGGGCGAGCGACCTCGACCGCATCACCGACGCCAACGAGCGCGCCATCACCGCCGGCGTCATCCACAACTTTGGGCAGACGCCGCATCAGGTTTTCAGCAAGCCTCACCCCCCGCGGGAGCACATGAAGTGCCCCATACGTCGCCTCGACACGGCCGTCTTTTCGCTCAGCAATCCGGGCCCGCCTCTCCTGGGTAGGTTGGACATGGGGGGGGGCACCCACACTCCCACGCCTTTGTGGGAAGAGATGACTCGGCTGACCCGTCGCAGAGAGCCACGATCGCGTGGCATCGCTCGTGTACGCATCGAAGCTCGACCGCCTGCTGTGCGCGCCGCCCCTGCGGCTCAACTTCCCGCCGTACGACAAGTATCTCGAGTGGGGATACGCCGACAACAGCATCCGCTTCTTCTTCAGCGACAACCGCAAGCCGGCCGGCCTGTTCGAGAACCTTCACACGGGCCAGATCTCGTGTGCGTGCTTTGCCGATTCAAAGACGCTCATCACCGCCGGGGAGGACTGCGTCGTCTCCGTCTTCACCGTCGTCACCGCTCCGGCCAAGCCCGTAGACCTCGTGCCGCGCTCCAGCGTCTTCGGCCACAAGGCGCCCGTGACGGCCATGGCGGTGAGCAAGGCGTTTGGCACATTTGTGACGGCCTCGTCGGATGGTCAGGCGTTCCTGTGGGACCTCAACCTGCTCTTCTTCATCCGCAAGCTGCCGCTCGTGCGTGCCGTCGAGTGCGCCGCCATCAACGACGTCACGGGCGACGTCATGCTATGCTCGGGGCCCACGGTGCTGATGTACACGCTCAACGGATCGCTCATGCTCGACCAGAACCTATGTCCCGAGCAGGACGATTACGTGCACTCGTGCGCCTTCTACGAGGGCGCGGGCTACGAGTGGCTGGAGAACCACCTCGTCTTCACGGGGCACTCCAAGGGCCGCGTCAACGTCTGGCGAAAGAGCATCGTCGGCGGTGCCTGGACCTTGGAGCTGCTGCGGCGTCTGGACCACGTCGACGGCAAGGGGGATGCGAACATCGAGGCCGGCATCACGTGCATCACACCGATGCCGACCTGTCTGTACACGGGGGACGAGGACGGACGAGTGGTGAGTGTCCCGTCCACGAGAGAGACTGACCGAGGCTAATTTCGCAGTACGAATGGAACTTTCGCGACAAGTAGAGGTAGAGATTCGGTGGTATTGCATAGCAGCCTGTATGAAATGTAGCGTTATGCCGGCATAGTAGTAGAGCCTTTCCTGCACCGACCCATGCTCATGCTGGCCATGCTGGCCATGCTGGCCATGCTGGCCATGCCCGCTCCACGCACTCGGTCCCCCCCCATTGTCGTCCTCCTATCGTCCTAATCGTCGTAGCCGGAGAGCTGCTTCCGAGGACCGTTGGGAACTGGCCGGATTAGCATTCGCCGAAGACGTCCATGGCGACGTGCATACCTGGATACGTGACAGGAACCGGCGCCGGCTCAATGTCGCCAAAGTAGTATCGAATGGGGGGCACGATGGGCATGGCGAGAGGGCCGGCCGCGCCGATGATGACGGACCAGAAGAGGGCCGGTCGCTCGCGGGCAGCCCAGCGACAGTAGCGAAGAGGCGTGGCCCAGAAGTAGGGCGTGGACATGATGGAGGCTGGTTGCTTGGGGTTGAAGTTGTGTCATGCCATGACATTTCGAGAGTTGAGGACGTCCGAACGGCTACCTCGTCGCGGCGCCGGAAAATGGTGTCGCCGAAAAGCGCTCCCCTTCTGCCGACCCACAACATAGGCTACGTATCCAGAAGCTCAAGCTCGAGCTCTGTCTGGCATCAGGCATCCCATAACGACATAATTGAAAATGCGGTCGCTTCTGAGTGTCGCTGTTTGCCTCCTGGCGGCGACGGCCGCTGCGGTGAGCACTTCAGGAAACAGGCTGCTCGTTCTCTTGGACAACGTGGCGGACAAGGATGCATACAATCACTTCTTTGGCGATCTCACAGGTAGGTTCAAATTTCCCCATGGATGATGATGGATGTGCTAATGGCAAGTCGCAGCCCGAGGATATGATATCACGTACGAATCACCGCGGAACGAGGGCTTGAGGCTGTTCCGCCTCGGACAGCGAAACTTTGACCACGTCATGGTCTTGCCCTGCAAGTTGAAAGGTGAGTGGAGGCTGCTTGACGAGGCGAAGCTTGCTTGCGTGCGATGCTGATGATGCAGGCCTCGGTCCCAATTTCACGCCCAGCCTTCTCCTCGACTTTGTCAAGGCCGAGGGCAACATCCTCGTTGCCCTCTCCTCCACCGCTGCCGCGCCCGTCTCCGTCACCGCTTTCCTCGCCGAGCTCGACATCTTCCTTCCGAGCGAGCGAACGGGGACCGTCGTTGATCACTTCAACTACGACAGCGTCTCGGCCAAGGAAGCCCACGACACTCTCGTCCTTGACGCGCCCGAGGCCGTGCGGCCCGGTCTCAAGGACTACTTTGAGCTTCCCGGCGTCCTGGCCTTGCCGCACGTCGTCGGTCACTTGCTCGGCTCGAGCCAGCTCATCACGCCGATCCTGCGTGGGCTCCCGACGGCGTACAGCTACAGCCCCAAGCAGGATCCCGTCGTCGTCGACCCGGATGATCTGTTCGCCGCCGGTCGCCAGCTCGGCCTCGTGTCCGTCATGCAGGCTCGCAACTCGGCCCGCGTCAGCGTCGTCGGGTCGGCCGAGATGCTGCAGGACAAGTGGCTGGATGCGCAGGTGGCGCGAGGCGGCGGCGACAAGGTCAAGACGGAGAACCGCGAGTTTGGCAAGCGACTGTCCGGCTGGACGTTCCAGGAGATTGGCGTGCTGCGCGTCAACGGCGTGGAGCACCGCTTGGTCGGCGACAGCGAGCTCAACCCGCAGATCTACCGCGTCAAGACGGACGTGGTGAGTACCGTTGCATCTCGAGGCCGTGTCCTGCCGCTGACCTGACTCGACCCAAGTCCTACAGCATCTCGCTGTCCGAGTACGTCTGGGACAAGTGGGTTCCCTACGTGCTGCCGGCCGACGACAGCCTGCAGCTCGAGTTTTCCATGCTCTCGCCCTTCCACCGCCTGAACCTCGTACCCTCGGTGACGCAGAGCGGGGCGACAAACTTTTCGCGCGACTTTACGCTGCCGGACCAGCACGGCATCTTCAACTTCATGGTCAACTACAAGCGGCCCTTTCTGACGTACATTGAGGACAAGAAGACGGTGAGCGTGCGGCACATGGCGCACGACGAGTTCCCGCGAAGCTACGTCATCTCGGGCGCCATGCCCTGGCTGTCGGGCATCGCGGCGACGGCGACAGGCTTCGTGTGCTTCGCTGCCGTGTGGATGTACAGCAGCCCGCCGGCCGTCGAGAAGCGGAAATGAAGGACGTCGAAAATGACGGATGTGTACAGATACATGGACGAGAATTAAAAAATACGATGTCGGCACGCGTTGCCGCCATCAGCTTGGAGCGCTGCCTTGCTCGTCATTTCCTCGGTGGCCTGATGTCCTCTTTGGCCAGTGCGAGCGTGCCCCGTGATGGGATCGCGTCTCGCGTATAGCCTTTGCTTGATGTTCAGAATTGTGTCGTCTGCACGTCGGCGTCCGTTCCATGAACCCACACCGCCTCGCCGTGCCGGCTTGCTCCCGTCGTGAATCATGCTCGGCACGATACGGTACAGTACACTCACCGATGCGGCGGCTCGAGGCAGGGAAAGGCGCAGATATTGATTCGCTAAAGTATGGCGACGACCAAAGACGGATGATTCAATCAATGAATTCAAGCTATGGAAAAAAAAACATGGTGATGCCCTCAGATTAGCTCTCTTGTGTTCTCACCGACAACGCGCCGTTGCGGCTGTTGCCTGCAAATTTGGCTTTTCGGACTCTAGTCATCACAGGGCGTCATCCATACTTTCCACAGCAAGAATGCCATCGCATCCCCAACGGAACAAGTGACAAACAGGCGAGGGAAAGACGATGGCCGCTCAGATATCTGTTCGGGGTCAACAGGCTGGGTGGAGGTTCCGTTCCAAGGGGAACTCGAGACATCCAGTGCCAGCGTTTTCAGTCCGGCAGAGCAGGCTCGTGCCTGGTGCCTTGATTTCATCATCACCGCAGCCAGGGGTTTGAGTGTGCAGCCAAGGTGAAGCGAGGGAAAGGAAACAGAGGCCGATCCCGATCATACGAAGGGGAGGACATGATCAAAGTCGACGAGGAGAGGACATGATCAAAGTCGACGAGGAGAGGACATGATCAAAGTCGACGAGGAGAGGACATGATCAAAGTCGACGAGGAGGGGACATGATCAAAGTCGACGAAGCGAGGTCGTGAATCAAGAGACCAGACCAGGGGGGGTAGGCATTGAGCAGAAAGTGGAGGCGAGAATGAAGAAAAAGGTCGTACGAATACGACGAAGAAGAGATGGGGCCAAGAAGCAGATTGTCCGATCGGGGGAGGGCGAGGGCGAGAATTTATACCATGGCCGACGAGTGAACCTCTGGTGACGCGGCGAAGCAATTCACTGACCCTCGTCACTGACCGAAGCAGCCGCGAAATTGATGATGCAACTGAACGCACTGCTGGACGCCGCACCCAAGCTCCTGGGTCCGAATAGAGACGAAACCTGCCAAGGGGAGCGGCCACAGGAGCGACGGCGTCGGCCACGTCGGCCAGTCGGCTGAGCAAGCGTGACCAGCGTGCTGTCATGGCATGATGACTGTTGGGCGGTGATGGGAATGATTCAGGGCGAGTGATTCACATCGAGATTGGTTGCTGAAAAGCAAGTCGAGACGAGGTGGGCGAGGCGAGGTGAGGCGAGGTGAGGTTGAAGATGAAGATTGAAGTTGAGGTAGATTGAGGGTTTGTGGGAGAAATAGACGAGGCTGCGTCCTACAAGTCAAGTGAGAATGGGAGTACGGAGTAAATACCTCAGTGTACGACAGTGTACGACTTGGTGCATGGCCGGGACCACGTGAAAGTAAGTACTCACAAGTTCCTTCAAGTACTGCAGTTCCAGGTGTACTTACTTGGCGTGCAAGGTCCGTACCTCTTGCGTCGTGCGGAGCGCCCAAGATGCAGGCCAATGAGCTACGTGTACAGTCAGCAGAGCAGCCCCACCGGACGACGAGGCTGCAAAAGCAGTCGGACAACGTTTTGGGAGAATCGACGACGACACTCTGTCATTCGCTTTGTCGGCTCGCCTCGGACGAGATTCAAGGAGAATCGACGACGACAACCGGTCATTCATTCGCCTCGTCGGCTCGCCTCGTCGGCTCGCCCCCTCGGACGACACTCAAGGGTAATCGACGACGACAGCCGGCTATTCCCTTTGTCAGCTCGCCCCCCTCGGACGGCATTCAAGGAGAATCGACGACGACAACCGGTCATTCATTCGCCTCGTCGGCTCGCCCCCTCGGACGACACTCAAGGAGAATCATCGACGACACTCGATAATTCCCTTCGTCAGCTCGCCCCCTCGGTCGACATTCAAAGAGAATCGACGACGACACTCGGGTTATTCCTTTCGTCAGCTCGCTCCCCTCGGACGGCATTCAAGGAGAATCGACCCGGTCATTCGCCCGTCGCCTTCTCTCGACGCTTGACACCGCCGACGGCGAAGAAATCTCAGCATGGTATGATGCCCTCGCACAGGTTGCCGCCTGTGTTCCCGACGTCGCTGATGGTTGGACGTTGCAGGCGCGAAATTCGGAAAAGGCGCAGTCGATGCTGTTTCGCTTCCGCGAAGCGCAAGCGGCGGACCTCGGCATCATAGACGCAGGTCGCTCGCGGCGGCCGAAGCGCATCACCGAGGTCGACTCGGTGCCGTCGTGCGAGAGATGGCGCGGGCAGGTGCTCAAGGAGATCTCGCGCAAGATGTCGCGGATCCAGGACCCCGTGCTCAGCGACTACCAGATCCGCGACCTCAACGACGAGATCAACAAGCTCATGCGCGAGAAGCACATGTGGGAGGTGCAGATCCGGAACCTCGGCGGGCCCAACTACATGCGCGGCGGCGGGCGCGTCTACGACGAGCAGGGCCGCGAGGTGCCCGGCGGCGGCAAGGGGTACAAGTACTTTGGACGAGCCAAGGAGCTGCCGGGCGTCAAGGAGCTGTTCGAGGCGGCGCGGACCAAGACGGACAAGAAGGAGGAGCAGCAGCAGAAGGGCCAGGGCACGTGGCGAAACGCCAACGCCGCCTACTACGGCTACGGCCCGGACCAGGAGACGGAGGAGCTGCTGCGGTACGAGGCGGCCAAGGAGACGGAGGCGCGGGACAACGCGCTGAAGACGACGGCACGCGAGGCGCCCGACGGGTGGCAGGCGCTGCCGGGCGACAGCGGCGACGGCCAGGTCGTGTGGGTGCTGCCGACGATGGAGCAGGTGCAGGAGGAGCTGCTCGAGCGGCGGCGGCAGAAGCTGCTGCGGCAGCTGTGAGGGGGAGAGACGGCGTCGGCCGGCAGCACCGATGACATGGCAAGCGTCCTCGATTGCCCGGCCCGGGTTTTTCTTCATTGCTCGTTTCATGTCTTGAGCCAGCTTTCACGGCGTTTGGGAGTCTAGGGAGAGAGGGTACCGAAGACGCACGCATACCGGCGCACGAAGGCGAGAGGAGACAATCGGATCGATGAGATGGCAAGCGACGAGTGCCATGCGGGCGAGAATGGACAACCGGATCGACGCGGTGGCCACGTCCGGAGCCCAAGGCGGGGAAGACGGGCGGCCAGGGCAGTCGGGGCAAAAGGCACGGATGGATGAAATGCCGCCGAGTTCTCGGAAGGGGTCGACATGCATCGCGGGCTCGAAGTGGTTCACGACCACGCACGCTTCGGGCCATGCTGGTATGGCTGCCGCGTACCGTGCCTTGGGCATAGTGCGTGTAAGGGCCTTGGTTCTGCGTATGGCTGCTGGTATGGCTGCCGCGTACCGTGCCTTGGGCATAGTGCGTGTTAGGGCCTTGGTTCTGACGACGATGGCTGTTGCCGATGCACGGAGCGGCGTGCCGTCGGATGACACGAAGGGTTGACGGTGAGTGATGGCATCGGTAGGAGAGTCGGTGTGCGTGCCGTCGGATGGACACGAAGGGTTGATGGTGAGTGATGGCATCGGTAGGAGAGTGGGTGTGCGATGGCATCGGTAGGAGAGTCGGTGTGCGTGCCGTCGGATGGACACGAAGGGTTGATGGTGAGTGATGGCATCGGTGGGAGAGTCGGTGTACGCGTCACGAAGAGTACTGGGTAATTACATGTAGGAGAGTACTGGGTAATTACATGTACGAAGAGTACTCGGTAATTACATGTACGAGGAGTATGTACATGTTTGTGTGACGAAGGTTGTGACGAAGAGTACTCGGTAATTACATGTACGAGTACTCGGTAATTACATGTACGACGAGTACCCGGTAATTACATGTACGAGTACTCGGTAATTACATGTCCGTGTGCACTTGTATGTAATTACTGGAGTGCTGTAGTTTGGGGGTTTGCGACACGAAAGGGCTTGCCGTGTCTACTCCGTCACTTGTATGCACTTCCAGTAATACAGTGCAGTGCAGTGCTGCAGAGCAAGTGTGCAGTACGGTGCCGTGCAGGACAGTGCCGTGCAGGGCGGGTACAGTGTGTGTGCAGTGCAGTGCCGTGCTGGGAGCTGCCGTTGAAGGAGCGCAGTTCAGTGCCGTAGAGCAAGGGTACAGTGTCGTGCAATGCAGTGCCGGGTTAAAGTCCGGGTAGTTGGTTACGTAACAAAGTCCACATCTGCGCCTACAGCACTTAAGCAGCCACGGCGGACACCTGGCAATAACATCATCAAGAAGAACACCGATAGATTGATTCTCACGATCCTTGACTCTGCCCCATCTCACGATCCTTGATTCTGCCCCATCTCACGATCCTTGATTCGTTGTAACCCTAGTCCGCGCGGACCCCCTTTTTTCTCCGTTGCATCACGAACAGTACCGCGCAGTGCAGTGCCGTGGAAGAAGCGTACGCTCAAGTACAGCGCCATCCGTGCTGTGCCGAGGAGTACGTGGACGGTGCAGCATTACAGCATACAGCAGGCGTCCAGCAGACGTACGGTCCGGTGCCGTCCCCGTCCAGCAATACAGGGCGGTAATCACTTGACCAGCACCGAATGGTTGCAGTGCCCAAAGTACGAGGCACGCCGGCGACCACCATCGCGTGCGTGTAACGCTGCAGTCCAGTCCAGCACAGCAATGAATTACAGGCTTGTTACAGCACAGCACCAGAGCTACAGCGCCCAAGCACTAGGTACTTTAGGTGGTACCTGGTAGGCAAGGCCCCGGGAACGACGGCCACCACGGCGACATGCTTTTCCCTACCGTCACCGCATCGACAGCGCCCCTTGGCGGGCCGCCCCGAGACATGTGTCCGACCCTGCCGTCGTTGGCAAGACGTTGATGGACGAGAAAGCAATGAATGCACGGCAGCGAGATGCTTCTGCCACTTGGTCCATGGCCTTGCATGTGCGAGGACGTATGCATGCACTGTACTCGAATATACAGAGGGCACCCGAGCAAGTACAAGTCCTTGCGCACCAACGCATACAACCAGTATCGTTACCGTACGGTGCGTGTCCATGCCGTACCGCACTGTGCCATCAATCGGCCAGGCGCCGTCCATCCATCCGCCAGCCATTCGTCGTCTTGACCATCTGCCGAGGAGCCGTCCAGCGGGTCTCCTCAGCGAAGAAAACAAACAAACAGTCCGCCGGCCATGGGCAATGCTATATATAAACATGCCGTGACCGAGTGCGCGCGCAAGTACGTAATTGACGTGCGAGCCGCGGCGTGCAGAACACGAGTAATACCTTTCCATGCGAGTACCAGGTACGGCGCAGGCACCACTATTATTCTCCGACCAACGCGCTAAGCGCACAAGCACGGCATGTAGATGTACTTTTACCCGCACTTGCACGATGCTTACCCGCAAGTACTGGTACTTGCTCAGCGCTGCGAGTGCCTGCAGCTGTGCTCCGTACTCGGTACAGCAAATGTGCTCTAGCCCTCTAACCCACACACACCTAAGTACAGTGCAGGTACGTACAAGCACGGAGTGTTCCGTAAGTACACCTGCCTACAGTAAGTACAAGTACCTCGCCTACATGTGAGTAAGTAATTACAGCAGTGCAAGTAACACTTTGCTCTCAGGCACCTAGCCAGCAGGTACCTGTACATGCAGGCGATGCTTCCTTGCCGGCGAGAGTACTGTACATGTACATGGACATGGTGATGAGATACTTACACCCAAGTAATACTACAGAGTATCCGTACAGTACTTGCTCACATCTCCCTCTTGTCTCGCCCGCAACGCGTCGTCAGCCTTTGCAACGACGCCAGCACGTCGATGCCCTCCCGCCCGTCGCTCGACACCGAAGCGGAGAGGCAAGCAAGACGACGCCGTCGAATCTCCCGCCTCGCACGGCCTGGTACGTGGCTGCATTGTGTGCCGTACGCGAACTCGTCCGAGTGTCGGTGCAGTCCCTGGCAAGTATGCCGTATCATCAAGGTGTCCTTGTTTGCGTACTCGCATGTACTTGCAGTGCGAGTGCAAGTACACCTACTTGCAAGCACGTACTTGCAGTGTACGAACAGTCCGCCTACGCAAGTACATGTACTTTCATTCCAGCCCAGGCGACTCACGACAATACATACTAAAGTACTTACATAGATAGGCACTCACGGTACTGTACTTGCCTGCCAGTGCAGCAATCACGCAAGCACTGTACTCGCGTGCCCACGACACCTGCACTCGTACTGCACTCCGTACACCTCGTTTTGCTCGTATAACACGGCAAGCCTGCGGAAAAATCACACGATGCCATGGGGAGTCGGAAAGAGGATACGACTTGTGCCGGTACCTGTCTGTCCCGGGCACTGGCGCAAGTATGCGGAGTGCCGAGTAATGCTTACTCCGTACCGTGCAGCTGCTGCCATCCGTACGGTGGAAATCCTCCGCTCGCCGCATGTACGACTAGCATTATTACGCGCTCGCCGTTTCGTCAACGACTCGTCGTCCGTCCCAATTTCCACACCATCCCGTCAAACAGCAAACGAAATCCCCGACCACGGCGAATCAGGCGTCTGGCCCCCGTCAGGCGCGGCGGACCCTGAAATGAATTGGGCACCCATGTCCCTGTTCGCCGCCTCATTCGCGGGGAGCAGAGCAGGCGAGCACCGGTGGGGAGCCCAGAGGTTGCAGGGGGCAACGATGGCCACGACGGAGCAATAATAACCGTCGTGATTCGAAAGCCGCCCGCCGCTGGCTCCGACGAACCGTCGCCTCGTCCGAATCCTTCCTACCCTTCCCAATCGTCCCATCCTGGCTGGCCTTTTTCCCATGTCCCGCCGCTTCCTTGTCTGCTCGTCGTCTCCTCCGTCGTCAGCCTCGACGCGTACGACCAGGTGTACAGTGCGAGTGCGCCGCCGTATTGCCACTGTACTTGTACCTGCATTGTCGCTGTCAAGACGCCCACGGCTGCAGCTGCTGGCTGTTATTACTCCCTGTACTTGCACGGCACGGCTACGGTATTCATACCTGCAACTCCATGTATACTGTACATGAGTCCTTAACTTGCATGCACTTACACTTGCATCTACGTACAGTGCTTGTAGTGGCCTGTCCGGACCTGCGCCTGCCATTCCCGCAGCCTACCTGCGCCTGCTTGCCGCACGGTGCTTCTACGCCGACGAGTTTGCTCGCATGTAGTGCCGAGTACACCCAAGTACTTGACCGAGCAGCATGCGTACTCAGCAGCATCATCACTGCTTGCCCCCCCCTGCGTGCTGGCACCCGCTTGTACCTGCATGTACTGTATAGTACCTGTGAGTACCCCGTAGCCAGCGCCTGCACTTACACCCACATGTACACCCACAGTGCACCGTCCTCTATACCGTACGGTGCGCCTGCCTACTTACACCCGCTCGCAACATCTGCATCAGCCGGCCTCGATTCCTTCTTCCTTCCCCTACTCCCGAATAGAATCATCTGATCATCCGCACCATCGGCCTCATCATCAGTACTATCCATCCAAGACGAAGCCGGAGCAGAGGTCCAAGGCCGACTCCGAGCTCGGCCTCGTCCTCCTCGACGAGGTGCCTGCTGTTGATCGGCACCGACAACACCAAGCCACGAGGCGCCAAGCACCGACGTCGTGCAAGCATGGTCTCCTTCTTCGGCATCAGGCTCGGCAGCGACAGGAAGAAGTCCCCGTACGCCCCTCGTCTCCTTTCCGTCGTGCCCTTTCCGTCGTGCCCTTCCCATCGTACCCTTCGCCGTCGTGCCCTTTCCGTCGTGCCCTTCCCGTCGTGCCCTCCCCGTCGTCCGCCTCCCCTTCTCAACACCATCGATCGGGACGCGTGTGCTGACCCGGGCCAGGAAGCCCACGAAGCCGCCGAAATGGAATGCCGCCAAGGACCCTCGCCTCGATGACCTCGCTCCTCCTCGCCGGCCGCCGTCTCGTCCGGGTTCGTGCTCGACCTCGAGGCCGGCCTCCAACTGGCGTGCCGTCTTTCGCAACCCCGCCATGGCCTCCTCGATGCACGACCTTACCCAGAGCCCCCGCGGCCTGCAGCACCACGCCTCCGAGTCCAACCTTCGGCCGAGGAGGGCCAGCCTGGTCCTGCCGCCGCCGCCGGGGCCCGCGAGGGCCAACTGCCCGGGCATCATCTCCCAGCCCGCCTCGCCCGAGCTCGACCCGAACCCCATCGGCGTCGCCTACCCCTCGCCGCCGCCTTCGGACCACTCCGGCAGCGCCGCCGTCTCGCCCATGATTCACCATGCCCTCACCTTCCCCATCGCCGCCGTCCCGAGCCCCGTGGCCTTTGCGCCGCGCGCGTCCGACGAGAGGCCCCGCGCCCTCCGCGGCGCCCTCGCGAGGCGCGACACCCTCACCTTCCACCAGCCCCGCCGGGAGAGCGTCGCCATCAAGTTCGACGAGGGCGTGCGGCGGACGCGCCAGGTGGAGGGCTTCAGCGGCAACTTTGCCGAGTTCGACTTTGGCGACATTCTCAAGAGCATCCCCAGGAGCGCCGGCGACGGCCGAGTCGAGACGGCCTCGGCCGCCGCCCCCGAATCCCAGAGGGGGGAGCCCCCGTCCGTAGGGCCGCGACGCGGCTTCCACGCGAACCGGTCCGGCAACCGTGCGCCTCCTCCGAAGCCGCTCCAACCCGTGGCCGCCTCCGAGGAGCCGAGCCCGAGTCCTTTCCCGACCCCCGACGAGACGAGGTGCCCGCAGGCGGTCCCGAGTCCCCTCTTCACCGCCGCCGCCGAGTTCTCGAAATCAAAAGGCCTGCTGCGCGGCCGCAAGCCCGAGGATCCAAGCCCGTCGTTCGACTCGTGGTCCGACCCCTCGCCCCGCCGCTCGGCCATACCGGCGCCCCTGTCGACGGCCCGCGGCTCGCCCGTGCCCTTCCTCCCCTGCCCGGCCTTTCCCTCGCTCGCCCATTCCGTTTCGAGCGAGAATCTGGACTTTGCCATTGCCTTTGACGAGCCTCCGAAGCATTCGCCGCTCGTGCCGGAGAGAGCGGCGAGCCCCGTGCGCATGGAGGTGAAAAAGGCACCGCCGCGCCTGTCCACGATGCCCTCGGCTACCTGGACGCCGCGGTCGCCCGTGGAGGCCCAGGTCGGCGGTTTCATATGATGATGCCGCTGTACATCTCGTCCAGTATATACACGTCTTCCGCAGGTCGGCTACCTGGGCGCCGCGGTCGCCCTTGGAGGCCCAAGTCGGCGGTTGCATATGATGTTGCCGCTGTCCATCTCGTCCAGTATATACATGTCTTCCGCAGGTCAAACCTGGCTCTGTCGTTTCGCCACCGCCGTCGCACCTTGGCGTGGCGTGCGTGTGTGCACGAAACGGCGATGCAGCAATACCAAAATTTCCATCTCTTTTGTACGACAAAAAGTAACATAGCCAGCAGAGGGGTGGCATCGAAAAGTGCCTTTCGACTTTGACGCATTTAACCTGGCAGAAGATATCGCCATTATGAGGAATTGTTGGCTTATGTACATTGGATAATGACTAATAGTATCACAACCCTGAACAGAACATGATGAGTGCCTTTCGACTTTGACGCTTTTAACCTGGCAGAAGATATCGCCATTCTGAAGAATTGTTGGCATATGTACATTGGATAATGACTCACAACCCTGAACAGAACATGATGAGGACGCCTCGAGGTGAACAAAACATGCTCCCCTACTCCCCATCAGCTACCATGAAGGATTGAATACTGAACTACCCATCCACGCCCAACCCAGAACTACAGGTTTCGCAGAAAACCAGCCATCACAGTCAGTGTTGTCTTTCACTACACCTACCACGGTTCTTCGGGTACAGTGGTTGAATCGGCGACAATGCAGAGCTTTCGTCGGAAACTTGATCGCAAAGCTAGAGTCCTTGTTGTTGCCTACGTCGAAAGGGGAATTGACGTGCCGTCGCCAATGTGACGACAGCAACGTGCATGCATCGGGGTCGCGTGAATACAAGTAGCATTCTTCAACTCCGACGGACACGGACAATGGATGACCTCTAGATGCGTGTGCTCATTGATGTGCTCAGCAAGATTGTGTGACCGGACGCTGTGTGTGTTCGACTGGCAGGTGAGTCGCCAGGCCCAGGCTCGAAATGCAGGCACATCTATTCAGACAGCATGGCGACCATGACGAACATCTCGATAGCCTCGTGCAGGTCCGGTGCACCCTTGTCTCATTTCGTCAGCAGTGGCGCTGCGACGTACAAATTCATAAACTCCTGTTTCAGCGTTTGTGGGATGGCCGCCAAGCTCTTCATCCCGTCGACATCCCACTTGAGACATTCCGCCAGAGCTCCAACGAAACCCGTCTGACCGCTTGCGCCCATGGCCGGGTTGGTCCAGGCATTGTACACGGCCTCATACTTCTCCCTTTCCCCCGCCGCTGGCGAATCTGGCCCCCACGCGCCATCAGCGTCGGCGATGGTTGGGAAGGGCCGCTCGGCAGGAAGGCTCTGCAGATCGGCGTCGGCAACCTTGTACGCGGGGAACGGGTCGGGAGAAACGGTCGGTAGGGGTGCCGTCATGCGCACACCCGTCATGAGCGTCACGGAACTGTTGTCGCTGCTGAGAAGTTCGCCGATGTTGTTGCCGCTGCTGGTCGGGTCGGTTCTCGGGTCATCTGGTCGCATCAGAATCCTGTCATCAGCCAGCGGAAGCGACAGGGGCTTAACTTACACTTGGCCCAGAGGGCGCGAGGTACGCTCTCGAGTCGCTTTTCAAACTGCCACCCATCGTCCGCTTCGCCTTGATCCTGCGTCACCTGCACTTCGAGGGTCGACGCCATGGCCGTCTGGAGCTTCATGGGCTTGCCGTACACTTCCTTGTCTGCGAGGACGGCTTGCCCATTGCTCTTGACCGTGTCGATGGCCATCTTGCACTCGACGACGAAGCAAAAGGAGCCGCCGCGCACGATCCAGATCGCGTCCTGCTCACGTTCCGGCTCATCCGTCGGGTTCAGCAGGCCGGACTCGGCAAGGAAGTTGTGCGCTTCGTTCTTCGGCCGCGAGACCTGCACTTCCTTGTCCGCCGGGCCTACCAGAGATGTGGTGGAAGTTTGCAGCACGAGGTCGTAAAACTCGGACAGAGAAATGCGGTCGTCCGTGTCCGAGTGAGGCCCAAAGTTGATGTCAAAGGCGACGATCCAAAAGTCAACGTGGACCCGGCCTGCGACCGGTGGACCCCAGAGATACAGCTGCGCTCCGATCTCGACCGAGATCCGAATGTGAATGAACCATATGTCGATGCTGAATCCCACGCCGACGGAGAGGCCGGCGCCGAGGTTGAAGTGGAAAGGCTTGTAGTTGATGAGGAAATCGGCAAAGGCATCGAACCAAGCCTCGATCGGGCCAGCCTTGAAAGCGGCACGCAGGCGACCGCCGGCCATGCAAGCGTTGGGTGTGACGGCAAAGTATGCTTGGCCCGAGATCTGGAGCCCGCCCCCCAGGTCCCAGTCGATGCCGAGCCGCGGCGGATTGGGGAAGCCGATGGGCAGGCGGTACGCTTGATGGTAGCCGCCGAGGGTGAAGACGAACTGGCCGACGCTTGACTTGTCGGCGTGAGGCGCGTCGAACCAGTAGTAGAGGCCGCAGCCGCCGGTGAGGTGGCAGTTCTTGTCGAGTATGTACGACCGCGGTGACAGTTGCGACTCGATCTTGAGCGTGCCGTAGTCGAAGTCGGCGACGGCCGAGATGCCCAGCTCGACGTGCGCCAGCTTGATCGGCGATCGGGGCGAGGGGATGTCGGCACTGGCCACGGCAAAGATGCCCAGCTTGACGGCGTTACCAAATTGCACCGCCACGACGGCATCGATGCTTAGCATCTGAAAGGCCCCGACCCTGATGCCAACCGAGAACCAGTACGACTTGTCGAGCGGCTGGAACCATCCGTGCGGGCCGGGATCGACGAGCTTTTGCATCACCTCCATGGCATTGCTGCTGCCGCTGAGCGCCGAGCTGGCGATGAAGGGGAAGTCATAGACTTCCCCCACCGTCGGCAGACGCACGCTGCTGTTGTATCCGAAGCCGCCGCAGACGGACGTGATCTCGGCAAACCCGAGCGTGACGAGGGGCCCGTTGAGCTTGGCAAAGACAAATACCGTCTGGAAGCCGCCGCCGCCAGACGGGGTGACGATGCCGTAGAAGCCGGCAGCCTCAAACTGGTAGATGGCCCAGCCAACGATGAGTCCGCCAGCAAAGTAGTCGATGCCGCCATCGTTGCCATGGGTGATTACGCCCGCGATGGACAGTGGCGGCTTGTCAAACGACGCGGCGAGGCCTTGGATGTCCGGCGTGATGGTGGGCAGTTCATCGAGCGTCACGAAGGCGGTCCCAAGAGAGAAGCCGATGAGGGAGAATCCAAGGGGGCCGAGCTGGAAGGTGGCGTCGAACATGACGGCCAACTTTTTGTCCTTGTACTTGAGTCCGACGTTGCTGATGGACAACGGCCCGGCAATCTTCTTATAAGGTGCCTGAGCGCTCGGTCCGCCGTCGTCCGCCTCATCCGCACGCCCCTTGCCCGCAGCCGGCTTCATAAAGTCGTAGTCGAGCAAGCAAGACCTTTCGCCTGTGCTGCTGCGGATGACGATGGCAAAGTGGCATCCGACACTCACCAGGAGATCCGTCGGCTTCTGCTGGTCCACCTTGATCTTGTCCTTGACCAAGATCTTGTCCCCCAAGCTGGCGTTGAGGTCGTCAAGGTCGACACGCGTCAGGCCTGCTACCCCTACGGCGCCCTGGCTTTGGACCCAGAGGAAGTACAGCTCGTCGAGCGGTTGGATCAGCTTGCCGATAAGTGGGAGCTCGAGTTCGACGCCGGAGAAGCCGCCGATGGCGACCTTGAGTAGTCTTTTGGACGGCTGCTTGGCATCCCAGCTGGTGCTGTGGAGCTGGGCAAAATCGATGTGCAGTTTGATTATGTTTAGCTGTGCAAGAAGCTGGAATGACTCCGTCGGAGGGCTTCCTTTTGACTTTTGTTTCACGAGGTCGAGCGCGAATGCGTCCTGGTTGTCGGCCACGAGCAGTGTGTTGTAGACGAATTCGGGCAGCTCAATGTCGGAGCCAAGAGCATCCACAATCAAGTCGCCAATTTTGACCTGCTCATTGGACGGGTTGAGCTTGGCCGAAAAGGTGAACCCGTCCTGGTTGTGCTTGAAGTCGAGCGCCAGTGCGAGACCAGCGATGCGGAGGTCGCCCGTGATGGTGAATGTGCTAGCTTTAGACTTGCCTCCAGTGGACTCGTACGTGTACGCGACAGCCAACGTGTCAACCGCGATTGACTCGATCAAGGGGCCGACGTGATCCTTGGCGTCGTCCTCGAAGAACTCGACGAGCGTCGATGCGTATAGCCCCGTAAGCGAAGCCGCCAGCTCCCATGATTTCTTGGACGAGTCGTAGCTCAACGATCCGGTAAGGGCGGCCGGCATGGTGGAGGAGTCTTTGCTGGGCATTATCATGGCACTGACAACGACGTTGAGGGCGAATTGGCTGCTCTGGCCCCAGTGAAAGGAGGCATCAAGCGCAACCTCCCCCAAGTAAGGTTGCGGAGCGGATCCTGGCGATGGCGGGTTGGCGGTGATGCTGCAGCGAATAGAAAAGGAGTCGCTCGACAGCGCAAGGTAGGCGCGTGTGATCTGGGATGGCAGCGTGTCAGGGATGTTGTCTACCGTCTGGCCGGGTATCAAGGAGGCAAGATCGATGAACGTCGCCGGGGACGGAGTCAGCGGCCGCAGGGTCGTCCACCTCTCCTCGAAAGGCAGCAAATCTGGGTCCCTTGGGAGACTTGGGTCTGCCGTTTAATCAGCAATGAAATTCGCTCCTCGAAGACTCTGAAATGGACGAGCCTACCATTCCACAGCTGGCCAGAGAGGGTGCCGGTGCCGCCACTGAAGCTATTCCAGCTATAGGAGATGAGAAAGACGGGTTTGGAGCTCGCCTGCCCAAAATTGGCCGTGATTTCAACGTCAAAAGCAACAGAAGAGAGTTTGGCATTTGTGTCTTTCGTGTCGAGCGTGATGGTCATTCGGCGCAGGTTCGGGTCGCCCAGCACCTTCACCCCATTCTCGGTTTTGCCCAATATGTCTTTTACAAACGACTCCAGAGACGAATCTCCGATGAGGGACGCTAGCCAGATGAGAATTCCGCCGATGGGGTCATCGGAAAGAAAGATGAATGCGAGGGTGATGCTGGAGGGTGCAAAGCCAACACCAGCCATCATCGTCACCTCCGGCCCGGCATCGCCCTTGACGGAGCATGTGGCGCTGAAAACGATATCGCCGCGGGTATCGGCCTGTTCTCCCGACTCCGTTCTTGCCAGCAGCATTTCCTTTCTGTAGACGACATCAGCGCTTTTAATCGTGAATCCCGGCAGGACATTGAGGATATCCTGCAGGGGACCCAGGCTGGGCATTTGGAACTGCAGCCGCACGGTGACGCGCTTTACTGGGAGAGGAGCAAACCACAACGCATTCCGTTTCGGTTCATCATTTGGGTCGGGCATTTTGAGCTCCACGTTTGCGTCGAGAAGCTTGCTTGGTACGTATTCGCTCATACCGGCTGAATCGGCGTGTGTAAACAAGTCCCTCAAGGTCGTGTCTGTAATTTCAACCGACTGCAAGAAATCGACGCCATACGTCAGCATCTGGCCGTCAACGTCTATGCCGGGAACTGGAATCTTCGCCCCATTTCCCGTCAAGGGGGCGCCAAAGGTAAACAGCAGGACGTCGCTCGCTGAGCTGAATGTGAGCTGCCATGGTTCCTGGAATATGAGCTGAAAACTCTGCACGACATCTGCCGAGTCGGTTTTGAGGGAAGCTTCAACGTGAGAATCGAGTTGCTGGAACCATTGCCTCGTCTTGTCGGAATCGTCCAGATTGGATGTTGGTCTGGGAGCACCGGAGAGGATGATGACCTTGCCCTCGAGGGTGGCGACGAACTTGTCCGTGGCGCTGTCTGGGCTGAGAATGTGGACATTATCACCGGGAGATTGACCTGCAGAGCTGGCGTAGATGTAAAAAAGACTGCTACTCTGTTGTTCGTTTGCAACGGCTTGGGACGAGCGTTCCGCCGTGCTCCCAGGCCACGTCACCCCTATAGTGCCCATGGTTATGCTGAGGAATAAATGTCCGAAGGAGTTCAGCTTCTAGAATGAGGCGAATCGCAGGACGACGACCAGAGCTTTGACACTCTAGGCTCGCAGGTTGAGATAAAAGCAACCAGGCCGTGCTAGAGAGTTTGGGACCTTGGCCGTGGCCGGAGTCTGTTTGTTCATTTCCATCCATATCCATGAATGACGAGCGACCTTCTAGACAAACACCCTGGGTGTGATCAGTTACCATTCGGACTTGGAGGGTGGGTTGCATTATCGAGCCCGCTTACAACAATACTCGTATCATTCCCATATGCAACTTCGTGCTTGAGGGATGCACTCGATATATTAGAAACGAGCATCGCCAATCACCAAAGAATGATAACGCGGGTCGGGAGAGTCCCCCCTCCTTGATGATATGACCGGGCCGAAGATTGGTCCGTTCCGAGCAACACCCGACTGTCTCCTTCCTCGTCTCCCCTCACCGTTCCCGTCTCCCCTCACCGTTCCCGTATCCTCCCTCAACCCTCCCTCGCACAGCAGACCGCTGCCGACACTGGCCCTCATTCTCGGCCCATGCATGCATTGTCTGTCTGACGTGTTCATGATGCTTTAGGATGGATGCAGAAGCTGCGGGGTGCTTCATCTGCCGCACGGCATATCGCTGTCGAGCTTGGCGGCAGGATGGGCAAGGCGAGAGTGGTTGATTGACATACAGCGGTGACGGTTGAATCGCCACGACCAAATATCATCCGAACATTGGATACGCCGTATAAGCGTGGATTCTTGACGCATCTGCCTCCGCAAATTCGCTCTATTCGCATGGTTGGTGCTGAATATTCTTCTCGGCTTCATACTCGTCTCAAACTTCACACAGATGTCGTCCTCAATCGAAGTGGACACCGTTCTGGTGCCCATGCAACTGGACGCCTTTGTGCTCAACCCATCCGTCTGCGGTACGGGAGCGGCCGACGATACGAGTGCTCGGATCTGCCCCATCACGCAACCCAATTATACGTTCCTACGACTATCAAACTTCTTGATCCAGAGCGATGTCCAGGGGCACGCGGACCTGCACAGCACGGCTCCAGCCACCATCAACTCCCGCATGACGGACCTCGGCGCTCGCCCAGAGCCTCAGCCTCTGCGCCATCGCTATGGCGTCTACGTTCACTGGACGCTGCCTCGCTTCTATCGTGCGGGCGTCTCCTCGACCAGTACGGTGCCGCAGCGTCGTCGCCGGCAGGAGCGGCTCCGGCGAGGACTGCGGACCGCCTCAGGCTCCGTGCCCGAAGGTGTTGGTGAGACACCAGAGTTCGTCGAGCCGCCAACGCGTTGGATGGTGCTGCGCAAGTTGGACGTCGACAGCATTCAGCCGGCCGAGGCGAGGCCTGCCTTTGCCGATCGCGAGTACGAAGCTTGGGTGGTGGAAAGCGACCACTTGTGGTCGCTCGACGACATTCCATTGGACGCAGATTTGCAAACGGACTTGGCGCCCTTTGTCACGGGCAGCGCCGCGGATGGCAAGGTAAATATCGAGGAGCAGGCCGAAATCTTCATCGGCCGAAAGACGCCCCTTGCAGAGTGGTCCGGCCAGGAGAACGCCAACGCCCAACCGCCCAGCATCAGCTTGCTCCGCAGTGGCAACCAGCTCTTTGCCGACTTCCAGATGCACAACGCCAACGTCTTTAGCATTCTCGACAATTTCGAGTACAAAGAGTATGTCGACGGCAAGGCGAACAAAAAGTATCTCACCTACGCCAAAGCCAGCTACCATGTCATCGGCTGGCACTGGAACCCTAGCGTCGACCCCTTATGGACCTCCGGCGAGAGTGTCGCCCACGGAGCTAGCCTCGACGCTCTCTTCATGACCATGCAGGGCGCCACCCAGGGCTCCGAATGGAACGAATGGCTCGAGGCCGTGAGCCAGCTCCGTGTCATGTGCCACGGCGCCATGTACGACGTCACCTGGGACCACGATACCAAGCCCACGCGAGTCCCGGCGGATGAGTACAACGCCCGCATGTGCGATCCAACCCAGGCAGCCGTCTCGGTGGGCACCACACCCATGGACGCTCTGCTGTCGTACTGCCACGCGCGAAAGGACCAGCCTGGTAGGCCGGGGGACATTGCCAAGCTGGAAGAGGACATTCTCGCCATTGAATCCCTGCTGCACGCGCGCGACGATGGTGTCGAGGAACAACGCGAGGCCAAAGATTCCATTTACAACTGGTCATTTGCCCGCTCCGCCGGAGGCTCCCATTTTCACCTGTCTGGGCCGGATGCTCAGGGGGGCAAGCAGCCGCTGGAGCCCGATCGTGAAACGGTTCTCAAGCTGCGCGAGCTCAATCAAGTGCAGGGCCTTCTCGATGCCTGCAACAAAACGGTTCGGCAGTATCGTTGGGACATGTTCTCGCTGTGGTGGCAGTACGTCAGCGACGTTGGGAACAATTCCGACCCCAGTCTGCCGGAGAACGAGGAATTCAAGGCCAAGACGAAGGATCTATCAGATCGCATCACCGGCCTAAACACTCGCATGCTGAACCTCGAGGCGCAAGTCGATGCCTTGCGGGCTTCCGACTTGCTGAAGACGGCAGAGCCTGCGAGCAAGCCTGTCTACTACCGAGCAAACGACCCCACCGTCCTTGTCGGTGGCATCGCGTCCGGGTGGTCAACGGACTACTTGGAAAACGTGTCCGTCCGCGCACCGTTTCACACCATTGCGCCAACTGACATATCTGGTGTGCCCGCCTCCCTCCAGGCTCTCTCCGACTCGCTACGGCAGCGGCTACCCGAAGTTTTCAAGACTCCTGCCGATGCCCTGCTGGCCGAGTTTCACCTCATCCGGCCCGGTGGTGACTCTGGAACGGCCGGCGAGGGCAAGTACTACCCGCAGTTTCATGACACCAGGAGTCCCGATGGGAGCTGGCGAGATCAGTGGGGCGACCGACAACCATGGTTCCCCCTGTTTGTCGAGTGGGAGACCGAGTACACGCATGTGCCCTTTGACTACTGGAGCTTGGATGAGCATACTGCGCGTCTGTCGGCCAACGAGCTCGTTCGCTACGGCATCTCCGTGCCCTCGAACGGCGAGAAGCCGCGGCCGTTGTGGGAGGCCCTCGGTGGTCGAGACACGCGTGTGTTGTCTGGGCGGGTGCTGATCCTGCCGCAGCCCAGCTTCTCGCTCGGGGCAAAGATCACGCAGCTGTTCCAGGACACGCCGCCAAGTATACTGGACAAGTACTTGTCCGAGGAGGACCGTCGAAACCTGGAAAGCAATGTCTCGAAGCTCTCTTTCCTATCGTCACCGCTCTCGGGGTTTGCGGCTGGCCTGGTGACGCAAGCTCAAGGCAGTCACATCAAGCCCGAGAACAAGATCGTCGGGCCGGACGGGGAATCGAGCTCCGCCATCCCCGCGGCCGTCAACGACAATGCCGGATTGACCAAGGAGAAGATCGAGCTGATTGAGGGCGAATCGGCTTCGACGCCGTACGCGGCACTGGCCAACTTCCTCGATAAGCAGTACTGCCCGTTCAAGCCGGTTACTCATGGGCAGTTCAGGTAATTGATCCGCACTCCATTCACTTTTCCTTCCTTTCTTCAGGAAAGCTGACTTACCGCGGCAGATTCCGCAAGTTCAACATCATTGACAAGTTTGGTCAGACGCTGGTGCCCATTGACCAGAATCCACGTCTGGGCGGGCCACCGCCTCTCTATCCTTGCATCAGCGACTTTTACGAGCCCCAGACGATCGAGTTGGATGATGGGGTGTACGCCAACACCGTCATCAAGGACAACCCCGATCAGTGCGAGTTTGTGCAGCTGCCACCCCAGATAAACCAGAATGGACGACTTAATGCGGAATTTGTTAAAAGGATCACGGACGATCCGACCAGTGAGCAAAATCGGTTTAAAAGTCAACAGTCTCCGGGAATCGCCGCCTCGGCCTCGTGGCGCCCCGCATCGGAGTGGGAGAACCCGATCTGGGGCTGGATCATTACCAACTACGCCGACTACGGCATCCAGCTGTTCCTCCCGGATGGTACTTTCTACCGCGAGGTGCGCTTCGGCGGCCCGCTGGGCACCCTAGACGCGCCCAAGTGGTTACCCTTCAGCCCCGACGATGCGGCTCCGACCCCTGAGACCCGGCAGCTTGATGCCCTCGTGACCAAACTTGTTGAGCCAGAGTACCTCAAGGGCTTCTGGTACATGGTGACGACGGCGCAGGAGAAACTGCCTGCCGCCCCGTCGGCGTACGCTCAATTTCTCAACTCGATCGTGGGCAAGCCGTTGGCCCTCGTCAATACCGGCTGGTCGCTGGAGCTAGACGCGCCGCCATTCGTGAATCAGAGCACCAAGAGCAAAGTCCAGGAGCCGGAGCGCCAGCTGACGCAGCCAGAAACCGGCGAGAGGCCTTTTTATCAGCTTCAGATACGCCTCGGCGACCGTGACGCCGGCTACGACGGTCTCGTCGGCTACTTCGACACAACAGCACCGGGAACGAGCGAGCTCAACCTCGACTACATCAAGACCTTCTTTGCGCCAGAGGCCGGCATGAAACCGCTACAGCGTCTTACCACGAATAACTATCCGCTTTTCACCCCATTTTGGCAGCCTCCGTTCCCAACGCAACCACCTTACGGTAACCCTTCAACCATCGCCGACCCGGTGGGCTTTGACGACCAGCGCAACGCACGAATGTCCGTTTTCGGTGCCATTGTCGATCCGTTTACACCTGTTCACGCATACTCGTCATTCCTGCCGGCTTCGACGCTGCTGTTGCCATCTTGGACCTGGCAAAAGGCCATGGATGCCATGACTGCCTTTTTTCATGCTGGACCGCTAACGCTTCCACTTAAGGATGTGCCAGCCTACGACCCTGGACAGAAGTTGACGAGTGGAAACGCCAGAGAAATGCCCAAGCGAGACTTGCCGCTGCCATCGCTGGGGCAGGGGGACTGGAGCTGGTTTGAACCCTATGCTGTTGAGGGGGACGGCAATGGACATCCGGTGTATAATCCGTTTGGCATAGAGAAGAGAGGCGACCTGACCAAGCCGGGCTTACAAGATGGACCATACAGTGCTATTGAGGGTTTTATGCAGTTGAGAAACCCCATCATGATGCCCAAGCCTAGCGGATGATGTTAGGCGAGGGTATGTCTTTCAGAATTGTCTGTACTAAACAAGGCATCCTGGTCAATCGAACTTGTACGCGTGGCCAGACTAAACCCTGCCAACACAAACGTCATCTACCCTCTGATAAATGAAGCCTCTACAGGCTTTCCAAGACCTTTTCCGTGGTGATTTAGTTCAAGGAAGCAGCCACACTCCTCGCTCACCAGTATGAATGGCCGTACTCATACTCATGTTCTCTCCCATTTCATATTCAATTATGGAGGTCGTCCTCTTGATATCGTACTTTCATTCCGATTTCACCTCTTCATCTTTCATTATTCAATGTAATAAATGGAATATTTTAGCATCTTGTTCTTCAAGCACCTTGGCGATGTTGCAAATTACGCTCAAGCGCTCGCTATTGAGCAAACCACAAACATTCTGGCAGCTGCGTCTCGCATATGTCAGTACGGACCCAAGTCCAAGGCACCATCAGCTAACAAGCATAAGAGTCTTCCAGCCGCCAAACAGGAGCTGTGTGTATATTGTCGCTGACGTGATCTGTTTGTGTATATTATCTGTTCTGTGACTACTGCGGTATCTGTCTACATCGGGTCGCGGACGTGAGTAAAAAAGTCAGACTCGGCCGCTCCAGAGTCCTTGGCCACAAAGAAGAGATGATTGATCCCATTTGCTGGCACGACGGCAATCTGACTGTCCTCTGAGATTTTGGGACAGTTCGCCACAGCTTGCGCGCCACCCCAGGTGCCATTCTTGACGATTCGCTGGACGGCATAGGTGCCATCGTAGTAGTAGAGGTATGCCTTGCCATCCCAATACGAAACGGCAATGGACGTGTTTCGTTTCATGTTCCCCGTTGCACCTACAAAACCAGCTATTATCGAGCATGTTAAATTTGCCGCCCACTCTGCAATAGGGTTTGCTCGGGAGGCTTTGCTCACCTGAGGCATCGCCGACGATGTATTCCATGAGAGCGCTAGACTCGAAAACGACGTGACGCTTCTTCTCCACAGGGTCGTACCAAGCAGCAAGTGAAGAGTTGGCAAAGGCATTCTGGACGGCAGGCAGATCCACTTGGCTACCGGTCGCGATATTGACCTCCTTCAATGCTCTCGGCTTCGACCCCGTACCACTGAAGGGTTTGATCAGATGCGGCAGAAAATCGACGAGGAGAAACTCACGTGACGAAATACACCCAGGCGTCATCGTCGGATGAGCACACGGCGACGTTGTTGTTTTCCAGTTGGATGTTGACCAGCTTCTGGTAGACGGGCGAGACGATGGAGATGCGGCTGAATGGGGGCGCCCCTGGGTCAAGCTTGGGCATGGTGACGGCAATGACAAACTCGCGGCCACGATAGGTGGCGCCTCCCATGGTGGATGGGTTGAGTATGTAGCCGTCATAGTCGTCGGCGTCGGCTGCCCAGGCCTGGGTTGGGTCATCGTCGTCCTGGGTGCCGGACCTAAGGGAGAGGGCGAGCTGGGCCTTGCCAGTGTTGTAGAAGAGGCTGATGCTCTTATCACCGGGCACGCCCTTGTTGACAATGGCAGCCAATGCGACCATGATGACTGTCTGGTAGGTGGGATGTTGTCAGATGAGTTGTGAAGCCCTGGCGAGATCAACAATTCCACCGAGGGGGGGCGATTGAGCAGAGGGAAGACAGTTCGAGCCGGTGAACCGGACGGGATTGTGTCTCTAGCCGTCTTCCATCCCCTTACCCCTCATTCACGGTGCCTTTTGTCGTCCGTATTCCATATTCCATCCTGCTTCCTGTCCCCCCTTCATCCGGATCGTTCATGGCTTCCTTCCCGCCACAGTGGTGCCATTCTCGCAGCTCACATATCATCTGCTGAAAAGCCCTTGTTCGGAGGATGGCCGCCTGAACTCCTCGCAAAAGGAATCAAGGATTTTGTCGTCATCTCGCCAACGGTCGACTCTGATTGCTCGGGTCGCAAGCGTCGATGCATGAATCATGCCATTGTTCTCTGAGCCGTCCTCGTATTGTGCCTTGGTAGGACGCAGCCAATGCGTGTCTAGAGTTGCCGTATCTATACGCGACGAAGGGAGCTTGAGGTTGAGATATTGGGGTGTGTGCATTGATATCTGCACGTCTGTCGGCACATCTGAGGTCACGGGAGGCCTCGATTGGTGCATATCGGGGTCGGCAATACGTGACGATCCATGTACGCTTCTAAAGGATGCTTTGCAGAGAAAGAAAGCGAAAGAGGAGGGGAGGGAGGGAGATGGAGAGTAGTTAGCTGCCGTATGAAGGCCTTGTATGAATGATTCGGCCATAACTGACCTCTGCATTTCCTCATGTCGCCTATGCATGAGAGTCCAACGGCAGACTTGATTCCAGCAGCAGGCACCTTGGAGGCTCACCACTTACCATCCGTTCAGTTAGATGCCTAAAATCGGCTCCATTGTCCTTCAAAAAGTAAGAAGAGTTGTTGTGTGTTCGTGATGAAAATTTTCCATCATGTCGAGGTTTAGAGGAAAGCGCTGACACTTCTTGAAAGGGCAGGAACGACTGTAAGAAAGACCACAGCAAACTCGGCGCCAAATCTGGCAAGAGCCAACAACTGGAAGGTGCAATCGCGCAACACCGATCAGGAAGGACCGCCTGCCTGTGAAGACAGAGTAAATCACATAAAATAAAATAAAATAAAAAGCCGAGCCAGAAAGGGTAATATCCCCAAAGATCGTCTATCATGGCCATCTTTCCTGGTGGCAAAAGCACCCGCATCAACTCGCCTCGACATCTCACCCTGAGGCACTCGAGACGAATCATCGCCGCCTACCAGCACGAGAGGCGTCGTCTCGCCGGCATCTCTACGCTTGAAGAAGAAGAAACGGACCCCCTCCCCCCCGGAGAGCAAAAGCTGAGCTCGTATTGGGCGCCCGGGCTCGAGGCTGGCCCGAAGCACAACATCCGCGTTACGCAGACGATTGACGCAAAAAATGGCGATGAAACGCTCCAGCTCGAGGCCGAGCAGGACTTCTTCGTTGACGCACCGCAGTTCTCGCTCCCCGCCGGTAGCGTCCACTCGACGTACCCGCCCGCGGGATACAGCGACGACCATCGTATCCTGCCGCACGTCGTCCTCACCGACCCTCATCTGCCATGGGAGCGGCTTGGCAGCCCAAGCGACGGGACCAACAAGGAGTTGAGGATGCGGATGAAGACTTTGGCCGCCGGCAAAGGGGGCGAGCCGGTACGAAACCGTGTGCCGTGGCTCATCATGATGTCCTTTTCGCAGGACGAACTACGCCTGACGCCCCAAGACTTGGCGTCCGATGGCATCTTCCGCAACACGAGCCCGGGCGTCGTCAAACCCGTCAAGCAGTCGTCAACCATGACGGTCAACATGAGCATAGAAGACTTGTGGAAGCTGACAAGTGACGTGGCGACGCCTGTGACGAGTGACCTCGGTCCCGAGAGTATGAAGAACAGTCGCGGGGACTTTGTGTTTGTCGAAACGGACCTCTTCCAGAGCTTCTTTTCCACCTTTGACACCAAGGGTAACCGGATTCCTGGAACCTCTCCAAACACGCGGCAGTATCAGTACATGTCGCACGTGCGCAAGATCAACGGTTCCGGCATGGCCCTCGCTGGCGTCGAGGACACGGCCGTCTTCGCCATCGTCGTCGGTACTCGGTCGGGGCCGCTGGATAATGTCATGCCGACGACAATGTGCGCCCATCTCGTCTCGATCGAGGGGGTTGAGAGGATGGCGTGGCCGAGCAAAAGCCACCGTTACGTTGCCCTCTGCTCGCTGCACAGCTGGAATTATACGGTTCTGCCCCCCAAGACCATCAACGTGCCCGACGCCTTCGAGCACTTGGGCCGCACGCTCGACGTCCTACGCGTCCCCGACAGCATGATCGAGCCGCTCCGCAACTCGGATGATGCGGTGAAGAAGCTCGTGGGGCGCCGCCTCGATGACGGCTACACGCTCGTCAAGTACCACACCCAGACCGGCGAGCTCACCGTCGCACTCTACCGCTCTCCCTTGACGCCCTCGTACGTGAAGCCGCTGGAGAACCTCAAGACGAGCTCCAACTCGGGCGTCGACCTTCAGATCCTCGACAAGCAGCTCGGCATCATGGACGTGACGTACTCGGTGGCCTGGCAGGTCGGCCGCACCATGGCTCTCGGCGACGAAGCTTTCGCCGCCGCCCTCGTCCGGCTGCGGAGCTCGATTCACCTCGCCGCCACCGAGGCAGCCAAACTGCAGACGCTCAAAGACATTGACGACTCGGCCTTCCGAACCAAGTCGGATGTCTTGGGCGGACTCGGTGGCCTCGTCAAGAACCTTGCCTCCATTCACCTCGGTCCCCGGAACGACCTGCCCGAGGAGCCTGGCCAGCCGAGACGGCCACCCCTTTACGCGCCTGGAGGTGCCAGAAGGCGCTGGTTCCGCTCGCGGCTTCGCCGTGCTGCGCTGCCAAAACTGTCCTTTTCCTCCCCTCTGATTCGTGACAAGTATCCGTCGGCGGCGCTCAAGGTCGCCCGGGGGCTCGCAGGCAGCACGACAGGGGGCGTCTACGACGAAACCAACGATCCGCAATCGACCGACTGGATGATCGTTCTGTCCTGGCTCCTCGACCGCATGTTTCTCGCCGGCGTACCGGCGCATTTCCTCATCGCAGATCCGAATCATCTCGTGCCCGAGAGTCTTCGCTTCTTCTGCATCGACCGGAACTGGATCGACGCCCTGGTCGATGGTGCCCTCTCGCTGGGCAATCACTTTGGCGATGACGAGGACCGCGTTGCCATCAAGAAGATCCTCAACGACTACATCGGCCATACGCCCGACGGACAGGATCACCCGGTGCAGATCCCGTCGTACGGGTTTTACCTGCGCTCCGACCTCGTCACCATGTTCCCGGACTTGCGCGTCGAGGTGCTGCCCGACAACGCCGCGCTCGGGCGCGCCGGCCAAGAGCCACCGTCAGGCGCGCCGCTGCTACGACACGAGATCGTCACAGACGGCATCATGATGGCGTTCATGGACCGCCTGCCCGGGTCGGCTCAGTTTGCAAGCCTCGTCCTCACCCAGCCGGCCCATCAGCAGCGCTTCGCCGTCGCCCGCGGGCTCGACCTGACACAGGTCAAGGTCGACATACGGCGGCAGTACACAGTCGAGCAGAGCATTCGGGAGACGGACAGTCAGCGGCATGTTCGTCTCGACCAGGTCACATACACACCTACAGGCGCGGCCTCGGAGGACAACATCTTCATCTGGGGCTCCCAGCCTGACAAAGGCCTCGGCGACCTGCGCATCTTGCGTCTGCCTCGCTTCGCCGACGTGCAGCTGAACGTCCTGCGGGAGAAGATGCCCACGTACACCGACGGCACCACCGAGAAGCCCTATTTCGACGATACGGTGTCAACGTCGGCCCTGTTTGCCATGCAGCTGAACGACCCCATCTACAACCTCGTCATCGACCTCCAGGGTCACCCGAGCAGAAATATAGACGGTCTAGGACCCGGCAGTGCAGGCGGATCCGAAACGCGAACGCTGAGGCTGCTGGGAGCAGCTCGCGTGGAAAAGCTCGCGTTTGGGGGTCATGAGAGTGCCACTGTTCCCCACGAGCCGGACGACGAAGATGGCAGCCAAGCGACTTTCCGGCGGCTCGAGAGCTATATTGCCTCGCCGACGGCTCTTTCGAGGAACCTGGCCCCTCATGTCCGAGCCCTCCCTACTGACTCGAGAGGATTCGACTCGGCCGTCTCGAGCGTTGCATCGGCCTCGGCCACCAAGACTTTGCAGCTACCGAGCCCCAGCGTTGGGCCGGCATCGTCGCCCAAGTACCTCGTCCGCATCGGCAGCAACAGAATCAACGATTGGGACACCATCACCGTGGAGAAAGAAAACTTGGCCCAGGACCTCGTCTTCTCCGTCGTGCTTAAGCAGAGCGAGGTAAGTCAGTATCGTCTCATTGAGCTCGATATCCAGCTCGAGCTTGGACCTCTCACGGGCTCGGGAGCGGACAACCATTGTCTGCTGCAGAGCTACACGGGTCCCGGGGCGCACATGTTGACGAACCTACGCTTCAACGTGCTCCCCTCGCTGGCAGAGGTCAACAACAAGAACTATCTACGCCTGCGTCTGCTCCCGCGTGCCGCCAAGGGCTGGTGCAACGCCACGGCCGTGAACGAGCTGAGTTTTCTGCTCGCTCTCACCAGCATCAACCTGCCGATCCGGGAACGGGACGATTTCACGGTCCAGTCCTGGGCTGATTACTGTAGGGATCCAAGCCTGTCCCTGGATCCGAGCAACATCTTTCGCATCCTGAACGAGGACACCAAGGTGACAACGGTTCGTAAATACTAGAGCGGCTTCGTCGAAGGCAACGTCTGATGCTTGAATCGAAAGGGTGCCGGGACATGTGGTTTCATCTGTGATGCCGTAGCAGATTGACCCTAATTCTGTATTGAATTTCCCATTTGGAGTGTCTTTAATCAAATAGTTGCGTGCAAAGCAATCTCCAAAAATGACGACGACTGCGTTTCTCATCTCTCGCAGACAGCTCAACTCCAAGTGAGCATATCTGCACTTCATTCAACTGACTCACTGCAGGACACACTCGGGATACGACGTTTGATGCAACACGTACATCCTCGATGAATTCGGTTTATGCATACTTGCTATAGTCATAGCTCGCCTACGAGGCTATCTAACTTGCCATCTCATGACTGGTCTCATGCAGCTGCAATGCAAATGCATCACATAACGAAAGCGTATGCTGCCGAAACGACGGGAACTTCTGCATGTGATACATCAACATGTCGTACCACGGATTCTTTCCGAAGTATTGATCAGATGATGAAAAACGACGTCTCGACGATGTCTGTACCGGCCTTTGCAGCGACTCGGACGTCGGGTGGGAGATGACGGATTGTCGTTTATTGGACGTTTGATCCCGAACTCTGCCGTAACTGCATGCTTTGGCGTGTTCGCATTTTTGTTTGTTGCCTGCTGATAATGCACGCGGCATGAACAAGGATATACCATAGTACGACCGAGACATGAATCGCCAAGACAATGTTATCATATTGAGGGCTGGAGGGATCGATGATGCCTCCATCCACACACGCAAGCCTCTCGGCGCTGATGCCAACCACCGATGACGACGATACATCTGCGACGCATCCTGGTTAAGCCTGCCATGGGCTCAGGCCTTCTGAGGAAGCAGCTTGGTCGTGACCTTGCCCTTGCCCGGCGGCTTTTTCATCTCGGTCAAGATGCCGTTCAAGTCGGCCGGGGTGACGTACTCGAACACGTCACTCCCGACCAAGTTCAGGAGATAGATCTTGGTCGCGGTAGGGGGGCCTGCAGCAAAGACGTAACCATCGGCACCATAGTCAGAATCCTTGATCATGAGAGGATGCAGATTCGTCGTCAGACCGACGCGGTTGGCAGCGCGAGTGCCATCTCCGAGAGGGCCCCAGAAGTAGTCGGTGCTCATCTCGTTCGGGTCGATGGTCCACCCCTGAGGAGGGTCGGAGATGGAGAGGGCCTCAGGCTGGGCCTGAGACTGGGCCTCCAGCTGGGCCTCGTTCTGGACCTGGGCCTGGGATCGTTGACGGAGTGCCAGCATAAGCAGAGGTCGGGGAGGGTAGGAATTGCGATGATCTGGCCACTTACCATGAATTCTCTTCCGAAACGGAAACCAAAGTAATACTGCGTGGATAGGATGAACGGTTGGTGTTTATGCCTATACGCGTAGGTAGTATAGGCTTGCGTGAAGGTTGGGTGGAAGCACTACGTTGAGTTGCTGTCTGGAAGTGCCGCGTATGGTCTTTTAAAGCCACGGATGGTTAGGTTATTTGTACCGTGGTGGTATGGGTAGTATGCAGATACGAGAAAAGGGTTTCATTGTAATTATCCAAGTCATGGTGGACCGTGATGCTCTCATTATAGCATGTAAGTGGGCGAGAAACGCTTTGGTAACGATTATGCATATACTCATTGACAAGTATTTAGCTGGCTTGTTCGTCGAGAAGATGAAAAAAATATTAGATGGATACATTGTAGGAGACAGGAAAGACATCGAGGTGGTTAATGTGGAATCACTCAAGGACCCCATTCCCATTCTTGCCGTTGATCTTTCGAAGCCAATGGTCGATTCTTGGTCATAAGGATCTTCTTGGTCGTAGCTGACTGTATGGACTGCTTATTAGCTTGTTGACAGATCAGGGGAATATCCAGAATGTATTTTGTCTTTGTGAGATCTCTACCCCCATATTTGGCTCGTATATTCATTCCATCTTGAACAGCGGCGTACATAGCTCGAAGCAAGACTTCCAAGTGGTATTTGTGTCTGGCTACATGGTTAATAAAGACGACCTTGAAGCATTTCCTCATACATTCCCATACCGATCTCGTAGGGTTTGACGGCAAACCCTCATCGGATGCGTTGTCATTTGATATCAAGCAGTGAGGACAGTTATCAGAGTGGTATCTCGTATTACTCGTATAATGTTTACTTATACGCCCCGTGTAGCGCAATACATATTCCGATTACATGCACATTGCACCACAATATTCGCACAACAAGTATTATCGGCATAGTATATCAGTGACCGGACTGCCAACATCACCTCGTGTTCCCTCCACCTTCCTCCACCTTTTTCTCCCAAATATGTATAAAATAGCAATTACTATACAAAAATTCATTTCAAGGTTGTAGCTACAAACCAGATTTTGTCTCTACAAGACATTGAGCTAGAGTAGGCGATTCTAACCGGCACTGGATTGTCGACTGCGCACCGCATCATGGCAGCCAAACCATTCGTACTCCGAGCCGCTTTCGGTTCTGATAACTTCTTTCGCGATGCCTACAAGTACGACCTCGATCATGTGAGAGAACCTTGCGTTCTTTGAGACCAGAATATTCCGCAAGTTAATCAAGTCAGATCTACGAGTGGATGGACAAGGTCTGCAACAAGGACGATCCCACCGGGGGTCCTGCTTCCCAAGATGACAAAACTCTTGCATTGCTCCAGGATGTTTGCAGACAGTTGAAGGCTCTATCGTGCGTTTTCACTCGCTCGTTTGATTCTATGTGTGACAGGGATGCTGGCTGCTGACGATGGCTCGCTACTAACAACCTTCATAGCCTGCCTAGTGGAACCAAGTTCAAGGATCCCAAGCTGGCACCGAATTCTCACTTCCTACGAAGCTTCTTTAAAAAGCCATGGGATAACGAAAAGGGCTCGCCGACATCACTGTTCGATGTTGTCAAGTGGCCCGTGACATTCCGAGGTCCTGCGTACTGGGAGAAGTTGCTCCCATGGTGGAATCCGTACGATCTTCTCGGTCTTTTTCTCGCACTTCTCGGTCCAACCGATCAAGGGGCGGACAAGAACAATTTCTTTCTACCCCTAACGGCTGTCTACGGCAGGTGGTGTGCCCGCATTGCCGGTCGCGTTCCCGGTGATACCAGCAGCGGCGCTGGAGATTGGCCGTACATGTTCCAGTGCACATGGCACGAGGAACGCTACATTCCCACAGGGGGCGTTTGGTACTTTCTTGGGGCCTCCACGGCAGGTGATGAGTGGGATGAGAATACGGTTGGTTTGTGGAGGAGTAGAGTGCAGCTCCAGCGGTTTGATATGCTGTACAACGGCATGGACATCAAGGTGCTGGAACCGTCCGACTTTCGAAAGCACGCCTCCATCGAGCAGAAGACGGCGGCAGGGTCAAATAATCAGTACGGAAACTGCGCAGAGTCGTATCCGTTTGTGATAAAAATACTAGTGTGGGTGCGCAACCTGGCCGTCTTGGTTGCTCAGGCTGACGTTCAAATAGGGGGGGACGACGAAACAACGACATGTACGGTCTGGCGCTTCAAAGGAAGTATATGACGATGGAAAACGCACCCGAGGAGTACCAGGACTATTCCACCGGCGTCATTTGGCGCAACCTCGTCGGGCCTTGCGCGAACTGCGCCCATCTCATTCAGGGGGTCGGCTTGAATGGGGCAAACTTTGCCAAGAACTTGGGCAAAGGTGAAGCTCCCAAGAAACCAAAGCCGCCCAAGGGTCCCAGTGAGATGGTCTAGAAGCAAGCAATTGAGTTCTTGCAGTGTCCACTGGCCGGGACGGTGGATTTGGGGTATGGCGAATGTGAAGTTGGGCAGAGAAAGATCTTAGCGACGCAGGCGATTGGGTTGTGAGTCACGGCCGAATGATGACGGGAGAATCCACCGTCAAGGGCGTTGCTTTCAGCTCAGAGATGGCATTCAATGGAGAAGTCACATCGGAGCTGATGGTTGTGAAAATTCGAGAGGAAGAATGCCTCATTTTGAACACTTGGAATTGTTACTTCTGGCTGCTCATCTAGGCCCAATAGAGTAGCAGGTTCTTAATTCAATATTTGTTTCGTCTTGCTTCCCCGCTGCTCTAAAATTTGCATCTTTGTAGAGGCTATTTACCGAACAGAATGCATGCAAAGCAAAAGGAGTCGGTATCTTGTGCAAACGGTCGGCTCGGCCGCCGCCATCTCCCCCTGATTTGGGTCAACATGCATCTCCCAAGTCTCCGCCTCCCCTCTCACGCCTACTTGAAGACGACAGAGGCAGTAATAGAAATGTGTAGTAATGCTGGAGAGGCTGCTTACTTGACGGGCACACAAGTCACAAGGTAATCGTCCGCTGGAGGAATAGGATAGGCAGAAGTGTCGAAAGACAAATATTCATACGGAAAGCGAGTGCGTCTTCACCATCCCACGTCACTTTCACTACTCGTCCAGAGCATCCGCCTGTTACTTGCATCGTTCTTTCCGCTTCTTCTTCTCCTGTTTTCTCTTCTGCTTCTTTTTTTGCCTCTTTGTCATCCGCCTACCCAGTTCCTTGATGTGCAAGTCGAAGTTGTCGAATGGTGGAGTCGCCAGTTCTGGTGCTGCTTCTGCTGTATTATCATTCTCACCCGGCCATCTCCCTCCCTTGAGGTTTGAGTGGCAGCCGTCGAAGATGTCACTAATTGATTGTTCTTCAACTTGGTCGTCATCATCGTCGTCTGCCCAGCTCCTTCCCTTGAGATGGGAGCTGAGGCCGTCAAAAATTCGAAGCTGCATCTTTGCTGGCTCTTCTTCTTCTTCATCCTCCTCGTCTGCCCAACTCCAACCCTTGAAGTTGGAACCGAGACCATCAAAAACTTGAACCTGTCTCTTTGCTGGTTCTTCTTCTTCTTCATCCTCCTCGTCTGCCCAACTCCAACCCTTGATGTTGGAACCGAGACCATCAAAAACTTGAACCTGCCTCTTTGCTGATTCAACTTCTTCATATTCCTCGTCTGCCCAGCTCCAGCCCTTGATGTTGGAACCGAGACCGTCAAAAATTCGAATCTGCCTGTCTGCTGATTCATCTTCATCATCTTCGTCTGCCCAGCTCCAACCCTTGATGTTGGAACCGAGACCATCAAAAACTTGAACCTGCCTCTTTACTGATTCAGCTTCTTCATATTCCTCGTCTGCCCAGCTCCAGCCCTTGATGTTGGAACCGAGACCGTCAAAAATTCGAATCTGCCTGTCTGCTGATTCATCTTCATCATCCTCGTCTGCCCAGCTCCATCCCTTGAGGTTGGAGCCGAGGCCGTCAAAAACTTGAATCGGGGACTTTGCTGATTCTTCTTCTTCATCGTCCTCGCCTACCCAGCTCCAATCCTTGATTTTGGAACCGGGGCGGTCAAAAGCCTTAAAGCCGGGAATTTCTCGCTCGTCATGTCTGTCTCTCGAGCCTTCAACTTTCATCATCACGTTGCATCCGTCCAAGCAACTGTCGACGGTGCCAAGGGGCGACGTCCAAGCCCCATCGGTACAAGTACAGCTGGCTTCCGTGTCCGAGTCCGAGTCGGAAGAATCCGTATCAAAAACAGACTCGGACGGCGAGGAATAATCCGAGTCGGACTCGGCGTGAGCGTATCCAGCATCGTGGCGGCCGCATTGGCCCGACTGCTGCAGCTCAAAATCCAGCTCCCATTCGATGCTGGTGACTGACCACGGGGCGCCATCCTCGTGTTTCTGCTCCTGCGTCTCATCGCCGCCCTCGTCGGGATCCTGATCGTCGTACTGCGGCACATCTGCCGGTTCGCATTCTTCTTCGGTTATTTTCTCGTGATGAGGGTCGTGCTGCACATATTCCATGTGATGGATGCTCTTCTCCGTCACGAACAGCTTCACGGATCGTCCACCAAAGGCCACTTTGGCTGACTTCTTGCACGCCTGGCCTTGTCCGCACTCATACTCTTCATACCACCGTTGAACCGCAGCTTCATGCATCGAGCGTTGCCAATTATACTGGGCAACGTACAATGCGTGCTTCTGCTGCTCCAGGGCATTCAGCATCCACGACGTCTCCTCGATGCAAAGCGCTTGTAATGTGTCTTTGACTTGTGTTGGTGATTCGTGGTTAGCACCCTTTAGCCACGGGAGGAGGCATTTACTGACAGTTGGTTGCAACTCGGGGGTCTTCTTCACTGGTCGGCATGTTACGGTGCTTCAGGATGCCCTTGACCGAGGAGGTCAGGTCAGAGAGTAGAGGGGGTCTCATGATGCTCAAGTGGAAAGGTTGCTTGTCGTCTCGATGCTTTGTAGGTGCGTGCGAAGATGGCGAGATGAAGACAAGGAGAGAAACGGGGACAAAAGGATGGAACGGGGAGCGAAGGTATATGAACAAGAATTTGGATGACTGGGGACTGCCCAGATCCCACGAATACGCTATGAATGCTTTCGTTCCACTCGTTCAGCTACTGTTCGGTTACGATCCGGCACAGGTATACGGGAGGTTCACTGGCACACTGCAAAGCTGCCAATTCTATAGCTGTGAACCAACTGACAAAGGCGAACAGACCCGGCAGTGAATCCAGGCTTGCGTGCCCCAACGGGTAGATTCAGTCACAAAACAGCTTTCCTAAAGGATATCACTAGCTCAAATAACTTGTAAAGTTACGTTAATATGATTGAGACAGGGATCTGCGTGTTGCCGTTCGTCTTATAGAGTGTTCACAGCAACGTTGTGGCATGGCGGAGACGGAATAGCCAAGTTCGCCATTGACCAGCTGGGAAGTATCTAACGCTATTCATTTCCCTGTCACCCTTTTTTTGTCGTGAACTTTGCCAGACGTTTTCTTTCTACCGTAATTGTTGCAGCAGAAACTCAGCAACGCTACCTTTGTCATGTTCATCGATCCGTTCCACCACAATTTCACAGCGTACATGCCATATGACCAAGTTTTCACCAATCTGACAAATGCCGTACACGTAGACATCCGTACATACCGTTATCATAGAGTTTGCGCCTCACAAGGCACACCGTGTGAAGCAGGTTTGTCGACTGTCAACCGTGAGTGGTTGCGGAAACCCGTCCCCGACCCCTGACCCCCGTTGTTCCCCGGATAGGAGCAGGGAACGTCGACGTCACCCCAACTGGGGCGAAACGTTTCATGAAACCGATTGCATGAGACGATGCCTCATCCGATGCAATCTCACAGAGAAACGAGTACCGTCTACTGCTTCTGTTGGTGGTTTGACTTTGGGTTAGATTTCGTAGCCGAGGCTGATGACGTGGAATGCGGCGGCAAGGGGGTTGCATCAACCGAGGCAGAAGATGATAATATCATCCCGTCGTCTGGTTCCACTCTTGGCCAGGGAGGGCGATGTGACAAACTATATAATGCTCGTCCTCAACACACGCCTATCCAGGGTAAAGCAGGTTAGGTCTTTGTCGGCAATCATCATACAGTGAGATTCAACATGGCAGCTATTCGCATCCCCGAAACGTACGTGACGGCGGCCAGCAGCCACATACAAGTGACAAACCATCCGAAGGAGTCGTTGGTCGGGGTGACGCCGATTCTCGTGGCAACACTGAACCGACCAGAAAAGTTCAACGCAATCACTGGCGACATGATCACAGACCTCATATCGTTCTTCACCACCGTCAACGTCGACGATCGTGTCAAGATTGTCGTCCTCACGGGCGCCGGCAAGGCCTTCAGCGCCGGCATCGACCTCCAGATGGACACGAGCAAACTCAAGAGCTCAACGCATCCGAGCGCCATGCGAGATCCTGGAGGCGCGCTCGCCTTGGCCATGTATAACTGCAGCAAGCCCATTATCGTGGCTTACAACGGACTTGCCGTGGGCATTGGCTTGACGTCGACACTGGCGGCGACGATCCGGTACGCTCCGGGATTCATTCCATTTCCATTCCACCTTCACCTTCACCCATGTTCACGCTTCGCTTGTACTTTCTATGCTTGAGCCTTGTTCCCCCCGTGCAGGCGGTTAACGTCAGACGTAGAATCGCGCCGCGCCGCGCCGAGTTTGGCTTCCCCTTTTCGCGCATCGGCCTCACAATGGAGTCGTGCAGCTCCTATTTCCTCCCTCGCATGGTCGGTTTCAGCAACGCAACCTATCTCCTGGCCACCGGTGGCAGGTACCCGGCCGATACACCGGCGCTCGACGGCATCTTTGCGGAGCTCGTCGATGAACCGGGGGATGCATTGCCCCGGGCACTCGAGATTTCCAGCGACATGCTGCACAACGTCAGCTCGATGGCCGTTTTCCTCAACCGCCAGCTCATATGGAGAAACCCTGGGACGGCCGAGGGGGCCCATCTTGTGGATAGCCCGCTGCTTTACGACATGTTTGGAGGACGGTGCGTGAGACCCTGTTGGACGCTCGCTCTGCTAATTGTCTTGGCCGTCGGCTTCGGCTCCGGCTCCGGCTCCGGCTTCGGCTCCGGCTCCAGCTTCGGCTTCGGCTCCGGCTCCCTCCCTTGCGCATCCTTTCTCTCGTGCATTCTTCGCATTCAACCGCGGCTAACTTGGAAGCAGGGACCATCTCGAGTTCAAAGAGGCCTTTTTCGGGAAGCGCAAGCCGGCATTCGCAGACACGTTGGCGCACGACGCACCTCGTACGTTTCCGTGGTGGACAGAGACGTCGGTGGAGGTGCCGAGAAAGGCAGAGACGAAGATGGGGAGCAGTAAACTGTAAGACTCTCCACGTCAGGGAGCAGTGGCCATGGTGGTGATGGTTGAGACAGGGGTAGCAGCCATCTGTCTTTTCCGTATACCGGGCTCCATCCACACGTACAAGCAAGAACAATGTATCTAAAAACGAATGTCTCTGTCCATGATTCAGGACGTCACCCACGGACTGACCGTGCGCGCATGATGAGCTGATGATGGAGGCCATGCCGAGCCGAGGGATCCCCACAGGGGAGCCGGCCAGGCAGGGGTGAGCCGACCCATATGAAGGCCACCCCCCGTTTCCATGGCGTCACGCTCGCATCCAAATGAATATTCCTCCCGGAAAAGATTGGTCAGTCGGTATGGAAACCTGCGGCAACGACGACGTCACGGAAGTGGGAGAAATGTCCGGCCTTGGATACGGAGTCGGTCCGCACATGCGGCTCGGAACGGGGCCGGGCCGGGCGGGATCGGACCGGACGAGGCCCGACATGGCCGGCGGCCTCCTCGTCGGCAGCATCGTCGGCACCGACGGCAGCGCCGACCTCACGGCCCTTCTCTCTTCCTCGTACTACCCGACGCCCCCGGCACCGTCGCTGCCGTACCAGCAGCCCATCTTTGGCAACCTCGCCCTCCCCGGCGGCTTACAGTTTGGCTACTCGGACATCTTCGGCGAGCTCTTGCCGAGCTTACCCTCCTCCGGCCCGTCCGCCGCAGCCGCTGCCGGTGTCGTGACCGAGGTTTCCCAGGTCGTCGACGAAAGCAGGAAACGCAAGCGGCGAGCGTCAAACTCCGGGACCACGACGGCGAGGCGCGCCGGACGGCCGCGAAAAAATACAGAGGAATCGCAAGGAGAGGATCCCGACGAGGTGAGTTCGCGTCCACCCAGACGGCATGGGAGCCGACGAAAGCGTGTGGGAACTCTGCTCAGTCTGTTCAGCGTCGCCGAAGACAGGTCCGGGTCGCCCAGCGGGCCTACCGCTCTCGCAAGGAGTCGCACGTCTCCTTTCTCTCCGAGCGCGTCGCCCAACTTGAGACGGCCATCGACAGCATGAGCTCGGCCATCATCTCCTTTACGGATGAACTGACTCGGTCGGGTGTCCTGGTCCGGCACGCGGAGCTCACGAGCTGCCTGCGCGAGACGATCCAAACCTGCCTCCGGCTCGTCAAAGCTTCGGCTGGCGAGGAGGAGGAGGCGTCCGAACGGTCGGTGACGCCGACCGGGTCGAGCTCCGTCCTGCTGGCGCTGCCGCGGGCCTTCAATGCACTCCCCGTCGCCGCCGTCGACAGCTTCCTGCTTCAGAGGGCGACGTCGGGCCTCGCGGCGACGCCACTGGCCGTCACCGACATCGACTTCTCGCTCCTCATGGACCGCCTGCACCTGGGGGTCGTCTACCACGGCTACCTCGCTCTCGCGGACCCGTCGACTTCCCTCGAGCGTGTCCGGCGGCACTTTGTCCTGCTCTCCACCGTCCTGGACCGCGGACGTATGGTCGCCTTCTTTGCCGCGGCCCTGCATGCCAAGATGAGCAGCCGCCGACTCGACGAGGATCGCGAGTGGGAAGCGGTGCCCTTCTTTCGCATCGGAGGTGCAGGCTCTCACTACTCGCGGCCGCCGTCGTCGGTCGCCGTCTACCCCAGTCGCGCGCAAACCTGGCGCAACGTCACCGTCCCGCTCTCCCTCTTCTCCGCCGACGTTCGGAAGCACTTTGAAGGCGACTGGTTCGACATGCAGGACTTGGAGTGTCATCTGCGCAAGAGAACGGCTCAGCTGGTGGTCTCGACGACGACGACGCCCATCATTCATGTTGCCCGCTTGGTTCACGGTACTCATGCTCGCCCACCATCATGAACCCTTTCCCTTGCTGACGGAACGACAGGCTTGCTCAACAAGTCGGCCAGTCTCGGCCGCTCCGCCGGTTTCCGACGTTGCGACGTTGACGAGGCCTTTCACGCTGCTATCGCGACGGCGCCAGCTTGATACGAGCCCGTTGGGCCGTCCAAACGGTCGCCGGAGCGGAAGCTGTCGTCGAGCACGAAGCCTTGTTGCTTTTCATGTCACTTCTTTCTCTTGCACACAGCACAAGGCGGTCATGTACGGTGATGACCATGCGACGACATGACTTGATGTAAACGAGTTTGCATGTGTCTCATTATATGTGATTATTCACATGAGCACTCCGCGCACGGGTTCGCATGTGTATCCGATTATTCGTTCAAGGGTTTGTAAGTGACGATGACTATTCGAGCGCATGAATGATTTATACAATTACTCGCATGCTCACTGCCGTAAACGAGCTGGTATGTGTAATTATATATTATTATTCACGTATGTACCCCCGTGTATGATTTCACATGTGTATAGGATTGTTCACATAAGAGATTATATGTGATAATGATAATACGAATGCCTGGCTTGATTTATTCAATCATCTACTTGCGCACGCCCGTAGTCGACTTTGCATGTGTCTAATTATAGATGATTATTCACCCGAGCACTGCCGTACACCAGTTGGCATGTGTATTTTGTATACGAATTTTTGCGTGAGCACGAGTTTGTATGTGCAGAATGATCCTGACACATAGTTGGATTCGTGCCATGTCTCACACGTGCACTCCCGTTGAAAGGGGCAAGGGGTTCGTGCAACTATGAACGAGGGTTCTCTTGCTTGCTTCGTTTTCTTCAAGTGCTAGCAATGGTAGGGTGAAGCGTTGAGAAGCACCATGCAATCACTCGTATTGATACTGATAGGCATCGAGGACGGCAAGTTTGCATCGTGACGAGCAAGAACATATCCATCCACATACAGGGACACCTCCTTCATTCAATATGCCGTACTGTATGCCGTAGCCAAATGTAGTAAGCATACTCCGTAGTGCGAGGTCCGTTCAAATATTCCCACCATCCCTTGAGGAATGGGTCGCAGATATTCAAGGACCGGGCTCCTCCTTAAACTGTAGATGGATGGGCTGTCAGAATGTCATCTCAAGCACGCTAGTTTCACTGCAGTCTCACATTCAAGTGACGACGGGACAATTAGTTATTACTCTTCTCCACAGCCTACATGTGTGTGGTGCATAATAATAGTCTCTTATCTAAAACAGACTTTGAAATCGAGTCCCGATTTGGCCATACCAGGGGGGACTATAGCGGCACCTATTAGGTCGGTCGAGCCATAACCCGGCCTAGGTGTATGCCATTTAGTAGCAGCCAGACGATGACGCGTGGTGGACGAGAGAGTGAAACGATGGTAGTTGAAGGCCGAACGCGGATGCCCTACCGCCGAATTTGAATCATGAATCACTCTCCAAGTTCCAGGCGGCAAAGACGACTGCTGTTCGAAACCAGTTGAGTCGCCAGTTGTCGTTGAAAAGTGTACGCATTACTCATACCTCGCCGTGGCACGCCTTGGTCAAACTCGGCCCGCTGGCAGAGTAGAGAAATAGAAGGAAGACGACTCGTCCATCGACTCGCATGCATGAATTGGTTTTCTCAGATCATGACTAGTCACCCAGGCCTGGCTGTCGCAAGTTGTCGCAGCAGGTTGTCGCCTATGTGCCGGCAGCAAAGCTCCGTTTGCTCTCTCGTATGCGAGGCCGACGGAGCAAGTGTCCAGCGTAGAATATAAAATACTCGAGCCATCTCGATGGAAACAGACTTTATCCTCACCACCCCTGAAAACAAGCCGCCGAGCCTTGCGACACCAAAATGCCCAACTTGAAGAGCACCATCCTCGCCGGCGCCGTCGCTGTCGGCGTTGCCTCGGCCCAGGAGACTTGGACAATGCAGAGAATCAGCTATCGAATCCCGGCTGAATTGGTTGGCGATACGTGCCATCCGGACGGCACCTATTCCCTTGGAGTTGCGGGCCGACCCATCCCCCCTTGCATCGCGAAGCAGATCATCTCGACCAAGTGCGAGCAGATCTCGGGATTCCTGGACGACAAGGAGAATAAAGTCAAGGCGTTGGTCTATCAGAATTGCCTCTTTGGCGAAGGAAGTTCCTACGAGAAAGACATGGCAGGCTGCCTACGCTGCAAGCTTGACAGCGGCGTGTACTCCAAGGACGAGCACGACTTCTGGTCCGCTGCCCAACGTGAGGCCGTTGCCGAATTCAAGCAAAACATGACGGGCGGATCGAAGGAAGAAGTCACAAAGCATCCCGATTCCTTCTGGGGATCCGTTCTCGGCCAGATCCATTGGGAGCGATATCCGTCCTCGGGCACTAGGGGGGGAACGACCACGGGGAGTGCTTCAACGCCAGTAGACTACATCCAAAACATCGGGAGCGCCAAGTCTCCGAGCAATCTCTCCCGCCGCGGCGGCCATGCTGGCGAGCCACATAAAATGAAGCTGCAGAAAATACGGGAGCGATCTGGCGAGCTAAAGGTTTCCATTCTCAGCACGCATGGCAGCGTCATCGGCATCCATGTGGCTTGAAGCTCTCGGCCCGGCCGTGATACAATCGCTTCATGGTCCGAAGAGACTCTATCAGACGAATTGCATCAGATTGTAGCCAAATAAAGGCGATACAATCTCTGGACCCCTCACAAGAATCGGCCTCCTTGTTGTTGCAAGGGCCTTGTTGTTTGGTTGTTGAGGATGGCCAGAAGGAGCCGGCGTGTTTGTCGAGGCTCATGATGGTCTGAGCTCGTCTGCCTCTTTATTCGCGAGATTCCTCCTTGTTGTCGCAAGGGCCTTGTTGTTTGGGAGTTGAAGATGGCCAGAAGGAGCCGGCGTGTTTGTCGAGGCTCATGATGGTCTGAGCTCGTCTGCCTCTTTACTTGCGAGATTGGATTTCCAGCTTCCTTGACTGTTAGTACGGAGTGATGGACTCTTTTGCAGGGCGCATAGCGAATATTTAGGCAGGAATACCATCACTTTCTTGGTTTTATAGAGCACTGCCATGTAGCCGTACAAGTACAAATTTTGCCATCATACATTCATACAACAAACAACGTGCTTGCACTTTATTCTATTCTAGTAGTACATACAATGCGTTCTATTATTGTTGCCAAAGGTTGGCCCCTCTCCTTGCTGAAGTACATGCAGCAACAGTCGCGTCGGGCAGGGGTCGATCCGGATACCAATGGGACTGGTCCAGGTAGCCTTCTTCGTAACCCGCCGTTGACCCAGGGTTGGAAGTTGATCCTCTGTTAACCCAGGGTTGAAGGATAATCCAGGCAGCTACAAGCAGGTGCCGCAATGGACGGTAACGAAAGGCCACGGGAAGTAAACATCTCGCCTAGCATCAGTATACTTTGTGCTAATGCATTTCCGTATTTTACTCTTTTGTCATTGCATATACTATGATGTCTCGCCCTGATCCTAAGTGTACTCTAGTAAGAAACTTACACCTATGCCTGTAACTGAGTATTACCTGTATCACTACTTTGTACTCCCATAGTGTTGTTCGGTGGAAGCTCATACAACATGGCAGCAAATATGCCGGTACACGATGGAACGTCCACAGAGAGAGTACACTTCGATACCTACAGCATCGAGTCAACGGCATTGTACTGTGATGCGACGATCCCTGTTCCACTAATTATCCCACCGCAGTACTGTGATTATCCTGCTGGAAGTACGCAGCACGCCGTACATGTACTTAATAGTGTGCTCTCGCTCTGAACGGTGAAGCATGTGCTCCAAAGACGGATGCCCTTCTCGAATCCCCCAGACATCATGTGCCAGTAGGATAGAGTAGGGCGCATTTCAGTGTGTACGGTTACGCCTAAACTTGATAAAAACTTGGGCATGCGATGAGGGAAGGCGGCGGTGCGTCATGGCACGATTCAGCACAAACTGTAGCACTTGACTGCGTGCCTCCATCTGGACGTGAGGCACATGCGACACAAGGATCCCAGAATAAGCCGAATTCTCGACGGTGTTGACCAAATCACACAATAAACCAACGGCTCGACGAAAACAGACTGTTCCAACCACTCGGGAAACGGATGTCGACGCCCTTCGTGGAGAGGCTCGTTGCCTCGAAGTCTCCGTCTCCATTCGGACCGCAGAATCGGCGGCGAGCTTTTCCACGCAACGCAGGGATCGGAGGACGGGGTACGTAAAATACTTGAAATGTGATTCCGTCATGTACGCGTACCTACACTGGTGATGCGAAGAAGAGATAATTAATTAATTAATTAATTATTAATTATTAACAATAATACTGTTAAGTATTTCGAGCACGCTGGTCGTGGTGGAGTGAACGTGTGTGGGCGGAATCGGAGAAACCAATTTCCGGTTCCCAACCTCCGTTGCCGGTGCTACCTCTGGATGTCTATTCTATGCTCCAGCTGGACAACATTCAACTTCCTCCCCCAAGCTCCCGCTCAGGATGGCTCCCCTCATCCTTCACAATGTGCCTGACGACGAGTGCTACGTCGGCGACGATGGCGTCAAGCGGCCGTACGCCATGATCTTCAACCAGTACGTCCCTCGTCGTCGGCCAGGCAGGCAACCAACCGCCTCGACTTTGGCTAACGGAGGGTCCAAACAGACACGACGCTCCGTCGACGCGCTCTCGACGAAACATTGCCGAGTCTGGCTCCTTTGGCAAGTCGACTCGCCGCTCGCGCTCCCGGACGGGCACGCCGGCCCGCGGCGCTCGCGAGAACCCGACGCTCGCGGCCGCCGACCGCCTCTTCGGCGACTGGGTATCCAACCAGGCCACGGCGCCGGCCGCCAACGGCCGCAAGGGCAACGCGCAGCAGGCCCAGCAGGACGAGGCGGCGACGGCCGGGCCGAGGGTGCCGGCGTCGCAGCCGGTCGAGATGATGCTCCGCGGCTACCGCTCGGCGACGCAGCAGTACGCGGCCGTCGGCCACTACGAGGCGCTCGCCGGCGCCATCCTCGAGGACTACCCGCGCGACCCGCCGGCGACGCAGCGGCGCTACAAGTCGGAGCTGCGAGACCCGGCCCTCAGGCGGCGCAGGACGCTGACGGCGGACGAGCGCGCCCTCGTCAACCGGGCCGACGGCGGCGAGCACTGGGTCAAGGTGACGTTTGAGACGACGGAAGCGGCCGACGCCGCCGCCTACGCGAGCCCGCAGCTCATCCTCGGCCACCTCGTCCACGCCGAGCCGTACCGCGGCATCCCACCCCGCGACGAGGCCTGCCCAGAGGAGACTCGGGACGACGAGGGGTCCCGGGGCGGCGCGGCGGCGACGCCCAAGCCCAAGCAGGGCATGCCCTCGGTCTTTAGGAGCCGGCTGCTCGACCTCTCGCCGGCCGGCTCGCACGCGTCGAGCCAGACGATGGACACGACCACCATGTCCCCCTCGCACTCGTCGGCGACGGTCACGGACGGCCCGGCGGCAGAGGCCATGGAGCCGGCCGAGGACAGCGTCTTCTGCCGTCGCATCCCCACGGCCCGCCGCGCACGCCTGCTGCCGGCCGAGCAGGCGCTGCTGCCGCAGCAGTCGGTGGTGCAGCGCGTCACGGGCGCCGTGCCCCTGTTCAAGTGGTTCGGCGGCAGCCTCATCGGCAACGAGGTGCCGCGGACCGAGACGGGCGAGTTTGACTGGTCCCGCGCGAGCCTCTACTGGAAGATGATTTGGTGGTTGGACGCCACCTTTGGCCTCTTCAAGGGGGACGTCTGCAGCGACAAGGAGGAGTGAGGGCGGGAGAGGAGTGAGGGCGGGACGGGAGAGGGTGCGGGAGAGGATGCGAGCACGGGAGATGATGCCGGCACGGGAGATGATGCCGGCACGGGAGATGATGCCGGCACGGGAGATGATGCCGGCACGGGAGATGATGCCGGCACGGGAGATGATGCCGGCACGGGAAAGGGTACGGGCACGGGAAAGGGTACGGGAACGGGCACGGGCGTCGGGCGTTGGCGGTTGAAAAATACATGTACACGATGCTTCCGCTACAGGGAATGATGATGAGAGGGCTGGCTATTCCGCTCCCTCCGGCGACCTCTGGCGCGCCGACTCGGCGTCGGACGCAGACTCGGCTCGCGAAAGCGACGGCGGCGTCGTGGACCCGTCCCTCGGCGAACGGCCACGGCTCCGGCGCGAGCCTGGCCGTCCTCGTATCGTCTCGTCGGCGAAGCCGTCGTCGTCGGCGAAGCCTTCGGGCGACGCGGCCAGCCCCATGGCCGCGAGCGAGTCGATAGTCACGTCGGCCGGCACCCGGCGCAGCGGCTGGGGCGAAAAGGGCCTCGGGCCCCGCGGCCGGCAGAGGTCGGTCGGGAAGTCGTCGTCGCCGGCGTCGGTGCCGTCGGTGGCCTCGTTTCGGTACCCTTGGCCGCCGTCCATGGTGAGCATGCTGTCGCTCCGCGTCGGCGCCGCGTCGTGGGCCGTGTCGGCGAGGATGCTCCGCGGCGGCAGGATGGAGAAGAGCGCGGGCGACTCGACGCCGCCGGCGGCGGTGGCGGCCGACGAGGCGGCGGCCGACGCGGCGTGGGCGTCGTCAAAGGCGAACAGGTCCTGGCCCTTCTCCAGCAGGTCGTCGAGCCCGCCGCCGGTCCAGCCCTTGCGGGCGAGGCTCTCGAAAATGTCCACCTCGGCGCGGACGAGGCTGCAGCTGGCGTCGACGATGCGCGCGCTCGTCTCCTGGCTCTCGCGCAGCAGGGCGCGGGCGTGGTCGGCGTGCAGGCTCGTGAGGCCGTCGAGCTTGGCCGTCAGGTCGACGAGGTGGGCGCGGAAGCGGCCGACGTCGCGGCGGCGCTGGCGGTGCAGCTGGAGGCCCTCCTTCTCGAGCCGCTTGACCTCGCGGCTCTGGGCCTTGATCTTCTGCTGGTACGTGTCGGCCTCGTCGTCGATGACGCAGCGCCACCGGTCGAGGTCGTGCAGCAGCGGCACCTCGAAGGCGCGGTAGACGGTGTCGGAGAGGATCTGCTGGTGATTGGCCACGAGGTGGTGGACGCCCGAGGCCGAGAGCAGCGTGTCGGCCGTGCAGGCGCCGCCGCCGGGCGCGAAGCCGGCCGAGACGGCGCCCGTGGGGGCGACGGGCTCGGCCCGCGCTTCCTTGAGCCGCGCGCAGGACTCGAGGGCCGAGCCGAAGGAGGAGGCGGCCGAGGAGAGCGAGGCGAGGGCGAGACGGTAGGCCTTGGCCGAGGCGACGAGGTCGGCGTAGGCTTCGTGCGAGCGCTCGAGGTCGGCGCCGGTGAGGACGGCGTGGCCGGGCCGCGGCGCCGGCGGTGGCGGGAGGTTGAAGTGCGACATGGGGTTCGCCGTCGAGGCCAGGGAGTAGACGGGCGAGCTAGGCACGGGCGGGAGGTCGGACGACGCGTCCGGCTCCATGGCGAACGGCTGACGGAGGGAGGGAAGGGGGGGGGAGCGTGATGGCGATGCGTTTGTAGGGACTACATCGGACGGCTCGTCCGGCGCGGCGGGGGGCGCCTGAAAGGAGACGGCTCGCGCGCGTTGGCGATGCGACGAGCGACGGCCGAGGGGGAGGTGATGCTCTGTCGAGGACGGACGGCTCTTGATGGGCGACGAAGGATGACGGGTGATGTGGGTGATGGGTGATGCGGGTGATGGGTGATGATGACGGGTGGCCGACCAGGCTAGGAACGACATTCCAGAGGGAAGGCGGTGAGGGGGCAGAAATGCGTCATGCACAATCGAAACAATGCAAGTGCGCCCCAGAAACGCGCTCCTTCTGGCACGAGCCACGGCTTCTGGCACGAGCCACGGCTTCTGGCACCAGCCACGCCTCGCCAGGGGGATACGGCACAGCCACCATGCCACAGCCACTGATACACTTGCATATACGAGCGCTACAACAACTACTATTGCACGGAGTACACACGCAACCACTGCTACACCTACAGTGCAACCACTAATTACTTCACCTACAACCACTACTACAGTACACCTACAGTGCAACCACTGCTACAGTACACCAGTGCATCCACTAATTACTTCACCTACAACCACTGCTACAGTACACCTACAGTGCATCCACTGCTACAATACACCTACAGTGCGTCCACTACTACACCTACAGAGCATCCACTACTATACCGACAGAGCATCCACTACTACACCTACAGTGCATCCACCACTACAACTACAGTGCATCCACCACTACACCTACTCCATATAACCACTACTACAAATACAACCACTGCTACACCTACAACCACTACTACACCAACAACCACTACACTTACAGCACTTACAGCCACTATTACACCTACAACCACTACTACACCTACAGTACAACCACTATTACACCTATAGTCACCTACAACCACACTACACCTATAGCCACCTACAACCTCTAGCCCATCGATCGGGTCGCCATGGGTATAGGTATAGTTGCGCCGCCAACCGCCTCGAGGCTCCATCGCTCTTCGTCGGCGGGCTATTCATCGATGCGAGCCTCGTCGGAGCGGTACTGCCGACAAGCGAGGGATGGTACGTGGCTGGTGAGCTCAAAGAGCAATGGCCGCAGTGGTGACGGCACTTGGTCGACAGGCAGAGGTCATTGCGGCCGTAACGGCACTTGGTCGACAGGAAGACGAGATCATCGCGGCCGTGACGGCACTTGGTCGGCAGGCAGACGAGGTCATTACGGCCGTAACGGCACTTGGTCGGCAGGCAGACGAGATCATTGCGGCCGTGACGGCACTTGGTCGACAGGCAGACGAGATCATCGCGGCCGTGACGGCACTTGGTCGACAGGCAGACGGGGTCATCATGGCCGTACCGACACTACTCCGTCCGCAAGACGGGAATCCTCGGTGTGCTTTGCTTCGCGCAATCCCAAGTCGAAAGGCGGATGCCGAAGATTGATCGAATCGGAGAGCCGGTAATCGGAGGCAAGACACGAGATCGGGTCGTTCGTTCTCGATATCACTAGGAAAAAGTACGAGTAGAACTTTGCACTGGATAAGCGGTTAGCAACGTCTGACAGCCACCCCGACAGGCTTCTCTCCCCGAGCACTCGCGGGCACACCTACCGTACCATCATTTCCCCTTGTCCTGAGCAGCCTCGAGACGACGTTTGGTTGGGTCGGCATCCTCGGCCGCTACCTGCCCTCTGTGCCGGTTGCCAACTCGACCGGCTCGGTTCTGATGGGCTCCGAAGGCAACTCCTGGGGAATGGAATGTGGTTGACCTTGAGAGGGCCATCCAACCTCGGCCACCTTGGACGTCTGTGGCATTTCTTGCACTTCTGCTGCCGCGGCGCTCTCCATCTCGACCTTGGCGTTTCCCTTCCTCCTTCGCACCAGGAGCCACCACAGCAGGCCGACGCCGACGCCGGCGGCTGTTGCTGCACCGACGACAATGCCAGCGATGGCACCAGAGGAGAGCGAGCCGTCCCTGCCTTTTCCCGCATCGGCTCCCGGCGATGCCACGGGGCTCGTTGCGCAAGTCTGCGTGGCCGTGACGACTTCGTTCTTGTAGTTGACAGAAACCAGCTTCTCCTCCGACGTATGGTTCGCTTGCCAGAGCGTGAAAATATCGGCATCGCGGTTGAGGAATACGTACGTATCGGTAAAGAAATAGCGGCCAAGAACAGCACGAAAGTCCGTCGTCGAGTTCTGCGGGGACGTGAGGCGTAACACAGGCTGCAAAGGGGAGCCCACGGTCGTCTCTCCGTTGATGCCAATCTTCTTTTGGGGATCGAGAAGTTGGTGGTTGGGTATCTTGACCTGGAAGCCGCCGCTCATCGTAATGGTCAGGTCGGCCGTAAAACTAGCCAAAGTGAGCGGATAATTGGCACGAAATAACGAGGGAGCTTCTGCTTACAGCGGTTTAGAACCGTTCAGAATTGCATTCCCGGAATCTAGACCGGTTACTTCGTTTTCAATTGCCCGCAGCAACTTCCCAAAGTAAGGATCGGCAGGCAGCTCCATGACGATAGGACGTTCGGGAATGATGCAAGCTCGCAGGGTGCCGCCCGAGGTTGGAAAGACGGAAGCATCCGTTCCGTTGGGAAAGTTGACAACGACGTCTAGGATGCTCACCATCATGCGTGTGGGGCATTCAACTGGGTGTGAAAGTCTCCCGGTACGACCGTTGCCGATCGTCTTTGCCTTGTCGTAGCCGCCGAGAACAAAGGAGCCGCTCGTCCGATCGCTCTCGCCGACACCATCCAGTCCCCAGGAGAAGCCGATGGAATCAGAGGCAACAAGTCCAGCCTTGCGGCAGGCGTCCAGGAGCGTAGAGCCGGTTCCCACGCCGAGGGCGTTCTGATCCTGTGCTCCGTGAGAGGCCATCTCGTTCTTTGGAGTCGTCAATGGAAAGGCACGCAGGCTGTTGTTGCCGCCGAGGTGCAGCGTGTCGGTAAAGATGTCGTGCGACTCTTCGACCCACGAGTCTGCGGGAAGATTGACGGACGAAGCTAGCTTGCCTTTGGAGTCTGACTTGAACTGGTCGTACAAACCACCTCGGTTTGTGATGCAGGTTGCTCTTGGCATCTTGTATGCACCTCCGAGACCACACCTCGTGTCAAAGACCAATGCATTGCCGTGGTTCCTGCCGTCTGTCAATCACTCGTTCATGGTCCTTGGGGATGGACAAGGAGACGGAGACTCGTCGCTCGCCTACCAGCTCGGTAGAAAGGCAAACGCCTGCGGCGGATTGCCAACCTTTACGGATACACCACGCTGCGTGTAACCATTCGAGAGCTTGACCTCTCCGAGCGGCAGTGACAACGGGCCCGTGACGCAATCTTGAGCCGTCACCCACAACGCGAGAAGCAAGACCACGAAAGCCGCATTGGAGGCCATGCCGGACGACGACGAAGAGACAAGAGTTGTCGTTTCCGCGAGCGCACAATCGCCCTTGACGCAATGTCGGTTCGTCCCTAGAGAAGCAAGAGGAAGAGAAGGCGTCGGAGCATGGGTCGGAGCATGGGTCGGAGCATGGGTCGAGGGAGGAGAACGAGAATGTCGAGTCACTCTGGCTCGAGAGGGATTGGAGACGAAAAGCTGGGCCCCATCACTCGAGGGACACGCAGGACGGATCAGTCTGGAATCGACAGAAGCCCGTCCATATTGGCCTGCGGTCCTCTCGTCAGGGGTCTTGGCGACGGCGGCCGAAACCTGGTCGTGTATTCGATGCAACGTCGGGCCATCGCCAACGGCATCAGAGTTGTTTGGTGGTGCCCAGTCGAAGTGAGGAGTGAGGTGAAGGAGGTGAGGAGCTGTGATGGGCATGATCTGCCAGCGGCCGCAGCTGCACCTACAGTGGTGATGGGTGCATCCGTATGCGCTGTAGGTGCGCGGTGCAGCACACCTACAGGGGGCGTGACACCCATCTGCAGCGCTCGGACTGGTGAGCAGACGCTAAAGCCGTCAACCAACAGTCCCCAACATCGTCCACTGAGCGCTGCCTCCTCTGCCGCCTCCCCACACTTCGCCCCCTCTCTTCGGGGATGAATCTCACGACCCCCTGTGTTCGTTTCCACTTTCTATTTCCGCACACGCTGGCCGTGGGGAATCCGACCGGCTTGAGCATGGCAAAAAGCATGGCAACCAACACGGCAACAGAGGAGCAGGCATCCAGGACCCTTGACCGGCGAGGAGGATGCCCGGCGGCGAGGGGAAGCCTACCTGGGCACCGCCGGTCGACCGGCACCGCCGTCTTGATGCCTTTACACCGGCAGCCAGGACGGCATTGTTCGCCGGCAGAGCGAGTCCGTCTCATGGCTCTTTCGGCATGCTTCTTTGCCCTCGTCGCCGACATCGAGCGACGGCTGGAGCGCTGGCGGCATTTACCACTGATTTGGTCATGGCTCCCTCCGTCATCAGCCGGCGTCGAACCCTAGAATCTCGACGCCGCACCCAGTATCCGACGTGCCGGCCGATGGTCGTCTTGCCGGGTCCATGGAGACGCTCTGGAGACAGGTTCGGCACGCGTCATGTCGAAAATGCCCGAGCATGGGAACGGTCCCTTTCGTGACTCGTGGAAGCTCGTCGCGAAAATGCCCATCCGCCGCATCCAGGATCCGAATGCATCGGAGGCCATGTCCGGTCTCGTCATTCCCTTTGCTGGAGAAAGAGACACCCCGAGGCGAGGATGGGGAGGGCTCTTTGTGTCGGGGCTCGTCTCTCGTGGAGACGTTCGTTTCCCGCGCTCGTGTCGACTACCGTGTTGCCACAGCTGCAAAGGATAGAGCCCGTTGTCATGGTCACATATATTCGCCGCCCACATAGCCGAGGCCTTCCAGAGGAGCACAGGCACATGCGAGCTCTGAGCAGAGAAATACGCCCTAGGAAGCGGCACGTTGTCGATCTTGCTGCCATCCCGTTTGCGGAGCGGCTCGAAATTGTTTGGTGACAGACGTCTTGATCAGCGTGCACGGCGCAGGCCTCCCAGAATCCATGGCGCCTAGGACCAGGTTTCAAACGCGTCGCCTCGACACGGGCGGTGTCACCATGCATCGATACCGGCTGAGCAGACGCCGTTCGGCGCACCGCGTCCGTTGGGGTTGGGAAAAAGTTGCTTGAACGCGTGAATTATTGTACTTGTGTCATAACGGCGCCTTCCATCACTCGACGGCAGCTCCGAGCTTCCTCATGGCGCACACCCACGAGCACATCCGGTGGAGAAAGGGCACGGCATCGCGCCGGCTGGGCGTCCCGTCCAGCTCTCGCCATTCGATCCATTCGACCGTCGGCACGACAATCAAGCGTCGACACCGCGAGCAGCCGAGGCCGCCCATCTCCTTCTGCCTCGTCGTGCGCTCCAGCAGCCGCCGCAGGTGGCACAGGCCGTCCGGCATGTAGTGTTGGAGCTCCGCCAGCTGCGTGCTCGAGTGGCAGCTCCGGAGGGCGGCCTCGACGAGGCTGGGAACGGCGCTCGGCCGGTCGGCGCTCGCGGGCGCGCCTCGATCGACGGCGACCAGCTCCGTCTGGGGAAGCGTAAAGGTCGACCTCACGCCTCGCGAGTCGGACACTTGCAGGTGGGATCGCCCGAGATGCCGCGCCGGCCGTCGCCGTCCCGCCGGGTCCCCTTCCTTCCTCGGCTCGAACGGCTCGTCCGGCTCGTAAAATGGGTTCGGGTGCGCGACGAGGTCCAGGTCCCCCTCCAGCAGTTCGAGCAGCTCCGCCGGCAGCCACCGCAGCTCGTTCTGCGACACGTTCAGCTGCCGCAGGTTTCGCAGCCTCGAGATGGCCGCCGGGAGCTCCGTCAGCCTGTTCCCCCGCAGGCTCAGGATGGTGAGGTGGGTGAGGTCGAAGAGGGCGCCGGGGAGCCGTTGCAGGAGATTCATGGCCAGGTACAGCTTGAGCTCGGGCTCCTTTTGCTCAAAGGCGACGTCCTTGGTCACGACCGGGATGCAGGCAAACGTCGCCAGCGGACTGACGGTCTCGTCCGAGAGCTCCTCGAGGCCCATGGACCAGAAGTCGATGGACTCGTCGCCTCGCTCGATGCATTGGCGGATCCTGTCGCGCGCCGCCGCCTCGGCTTCCGAGACGCGCGGCCCGGCCTTTTCGGGCGGCGGCGGCCTCGATGCGGGCGGCGGTAGCCTCGATGCGGGCATCGGCGGCACGTCAAAGTCGTCGGTGCTGTCGCTGCCGAGGAAGACGCCGCTGTCGACGGGCACCAAGGTGCGCTTCCGCTTCGGCCGGACGGAGCCGACGCCGACGCCGTCGCTGGCATCCGACTCTGGGTGCTGCTGGAACCAGGAGCCGACGTAGCGCTTCTTGCACCGTCCCTGCACGTAGTTGTCCAGGCCCGGGTCGTCATCGCTGGAGAAGAAGGCCGGGTCGCTCGAGCACAGGCTGCCGCGGACGCGTTTGCGGTTGAACCTCTGCGACTTTTCGTCCCACGAGACGGCCGGGGGGGGCAGTCTGGGGAGCGACGGCTCGTCCGACATGGTGCGGACGCCCGAGATGGGTTCCGTGTGCTCGCAAGCACGCTGGGGAAAATGCCAGATGGACAGGACAATGACGACGGACAGGACGATGACGACGGACAGGACGATGACGACGGACAGGACGATGACGACGGGCAGGACGATGACGGACAGGACGATGACGACGGACGCGAGAAGAGGGTTGGGGAAGACGCGTCACGTCACGAGCCGGATAAACCAGGGTCCGCCCCGCATCGCGCTGGTGTGGGGTAGCTTGTCCGAGGTGGCCGCGGCGAAGCTCCGAGCCGTCGAAATCGACAATTCCGTCGCCACCAAGACAATACGGGTGCTCCGTACTCGAGTCATCGAATGCTCTGCTCTGTCTTGCTTTGTTCTTTGCAAATGCGAGTACTGCGTACATCAATCCCAGTCGTCGTCGTCGTCGTCGTCGTCGTCAGTGGTGCCTCTCGTCACGCCAGCCAGCCGCTCCTCTTCGGCGTCCTCGGCCTGCTGCCTCCTCTTGACGACGCGCATGTCCTTGTCCGAGACGGCGCCGACCTCGACCAGCACGTCGTCCACCTGACGCATGCCCATGCGCACGCCGCCGACCGTCATGAGCGTCACCACCTGCTTGACGATGTCGCCCTTGTCGTAGACGAGGATGGTCGGGCAGTTGCGGTCGGGGTAGTTCTCGATGGCCTGGCTCGCGCCAATCTCGCAAAACTTGACGTCTCCGTACTCGCGCGCCGCCTGCCGCCAGAGCTCGGTGAGGACGCGCGACTCGACGTTGGTGCCCACGGTCGACGTGAGGTTGACGAGCACCGGTCCGTCCCGCGACGCCTCGGTCACCTCCCGCTGGTAGTCGGGCTTCGATATCGGATAGACGGAGCCGTGGACCGAGGTTTTCTGCAGGCTGTTCAGCTCGGCCATGCGCTTCCGTCGGTACTGGTCGAGAAATTCGTCGTCCTCGAGATCCTCGAGCTCGTCGAGCTCGTCGAGGTCCTTGCCCTCGAGCCGATTCTCGTACGCGAGCCGACGGCCCTCGGCGAGCGCCTCCTCGATCATGGGCGTCGGGCTCGGCGGCTTCTCGGGGATGACGCCATGCTTGCGCAGAATGTCATTCCTGACGGCGTCAGCTGTGGGCGGGCGGAGGGGGCTCGGCGACGGGCGTACCATTCGGTGTCGGCGTTGGGGTCGTCGATGGGGACGGCGATGCGTTGGTCGCCGGGAGCCGCCATGATGCTGCGGCCCGAGAGAGATCGGTGCACGTCGTCGGCGGCGTCAAGGAAAGCAAAGCGGCCGCTGCAAAGACCCAACTCGACGCATCACGGTCGAGCGTCCACTCACTCTGGCCGGCCGCAGCCTCGCGGCTCGCACTGAAAGTCAGAGGCCCATTTTTACGGGGCCCCACCTGTCGAGGTTCACCGGCGAATCGAGGCGCACGGGTGGCGTCACGTGAGAATGGGCCTGAAAACCCTAGCGCGCTAGTCTGCTTTGGCCTTGGCCGTCAGCCGACGCCCCTCGGTGCACCGAACTTTTCGCTAAACTCACCTTCCGCGAGACGCCGTCGACAGATCCAAGCATCAATCCTCGCAAGACGGAATCAAATCAGTCAAGATGGTGGGCACACCGAAGCGCCGCACCACGGACCGCCGCTGACGAAGTTAGGTTCTCGCTGTCGATCTCCTCAACCCTTCGCAGGCCGCCGAGGCCAAGAAGCACAAGCTCAAGGTACGCGCTCGCTCGAACGGCCGAGGTCCCCAGTCGACGACGGAGACGGACGACGGTGACTGACGATGACGGCGACAGACTCTGGTCCCCGCGCCCCGGTCCTTCTTCATGGACGTCAAGTGCCCCGGCTGCTTCACCATCACAACCGTCTTCTCGCACGCCCAGACCGTCGTCATCTGCCAGGGCTGCACCACGGTCCTCTGCCAACCCACCGGTGGCAAGGCCCGCCTGACCGAGGGCTGCTCGTTCCGAAGAAAGTAGACGTTTGTTTCGGGGTTGGTGGCATCGATCTGCACGAATGGCGTTTGACATGTCGACATATCTCCGCGGATAGACGATGGCACCCATCGGCGTTGGGGTCCGGATATCTTGCGACATCTTGTTTCGTGGCCTTTACCGGGCGGGAGTGGAAGCGCAAAAGACCAGAGAAAAGTACTGCACGCTGGATGGCATGAGCGAGTTATACTAGACGGCTGGCAATAACTTTACGATCAGTCGCGGGTGCCCGTCGGTCTGCCGGGACGCATGTGGCCCATGTGCACGGCAAATGTGTCGAATCTGGGCTGGTGCTCTTCCCGGCTCTCTCTCCGTCTCTCTCTCTCTCTGTCTCTCTCCGTCTCTCTCTGTCGGTCGCAACGCTCCGTGTCGGCTGGTGCGGCGAGCCAATGTATATTGCTCAGCTTGGGTTCCACATGGATGGGAGAAGACACTGGGCCGTCGTGCTTTGCCGCCGTCGTCATTCGACCGACCTGTTTCGATATTCAAGCGCTCCTGCCGATGATGTCTCGCCGCCGCCATCGGTGCCGCCATCGGTGCCGCCAGTTTGCCTGCTGGCTTCGTTGATTTCCTGCCTCTCCTTGCCACTCGCGACCCTCCACGAGCGCTCGAGGAGTGCCGGCGTATCATCCGCATATCGTTTCATGCCTGGGGATTTTTGCGTCCATGGAAAACGGCAACAAAGCAGCTGCGGAAGCTTCTCCACACATTCGTCCATGCAAATACTGATGACACCCACCCATTCGTGCATCGTACTCGTCATCAGCAACGGGCATGCCCAGACAGTCGAGAACAACATTTTGCCACGACACGGCCCATGGCCACAGTAGAGGCATGACGTGAAAAGAGGAGAGTCACGCCTAACCAGTGCATGCGTCGTATGGAGCCGAAGATGCTGTCGTTTCGAGACGCATGTTCGGATCACGGATTTGCTGAGCTGCCCTCAACCCTGCCGCCTGCTCAACGTCCCACTGCTGCTCGGCACAGGCATGCCGTACGCCATCGATCATGATGTCCAGATTCATCGCCAAACTTGTCCAGTCGGTCGAGGTCGAGGTGGACGACATTGTTCGCTTGCTCATGGCATTGTGTGCCGTTCCTGGCGAATCAGAGGTGGTGGAATAAGCTTTGCTGGTCGGCCAGTCGGCGCGAATCCGTCGCGAGGAACGCGATCGCAGGAAGACCCACTTCCTCCCCCCCCCCATGCGGATCCTGCATCGTCGAACCTCGTTGCATAATTTGCATACCTCCTTCACCCTGCCAACCTGACAACCTCCCCCCATCGACCTCATCCTCATCCTCATCCTCATCCTCATCCTCATCCTCATCCTCATCCTCATCCTCATCCTCATCCTCATCCTCATCCTCATCCTTTTGTACATTAGCATCATCTCCACTCCCCTCCACGCCCTCGGACGATTCCCTCTCATATCGCCGGCACCCCGACAGGCCAAAGCAAAGTCTTCCAGGCTGCAAAGGTCAAACGACTCTCGTCGACGTCTCCATCATGTCCGCCCGAGCGAAGCGTCCCTTTGCTGGGGCGGCGGCCGATCCGTCGCAGCGCCACATCACGTCCTTCTTCGCGCCCGGCGAGACCCCCGAAGCCGGCCGCACGCCGCCGCCGCCGCCCCTCCCGGCCAGCGTGCAGGCCAACCTCCTCAGCGTCGGCATGCGCGTTCGCAAGTCGGTCCCCGAAGGCTACAAGACGGCCGGCCCCAGCGCCTTCAAGCTGTGGACCGACAGCGCCGTCGTGTCGCCCTCGCCCTCCCACCTCCGATCGGCCGAACTGCTCCCCTTCTGCGGCATCAACAAGGTCGGCGGTCTCGACGTCCAGCCGCTGCCCGAGCGTGCCGTGCCCGATCTGGACGCCGTGCCCGAGCTCAGCATGTCGCAGGAAACCGTCGACGAGGAACCTTGCCGCAAGCGCGCGCTGGATGATGAGGATGTCGTCGCCGTCCGGACGCAGGTCGGCCAGGGCATGGACAACAACCGCTTGTTGGCCATCCCGAGATCCCGTCGCAAACCGACGCGGCGGATGGTGAGCTCGGCGAACGAGGGTGCCGTCGAAGTCGACGTCGAGGACTTTGAGGAGGCCGAGTTTCTCGTTCTCGACGGTGTCATGGACACGGCAGACTAGCACGCCGTGCACGGATGCGGCGGCATGATTCGGAGTCGGCGTTGATGGATACGCTCGGATGAGCGCGGGCCGTGGCATTGTTTGAGGTTTTTTCTGTTCCTCGTGGCTTTGTTCTTGTACCATTCATGTATGCTTTTCCAGCATGTCCTGGCGGGTATCATAATAGCGTCATGGCATCATTACATGCCCACAAAGGGCTCCCGAAAGCTGAGCAGGTCCCGCTGCCCGTAAAACTCGCCCGCCACGGTGAGGATCATGGTGAGGGTCGCGCGCATGTTGATGCGCAAACGCAGCTTCGCCTCCTCCTGGCCGTCCGGCGGCTCCAGCCGGGACAGGAAGGCAGCCTTGGCGGCTTCGAGGGCGTCCTCGCCGTCCGAGAGCTCCATGGCGACGGATTCGTCGTCGGCGTCGGCGGCCCGTGCATCGCCATCATCGTCCCGGCACTCTCCATCGCCTCTGCTTTCGTCGCCCGTCGTCGTCGTCGTGCGTGCTCGCTCCACTTCACGGGCCGTGACGTCGTCGGCCGGTCCGGTCCCGCCCTCGACATCGTCCACCTCGCCAGCTTCGTCCAGGTCCTCGGCCTCGCTTTCGCTCTCGTGCACCCCCAGGTCGACCTCGTCCCTCAAGGCGGCCATCTCGGCGAGGCTGCGTCCCAGAAGCACGGCACGGCGTCCGAGGTCGCGAATCCAGCCAATCTCCGAGTGGTCCAGCTCCCACGGCTCCGGCAGCCGGGCGAGCAGGCCCCAGACCCACTGGCTCGTCCTCTCCGAAAGCGTGTACCCCTGATGCAGAAACTTGCCGCCGAGCAGGACGCGGAGGATGCGGATGACCGAGTGCTTCGACATGACGGCCAGCTGCTTCGGGTGCGGGTCCGTGGTCCGCAGCAGGTTGGACCAGACCCTGTGGGTCGAGGACTTGGGACCGAGGGGAGCGGCCGTGGTCTGGAAGGCACACGACGTGCGCTTCGCCTCGTTGGCCGGCAGCTCCGTCCGCAGCACGCCTCGGAGTCGACGGTATCGGGCGAGGACATGTTGGCAATAGGCATCCTGGAGCTCGGTGCTCGCGTCCTCGACGGGCGAGTCGGACCGTGCGATGAAGGCACCATCTTCATACCACCCTCTCTCGTCGATGCCGACGGGGGCTTGCCCATGGAGCTCGGGCGGTAGCTGGGGGCCAATCTGCGTGGCAGGGGCCGCGAGCAGATGGGGGATGCCAGTGGCCTCGTGTCTGGACGAGTCAGCCGTCCATCGCCAAGACGGAGCCAGAAAAACTTGCCTCACGGAAAGGAGATAGGCCATGGCGTCGGCGTCGTCCTCAAAGTCGGACTCTTCCCCGAGGGGGATCGTCGTCATCTCACCGACGTTGGAAAAGACGTACTTTTGACCCCATGTCGGATCGACGGCGGCATTCTGGTGCTGGTGGAGGGATGGCGCGCCCGTCTTGGGCCGTTTCGGTGCCTCGCCGTCCTCTTCGTCGTGGTGCCGTTTCATGACAATCTGACGAGAGTTGGGAGTGATAAACGGAGATGCAACGTGAGTGACGGCGGCCGAGAGAATAAAAGGTGAGGTTCAGGAAATCAAGATTCCAGGACCTTTGCTACCATCTCACGGGCCGCCCCCACCCGATGCTCTATCGTGCCCAGGTACCAGTACATCTAAAAAGGCGGCGCGGCAGGTGCATGCAGAGGTACCGCTACGGAGGATGTGATATGCACCTAGACGCGGTAGATTAGATGAGCACCTCTCGACTTTGGTGCGGCAGCCTTGCCACTCCCATCCACGACAGAGTCACCGTGGACGACTCGATTCCTTCCAGAATTGCCCACCAGCTCGCTCATGTCTTGCTGACAATGAGGGCGGCATGCGTTTGCCGTATGCCTGTACGGGGGAACCGGCCTAGCCAATGGCGGAGAGTCGATGGCTTCAACCATTTCGTCGGCGGTAAGGGCTCCTCGAACGACACGTGCTTTCGGACGATGTGCTTTCGAACGACGACGTGCTTTCAAACGAAGCTGATCCACGCCCTTAGGCAAAATCGACAATGTCCCAGGAAACGGTTTCAAACTCGCCGTCAAAGATAACATTGCCACGGCCAAGCTCCCGACGCAATGCGCCTCCCGGATCCTGCTCGACCATCAGTCGCCCTACGAGGCCACCATCGTCGGCCAGCTACGAGCCCGCGGCGGCCGCGTCGTCGGCAAGACCAACATGGACGAGTTCGGCATGGGCTCGCACTCGACGAATTCGATGCACGGGCCCGTCGTGAACCAGCTGTCGCGGGACGGCGAGCCCCTCTCGGCCGGCGGTAGCTCGGGCGGGAGCGCCGTCGCCGTCATGCTCGGCGACGCCGACGTGGCCCTGGGCACCGACACGGGCGGTTCGGTGCGGCTTCCGGCGTCGTACACGGGCGCCGTCGGATATCGTCCCAGCTACGGCATGCTGTCCCGTTACGGCGTGGTCCCGTACGCCAACTCGCTCGATACCGTCGGCTTGATGGCGAGGAACGTGAGGCCCTTGCTCGACCTCTTCGATACCGGCCTCGACCGGCAGCACGACGCCAAGGATCCGACGTCCCTGTCCGAGGCGACCCGTCGGCGGTGCTCGAGCCTTCGATCCGGCCTGGCGCGCAACTCGGACCTCACCGTCGGCGTTCCCTCGGAGTACAACATTGCGGAGCTGGATCCCGTCGTGCGCCGAGCCTGGATCGCCGCCGCCGAGCGGCTGGCCTCGTCGGGTGTCAGCGTCGTGCCCGTGTCCCTGCCGTCCACCAAGGAGGCCCTCTGCGCCTACTACGTGCTCGCGGCGGCCGAGGCGTCGTCGAACCTCGCCAAGTACGACGGCGTCCGCTACGGCGTCCGGCGGGGAGACGGCGGCGACACCCTATACGCCGACACGCGCGGCGAGGGCTTCGGCGACGAGGTCAAGCGCCGCATCCTGCTGGGCACCTACAGCCTCAGCTCGGCGGCCATGGACAACTACTTTCTGCAGGCGCAAAGGGTGCGTCGGCTGATCCGCCGCGACTTTGACCGCGTCTTCCGGCTCGCCAACCCGCTGTGCGAGCCGGTCCAGTTTGACCTGAGCGATCTCGCGGCCGACACGGCGCTCGAGGACAAGCGCGGGCCGGCGCAGGTGGACTTTTTGCTCTCGCCGACGACGCCCTCGTGCGCACCGACGCTGAGCGACGTCGCGGCGCGGGGCAGCCTCGACGCCTACACGAGCGACGTCTTTACCGTGCCCGCGAGCCTCGCCGGGTTGCCGGCGGTGAGCGTGCCGGTGCCGACGGAGGGGCGGCTGCCGGTCGGCATGCAGCTGACGGCACAATTCTGGGACGACAGGCGGGTGCTCGAGATGGCGGAACGGTTGATGACGACGACTGCGAATCAATGACGCAATTGTATCACGGGCGGCAGCCGGTCGGCATGCCGCTGGCAGGGCAATTCTGGGACGACGGGCGGGTGCTCGAGATGGCGGGCGGGTGCTCGAGAGGCGGGCGGGTGCTCGAGAGGCGGGCGGGTGCTCGAGAGGCGGGCGGGTGCTCGAGAGGCGGGCGGGTGCTCGAGATGGCGGAACGGTTGGTGACGACCACTGTGAATCAACAACGCAATTGTATCATGGGCGGCGGCCGGTCGGCATGCCGCTGGCAGGGCAATTCTGGGACGACGTGCGGGTGCTCGAGATGGCGGAACGGTTGATGAAGACGACAAAGGTGATTCCATAACGCATTTGTATCATTCAGCGGCGGTGTCTACGCTTGTGCTGGGCGTGCAAGCTATGCATATACTTTGATGCTATTTGATGTGCCGTGTCGTGATGAACAGAGCTGTGCTGTGCCGTGATGGGCAAGGGCTTACTATGCCGTGATGAGCAGAGCCTTGCTATACCGTGATGAGCAGAGCCTTGCTATACCGTGATGAGCAGAGCCTTGCTATACCGTGATGAGCAGGGCCTTGCCATACCGTGATGAGCAGAGCCTTGCCATACGTTGATGAACGGAGCCTTGCCATACGTTGATGAGTGGAGCCTTGCTATACCGTGATGAGGGCAGTCATGCCATTCCGCAACGCAACGTGTCGTGCTCCCGATGCCATGCCATTGCTTGAAGATGCTTTCTTGGTCGTCTGGCTCGGGTCGTCAAGGTGCTTCAAGGTGGTCGTGATGAGCTTCGCGACCGAGACCGACTCGACGTCTCCCCATCGCTCCGATTCGCCTCCCCCTGCTCCTCGCCATTCTCCTCATCCTCGTCTTTGTCTCGCTCGCCACTGTCGCCCTCGCCCTTGTCGTCTTCGCCCCCGTCGTCGTCCTCTTCCAGCAGCGCCTCCAAATCTCCGAGGGCGCTGACGCGCGGCTCCAGCACCTCGAGGTCCTCGAGCGTCTCACGCTTCGGCATCTTCCACAGACTCGTCGCGCAGACTCGGTCGCTGGTCAGCAGCTCGTCGACAAACTCGTCAACAAAGGTGAGCCGCGTGCCGGCGCGTCCGCGGCGACGGAGCTTGCGGCGATCGTCGAGGTAGGGCTCGAGCGTCTCGTAGACGTCCTTGGCCTGGCGGGTGAGGCGGACGTAGAAGCAGGCGAGGGCGCGGAGATACTTGAAGGCGTCACCACCAAATGTCAGGTACTCGCCGAGGACGGCGTCGCTCGGGCCGAGCTCGAGGAGCTTGAAGGCGAGGCAGAGGAAGGGGCTCGGCTTCTGCGAGGCGCCGAGGGTGCCGCCGATAAAGGAGACGTGCTCGACGACGCGGTCCACGATGTCGGCCTCGTTGAGGGCGAAGCACTGCTCCTTGTAAAAGTACGAGTCGACGATGCGATCCATGACGGCCTTTTCCATGATGGTGGCCGGGTTGAGGCCGTTGGGCGCGAGGGCGGCCGAGGAGCCACGCTCATCGAGGAAGCGGCGGGCGTCGGCCCGAACGACGTCTGGCTTCATGGTGTCGAGGAGGCCGAGGCGGATGCGGATGTTTGAGATTGGACGCAGCGTATCTGGGTAAGCCGTATTCTTTGGCAAATGGCTCACCGTCGTACTGTAAGTATTGTTAGTACAGTGGAAAGCTGGTGGGGTCGCCGGGGAGAGCTGAGTGCATGGGGCGAGGCGATAAGATTGTTGCCGTGCCAACGACCATCAGCAGATGAGATCATCGGTGGCGATGCTGATCCGACGACGACGCAGACGACCACACCACGTCGACGACGACCCTCTTCATGCTCCGCGTCCAAGTCAAGATGCGCATGCGAAAAGTCGTCCTGACCTCGTCCGAGGTGTCGGTCCTGCTGTCCATCACAACCAGTGGGTGTCCCCTCGCCGTCCTTTTGTCGCTTTCCTTTGCCTCGGCTGCCTCTCACGGCGTCTTGCTCACCTGCGCAGTTGTTCTCTGCACGCTCGCCCTCTTCCTCAGCGGCTACGCCCTCCAGCAGCGCACCCTCCGCCACCTGCGGGCGGCCATCCGGCCTCGCGAATCGCTGCCCTCGCCGGAAGCCGACGTGGCCGACCGGTTCCGGAGAGACACGACGGAGCTCGCCGACGGCACCGTCGTGGTCATCGGCTCGGCCGCACAAGCCGCAGAGGCAAACCCGACGGCCCGGCGGAAGACGGAGGAGGCCGCGGGCGACGTCGAGAAGAAGGGCACCGACGGGGCGTCCGAGGAGCAGCTCGCCGTCATCGCCCAGCTTCAGGCGCAGGTGGCGGCCAAGTCATGGGGCGTGCCACATCCGGACCCGCTCAGCAAGAGCAAGATTCCCATCACGGCGGCCGAGCGACGACGGTTGATCAAGGAAGAGATTCGACGGGCATCGCAGGCGGACGAATCAGCCTACCGGCCGCGGAGGCGGTGGTACTGGGACTGCGGAAAGGCGTAGAGGAGGCAGGCGACGGAGGAGAGCAAGCGATCAAGGGATGCAGCGTGCGACGGCATTGAATCATTTCACGTGCCAACGAATGAGTATACGGAACGAGACGGCCTGGTAATTGGGAGGAAGTTGGATCGAGGCATGAGGGAAGAATTTTTCGAGGCATACGCAATGACATGGACAGAGTGGAAGGTGCATTTTGCAGCTACGCAGAGGGCATGCATGTAGAGGGTATCATGCAATTACCAAGTACTAGGTACTCACGGTTAGTACATGTGCGCTGTGGGCAAGGCTCGCAGCAACTCGGCGTGAAGCCAACCGTATGAATTACTGATACGGAGCACTGTACACCTACGGCACACCCAAGTACACTCACCAGGTGCTCATGTACGGAGTACAAGTGCAGAGCTTGGGGGGTAGGTGGTCACAGGTCACTCCAGATGGAGGTACTTGCAGATGGCTCGACGCTACCGAGCACGACAAGTACCTGTATGGATAAATGCTAGCGCAAGTACTTGGAGACTCGGAGAAAGTGCTTTCCGACTGCTTCCCGTCAGGTACCAGGTACTAGCGCATGGACTTTGCACCGTGTTCACCTAAATACTGCACAGTATTTAGGTGCACGTACAGTACAAACATTATTACAGTGCAAGTGATTACTGTAGTTGTCCTCGGTACTGCACAGTAGTACTGTAGTACGCAGAACAGACAGTACTAGGTACCTACTGTAGGTAGCAGAACAGACAGTACCTACTGTAGGTAGCAGCAATAACTTCTAGGTAGGTATCCGTACCTACCTAGGTAATAGTAGTTGTACTTATTTGCAGTACTCCGTACTCCGTACTGTACACCTTACGTACTAGGTACTGTACTTCTACTCCGTGCTTAATACAGCATGGACAGAGAGCTGGCAAGGTGGTACAAGCTAGTACATGTACAGAGTACAGAGCGCGGTAGGAGAACTTGTACCTGCTTGTACCGGGGCCAGCGACGCCGCAAACGGCAATCCGGACAGAGGAGACGCTCTCCACGGCCATTCTGAAACATCAGCGACCACACCGCCATCCTCGACGGATGCCGTCCCGCCGTTCGAGGAGTCGTCCGAATTCATCACGATGCGTCTCCGCCTTGAGCCTCGGCCGGCCTCGGCCTGTGCCTGAACCTCTGCCCATGGCCCAGAACAGCCAGGGTCCATCGGCGGCCCTTGTCGTGCGTCGTCGCGCGCGTCATTCCAAGTTGGCGGCGCAATTAAACATGGCGTCCAGGTCACGTGCGTCTCATGCCGAGACACGGTGATGGGGGCGTGCCTGGGCCGGGGGGCTGACGGGCATGCCGTCCCTGCAGGGGCACGCAAGCGTTTGCATACGGCGGAGAGCGAGGTGGGAAGAGAGTGCGGCGAGGCAATTCCAGACGGGTACGGCGAAACGCATGCATGCATCGTCCGAGGAACTGCTGCGAGTGCGACGGCGCATCACGCGGAGGGTGCATTCTTTCACGGTGGAGACTGCAGGGTCGCACCGGGACCACCGAGGACTGATGAAGCCAAGAGCCGGATGCGCTCCATGGCAGCGGCCGAGCAGAAAAGGAAGATGGAATTGAATGCGACGACTTTGCGGGTGTCGCCGGTGGTCGGTACGAGTAATAATAATACGGAGTGCTGTACGGAGTGCTGTGCAGAGTGCTGAACGGAGTGCTTTACGGAGTGCTTTACGGAGCGCTGTAAGGAGTGCTGTACAGAGTGCTGTACAGAGTGCTGTACCGAGAGCTGTATGGAGTGTGGTATGGAGTGCTGTACGGTGTGCACCACGGAGTGCTGTACGGAGTGCTGTACGGAGTGCTTTACGGAGTGCGTTACGGAGTGCTTTACAGAGTGATTTACAGAGTGCATTACGGAGTGCTTTACAGAGTGCTTTACAGAGTGCTTTACAGAGTGCTTTACAGAGTGCTTTACAGAGTGCTGTACCGAGTGCTGTATGGAGTGCTGTACCGAGTGCTCTACGGAGTGCTCTACGGAGTGCTCTACGGAGTACCTGTACTCATGGATGGTCCCGTACTCATGGATGGTCACGCTGCACGCACGAGCACTGTACTGGGACGTGCTGTATTATATGTACACGACAGGTAGTAGTACTGCTTGTAGTTGTGCTCATTACTCGCAGTTGTACAGTAACTAGTTGTACTTGCCCAAGCCCATCGGTTGCTCGGGTGGCCAGAAATGAAAAACAAAAAAGGCACTTCCCAGCAAGAGCAGTGCACGGCTCGGAAAATCAATGTGGTATATCCTAAACGCTAGCATAAACTCCGAGAGGCCGTAAGGTGATGATGGTGGTGAGTAAAGGGAGGTTGCCGTCGGCCGCCACGGTTGGGAGAGGGGAGAGCATGGAGGCGAGGTGGCGGATGAGGTGGCGGGTGCCGACGCGGCGGGCAGGCTAGGTATGGACGCTCCCGGCTTCACTGCCGTCCTCGCTCTCGCCGCTCATCACGTCGTCCGAGCTGCTGAGCGACTTGTTCATCGGCGGCCGCTGACGGTGCGGCGTGGCGGCAGTGGTGCGAGGACGCGGCGTGGTGCGAGGGCAGTGCGAGGACACGTCGGCGTGGCGATGGAACGAGCCCGAGGGTCGAGCGACGGCCTCGTCAGGTGACTGGCTGGACGAGTCGAGACGGCGACAGGCAGGCTAGGCTCGGCCGTGTCAGGTGACCGACTGGACGAGTCGAGACGGCGGCGGGGGGCAGGCTAGGCCAGCTCGCCAGATTATATGCTCCCGGCTTCGCTGCCGTCCTCGCTCTCGCCGCTGCTCATGTCGTCGGGGTTGAAGATGACGCCTCGCCTCTTCCAGCCGGAGCGCTTCATCATGTCGTCGAGGCTGCTCAGCGACTTCATCGGCGGCCGCTTCGTCGTCGCCGTGAGGCGCTTGTAGCTGAAGTTGGGCATCGACTGGTGGCCCTGCGGCCGCACGCGAAAGGCTTCGCCCTCGTCGAGCTCGACGTCGTCGTCGGGCGTGTCCGGGATGTCGACCGAGTTGATGGTCGAGTCGGACCAGCGGGACGTCGGCGGAGGTTGGGCGTTGCAGTCGTGCTCCTCGTCCGGCTCCGGCACCGTCTGCTCGTGCGTCGAGGCCGAGACGCGGCGCTCGTGGTCGAAAAAGGCCGCCTCGGCGTCGTACGGGGCGTCGACGCGGAGGCTCAGGAGAGGCCGGTCCTTGAGACGGGGCGGCGGCTGGAAGGGGGGGTGCAGGGCGAGGGGTGCGAAGCCGCCGGTGGAGGGCGTCACGGGCGGGCAGTCAAAGGTCGACGAGAGGGAGCTGCCCGAGGAGAGGGAGCAGCCGGAGAGGGAGACCTTGCGGATGTGCAGGTCGCGGGGTTTCGCCTTGTGGCGGCCGAGGATGGGCATCGTCGAGGGCCGCGGGTGGGATGATGCTGTTGGGTGGGATGATGGGCGTTGGGTGGGATGGCGAGAGCTGTCGTGGAGAGAGGGGTCGTGGAGAGGGTGGTGGTGGGTGGTGGTGGAGAGAGGGAGCTGCCGAGGAGATGGAAATCTCGAGGGCTCGAGGGAGATGAAATGGAGGACGAGGACGAGGTCGAATGCTGGCAACGGGCCGGTGGTGGAATGGAATGGTCGTGGGCTGGCGGCGGAGGAAGAGACGAAGGCGGCGGTGGTGATGTTATATCCGTCGACTGTCCGGATACAGGTAGGTTCAGCAGGTCGATGCGTACACCGACTTGCGTAAGTGGTACTTTGGTGTGTTGCAGTACGTACCTACCTAGGAGGTACCTAGTACCTACGACAGGGGTGGTGGTGCTGGGGGGTGACGGCACCTACGGAGCACCTGCTACGCAAGGGTACGTACCTAGTACTTACAGTACTTACAGCGAGCACCAACTTACTGTACAGTGAACGTACATGTACTGTACAGGCCGTTCATGGCGCTGGAGGGGGGGTGGATGGCACCCGAGGTCTCCCGGATCGGCGTGGTAGCAGTGGCGGGGGGGCCTCGAGCCACATCGCGTCGAGCAGCCTGTCGCTCAGGCTGGCGGCTGACGGGTGAAACAGGCGTGCGTCCGCCAGGGGATTTTGCATTCGTACAGTACGGCGAGCCACAACGGCGCACTGGCCGGATGGTCGGGTCCGGCTCGACGGGAAGCGCGGCGGCCAAGGTGACATCAGCGAATGCGGTGGCGGCGACCGATGTTACTTGCGAGCGCGTACGAGTCTCCGTCCGTACTCGTATGTTGCGTCCAAGGCGTCGCTGCTAATAATACCAGGTGGTGCCGTTGCAACACACGTCATGCTGCACTGTGCTGTACTGTACTGTGCTGTACTGTACTGTACTTACTGTACTTACTGTACTGTACTGTACTTACTTACTGTACTGTACTGTACTTACTTACTGTACTGTACTGTACTTACTTACTGTACTGTACTTACTTACTTACTGTACTTGTACAGGTGTCGATACTAGTGCCGAGCATGTGCATGCTTGTAACTGCACCACTGCACATGCGAATGTTGCTGTAGCATACACCTAGATACAGCACTTGCATGCGTTTTCTGTCGGTGTGCGGTATTATTAGTAAGTACAGTTACTGCATGTACAGAGTGAGTACGGAGATGTGCTTCCTACGTAGGTAAAACTTACCTTGGTTCCAAGTATCCATCTACGCCGTACCGTATCCATCTACCTAGCATCTACCTTCGCCCAGGCCAGCCCTTGCCCTTACTCGGACACCAGCCGTAATAATACTCCGTCATCACAGCACCGTACAGGTGTGCTGCACTGTACTGAACGCCGTACTGTAGGTGTACCGTACTGTAATTCCCCTACCGAACACATCACGTGCCGTATTCTTCCACCCCTACCGGCGCTTCGTTCCGCCGAGAAGCCAACACCGTTCCCCGTCCGTGACCACGAACTACGCCGACGTCATGGCACTCGCGACGCCGACGACGGCGGGCGCAACGTCATGGCGACGTGAGGGCCAGCCTCGTTCCTCGCGCCAGCCGTTCGGCGGGACCTGACAGGGACAGGGGACGCAATGGTGCCGCGCCCCAAGTACCGGTACACGTCCTGGAAAAGTATGACGAGCACCCTACTAGTACCTACTGTGGGGGTCGAAAAGTATTTGCCTACCTTCAGGTACCATTTTCTGCCATGTTAGATTGGACTAGGAATGTGGTACCTAAGGGTAGGCAAATACCTTTTGCCACATACTGTAGTAGTGCAGTGTTACTGAGTGATCAGGCTTTGGCAGCTACCAGTGCAACTACAGTAGTTGTACATGTACATGTTAAGCAATACATGTAATTACGAAAAGTAATTACTTACTTACATACCTAGTAGGTACTTGTCCGTACACTGCAGCCAGTACTCCGTATTGCTGCATCGTATCATGACAAATACACCGACTCCCTAGTGCTCGTCGCACGTCACCCCTGCGAGCTTCCGAGCTTGGCGCTCGCGTCGGCGCCCTGGCCCTGCTGTGCCGAGCGTCGCCGTCATGATGCAATCTCGTGCTTGCTTTGACCGAGCTCCGTCGGCCAGCCCTTGCGCTTCCCGTCGCCTCCTCTTCCCTTGCCCGCCGTTCACTCGCCAACGGCAGCACACGTAAGCAACCCTGGCTGGCTGAGCCAAGGTGCGCCGACAAACTCTCCGTTGTCCGTGCGCGTACTGTCCATGTACTGTACATCTCCGTGCGCGTACTGTCCATGTACTGTACATTGCCCGTACGTACACTGGCAAGCAGGTACGGAGACGAGAGTGCCGGATACTACGGTGTGCTTGCACAGTACCGTGCTTTGTTTGTCGGTGCAGGCTTGACAGGATATATACCAACCTACAACTACGTGTACGTTGTATGGGCCATGCAAGCACCGATGCTGGGTTGCTGGGTGCTATTGTGCTGAGATGCTACTGTAGCCTACCAGCATACATGGCTGTGGTGGCGCCTGTGCGTGCACATGTTCTCGGTGCGCCTACCGCCGTACTCCTTGCACAGTGCATCGAGCACTCTGTAATAATATCAATACTTGCTCCCTACCAAAGTCGCCGTCGTTGCGTTCCAGATCTTGCACGACGGCCTGCCCTGCGAGAGGCACCTACGATTGTTCGCGCCCAACTGCCCGCCGTGCCTGTGCCGTGCCGACCGTCCACTGGCTTGGTGCCTCGTGAGGCGTCAAGGTCGCCGCCGCCGCCTCACCTCTGTCGCAGGCACCACCACCGCCGTCGCCGCTCCTGTTTTTTTACTTTCCCGGCAAACCCAACGGCCTGTCGCCTCGCCTCCACCGCCGAACTCGATCCAGGGCAGCCCGGAACAGCTACCGAATGCGGTTCCGCGGAAAACCAAGACGCCAAGGCGCGACGCTCTGCGTCCTCGTGTCACCATCTCGACCCTGGTGTTCGTCCAGCGAATGGCGAGCGCCGGAGGAGGAGCAGGCGTCGACGGAATCCTCAGGCCGACGGAATCCTCAGGCCTCCGACCATGGTGCTGGCGCCCAACAGCAAGTGCCGCGCAATAATGGCATCGAGTATTCCTTGCACGGCACCGCAGAGACCGTACCATCCGTACGCCGTCATTGTCCTTGTGCTCACTTGCTGCGCTGCTGGTGCCATCGTCGGCAGCCCCTCCGGAAACGAACCATCCTCGTACTGTGCTGGTACGCCTAGGTCCTTGCCACCGGTACGTGCATCTAGCCATTTGCATGTACAAGTACATGTACTGTACTGTACTCTGTACTGAGCGTGCGGAATCGGTACTTATGTACTCCATACTGAGCGTGCAGAAACTCCATGTACTCCGTACTGAGCGTGCAGAATCTCTACAATACTGGTGTTGGATGACACTGTCCTCGCTTCGTAAGTGGTTGTACTATAAGGTACGTGGCCATGTATCGATACAGACAAATGACGCCATTGCCATCTCGCACAAGTACCGTACAGTGCCTGGGACAGTGCCGCGAGTGCAGGCAGGCGCACTCCGCATACCACCTGCCCCGACGTGCAGGGAACGCTTAGAGAGCGGTCACGTTTGGAAGGAGCCGTCGGAGCCATGTTTGGAAGGAGCCGTCGTCGCCGTCGTCGCCACCTGTGCAGGTACGGTGCTCCGTGCCACGATCGCGTGCACTGTGCGGCGGCGTACGTACCGCAGAGGTACTGGTGGGGGCGGCACACCAGGGCTCCGTACCTGCGCGGTACCTGCGTGCGCATAGTGCGCGGCCGGCTGCCGTACTGTCGTCCGTTTCGTCGACGAGCGACTGCCCTGCCCTCGGCGATGCGAGGTGAATCCATCTTCCTCCATCATCGCCCTTCGTCGCCCGCACCATGCCATCTTTCCGTCGACGCCCGCCAGCCACGTCTCGTCCTCGATGCTGATGCTGACGCCGAGATGCTACGTTGTCGTCGGAGTTGCGTCCCCTCGCCTGAGCCCGCAACCCTCCGGAGCGGCGTGGCGTAGGTTGCGGCTTGCTCGCGCCTTGCCCCGACTTGGCCCGCCCGAGGCTGCATGCGGAATCGTCTCGGCCGGCGTGACGCCCGAGCTCGCCAAGGCACCAATGATGACGCCTTTCGGACCCAGCCAACGTCCGCCGTGGCTTCACGCCGTCGTCGTCGCCCATCGTCAGGCACGCGGCGGCAAGGTTCGCTAGCACTGGCACCGCAACCTCGAAACGCGTGGGCGACGAGGGCCCCGAGGCAACTGGGAGGCAACCGGAGAAACCAGGAGGAAACCAGGAGGAAACGACAACGAAACCCAACGCGCCTCGATCGAGGCAGGGCCGGCCGGCTGGCCATCCGCTGAGCTTCGCCGCCCCGAGCCTCGGTCGATCTCACCCGACGACGGGAAACCTGCCCCTCGCTTCACCGTGGCGGAAAATGGAGAGTGGCTGGCCATCCGCCGAGCTTCGCCGCCCCGAGCCTCGGTCGATCTCACCCGACGGGAAATGGAGAGTGGCTCGACGTGACATTCATTCCCCACGTCTTGGGACCGAGCGAGACCGCCGAGCGACGCTTCTCGGCCAGCTTGGCAGCGCACCGAGGGCAGGAGATGCCGTGCATCGCCGCCGCAAGCCATTCGAACGTACCATCGTCCTTCCTTCCCTCTCCCACCATGACCTTGCCCTCTCCGTCGGGCGGGGAGGAGAGCGTGGTGGCATGTCCTCGGGTCAAGTCGGAGGCATGCTCGCTGCCCGAGCTCGCCCTCACGCCGCCCATCGACCGCCATCGCAGGTCAGGCACGACCGCCGCCGATGACCTTGTCGAGCTTCGCCGCCGATGACCCTGTCGAGCTTCGCCGCCGATGACCTTGTCGAGCTTCGCTGCCAATGACCTTGTCGAGCTTCGCCGCCGATGACCTTGTCGAGCTTCGCCGCCGATGACCTTGTCGAGCTTCGCCGCCGATGACCTTGTCGAGCTTCGCCGCCGATGACCTTGTCGAGCTTCGCCGCCAATGACCCTGTCGAGCTTCGCCGCCGATGACCTCGCCGCCGATGACCTTGTCGAGCTTCGCCGCCGATCCCACGCTGCCGTCACCGCAGGATGCCGTCGCTCTCGCCCGGCAGTCGCTCCACGCGCTTCTGCTCCCAGTCGTCGAGGTCTCTCCCGGCGAGCCGCTGCGCCGTCGCCGTCAGCACTGCACCGTCGGCGCCCATCTCGTTGTCAACCTACGTAGTACTCGTCCTTCATGTTGACGCGTCGCGCCGATCGTCGGACCCCGAGCTCCTCGTCCTTGGTCAGCTGCCGCACCTTGCGGTCGTGCCGCTCGTACCGTATCGCCGTCGCCGGCGTCAGCACGAAGGAGCCGGCGATGATGACGGCGATAAAGGGCAGCCCAAAGGTGAGGAACGGCCGCCTGTTCATGAGGGCGCGGTACCGCGATCCGACCGTGTGCTCGCCCGACGGCCGGAACTTTTTGCTCTGAAAGGCCGGCATGGCGGATGGCGGATGAGCGGACGCGTCCTGTCGACGAGTTGAAATATTCAATCGAGAGGCAGAGGCCGAACGAACACGGTCGTGAAGCGGAGTGACGAGAGCCGTCGTCCGAAGTGGTCAGAGACTGCTTGAATTGTGGTCAGAGACTCTGCTTGAATTTGTGGGGCATGCCGCCGCTGCAGCTCGGCACAAAGTCACTCTGATGAACTTGTACTAGTACATGAACTGAACAAGCAAGTGCACAAAGTGCCGAGTACATGTACATACTTGGACTGTTACTCGTACAGTACTTACTGCACTACCAAACGCATTGTACCACTACCGTACTGTATTAGTAACAAAGGTACTTTACGGAGGACAGTAAGAAGTATTCAGTACTTGCACAACTGCTGCGTGCCCAGGTAATGAACACGGCGTAACTTGTGCAAGTACATGTACTCTGTATTCCGTACTCCGTACTGCGTACAAAATGCATCATCTACACACATCCATCGTCACGATGCGCAAAAACAGAGCACTCGTCCGTGGGTGAATTCAGGGCCTTTACGGTACCTTTGCGCCGACAAATCGAATCAACAAATTGTTCATTCTATTATCCGTAGTCCCATGCCCGTCCACGCCGCTGCGGCACGAGCCCGTCTCCGTCGCCGGCGCGCCTCTCCCATCCCTATAGGGTAGCTCCCCTCCATCGCTGTCGCCGCGTCGCCCGTCGCCCGTCGCCAAATCGGAACAGGCATCGAATATAAACAGGCAGGCTTGCTCGATCCAATCCATATGAAACACAACGAGCGATGCCGACGCCCACCGAAAAGTGTACAATACAAACTGGTATACCCGACAAAGGAGAGAGCGGCCGGGAGCGGCGGGAAAGGTCGTCGTCAATCATCGCTCGTATCGGATGGACCGGCCGTCGCTCCAGCCGTTTATGTACGCCATGAATCCCATGCCGATGAGGACGACGCCCAGCATCGAGGCGAACGGGAGCACCTCTTGCAGCTCCATCGCCCGCGTGCCCGGCGCGCTGGCCGTCATGGTCCCTCCGGCCTGACGTTTCGCGCTCACCGGCGGCGCCTTGCCGGCGCCTCGGCTCGGTTTCCTGTCGGCCCGGGCCTGCGCGTGCGCCTGGGCTTGCCCCTCGGCCTCGGCCTTGGCCCGCAGCCGCAGCACCATGTCGGCGAGGGAGGCGCGTTCCGTGTCGCGTTCCGACTCGGCCGTCTCGCAGCGCTGCCGCCACGTCTGGAGCTGCTCGCGCAGCTGTCGCATCTGCCCGTCCATCGAGTTGATGCGCGCGAGCAGGTTCGTGACGTCGGGTGACGTGACGGCTTGACCATCGGGCAGGCCGTCGGCCTTTGTGTCGGACGCGGCGTCGGACGAGGCCACTTCGGGGGCCTTCCCGAGCGCCGCGACGTGTCGTTCCGTCGATGACTGCGTCGAGGTCGGCGTCACCTCGTCGACGGACTGCTCGAATGTCGTGTCCACGGAGAGCGTCGGTCCGGGCGCTGAATTCGGCCCCGAGGCCTCTTCCCGCAAGCCCCCTTCACCGGCCGAGCCGGACGCGATGCCGTCGTCCAGCTCTCGCTCGTGCGCCTCGACGGACGCTGCTCCGACCGCGTCGGCATCGAGCGTCGCGCCCGTCCGATCCTTCAGCCGCCGCGCGACATCCTCGGCGAGCTCGCGCGCCTCGCGCTCCCGGGCCAGCATGCCCTCGAGCTCCCGCAGCCGGACGGCCTGGCTGTCAAAGTCGCGCCGAGCGTTGTTCAAGGCCTCGGTGAGCTGCATGATCTGCACGTCCCGCACCGGCGACTTGAGCTTGCGTTGGTCCGGCTTCTCCGGCAGAGGTTGCTGCGGGGGCGGCGCCGGAGGGTCCGAGAAGCGCGTCTTGTCGCGGAACATCTTGGGCTCTTCCCTTTCCAGATCCTTGACGTCGTCCTTGGACAGGAGCGTGCGGACAAACTGGTTCGTGCGGGACAGGTCCTGCGCCTGCAGACGCGCGTTCCGCATCTCCGCCTGTCGTCGCGCGTCAGGACCGCGAGGGGGGCAAGGGGGCAAGGCAAGGACTCACCGTCAACCGCTTCAGGATCTGGTCGGTGGCGATGGGCGCGAGGAAAAAGGGACGCTGCCCGTTGACGGGTGCCGGCCGGCCCATGGGTCGCCGAGGTCCGTTGGGCACGAGCATGCCGTTGGCCGGGTCGAGGTCGCCAAAGTTCATGTCGAGCACGTTGCTCGTGTTGCTCAGGAAGCCGGCGTGCTCGACCTTGGCGGCGACCTTGTGGTGCACCACCGTCTTCTGGTCCTCGCTGACAATGTCGATGCCGAGCTCGAGGTGGTCCGCCGTCTGCAGCTCGTGCGGCTCCGACTCGCGGTTCTCCTGGGACAGGCGAGTGCCGTTGACAAAGGTGCCGTTGGACGACTTGACGTCGCGGATGTAGATCTTGCCGTTTCGCTCGGCGAAAATCTCGGCGTGCTGCCGCGACAGCACCTTGCTGTCGAAGAAGCCGTTGGCCGGCGTCGGCACCGTCTTCTGGTTCGTCTGCCGGCCGATGCGGAGGCTGTCGGGCGCAAAGGGCACCGCGATCGTCTTGCGCTCAAAGGTGCCGTTCAGGGACAGCAGGTAGAGGACCGGCTGGCCGGGCGGCAGCTGCGTCGGCGACGCCTGGGGGGGCTCGGGGCGAGCCATCTGGGGTTGGCCGTTGGGCCGTGGCGCGAGCCGCAGGTCGTCCTTGGACCAGCTCTTGGGGCGCTTGCGTGACCACTGCAGGTCCGAGGCCGACGTGGTGGTGTTGGAGGAGAGGGACGACGTCGACGAGGCCGACGAGGACGAGTTGGACCGCGAGAGCTGCTTCCGCAACATGCCCCTCTCATCGGCCCAAGGCCGGGAGACGAAGCTTGGCGGTGCGGCGACGGCCGTCATGTGCGCGGTGATGGCCGGTCGAGGATGACTTTGAGGCCGATGCCGATTGCTTTCAACGTCGTTGTCAAGGACGATTTTGACGACGGTTTCGACGACGACGGTTTCGATGACGGCTTCGACGACGGTCTCGACGACGGTCTCGACGACGGTCTCGACGACGGTCTCGACGACGGTCTCGACGACGGTCTCGACGGCAATGTCAAAGACGATTTCAACGACGATTTCAACGTCCTTTTCCGCGTCGCTATCGACACCGTTGCCAACTCAACCTCAATGTCGCTCGCGGTGCCCAAGAGGATGCGGCGGGAGGATGTGCAAGCGTAGTCGGGGAGGGAGATCGGTATGCCAAGGAATCGGTAGACAGCCGGGCATGACGTAGCCGTAATCACGCACGCAGAGGTATCGCGCGAGGGTCGCTGCCGCTGTCGGAGGCCAACTCCGACGGTTTGAGCCAATTCAAGGCATGATGTCGTGTCGGCAGTTGGTCAGCGGTCGAGCCTTGCTCACGTGATGACGTCTGCGCATCAACGTTTGGCCGCCCCCGCATCGGCACCCGCACCCGGCAGCCGTACCCGAGGCTATCATTGGCCCCATCAGGCTATGCCTGCCAGCCTTGTTCGTCTAGTCCGCGTCCCATCCCAGTCCGAGTACGAATTAATTCGACCCGAGGTCGAGGAAACAACGAGCTCTGCAAGCTTGCTTCCCCGTCTGCCGCACCTCAGAAGCACGCACGAGAAGCAGGCACAATGCCTCCTGTGACGGCCGTCCCTGGCGGCCAGAATGCGCCCACCAACTTTGACAAGTGTACGTCTCCCGTCTCGCCAGCCATGGGAGGGAGCTATAGCTAACCGTCCACAGTGAAGATGGGCGCCATGATGGGCGGCAGTACGTCTCGCAAATGGCCGACGGTCGTGCCGTAGGGGAACTGCGCTGACGGATGCAGCTGTTGGCGTCATCATCGGTTTCATCTTTGGTAGGGTTCCGCCGACCATGAGCCGTTGAGCGTCGCTCACTCCCCGTCCCAGGAACCGTCAACATCTTCCGCTACGGCGCCGGCTCGCAAGGCATCATGCGAACCCTCGGACAGTACATGGGCGCCTCTGGAGCCACATTCGGGTGCGTCCCTCTGCCGCGTACGGCGTTGGATGCATGGCTTGACTGACGCGACGGAATCGGCAGCTTCTTCATGTCCATCGGCAGCGTAATTCGATCCGACGCCGACCCCAAATGGCAGGAAATGTACATGCGAGCGCAGCGGCGACCCATCGTCATCATGGCGAACCATGCGTGGAGGCGGCCGCGGGACGTGTAGGATTTCGACTCCATGCGGCGGACGCCGATGGACGCCAGCCGAGGCGTGGAAGACCATGGCACGGAACCGGCGAGGACCTGGCCTCAAAATGCCGCCCGAGTGAACGTCAAGGAACGGAGAACGATGGCATGCTGCTGATGGAGTTGGCCTGGCGTAATGGACGACCATTCTTCCGGCACCTCGGACATGGACATATCGTTAGCAAGGTGACGACGGGAGCCGTTCCGTCGCGCATGGCAGACCTGCTGCGCTCGATATGATATGACCATGTACTTATGTTGTATAGGCACCCGTGTACCTATTTGGCCGACGTGACGGAGAGTGACCCGAGTTTCAGATATATACCCCGGTTGCTTACGATGCCAGTGCGCCCGTACCATGGCCGAGTGCTGGACCGGCTGAACCTTTTGCTGCCGCCAGCGTCCATTGTCGCCGAGGGCTGTGCTTGCACCGACGTTGACTGATGGGCCGCGAGGTTTGCCCCCACGGGCTCTGTCGATGTTGCCAGCCTCACCTACGGTTCCAGACTGGATGCTGAGCCATGACGCCGTCGACCTTGCACCTCCACGCGCGGCTGTCCCCGTCAAGCGGACGACTCGCCGCTGGAACCCGGCCGCACGGTTTCGGAGTGCCGTCAGCGACGATCCTGCAAGGTCGTGATGCTGTCCCGAAGACGCGTCCGCGTCGGTGATTTCCTCTGGCCGTCCATGTGAAACCAGCAACGATGCCAGCTTGTTCGTTCCCGTTCCCGACCGTCGAGTCTTGACGTTACGATGCTTGACGGCAATGATGCCATGCGCGGCCGCAACCCCATGGTGAGCATTCATGCGTGTGCTTGCTGGTTTGGCCGGGCGCCGGCGCTCGAGATGGCCGGCTTGGCGACGACAGTCTTTGGCTCCTCGCATCCGCCACTTATATAATATAATGTCCGGCATCCCCGAGCCATGTTCTCGATGCGTGCGCCGACACGAACGGCACGCTCCATCGACATGGGCGCCTCCAGCAGCCTCCTGTGGCGAGCCGCCTTTCCGGCGCGTCACGCGGCGAGCAAGCCGTCGCAGAAGACGACCAACGGGTACGATCCGTCGACGACGAGCATCGGGGCCGGTGTCTAACGTGGGAGGTAGAAATTCGCTGCTCGGAACGCTGCTGATGCCCCTGCTGCCCGTCTTCCTCGAGAGCAACCCCATGCCGAACGGGTTTCCGTGGAGCCTCCTCGACGTCGACACCAACTACTACAGGACCTGTCCCCGCACGGGCGTCATCCGGTCCTACGACTTCACCGTCAGCAGGGGCCTCGTCGCGCCCGACGGCCACGAGAAGCACGCGTTGCTGGTGAACGGCGCGTTCCCCGGCCCGCTCATCGAGGCCAACTGGGGCGACACCATCCAGGTGACGGTCCGCAACAACATCAGCGGCCCCGAAGAAGGCGTGGCCTTGCACTGGCACGGCTTCCTCCAGACGGGCAAGCCGTGGCAGGACGGCGTGCCGGCCGTGACGCAGTGTCCCATCGCCCCCGGCCGGCAGTTCACCTACTCGTTCGAGGCCGAGCTCTACGGCACCAGCTGGTACCACTCGCACTACTCGGCCCAGTTCGCCGGCGGCCTCTTCGGGCCCATGGTCGTCTACGGGCCGCGCGAGAGGGAGTACGACGTCGACGTCGGTCCCGTCATGCTCTCCGACTGGCACCACGGCGCGTACGCCGACCTCGTCCACGAGGCCATGAGGCCGCACGGCAAGGCCTCTCCGTCGGACAACAACCTCATCAACGGGAAAAACGACGCCGGCTGCGCCCTCGGCGACGACGGGACTGCACCCTGCCGCGGCGACGCCGGCGTGTCCCGCTTCCGCTTCCGGCGCGGCAAGACGCACCGGCTGCGGCTCGTCAACGCCGGGAGCGAGGCGCTGCAGCGCTTCTCCATAGACGGCCACAGCATGACGGTCATCGCCAACGACTTCGTCACGGTGGAGCCGTACGAGACCGACGTGGTGACGCTCGGCGTCGGCCAGAGGACCGACGTGCTCGTCAGGGGGCACCTCGCCCCCCGGTGGGACGCGTACTGGATGCGGGCCAACATCTCGGTGCCGTGCAGCCTCACGAAGCAGCCTCACGCCGTGGCCGTCATCTACTACGACGGCGCCGACGAGACGAAGCCGCCCCGGTCGACGGCGTGGCACAGGCCCGACCCGGGCACCTGCGCCAACGACGACCTGCGGCGGACGCGCCCCCGGATGCGGCTCCCCTTGCCCGAGGCGGACCTCGCCTACGTGATGGAGGCGAGGCTGTATCGGAATGCCACCGGGTCCATGCTGTGGTCGCTCGACGGCGTCAGCTTCCGGGGCAACTACAACAGCCCGACGCTGCTCATGTCGCACCTCGGCAACCTGTCCTTTGACGCGCAGTGGAACGTCAAGAAGACCGACGACGCCAAGAGCGTGCGCGTGCACGTCAAGAACACGTCGCCCGTCTCGTGAGTGCCCTCTCCCCCGCGGCGGCCGTCGGTGCGACGCTGACCTCGCAGCCACCCCATGCACCTCCACGGCTTCAACATGTACGTCTTGAGCGAAGGGCTCGGCGAGTGGAACGGCAGCGTGGTGCATGCGGAAAACCCGCAACGGCGCGACGTCGTGCAGCTGCGGGCCAACGGGTACCTCGTGGTGCAGTTCGACGCCGCCGACAACCCCGGCGTGTGGCCTCTCCACTGCCACGTAGCCTGGCACCTCTCGGCGGGCTTCATGGCGCAGTTTGTGACGGGAACGACGGCGCTGGCGACGATGCGGCCGCCGAGCGTCGTCGCCGAGACCTGCCGCCAGTGGGGGGCGTGGACGGAGACGAACATACCGCACCAGATCGACAGTGGCCTGTAGCGGCGAGACGTGCTTCCGCCGGACGCGTCGGCGGAAAGGCCGTTTCACCTCTTCTCCTGCATCTCTTGCGCATGCGCCCGATGCACCAGTCAGTCTGGCACCGACGCAGCGAGGGTGCCCGACGGTCGCCGAGAGAGAGCGCCCGCAGACAAAGGTAGAGCGAGGGACTTGTTGCGGGCGACAATGGGTTCGCGTCGAACTGGCAGAAGGACACGTGAGCATGGGGGCAGGCAGCATTGGAGAATGAGTACATGTTTTTATTCCCCTGTCTATTCGCCATTCCCGGGAAGGGGTGAGGTTGACGGGTCGCCGGGCCGGGGCAGGCTGGGACGGGTCGTCTGGTCCGGCACCGTCCACTCCGATGGGACCTGATCGACAGTGCCATCCGTAGTTTTAGATTTTTGTTGCTCAAGCTGCGGTTCGGCCTCGGCCTCTGCTGGTTGGGGCGGTCCATGTTCTGCGGGATGCAAGCCATCGTCTTTTTTCGCTCCCGACCCCGCTGCTTGCTCGGCGGATGGGCTAGGCCGAACATTGAGCGCCGTTTCGACGATGGTGGCCTGTTCTTCGAGCTCATCCCGCTTGGTGGGTGCGGTGGGGGCCGCGACTGGATCCACGGCCGTTTCGACGACTGCGGCGGCCTTGACTTGATGGTTATGCCGCTCGGCAGGTGCGCCGGGCGCCGCGTTTGCATCGAGCGTCGCTTCGACGGCGGCGGCCTTTTCGTCATCGAGGTCGTCTGAGCCGTCCGACTCGTCAAGGTCGAGCGAGTGCAAGCCATCGGCGAGCTCCAGCAGGTCGTCCCCCTCGGGGCGTCTCTTCAGCTGACGTTCGGCCTCGTCCTCGCCGACGAGGGCTCGCCACATGTCCTCGAGCTCGTGCCGCCAGCCGAGCTCGTCGGCGAGGGCACGGATGCTGTCGTCGACGGGCCCGAGGTGGACGACATCGTCGGGGCGGCGGCCGAGGTGACCGGCGCGCTCCATGTTGAAGAGAACGCGCGGGACGGCTTCGGGGGCGACGTCGGGCAGTCCGGCGAAGGGGTGGACGGAGAGGCTGGTGCCGAGGACGAGGACGAGGTCGGCCATGGCGGCGTGGTAGGCGTTTTGGGAAAAGTGGCTCGGCAGCGGCTCGCCGAAGAAGACGATGTCAGGCTTGACGAGGCCGCCGCAGGAGGGTTCGAGGCAATGCGGCACGTCGGCGGCCTCGACGTGGGCGCGCATGCGGTCGTCGGGGAAGGGCGTCTTGCACTCGATGCAGCGCTGGGTGGCGAAGCTGCCGTGGGCCTCGACGATCTTGTCGTCGGGGACGCCGGCGCTGCGTTCGAGGCAGTCGATGTTTTGGGTGAAGAGCATCTGCAGGAGGCCCTTGCGGGCGAGGAGGGCGATGAAGACGTGGGAGACGGTCGGGTGGAAGCGGCCGGGGTAGAGCTCGCGGGCGAGGGCGTAGAAGGGTTCGGGGTGCTGGCGGAAGTAGTCGATGTCGAAGACGGCCTCGGCGTAGGGCAAGTCGAGGCGTGCGAGCTGATTGTAGAGGCCCGTCTTGGGCGAGCGGAAGTCGGGAACTGAGCGAGGTCAGCCAGGGGCAGCGAATCAGGGGGGGGGGGGCGGCCGTCGTGAGCTCGGGTGGCGAATGGTATGGCTTTGGTTTACGATGCCTGAGCAGGGAAAGCACTCACTTCCTGCCGCCGTCGAGATGCCGGCGCCGGTGAGGACGACGACACGCTTGCCGGGCATGTGGGCTGCGACGGCCGCCAGCGTCTTGGCCTCGAGGGTCCTCGGCGGGAGGTCGAGGGACGACTCGTCCTGGCCCATGATGATGGTGTTGAGGGGAAGAGGGGACGAAGCTGGGCTGCAGTCGACGGCAGGTGGACGCCGGGCAGGCAGGCAGGCAGGCAGGCAGGCAGGCCAAGCAGGAGCAAGTGACGTGCTTGGGCTCACGTATCGCACCGTGTTTAATCAATTAATTAATTAATGACGTGCCGCAATTAATGCGTGCCGCCATTTTTTTCGGTACGCGGGGTTGTCGTCGCCGATGTAGGCGTACATAGGTAGCTAGTACTTTGTTGTGGTTGTACGCTAGGTGTAGGAAAGTGTACTTGTACTTGTGCTCGTGGTATTTATACAGGTACGGCAAGTACTGTCCTCCGTACATCACGGTACAGTACTTGGTTGCAAGTACATTAATAACGCTAAACCCCGAACGGAGTACGGAGTGCTCTATACTGTGCCTCGTACTAACTGTACAGTGGTATTCGCAGCCAAGAGTACTGCCAATACGGAGTAGTCGGCACGCTGTATTCTTACACGGTACAGTAGATGTATGCGTACAGTAGATGTATGCGTACAGTAGATGTATGCGTACAGTAGATGTATGCGTACAGTAGATGTATGCGTACAGTAGATGTATGCCGTACAGTAGATGTATGCCGTACAGTACAGTAGATGTATGCCGTAGTAGATGAACAGTGCCCGTACTCTGTATTCCACCAAATAATCTGGATTTGCACGCTGTACGTTGTAGGTGTACGGTGCCCGTAATTCCACCACCCAATACAGCACAGCACAGCACAGCATACACAACACAGCACACACAGCACACACGGCACAGCACAGCACACATTACAGCACACACAGCACCGCACAGCACACATTACAGCACACACAGCACGGCACACACATCACGGCACACACATCACGACACACACATCACGGCACGCACGTCACGGCACACACATCACGGCACACACAGCACAGCACCTCAGCGGAAGCGGCGGCGGACGAAGCTTCGGACGGACTCGAGAAGCGTGCCATCCTCCCATGACGGATGGACGCGACTGCGAGTGATGGTGATGATGCATGTCAATTTCAACTTTGCCGTGCTTCGCTTTACCAACAGCAACGCAATGCTCCCCTCCGAGCCAGGGACAGAAAAGGCCAGGATGGCGGCCCAAATGGACCGGCACCAAAACGACAACTCCTCAACACCCCAACGCCTCCGTCTCCGCGCCCGTCCGGTCCTCGTCCTCACGTGTGCCGCTGCCTCGCCTGGGCAAACTGCTCCTCCTGCAGGCGTGCGAGCTCCTCCATCGACATGCCGCTGTTGGCAAACTTGTCCGCCTTCTTCTCCCGACCCTGCCCGCTTGACGGTCAGCGAAATCCTTGGTCGTCGTGCCCTTTGCCCATGGCCGTCGGCAAGCGGGCAGCCTCTCACCTTTTGCGACTCCTTGTGCTCGGCCGCCGCTTCGAGCACGGCCGGGACGTAGTCGGAGAAGCCGAGGCGCTCGAGCGCCTTCGTGATGTGGTCGCAGGCAATCGTCTTCTTGGCCTCCTTCTCCGAGATCTCGTTGGCCTCGGACGAGATGAGCGTGATGAACTCGACCGAGCACTCGATCAGCAGGTCGCGCGCCTCCTTGGCAAACGACGCCCCGCTGGGCGACAGGATCTCGCCCACGATCTTCTGCACCGTCGCTGCGGAGGCCGGCATGGTCAGCCAACCCAGGACGGGCAAACGCAGGCGACGCAGGCGACGGCGGCGACGGAACGGGGCACACGGGGCAAGGACGTACCCTTGGGAAGCGACAGATCGTCGTTGCCTGCGAGCGTCAGCGTCGTCGTCTGCCGTCGGGCCTCCTCTCCGCATCGCCGACGCCCGACCTGCGACGCATCGGGCCCCCGGGAGCGGTCCTGCGCGGCCGCGGACGCGGCGATGGGGAGGCGGGCGGCGCCGTCGACTCACCTCCAAACTCGTGATCGGACATTGTGCTTGCTTGATTGCTCGCGACACGCGAAGCTCACGCGGGTTCGTTTGAGGGCGTGCACGAGATGGCGGCGCGTGCGCGTGCGACGGTGAAATATGATGTTGTCTGCCGCAAGACGACGGTCGGAGTCTCGATGGAGGCACTGCGAGGACGGGCGATTTATTAATATAGGCGACCGAATGCGGGACGCCCATGCATCGCCTGCACTTGGACTGACGCTAACACTGCCAGGTACTGTACAGGTACTACAGGGCTTGCTGGAGGCTCTACTACAGGACTTACTGGAGCCTGCACTACAGTACTTACTGGAGGCTCTACTACAGGACTTGCTGGAGGCTCTACTACGGGACTTACTGGAGCCTGCACTACAGTTAGTACTTACTGGAGGCTCTACTACAGTACTTGCTGGAGGCTCTACTACAGTACTTTCTGGAGACTGCAAGTACCTAGTACTTGCTGGAGCCTCTAAGTACTACAGTCTGTACTTACTTGAGCCTCTACTGCAGGACTTGCTGGAGCCTCTACCACAGTACTTACTTGAGCCTCTACTACAGCACTTGCTGGAGCCTCTGCTGCTGGAGCCTCTACTACAAGACTTACTGGAGCCTCGACTACAGGACTGACTGGAGCCTGCACTACAGCACTTGCTGGAGCCTGCACTACAGCACTTGCTGGAGCCTCTAGGTCTCGTCTCCACCTGCGATTTTGGTGCCGTCAATGATTGCATCACCACAGTGCCGCACAAGCAGTGCCGAGTGCGGCGTGCTCGAAATGCATTTCATCAAGAACAAATAAAAATACACAAAAGTACCGAGATTTCATGCTCAACGGTCGGCATCTGCGGCACAGCAGCGTTCGTGCTGCCATGCAAGTGCCGAGAATGATTCATCCCGGTACCTGCCGAGCACCGCTCATCACAAGGTACCAGTACCTACCTACTAAGGTACCTAGTATTACCTAGGTAGTATGCTGGACGTGGGAGAGTTATAGGTCCCCTGACCACAACCGCAGTATATTACTCGCAGGCCGCTTTGCGCTGGTGTGCGTGCGCTGCACCATGCAAGGGCCGCAGGTGCGCATGTACTTGTACGCTGTGCAGTGCGTAATGCAAGACCGCCGAGGTCTCTGCCATCGGCGTTTATTGTTTGTGCAGGCAGACATTGCTTTAATAAAGGACTTGTTGTACGGAGGATTACTTGTTCTTGCCTGGAGTACTGCATCTACACTGGCACACTGTTATTATTACCAGTATCACTTCTAGCTGTGCTCGAGTACAAGTATGCAAAGTACAAGTATGTACTCCGCACTGCCAGTGTACTTGCTTGCTATACGGATGAGTACTTGTTCTTGTACGGAGTGCTGTATTTTGAGTACTTGTTCTTGTACGGAGTGCTGTATTTTGAGTACTTGTTCTTGTACGGAGTGCTGTATTTTGCACTATTACTAGTACTTGCTTACTTCTGTATTTCGCACTATTACTAGTACTTACTGTACTTTTACCTGTACTTGAGTGCAAGTTTGCACAAGTGAAAGTAAGTACTCCGTACTGTAAGCGTACTTGCTATACGGAGGATTACTTCTTGTTGTACGGAGTACTCCGTATGTACTGACTACTATGCTTACACACTATTACTAGTAATTCTACCTGAACTTGAGCACAAGTAGTTGTATGTCAAGTACTTATAGCAAGCACTTACTGTACTTGCTCCGTATAGGCGCCAGTGATGATCAATAATACTTGTAATGTGATGTGCTGATAGACCTACAAGTACTTACATGTACACACCAAAGGAAGTGTACCGTGCATTGCTGTATTATGTAATACACCGTATCATGTAATACTCCCGTTATGCATTCATGCTTACGTACTTACTTTCTGTACATTACGGAGAAATACGGAGTACTTAATGAAATACCCTTGTGCAAGGTGGGGCGCACGTGGGCTCCGCTCATCGCAGCTACAAAAATTCTTTGCCGCTCTTTTTTGCTTCCTCGTCCTACATCCGCCTCAAACCAAGGAGCAACCAAGGAACAACCAAGGAGCAACCAAGGAGCCGAACAAGATGGCTCAATGCCGCAAGTGCAGGTAGGTGACCTCCCAGTCTCCCTTTGCCCTGCGTTATGATGAGATATTGTCGCCCCAGACTTAGAGGTTCGACAAGCCTCGGTGCTGAAAGACATTGTCTTGTGCCAAACAGACGTCTCTGATCACGCCTGTTCTCGTTTTCTTTCTGCAATCTCCGTCGGGATCATGGCTGACATTTTGCAAGCATTGCAGCGCGTAGTGCTGAAGGAGCGTGTCGATGACGACGAAAGTTGGTTGCCATGGACAGATGAGCAAGGTAGGATTTTTTTTTATTTTTTTTTTGCAAAATCACATCACACTACAATCATACCGGCTTCATGATGAAGAAACTTATTCCATGCTAATACTGAAGCACCCATGTGGAGCAAACAAGAGCTTTTCATCTTTCGACTGATCTAGCCCTTTCTACATACACTACTGCTGCCTGCCTCGTCCGAACATTGCTGACCAGCTGGCTCGCAGATCTAGTCCGACGTCTTGTAGGCCGCGAGCTCGGGCGAGTTCCACCTGCGACGACTTGTTAGCCACCATGGTCGTCCCCGCCTCAGGTGCTTCACCTACGTGAGGTTCCGTCCCGACAGTGACTTGTCTGGCCTCGCCACGAATCGGGCAATGACCCCGCCGGGCTCCTTGGGCGCCAGCAGCGTGCCCTGCTCAAAGGCGTCGACGAAGCTCTGGTACTGCGCCTCGTCCATGATGTCCTTGCCCGACGCCCGCAGCTCCGCCTGCATGTCGGTGTCGATTCGCCCCGGTGAAATGGTGATGCTCGTCACGTCGGCTTCCTCGACGGCCACGTGGTTCGAGATGGCGTTGAGGGCCGCCTTGGACGACCCGTACGGGCCCCAGGCCATGTACGGCTTGGACGCGGCCCCCGACGATATCCAGACGATGCAGCCGTGGCTCTTGCGTAGCTCCGCCATGGCGGCCTTGGCCTGTGACGTGACGTGAGCGCCGACGGCGACGAGCTTGCGTTGGTTTCGCTCACCATGGCGACGCAGCTGAAGACGTTGGTGTCGAAGACCTTTTTCCAACCCTGCATCGTGGACCCCTCGATCGTCTGCGCGTCGAGACAGCCGTGGTTGATGACGACGCCGTCCAACCCGCCAAAGGCAACGGCGAGCGATACCAGTTTGGTGGGCGTCTAGACGTCGATCAACGTAGCACATGGTTAGCCCAATTGACCGAGCCCTTTTCCTCTCACGTCCTGGTCCATCGTCTGTCCCGTACTCACGGCGTCGTCTGTCATGTCGCCCACGACGTACACGACGCGCCCCGGATGCGCCGCCTTGAAGGCCTCGAGCGGTTCCTTGCTGCGCGCCGCGACGACAACCCTGTGGCCTTGCGCGAGCAGCTCGTCCGTGACGGCGGCGCCGAGGCCTTTGCTGGCCCCCGTGACGATGAAGACGCCCATGGTGGTTTGAGGAGAGGGCGAGAAGTCGGCTCGAGGGCGAGAAGTCGGCTCGAGGGCGAAAAGTCGGCTCGAGGGCGAAAAGTCGGCTCGAGGGCGAGAACGAAAGGCAAGAGGAAGATTGGGCGAGGCTCTCGGGGAAGCAAGAAGCAAGAGAGAAAAAAAATGGAGGACGGATGCGAATTGGTGTCGGCAACATTTGCGTGAGAGTGGGGGGTGCGGGGGAGATGGCCATCGTCACGGTCACGGGGGCTCCCTGCGACGTCTGCTCCCAGATGCTGCCAACCTCGCAGCTGCGGACATTGTCCACGGCTGACCACCGTCGGCCCTGTTCGTTTGGCACCGCTGCTCTCCTGTCTTCCGGAATCGAGCCAGAATTTCCTCGCGATGCCGTCACCCAATGGCCATAATTCATGATGGTTGTTTTCAATTAAAGCAAAGAATGCATACAAATTTATTTTGGCTATAATGGAACGAATGTTGACAGTATCTAATCACGTCTGTCGTGGCCGGCTTGACAGACGGGCAGGCGGCAAGGATTACAAAGCGTACACGACGATGAAGATGCTGGCCTACACGACGATGAAGATGCTGGCGTAACCACGATGAAGATGCTGGCGTAACCACGATGAAGATGCTGGCCTACACTACGATGAAGAAGCTGGCGTAACCACGATGAAGATGCTGGCGTAACCACGATGAAGATGCTCGCAGCTTGCTTCGCTAGACCCCCCATTCGCGGAGCATGTCGTCAATGGCCTTTTCCGAGTCCGCCCTGGCCTTTGCGTTCTGCTCTGCCGTCCGCGCCGCGACGATTTCGGCATCATACAGATGGAATGGGTAAAGCAAAGCCGTCGATGGCTAGCATGGCCTTGACGCCGGGAATATCGCAGAGTCAAAGGCCGCCCTGTCTTTTGACGGCCTCGTCCCACGTCTGTGCCAGCTCCCAGGCGTCGGCGTGCTCCTCTTCGCCTGCGTCCCCGGGCGCGCTGTAGTCGCCGGTCAAGATGGCCTGCCGAAGCTTCTCGGAATCCTGCTCCCTGACGGTGCCGTGGACGTCGTGGAGCGAGCGGAAGAACTCGTGTGCCGGGTGCGTGGCCGCGGCCCAGTCAAAGTCGAGGATGCCGCTGATGCGCTTCGTCTCCGCGGCGTAGAGCATGTTGCTCATGGCTGCAGCGCGGAGGTTGGTTCGAGGACGGCGAGCGTGCGACGACGACGGATGACACCAAGGGGAGACTCGCAAAAGTCTTTGTGGACAAAGGTCCTCTGCGTGGCGTCGACGCCGGCGTCGTCGAGAAACCGGCCGAGCTTTTCGTCGGCCCATGTTTCGATGCGGCGACGGATTCCATTCGCTCGCCAGCCATCGATGAGGTCGTTGCGTCCGCATGTCTCCAACTCACTCCGCAGCTGATGGCTCCAGTACATGTGATACTCGGGCCAAGGACCGCCGGAGATGCCTGCGGCTGGAGGCGATTCGGTGCACGGCTGGCAGGCCGGTCCGGAAAAGGAGCTCGCCGAGGATGGCAACGCACCTCGAGACCAAAAGCACGGATGAGGTCCTCAACCACGGCCAACCGTCGACGGCAAGACGAGCCCGTCGATTCTTGCTTCGGACGTAGGCGAGATGGCAGGGAGGAGGCATTTCTCGCCAGCACAATGCATCTGCCGTGTCGGGGAGGGGGTGGAAGAGAAGGCAATCTTGCAGGGCAATCCATTCATACCCGGAGCGTAGCCTCGACCGAAAGGAGCGGTTGCCACCCGCCTGACAGGAGTGGAGGAACGATGAACGGTGCCGATCGAGGTGTCGCCTTGGTGTAGAATGCTGCAAAGGATGGAAGCTTACAAGGTTCCGTTGCTGCCAACGCGTCTCTGGGCCCGTCCAAGGTAGCAGCAGTGCGAAGCACAAGGTATCTGACGAGCCGGAGACCAGAGTCACGAGCAACGGCCGAGCCGCGGTTGGTCAGCTCGCCATTCGGACCCTCTTCGTCGCCATGTACGTTACACGGCACCTGTGAGGTGCTTGTATTGCCCGCGCAGTTGATGAAGAGGTAGGTGTGCACCCACGACAAGTACTGGCATGACTGCTGCTGCTGCTCCGTCCAAGGTACCGACATGTTTGCATTGGACGCTCCATTACGAGGTACGTGCAGGCGTCCAGGTGGGCGCCACCCTGTACTGTAGGTGTATACTATTATTGCAAGTATTAATATACCATACGTCTATGTGAAGGGTAGCGTCCAAACCTCACATGACAGCCACCTGGTGCCCTCGGGAGCTTACCGCTTCGTTCCCGGGACAAGGAACGAGCAGAGCGACAGCATGGATGCTCGGAGTATTCCGTCCTCTACCGGAATGATGCGTGCCGTCGGATCAGATTCGACTCGATGGATGGATGGGGGTATGCAGTAATAGTACGTGATGGGGATGGAGATTGGGTGAAGGCATCTTCCACGCGGCTCCAAGAATGAGATTGGCCATATGCATGTATGTATATAGGCGAGTATGAAGATATCAAGATGTCATGATGCCTCTACAGAGTACGAAGTACTCCGTGCTTGTGTTGCCATGTACACCGTACGGAGTACTGGCGAAGTCGACACCCCTTCTTACTTGTACTTGCATGGCACACCAATACACCTGCTTGTACGGAGTACTCCGTAACAATGACGAAGTACGTCATCTATGTTGTGTACTGTGTATTGTACACTGTATATTGTACGGGTACCCCGGACTCGTTGGTGTACATGTACGACTTGATGTACTTGTACTTGGGTGCTTGTGCAGGCGTTCATGCCCACGTGATATGTACTGTACCTAATAATACTACTCCGTAAATGCCTATCTACTATTATTATTACGTGTAGGTTCTAGTACGTTTACATGCATGTGCTGGTGCTCCTCACCACGATGCTGTTCCAGTAATAATACCTATAATACTTTAGTAGAGTCGTATTTCCTAATACCTTGACAAGGCAGAGTAGAAAGAGGAAGCTCGTAAAATTACAATAGGTATATCAGTAAGAGGCGGGCTGCGTAAGAGGCGGGCTGCAGTCTGCAGATTACATATTCTATTGAGGGTTACTGTTATGATATTAGGCTTTGCCTAATAGAGCTATGTCCTAGGATAGAGCCACGTGCTACCGCACGTGACTCGTATCCTATGACTAAGCAGGCATTGGAGTATAAGTACTCCAATGCCTAGTACCTTAAGTTAGTGTTCCGTAGGTTTCTTAACAACTATTTCCGACCACTAGATACTGGTAGTACTAGTGACTCCATAACAGTTACATGTATATATTATTCTTGGCAAGGTAGCCCAAGGTTGTTCTTCCGGTAGTACCAACGCAGCAGGCAGTACGTTGCTTGCAGGGTAAAGGTTTTAGCAACAGGGACAGACCGTGGATTTAATACCTATAGGTATAGGAGAACGACGGCGGCAAGTGCCATTGCAGGCCAACGTCGGTACGGGCGCCAACTAGAGCCACCAGATTGCGTTGGCCCGGCTGTCTCGCGACTCGTTTGTCCAGATGCAGCGGTTGTTGGCTGAGTTGTTACGGGACTCGAATCCCCGGGTGGAACGGGCGTTTTTGTTGCGGAACGAGTTACACTAGGTGTAACGCTCGGCGTAGTGGGAGTATATTTGTAGTCTGCACAACCGAACATCTCGTAAGACGAGATATAGCCCGCAACCCATTCGTGGACATTGTCGCACGACTGAGCAAGGCATGCTTCATACAGTTTTGTCGTTTTATGTCCGAAACTCTGGCACTCAGGGAAAAGCTCGCCGTTGTACGCAAGTAGGAGTGTCGAAGCTGTAGCAAGCGCAAGAGTACAGTTGTTGCTTCCGAGTGCCGTCATATTACCCTGCGACAATGGTGGGCCCGAGGCGATATTCGAGCCTGGTGGTGGTCCGCAGGCAATGTCGGGCATTATGCTAATAGTCCTGTAGGAGGTAGTATTCTCAGTGTACTCTTAGTGTCCGTTGTGTCCGATGGCTCTGGCAAGAAGTTTCTGGAATCAATAAACAGAGAACGTACAGTAGTTGGCGGGCGTGTTGTTCTTATAAATATAGTCGCTCGGGAACGCCGTAATGAGCGGCGCTTACGGGATCCCACTTTCCCTGATTGTAAAGATGGAAACGTTCTGATAATCATGCGCAGGGTTGTGTTGGGTAGCATTACCGTATTATTAGTGCGTAGCAATAAGTCATGTTCTGGTCTGGATAAAGTCTAGTTGTACAATGTGTTTTTCGCTATTCCGTATCCCTTCCGGTTTAGTATGTAATTAAGCTTCCTACCTTTTTCGGTTTCTCGTATCCAGGATTTATGTAACCTCGTATTCCTGTTTCATGCTTGGTCTTGGCTCCGTATTGTTGTCCACCCTATCCTATAGTAGTTTGGCAATTTCCCTACGGTATCATAACCAAATTCAGCGCATAATACTCTAGTCGCGTTAAGCAGGGCCCGGCACAAGTACAGGGCGATGAAGCCGACGCCGAGGCTTGTCGTGACAAGCGAGGAGATGAATAGCCACGGGACGGCGGCGACTGAGAGGCTAAAGCGCCATACGATGAGGAAGAGGACTGATGTTCTGGCGAGGAGCAGGCCCGTTGCAGGACGTCGTAGCCGAAGCCTTTGGTTAGCAAGGACGAGGCCATCGGCAGTATGAATAGCAAAACGACGACCGAGGTGGAGTTGATAATGGTCGAGTATATTCGATGGACCTTGCCAATGGCTAGTAGACAGTTAAGGTTACAGCCATGTTACAGCCACTAATATAGGTCAAACAGATAATACCTGATGCAACAGAGGAAAATGGGGTCCGCCCGGACTAGGGCAACAACGAATCAAGGATCGTAAGATGGGACAGAATCAATCTATTGGTGTTCTTCTTGATGATGTTGTTGCCAACCACGAGGTGTCCTCTGTGCCTGCTTACGTAGGCGCAGATGTGGACGCCGTTACGTAACCAACTACCCGGACTTTAACCCCGTTACAGGCCCGTTGGCGCGTCGGCGCGACACCACCTTGTACGACTGTACCTATAATGTTGCTTTATTAAATAGGAGCATACGTCTTTAATGAAATAGCCTTGATTTCTACACAAGAGATTTCGGCCATAGTGGCCTTTTTCTAATGAGCGTCTTCCTCACTGTTGGCCTCCTTGGACACAGTGGCCTCTGGAAGGAAGCTTTGCGCCCCTTGTGGGTCTGCTCGGATTAAACCTATTCCGAGCTCTCATGCATCTAATCGCATGATTAGTGTGACAGTATAACATATATGGGGGATATCATTCCTATACACTTACTCAAGACAAGGATTCTACCAGTCGTATCTGTGTTCCACATACGTGACTATCTTGTTGTATGGTAGAGTAGAGCGTGGCCTGCACGCACCGTTAGCCGAGCGACCTTGCGCCTCCTTCTCTTGCCGGGTTCGTCGTGTGTGCTTACGGTGGACTAGGTCAAGCCGAAGCGCTTCGTTATGTATTGCAAGAGGTTATACGACATGTTGAGCTTAACGGGCGAGAACAGGGTGTAGGCGGCCATGAGAATCATGACGTTCTTCGAGGCAAAGATAAATCGCCAGATGTACGACACATCATTCCGCTTGACACTCCGTACTCCCTACCACGAGCAGACCTGCTGCAGCCAGCTGACGGACGGATGGAAATCGACGTCGTCGTCGTCGTAGCACGGCCAAGGCCATGCATGTGCCGAGGCCATGCCGCGTGCTTCGATCGTCGCCGTCATCGTCCTCGTCCCACTCCCTCGCCCGCATCGCCGCTCAGAGGCACGTCGTCATCGTCCTCGTCCCACTCCCTCGCCCGCAGACAAGCCCGACGTTCCTCAAGCCTCCCCATTTCTGCGCTCTCCATGTCAGCCGCCGCTTCCGCCACGGACGGCACGGCAGTGCCCCGACGTACCATGACTCCGTAGAGGCCGACGACGTGCCGGCTCCTCACGCGAACCCGTCGGTTCGGACGACGGTGCATTCCCTCTGGCCCGGGCGCCTTGGCCAAGTACCCAAAGGCTTGCCTGCGGCCAAAATTCGTGAGAAGCTGTCGATTAGCCTCTCAGCATGTGCTCCTCCCGCCGCCGCGCCGTGGCGATTTCTCACCTGAAAGCCTTCGAGGCCGACGGTGCCGCTGTATCTCGTGTCGAGGCCCACCAAAGCCTCGCCGCGCGCGTGGTGCACGTCGAAGAAGCTCGTTCTCCTCGAGTGCCCCTCGTCGTCGTACCATTCGGCGGGCGAGCCCGACGCCTCCGGTACTTCCCGGGAGCCCGACGCCTCCGGTGCTTCCCGGGAGCCCATCGTCTCCGGTGCGTGGCTGCCGGCGGGCGAGACGAAGGCGACGGAGAGGCCGACGATCGCCCCGCCACGACCATGGTGTGCTTCGATCCTGAGCCTCGAGCCCGGGCCCGAGCCGGACAGCTCACGGAACATGATGATGCAGAACGGCGTCCGACCCTGGCCGCCGGGCGACGAGTGCAAATCCCGCAGGTCTATTCCTTCAAACGACACGTTGGGGGGCGGCATCCTGGGAAACCAGCTGGCATTGTCCCGAGACGGTCCCAGCTCCGTCCGAGAGGTGTCCCTGCGCGGGCCGGCCTTGTGCCCGTCCGATATCGCCAGAGAAATCATCTTCAGCCCCTGCAGGCCAAGTCAGCGCACCGAGGGACGAAGTGTCCGACATGTCCACCCACGTCGAAGGCGCCTCGGAACCAGCAAAGGGGCCGCGCCTCGCGGCCGTCCCGACGGGGCAGCACGAGCTTCCTCACGGGCACGCCTGCGTGGTCGCCAACCCAGTTGGATTGATGACCCGAGTCGTAGAGGATGGCGATGCCGCGCACGCCGAGGCCGTCGTGCGCCACGAGGAACCCTTCCGGCTGGGCGTCTTTGTCCGGGCCGGCGTCGAGGCGATGGCTTTGGCTTGGGTGGAGATGCCCCATCGTATGGATCGGATGGATGTAGCCGTCGGCCGTTTCGAAGCAAACACCGCTGACCCAGCACCGACCGGAAATGCGAACCACGGAGACGTGGGCGGAGACGAACTCGGCCTCGAGATGGAAAAGGCTGATGTTGCAAGGCTTCACGCCCTGGCCGCACGGAAGGGCGCGTAGCTCAACCACGTGATCGGCCGCCACCCATTCGACGTCGGACCCGTCGACGTCGGCGTCGTCGACGGCGTCGCCGACGGCGATGCAGCTGTCGCCGGGGTGTCGGTCGCGTATCTGCGCCAGGACGTCGCACCACCAGCCGAGGATCCGCCACACCCTCGCCCTGTTCCGCATGCCATCTTCCCGGGACAGGGCCTTGAGACCGAGGTATATCGACTTCCAACGGCCTCGAAACATGCGCCGCATGCCCGGGCGTTGCGCTTCGATGACGTGCTGGAGCTCTCGTCCGCGACGGAAACGAGAGTGGAAGAAGCTGTCGGGGAGGTCGAAGCCGGCAAGCGCACGGGATGCTCTCCGCAGGCTCACGACGTCGGGGGATGCCAGTTCGTGGACGAGGCACCGAAGCACCTCGTCGGGCAAGCTTCGAAACGGGTCGCGGCCGGCCGTCTGGGTTCCGAGACGGAGGCGCGTGCGGGACGCCGGCGACGGCCGAGGCTCTCGGTCACGCAGGAGCGAAAAGATGCGACGAATTTCGGCCACGACGTGCGGATCGTGCCGCTCCGGTCCCGGCACCGGCCACGGCTTCTCCTCGAGGGGGCCATCCGACGTCGTCTCGTGCTCGGCACGAGCTTGGGTCGAGAACGGCTCGTCGTGCAAGCCGCCGTACCCGTGGCCGAACTGGATCAAGCCTCGCGCCTGCGGAAAGGAGGTCAAGACGGCGAAGACGAGTTCGCGGTCGAAAGTCGCCGGCGGCGCCACGGCTCCGAGCATGTCCCAGCAGGCGGCGTGGAAGACGAAGCCGAAAGGACGCCAATGGAAAAGTGCCGTGTGGCCCGTCGGATTCGCCGGAGTCGAGGCGAGCCAAACGAAGAGCTGGCCGAGATGGAGCGGCACCGCCGACGTCCTCTCCATGACGGGAGTCAGCCATATCTCGGCGGCGCCGGGAGCGTACGTGTAGACTGCCATCCGGTGAGCGAGCACGACGGCGCAGGCGAGACAAGAGGCACCCACGCGCGCGGCATCGGGACGCCCAAGGCAGGTGGCTCGACTGGACATGCTCTATCGTGAAGCCGCATAGTGCGCAATGCCAGAGGGGCAGCGCTGCTCGTAGAAGGGGGTCAGCACAGAAGGCCCGTCCGGCAAAAGGGAACGTCCGTCCCACGTACAGGCGCTCGCGAGAGTCATCTGCATCTTGAGCGAATCCTTCGGTGCGCTTCGAGTCGGCTCGCTGGCGGTGTGGCACCGACGACCGACAGGGCCCGCGAGGCGGCCAGGACAGCTTTATACCCGTCGGCCACGACAAAACTTGAAAGTCAACGAGGCCGCCGTCGTCGTCGCGTCTCGTGCCGCTCCGTCATGCATGTGCGTTTGCATGCCAGGCTTGTGCATGCCAGGCTTGCGTATGCCTCGGCCTCCTGTGGCCATGTTGCTTCGACAAACGTGGACGAGATGCACGAGTCGACGCAAAAGCGACAAGCTTCGCCGACGAGACCATGGCTTCTGGCGGTACCGAGTCGAAAAAAAGCAAGCGTCTGGCTCGTGCGAGCTTGGGACATGGCAAGCAGTCACCCTCGCAAGCGGTAGGTCGATATTAGAGTTGGCACTGCAGGTCGCCTCGGGCTGCAAGGCGGGCATTAGCTTCACGGCGGGAAGGATGGGTGCGTGATGGGAGGGAAGAGGAGGAGGGGGGACGGGGAGCCGCGAGAGAGGGTGAACTGCATGGTGAAGATGGTGAGCTGGCTAGTGTGCTCTGCGGTCGATCTGGAAGGTTTTCGCAGCTCCGTCCCTGCCGACTCTGGATGAGGTTCTTTTGCATACCATTCACGGCTGCCTGCTGCACATGTAGGTGCCGTTTGCCGTCGGCCGAGTGCTACGCCTACACACCTTTAGTAGGTAGCCATAGCGCCGTACAGGCATGTGCATGTACGCGATTGAATTCAAACCAACCTGAACGAGGCGTCAAGATGGATGAATCACCGGCATCACGGTGCTGCCGGGACGCAAGCAGCTGTCTTTAGCAGGCCGCGGCCAGTCCGTAGCTGTCGGTGGCCAGCTCGGCCGATGACACGACGACAAACGCCTAGGAGCCGGCAGCGGAGGGAAAGTATATCATGAATTGCCTACTGTAGGTGCATATACAGTAAGTAGACGACGAACGTGGAGCGAGTCCTGCGAGTGCATGTATCTTGTGATTCTGATTGTCATCGTGACCGTGACTTTGTCAGCACAGTATGTGTACAGTAGGGGTACGGTAGGTGCACAGTAGGTGTACAATAGGGGTACAGTACAGTAAGTAGGTGCACAGTAGGTGTAGTATGTAGGTGCACAGTGGGTGTAATAGGTGCACAGTGTGTGTAGTAGGTGCACAGTAGGTGTAATAGGTGCACAGTAAGTGTAGTAGGTGCACAGTAGGTGTAGTAGGTGCACAGTAGGTGTAGTAGGTGCACAGTACTTAGGTGTAATAGGTGCACAGTATGTGTAGTAGGTGCACAGTAGGAATAGTAGGTGCACAGTAGGTGTAGTAGGTGCACAGCAGGTGTAATAGGTGCACAGTAAGTGTAGTAGGTGCACAGTAGGTGTAGTAGGTGCACTGTAATAGGTGCACAGCTGGTGTAGTAGATGCACTGTAATAGGTGCACAGTAGGTGTAATTGCCGAGTACAGTAGGCGTACTAAATAAATTGCATCAAGCATCAACTGTATTGTAGGTGCACTAAATACATTGCATCACGAAACTACATGTACTTCTCCCAGATGGTGGGGGGCAAAAATAACCAGCACAGGCTATGCCGTCGGCGGGCTGTTGCATCGTCGCTCTATTAATCGTCCCTCCCCCCCCAGCCGATTCTCAAGCTGCCGTACAGTGAGGTTAGTGGACAAGTAGTGGTGTGCAAGTAAAATTCTAGGCATGTATGTACTGTAAATACAGGCACGCAGGTAATATTTACAGGCACTTGCACGTACTTGTGCACGACGGCGGAGACAGAGTCACGATCGATCCGGCAAAGACACCATCGAAATTCCTCCACGAGAGCCGATTCTCGGACGCCAACCCGTCCTACGCTCCTCTCGTCCCCTTCGTCCCTCGCGTCTTCTCCCCCCCCCCTCCGCCGCGAGATAGAGGAACACGCTGGCCATGTCGTCCGCTCTCGTCTCCGCCGACGACGCTCTCGAGCCTACGCTCCAGTCCCTCCTCGACCAGCGCTCGCTCCGTTGGATCTTCGTCGGCGGCAAAGGCGGCGTCGGCAAGACGACGACCTCGTGCTCGCTCGCCATCCAGCTCGCCCGCGTCCGCCGCTCCGTCCTCCTCATCAGCACCGACCCGGCGCACAATCTCTCCGATGCCTTTTCCCAAAAGTTTGGCAAGGAGGCCCGCCTCGTCAACGGCTTCGACAACCTCAGCGCCATGGAGATTGATCCCAACGGCAGCATGCAGGACCTGCTCGCCGGCCAGCCCGAGGCCTCGGACGACATGAACGCCATGGCCGGCGGCATCGGAGGCATGATGCAGGATCTCGCCTTTGCCGTACGTCGTCCTTGGCCGAGCCGCGTGAACCCGTGCTCGAGCCGCGCCGTGCCTTGCCCTGCTGACATGCCCCCCTCCCGAACCTGCAGATCCCCGGCATCGACGAGGCCATGTCGTTTGCCGAGGTCCTCAAGCAGGTCAAGTCCCTCTCGTACGAGACCATCGTCTTCGACACGGCGCCCACCGGCCACACGCTGCGCTTCCTGCAGTTCCCCTCGGTGCTCGAAAAGGCCCTCGCCAAGGTCTCCCAGCTCTCGTCCCAGTACGGCCCCCTCCTCAACGGCTTCCTCGGCTCCAACGGCGCGCTGCCCAACGGCCAGAACCTCAACGAGATGATGGAGAAGCTCGAGTCCCTGCGCGAGACCATCGCCGAGGTCAACACCCAGTTCAAGGACGCCGAGCTCACCACCTTTGTCTGCGTCTGCATCGCCGAGTTCCTCTCCCTGTACGAGACGGAGCGCATGATCCAGGAGCTGACGAGCTACGGCATCGACACCCACTGCATCGTCGTCAACCAGCTCCTGTTCCCCAAGAAGTCCAGCGACTGCGACCAGTGCAACGCCCGCCGCAAGATGCAGAGAAAGTACCTCGACCAGTACGAGGAGCTGTACGCCGAGGACTTTAACGTCGTCAAGATGCCCTTGCTGGTCGAGGAGGTCCGCGGCAAGGAAAAGTTGGAAAAGTTCAGCGGCATGCTGGTCGAGCAGTACGTGCCGCCCGAGTAGCCTCGCGCGGAGCAGGATTGGGACGGGGAGCAACGGGGTGTGTGGGCCGAGAAGACAACGACCGGCCTTGCCGTTACGCACGGCGTTGACGTGGACCGACGTACGCATGGCATAGAGTAATGAGGATTCATTTTGGCCCTTTTACTGACGCTGCTATTCCATCTACACGCGCTCTGCATGCATCACCCTGTATGCACCACCCTGGATGCACCGCTCCGGATGCACCACCCACGACTCGGCACCTCCGTCGCAGCCGCGCATCCGTCTCACGTATTCCAGGCACACCATCGAGTCACCTTGGACAATATGAGTTCTTGCCTGACCTGCTCCGTCGAGGAGAGCAAACTAGCTAGCTTCCTCTGAAGCAAGTGATGTGACCCTTCGGCCCCCAAACGCCGGATCCGTGCCCGCAAATCCCGCGTCTCGCCGAGGGCCTTGAAACCGATCCAACAGCAACCAAAATCAACACCAATCAAGCGGCATGCCAACCTTGATTTTCATGATGCAGATGCAACGCTAACATCCCCTAAATGAGATAGATGCGAGGCCTTTCTTTCACGCGGCGGGCGGGGAGTGGCCGTGAAGATGCGAGGCCTTCCTTTCACGCGGCGGGCGGGGAGTGGCCGTGAACCATGCCGACGATGCTCACAACTCTCTGTAGTCGCTTGGCCGCGCCCTCCGCTGCTTGTTTTGATGTCTGTGGGGGTTGATCGGCTTTCGGAAGTAGGCGTCTTCGTCGTCGACGTTTGCTTGCTGCCCAAAGTTGGCTCCGTTCTGGAATCCGCCCATGGCGCCCATGCCGTTGCTCATGGGGCCGCCGCCCATGGGGCCGCCCGGCATGCTCATGCCGTTCATGCCGTTCATGTTCATGCCGTTCATGTTGTTCATGCCGTTCATGCCGTTCATGCCCCATCCGCCGTTCATGCCGCCAAAGCCCGGCATGCCCATCATCGGCATGCCCATCATCGGCATGCCCATGCCCATGCCCATGCCCATGTTGGGCGGCATGCCCATCATGTTGGGCATCATCGGCATGCCGTTGAACATCATGTTGGGTATGCCCATGTTGGGCACGCCATTGTTCATCATGTTGGGCATGCTGTTCATCGCCTGCTGCTTCAGCATCGCCTTGGGACCTTTGGGGATGTTGGGGTTCTCGAGGACATCCGTCGCCGGTCGCTTCTTGGCATTGGGGATGATGCCTTCGGCCGATTTCGCCTCTGCGGCCTTGTCGGCTTCGGCCTCGACGCCTTGGCCTCCGCTCTTGGCCTCGGCGACCTTGGGGGGGGATCGGGCGGTCGTGGGCGCCGGCGTCGGCGACTTGGTTGCTTCCTTGGAGTCTGCGTCGTTCGCTTCCGTCTTGTCGGAATCAAGCGTCGGCTGAACTTGCTGCGCATCCGGCTCGGCCGGCTCGGCCGCCGTCACGGGCTCGGGCTTTGGCGACTCGCGGGGCGTCTTGGCCGCCTCCCTCTCCTTCAGGTACTCCTGAATCCTCCTCGACGTCTCCTCGTCGGGAATCAAGTCGTCGATCAGTACTCCTTCGGTCTGGCAGGCAGGGCAGACGAAGTCGCTTTCGATGACTGCATTCGTTATGCAGTCATTACAAAACGTCTTCTGGCAGCACGGGGTCTTCATTGGTTCTATGAACATCTTCCTGTCAATCGAACACTCGAGCCCGCGCTCCTGCACCTCCTTGTTCTCAGCAAGCACCTCCTTGTCGGGTCCCGAGGATTTGGTCTTGGCCTGGAAGCGCTCCCAGGAGGCCTTGTCCGGTTCGGCAATGACAAAGTCTCCCTCGGCGTTGACCATGATGCCCGAGGGCCTCTTCGACTCGTCGCCGTCGGACTGTGCCATGACGACGGCCTTGTCGACCTTTTGCAGGAAGGAACGCGGGATGCCCGTGGTTCGCTTGACGCGGGGCCGGTTGTCGAATTCGGGATCGTCGTTTGTCGGGCACATCTGGATCCAGTGGCCCTTGTTGCCGCATCGATAGCAGATGTAGCCGGCGGGTGGGTCGTGGTCTGGTACGTTGGCGGGTCGCTTGATGCCGCCCTTGTTGAAGACGGGCGCCTGGCTGTTGGCATCAGGGTTAGCAACGATGACGCTTTCCCGCATGCTTCTGAGGACACTTACTGGGACATCTCTTCCTGCTGAGCAGACCACTGCTCGCTCTGGGCGGCGAACATGGCCGCCATCTTCTCCTCTTCCGTCATGGCCGAGTTCATCTGATTGATGGCGCTCGCGCTGGGTTTGGCCGCCGTCGCTTTGGCCGCCTGTTCCCTGCGACCCGAGTTCTTGGCCGACACGGGAGCCTTGCCGGAGATGTATCGGGCGGCGCGGCCGGCACCTGGCTTGGCTGCCGGTTGGCGCCGTGCTATGACCGTGGTGGATCTCGGAACGATGGTGGTGTCGTCGTCGTATTCTGGAGCGCAAGGGTTAGCGTCGCGGAGCCGGCCGACAGGTGAAGGATGCGACATACCATCGCTGCCGTCGTCGGTGTAGATGAAGAGGTCAAAGTCGGTTCCATCGCCGAGGCCACTCTTGCTGATGATTTCACGCTTTAGCTCGAAGACAGATATACCAGTGCCGTCAAACTCGACACGAGTGGGCTCCTTTTGAGACTTGAACTTGAAGAAAACGGAAGACGACATGTCTGCGACGGCAGGCCTCCCGTTTACGAGGAATCAAACCTCGAGGTGTAGAGCCGAGTCGTCGACGATTGAGGCCGACACGGCGGAATCAAGAGCAGGCAGCAAGGGTACGTGTTTTCAGTCGCACTGACAAGACAATGGGGGAAACGAGAACCTATGATTTTTTTTTCAAGACGCGCCTTGATTTTTTTGCCCTCGCTCGTATCTTCTTTGTTGCACGTCGGTTGCTCGCTTTTTTTTTTCAGATCAGTTTGAACGAAAAATTCAATTTTGATTGTACTTGAGTGAAAAGACAAGTCGTCAATAGGGTCAGAGGGAGAGAATATAGGGAGTACAATGGGCCTAAGCCAGCAAAGATCAACGGTTTTGACAATCCTGGTTCCTCCTCGCCACCAGAAATCACCGCGACAATCTCTGCGCCACGCAATGCCACTTGTCAGTAGAGACGCACGGTATCCAGAACCTCGTTTCCGATGTATCCCAAAGAAACGTGGATCGGACGATCATGCACTGGGGACGACGGCGTCGACGGGAGGGACAGGGCGGTCGGTCGAAAAGTTGTTGGGAGAGGACGCTAGGCGCTGGGACAGACGACTTTTTTTGCCGCTTCGGCGACGGCAATGTCACCGGAAGGATTTTGACGCTGGAAAGAACAGTCACCGGAAGTCAGATGTGATGGGACTGGCGACACGACGATGGGGACGCTGGGTGGTGATGGGGAGGGTGGCGAAATGAGGTGGATGCAGGAGGAAAGCGGAGGGAGCGAGAACTGAGCGGGCACGAGCGTTCTTTATGAAACCAGGGCGGTGTTGGCCAAGGCAGGCAGGGCGAAGGATGACTAAGTCAAGAGCGGATGGGGTGGCGGAACGGCGGCTCAACTGATTGCCCGGCGAGAACAGGTATGGACCCTGAAGAGGTTCCTGGATCTGTACTTGGGAGGGTGCAAGTACATGTATTGTGTGCTAAGTTGCGTATAAGTACTTGAAACTCTACGTGCGAGTGCAGGCGTATACATGTAACACTAGCGAGTGCAAGACGGAATTCAAGTACAACTACTTTGTGAACTAGCGCACACATGTACCTGTAAGTGCTTGAAATAGCTTGCACTTGTACCTTTAACTTGTGCTTACTACTTTAAGTATGTACTTTAGTACGGAGTAAGTTCTTTTACTTGTATTACTGTAGTTGTGCATGTGAAATTAATTAGTATGTGTGCGGTGCATGTACTGTACATGTCCTGTCCATGTACTCCCCACACGTACTTGCAGTATAAGTACATGCAAGTGTTGATGTGGCACATGTAAGTATGTACAGCATCAGCACTCCGTCATACTTGCTGTAGGTATACAAGTAAATCAACAAGCGCACTGCATTCACTGAACATGAGCCCTGAAAGTGCATTTCCTGCCCTTGAACATGCTCCTGCTGGTACGGAGTACAGACTTCACAGTCAAACTGATGTACTTGCATGCTCTCTCACTTGCCATTCGTACCTGATCTGAACAGGGTGCTTGGCAAGGGCAGCGTGCCGACCAACGGCTGGGAGAGATTCAAAGCGTTGGTACTTGTACAGTACATGTGCAGTACATGTACAGCACATGCACTTACTTACCTGAACAAAGGAATCAGCCAATCCCTATTGGCCGCGAGCGCCGCACCTAGCCGAACGACCGCTGGAGCTGTTGGGGCGCCATTTGCTGGTCGTTGGGCAGCAGCGTCACAATGTGTCAATGGATGCACTCGAGCTCCCCCGCCAAACTCAGCACCGCCAGATGGAGAAGGAGGAGAGAGAGCGAGGGTAAGCGGCAACGTGAGATATTTTACGGCGCGCACGGAGTATTATTACTCCGTCCTCGTACCGGCTCGTCATCCTCAGGCCAGCAATCCTCAGGCCAGCAGCCTTGCCCCGCACCATCATGCGGCACACCTCGGCCGTCCTCTGCTCTGCCTCCCGAGCGTCCGTCTTGACGAGAAGAGGAAGCCCGTTTGTGCCATCCAGCCGCTCCTCTCCGACCATCATCCGCTCCTCTCCGACCGTCATCCGCTCTCGCCGCCCGTACCTCACAGACTCCCTCCGCAGTCACCAAGCTAGAAAGATGGCTCCCCAGCTCGACTCGTACTTTAAGCAGGTCGACGCCTCGGCCGACGACTTTGTCGAGCGTCTCCGCAAGGCCGTCGCCATCCCCTCCATCTCGGCCGAGGATGCCCGCCGTCCCGACGTCGTCCGCATGGGCGAGTGGCTCGCCGGCGAGCTCAAGTCGCTCGGCGTCGAGGTCGAGCTGCGGCCGTTGGGCAAGCAGCCGCACAAGGAGCACCTCGACCTCCCTCCCGTCGTCCTCGGCCGGTACGGAAACGACAAGAGCAAGCGCACCATCCTCGTCTACGGCCACTACGACGTGCAGCCGGCGGACAAGAGCGACGGCTGGGCGACGGAGCCGTTCGACCTCAAGGTGGACGACAAGGGCCGCATGTTCGGCCGCGGCTCGACCGACGACAAGGGCCCCGTCCTGGGCTGGCTCAACGCCATCGACGCGCACCAAAAGGCCGGCGTCGACTTTCCCGTCAACCTGCTCATGTGCTTCGAGGGCATGGAGGAGTACGGCTCCGAGGGCTTGGACGACCTCATCGTCGCCGAGGCCAAGAAGTTCTTCGCCGACGCCGACGCCGTCTGCATCTCGGACAACTACTGGCTCGGGACGGAGAAGCCGTGCCTCACCTACGGCCTGCGCGGCTGCAACTACTACTCGATCGAGGTGTCGGGCCCCGGCGCCGACCTCCACAGCGGCGTCTTTGGCGGCACCGCGCAGGAGCCCATGACGGATCTCGTGCGGCTGCTCGGGTCGCTCGTCGACACGCACGGCAAGATCCAGATCCCCGGCATCATGGAGCAGGTGGCGCCCGTGACGAAGGAGGAGGAGAGCCTCTACGACGGCATCTCCTTTACCATGGACAACATCTTCGAGTCCCTCGGCAGCCAGACGACGATCCACGACGACAAGAAGAGCACGCTCATGGCACGTTGGCGGTACCCCTCGCTCTCCATACACGGTGTCGAGGGCGCCTTTTCCAGCCCCGGCGCCAAGACGGTGATCCCCGCCAAGGTGGTTGGCAAGTTCTCGATCCGAACGGTGCCCAACATGGACATTGACACGACCAACGCCGCCGTCTTCCGGTACGTCGAGGAGCAGTTTTCCAAGCTCGGCAGCAAGAACACGATGAAGGTGTTTGCCCAGCACACGGGCAAGTGGTGGGCCGCCTCGCCGAAGCACTGGAACTTTTCCGCCGCGGCCAAGGCGACGGAGCGCGTTTGGGGCGTGAAGCCCGACTTTACGCGCGAAGGTGGGAGGTAGGTGACGGGCGACGCCCACGACCGGAGGAGCCGTCGGATCTCACGCTAATCCACCTCGCAGCATCCCCGTGACGCTGACGTTTGAGGAAGCGACGGGCAAGAATGTATTGCTGCTGCCCATGGGCAGCTCGACGGACGGCGCACACTCCATCAACGAGAAGCTGGACAAGCGAAACTACATTGAGGGCACCAAGCTGCTGGGCGCCTACCTCCACTACGTCGCCGAGGAGCCGCAATCGTAGAGGAGAGCTCCCCGGGGTTGATGCGCACGGACAAGGCGACGCCAACGAGAGCTGCACCGCCGCCCCGGCTTGGATGAGATTGTGTGTATGGATATCAGCGCCGCCTACCGAGCAGGTTCGTACGGGCTTGCGTCTACATTCGTACGAGCTTGCATCCACATGGTGGTCGTCGGGCCCTTTTGCACAATCCGGGGCATCCATCGCATTTCTGCGCCGTTCATTGCATCTACGTACGCTGGCAGCGGCCCAGCTTTCGATGGACATGGGCAGCAACCGTGTCACGTTTCCCACTACCCGGTGTTGAATAGAAGTCGGAGAATTCGATTGCACCATGGTGCATGTAATTTTCGATGCGCAGCAGCATTCGTTGGCACCTTGCCCACGTCGTCGAGAAGATGGTCGATACATGGGCGTCGGGTCCGTCGATGGCCCTGGTCCGCACTTGATACGGCGGGAATCAAGCATTTTGACCGGGTGCATGGAGTACTTTGGTGTTTTCGAATGCCGTCCGGTGTAGAACGAAGTATGTACGTCAAGTACGGCGTACCACAGTATGTGGCAAAAGGTATTTGCCTACCCTTAGGTACCACATTCCCAGTCCAATCTAACCTAATGGAAAATGGTACCTCAAGGTAGGCAAATACTTTCTGCCCCCCCACTGTAGGTGGGTGGTTCGCCAGTACGGATACCGTCGTGGAGCAGCTCTGCTTGCACTGTACGCAGAGCAGTGCAAGTACGTGTATCCAAGTACAGTGCAAGTAGTTGTAGGTGTACGGAGTACAGTGATTACCTAGTAGTTGTATTACTCCGTACATAATATACTGTACTGTACTCCGTAGTGTACATGTACTTGTGCAACTACTGTACTGTAGGTGTACTCAGGTGTTTACATGTCAGTGCAGGCAAAGGATAATAGATAATACAAGAGCATCCCTGCAATAATAACGAAAGACTCACCTGAGGATGTGCTTGTCCTGTACGGAGTACTTACAGAGTACTTGCAATAATATTAACTTGGTCCGGAGCACTCGTTTCTGTAAATGATGTAATAATACTCCGTACACTTACAGGTAATACTGTATACACAGCTACTGCAGACAAGACAACGCAAGTACATGTATACTGTGTTACAAAGTGCAAGTACTCCGTATTAGTAGGCACTTCATTCATGCAGGTACCTAGACTTGGTACGCCCACTTGTACCTGTGCGTACAGCGTACGCCTACGAGTGCTCTGTAGCTGTACTGTACACGTGCAGCACCACGTCCAGTCACGTCCACCAACGGTACTCACATGTATACTTCAGTGCACCTGAGCACATGCATGAGCATCCCGAGGATGCATGGAATATGCAGCTCAAGTTGCCATCTTCAATGCCGGACTAGTAATTCTTTAGCGGACAGCATCCATACTGGGTTCCTGTAATGAAGGGATCCCTGGCAATCGATGATCCACAGCACCCAGGAACTACTGTGCAGTATGTATTCTGTACATGTACCGTGCTCCGTACAACTAGTTACTAGGTAATAATACATGTACAGTGCTCCGTACAACCAGTTACTACTAGGTACCTGGTAATAATACATGTACAGTACTAAGTTACAGTACAGCGTACGGAGTATTTAGGTATACTAGCACTTGCAAGCCACATACTTACTAACTTACTAACTTACTGTACACTTACAACTGCCCCTTACGCCTACAACTACTTACACTGTATTACCCCGTACGCTTGATTGAGCACTAGGTACCTAGTACCTAGTACTCCGTATACATGCAAGTGCTTGTACTCCGTAGTGTGCTGCTTGTACCGCACCAGCACTGGGGATCCCATCATCGTACTGGTAGTAGGTTAGAAAAGAGCTTACAAGTACTTGCTGTACTGCGTACGTTTTCCGTATTACACCTGCAACGCACCTACAAGTACTGTAGGTAAGTAGGTGTGCAGTGCACCGTACTCTGCAATTACGTCAGAGTGTACTAGAATAATTACTACGGTACGTAGTAATACCTAGTACTCCGTACTTGCTACTAGGTACCTAGTAGTAATATCCGGCACTGCACAGTATCAAGTTCCAAGAGTGAATAGGACTGACATGTACCTAGTACTTACCTAGTACATGTAGTATCACCACAGCGCATGCACACACAGGTACAGTACTTACGACTCCCTACCTTAGTAGTAGGTAAGTAGGTACAGTCTAGGTGGTTACTACTAGGTACTAAGTACTAGGTATGTAGTATGCCGGTACTTGGCTTCGCAAACTAGGTACTAGGTACCTACCTAGTAGGACCCAGGAAATACTCCGTACTATTATGTATCAACATGCTGCAGTGGGTACCTACTTGTATGGCATTGCCAACCGCCGCTGGCAATATTAATGCCAACGTCCTTGTAGCAGTGAGCATACGAGTAAGTGTTTGTCACTAACCAGCGCTCGTGCAAGTACTTACGGTATATATTTAGGCTGGAACTTTGCCGCAGGATTTACTAGTTTGGTGCCATGATTTGGTTGGGCCGTCGCGAGAGCTCGGAAGCTGCGAGAAAATTGCCCACAGTGTGTATACTGTACTTGCCCATCTACTATTAAGTACTACATCATCCGACTGCTGAACATCGATCCCATGCTCCGACACACGACACGTTGAAAACAATAACCGCCCTCTCTTGTGCCGTTGCCCTCCCTCGTGACCGTTGACCAGATTCGCTCGCTCGAGACAGAGGTACGAGAAACAGGGCGAGACGTTTGGGGAGGAGCATGAGAGCTTCGTCTCTCGCCCTCGTTGCAAGCACTGTCCTCGGCCTTCAACATGTCGCCGCCGGCAAGATTCTTTTGCCGGCTGGCGGCGACCCGACGGCGGTAGAGATGTCGACCGATGCTCGCGTCGTTCGGCATGGAGCGGCGGCCGATGGCAGCAATGCTGGTAAGCACGGCAAGACGGCCGCTTCTGATGTAGCTAACATGGGTGGCCAGTGGTGCTGGATGACGCGGCCGAGGCAAAGTCGCTCGATCGACGAGACAAGCAAGATCCTCTTCCGCCCGATGAACTCATCAAATGGATGGTGGAGAACAATGTGCGAAACGACTGCTTTTTCGTCACTGCTGCCCACCTCCTTGACACTACCGTCGAGGACATTTCGAGACGGGCTGGCGTTCCCCTGCCGAGGCCTGGAGTCGGTGGCATCTCGCTCGCCGAGATGTTCACGGCTCTCGAAACCCTTGGTCTCCGCTTCCGCGCGTACACATTTCAAGGCACAGACGAAACGACCGGTCATGGTACGCCTTCGGCAATGCGCTGCCGTCCGGGAAGGTCTGCCTTTGCCGGCCCTACGGGGCGTCGTGTGGATGTCATGGGCTTGGCCTACACTCGCCCGGATGGGTCTGGACACGTCGTCATCATCCGGTACGTCGAAAGAATCGGATGACGGACGGAGACGACAGTGATGTCGAGGAGAGAGAGTGTGTGTGCAAGCTGACCAAGGCACGCCTTCGGCACGAGCAGAAACGCCGGCACGCCATACGCTCGCTGCCTCGATTTCCAAGCAAAACCAGGCGGTCTCGACGTGACCCGCGAGGTTCGCAGGTCAAACGTCTGCGCCTACTTCTACGTCGACTTTCGAACTTCTTCGGGCGCCTACGTGACGGGCCGCAGGGAGAGTGTGGAGCAGATGAACCAGCGGGCGCGGCTGGACTCTGCCGAACCGATGGACTACGAGCCGTCGGGTGACGAGCCCGGTCCATCCTCGGCCGGGGAGCCGATGGAGGTGGATGAGCCTCCAGGCGATGGCAGCGATGCCGTCGCCGTGACGGAGGAACCGAATTCTTCCCTGCTGCCCACGGACGTGGTCCGAGACGCCAGCTCCGGCGGCGTCGACCTCTCAGCCCTCAGCCCCGAGACGAGCAACAGGATTCTCACCGACCAGCTGTCCCAGAGCGCCTGCGCCGCCATGATTTCCCTCGGAATCATCTACACCTGGCGTCATCAACAAAAACGATGGATCACGGAAGGGCAAAAGTCCACGATTCACAGTAAGGACCTACCTTGCGACGCCTTCCGCCGTCCTTGGCGTTTCATCATCGCTCGCGTCGAGGAGAGACACTGACGTGGCGGGCAGAGAACAACTGCAAGGTGCTCAAATCCATGGTGAGACCCTGGAGCGACCGAAACGCACGATGCAGCCGCATGTCGAATCTCGAGTTCGGCTTTGCCCTGTCCAATGATCGTTTCTCCGGCACCTACGACGCCCTCCAGGCCACGCTCGAGGGCCCAGCCGGTTCGGTCACGGTTCCCATCGCCGAAGGACCGTCGGCCGGCTTTTCGACTTGGATACCGGTCGATCTGAAGTCGGCCTTTGGTTCGGATACCATCGACATTCATGCCATCAAGAAGATTAGTCTTTCTGCGAGGGGACTATTTTTCAAGCTGCTTGGCGCGAGGAATGACTGGCTCAAGGTCCAAGGTATGGTGCCATCACCACGGGTCATGACCACGGATCATGGGACATTTCTTGGAGACTAACCGGGAGCCTCGACGCAGACATTGCCCTACGCGCACGATGCGCCACGCCAGGCTTTGACGTGGAATACCACCGACTGACGGGGCTCAATACATGGTACCAGCATCCGGGTGGATGGTTTCTCGCGCCCTTTGAATGGAAGTCTCTTGCGACGTTTGACGTCGGCCCGAAGGACTGGAACATGACCCCCCCCTGCGACACCATCAGGAGCCTGCATTATGAACTAAAGGTGGCCAACAAGGCTTGGGCCGGCACCGGTGATGGCTTGTCCTTCACCCTCCAAGGAGCCAAAGGAAGGATAGCATTCGCCGGACCGATCAAGGCCGGATACTCGACAAGTGGCATGGTCGACATGATGAATATGTTTGGCGCCAAGACGGTTCAAATCAGCGCCGTGAGGCAAATATCCCTGCTGGAAGATTTCAGAGGCTTTGTACGAGACCGATGGTTGTTGGAAGGTTTGTCATTTCCTCGCCCCCCTCGGTTCCACCCAACTCGGCTGCACACTGTTGAGGAGGAGATTGACGAAAGGTGCAGGCATCACGTTGACGGCCGGTTGCGCGAATCTACCAAAGCAAGCAATGGCCATGAAAAAATTCCAAACGGAATATCGATGGCTCGGGGGGGACGCTTCCAACGGAACTGTTTGGACCGGCGACATGGGACCTGAAGACTGGATGGCCGTTTCGGAGACGGAGACGGAGACGGAGACGGAAACGAAAGAAGGCGAAAGACGAGAGACGGAATTGCAAGAGGCGGCCATGAAGGACAGCCACGGCCCCCCCTCTGCGGACGAGGGAGGGAAGCAAGAAGAAACAGAGCAGCCTGGCCATACGTGGAACTGTGGGTTGTGGTGCCACACGTCCCATCACTGAGGTCGGGTGTGCGTATGGATGGATGTCTATGCTTGGCATGCATGAAGTCGGCGGTCGACTCGAGGTCGATCTGTCGACTTGACCTCCTCCTTGCCGTGGTTCTCATGGCGAACATGCATGAAGTCGGCGGCCGACTCGAGGTCGATCTGTCGACTTGACCTCCTCCTTGCCGCGGTCCTCATGGCGAACGAGGGCAGCGCGGGCGCGACCTCGGCCTCGGGGGAAACGAACAAGAGGGCGATTTCGAGGATAGCAAGCGCAGGTACGAGAGCCAACGGCAAGATGGCATGGCGCGGGACAGAAGCAGTTCGATGCAGCTTTCAAGAGAGTGAAGGAGGTTCGGTTCGGACTGCGGGCTTTATGCATGTCTGGTCCAGGGTAAGTTGGTGTAAGGTGTACATACCAAGTAATTTAAGTGTACTTGTACTTTGTACTGTAAATAGGTGAACAAACTTGTACTCTATGCTTGCTTGTAAAGTACACATTGAGTACGGGGTGCTGTAAATACGGAGTACTTACTCGTGATAGACTGATAGGGTGAATAATTGTATTAATTAATACAAGAAATGAAGAATAATATACTTAATACTCCGTAAAATGCCCATAATAGGCTTGACGGGTTTGGATCCACATTGTCAGTCAGACAGGTTCGGAGTAATTAACGTTTAGCAATTAATATTTAGTAATTAATACAAGTATTAAATTATTAAATTGCAACCCTCGACGGCTTCCCCACCACCAAGATCAATGCCCTCCAACACCACCCCCTCGCGCAACCTACTTGTACTCGTACACGTCAGCTTCGTATGCTAAACCCGAGGCTGCTCTTTGCTCTCGCCTGCGCTCTTCCCGTCTTTGCCCTTCTCCTATCACACCTCGGCGTGTACAAGTCGCCGTCGGCCGAGAGCGCGACCGACTCGTCATCCTCCTCCGCACCCCCCACGGCAGACGTCATGTCCTCGTCGGTCCGCCGAGCGGCACCTCTGGTGTTCCCCGCCATCAGCCGGCACACGGCCACGGTCATCTTCATCCACGGCCTCGGCGACACGGGGGCGGGATGGGCCGACGCCGTCGAGCACTGGCAGCGGAGGCAGCGGCTGGGCGAGATCAAGTTCATCCTGCCCAACGCGCCCGTGATTCCCATCACCATGGTCCGTCGCCGCCCCGGGCACTCTGCTGCCTCTCGGGAGGGTCAAGGGTGAGCTGACGAGGCGGGCAGAACAACGGCTTCCACATGCCGGGCTGGTTCGACATTGTACGTGCACCCCAGGCAGCCTGTGCCTCTCGACCTTGACGTCGGCGCGCGCCGCTCACTCACGGCACCGCCAGAAAACGCTCGGCAACGCGGCCGCCTCGCTGGATGCCAAGGTGGACGAGGACGCGGCCGGCATCCTCCAATCCCGCGCCTACGTCCACTCCCTCGTCGAGGAGGAAATCTCGGCCGGCATCCCCTCGGAGCGCGTCCTCCTCGGCGGCTTCTCTCAAGGCGGCGCCATGAGCATCTTTGCCGGCCTGACGGCGCCCGTCAAGATTGGCGGCATCGTCGGCCTCTCCTCCTGGCTGCTCCTCAACCAGACGTTTGGCGAGCACGTGCCCGCCGGGGACATTAACAAGGCGACGCCCGTCTTCATGGGTCACGGCGACCGCGACCCGCTCGTGCGCCACGAGCTTGCGCAGGCGAGCGAGAAGGCGTTGAAGGGCATGGGATACGGCGTCACGCTGAAGACGTACAGGTGAGTGCATCGTCTCGGACGAGATGGCAGTCACTGACGTCGGAACCAGGGGCATGGAGCACTCGGCCTGCCTCGAGGAGCTCGACGAGGTGGCCGCCTTTATCGAGTCCAGGCTCCCCCCCCAAGGCAAGTAAGAGCGGTCCGCGCCGCCGGTGCCGCCGATGCGGGGCGAGGCGGTGGACGAGAGGCAGGACGGTGACGAGGAGGCGAGCGAGGGCGGGCGCGGCAACGAGGAGTGAGGCGATTTTGCCGTACGGATAGAAACAGGAAAAAGTAGGTGCGAGCTGTGCAGGCCTTTGCCGCCCGTCACACAAAGAAAGACAAGGGTATACTGTAGGTCTCCATCCATCATCTGAGGCCGTCACATGACGTGTCCAGACCAACGAGAGTCGCGGGGCAGCAGCTGGGGGTTGGGGGTTGGGGGCACCGACGGCTTGTCCACGGACGGCGGCTCGAGCACCGGTGTCGGTGGCGAGATGCATTCCTTGAAATCACAGCCCATGAGCCGCCGTTGTCATCGTCACCGTCGCCGTCGTCGTCGTCGCCGCCGCCGCCGCCGCCGAGTGCTGCCGCCGTGCGATGGTCTGCTTCCTCCGCTTCGCCACGGTTTCGGCATCCCACACGCCGGCAAAGATGTCCTCGCACTCGTCCTCGTCCTCGGAGTCGAAGACGACAAGGTCATCGTCGCCCTCGTCGCCGGCCGTCGAGTCGGGCGTGGCGTCGGGGACGTCGACGTCCTCCCAGGTGCGATGGGTCATGACGCGCTCGACCTCGAGGATGTACTTGCCGACCTTGTACTTTTGCGACTGCTCGCGGGCGTCGACGTACTTCCAGCCCAGCTTGCGCGAGCACGTGGCGCAGCAGATGTCGGCGACGACGTGCCAGCCGGTGACGAGCTGGCGGTCCTCGCTGCGGCCGACGCGGATGTTGACGAGGTCGAGCCTGTCCTTGCTGGGCCTCTGCTGCTGCTGCCGCCGCCGCCGCTGCTGATCCTGCGGCGGCGGCGGCTGCTTTTCGGGCGGCGTCGACTCGGGCGGCGGCGGCGCGACGAGAAAGGCACGGCCGTAGCGCCCCGTGAAGCCCTTGGATATGATCTGCGAGGCGAGCGCGAGGTCGGTCGAGCAGTTCATGCAGCGGAGGGTGTCGGGTGCGGCGCGGGCGAGCCGGCCACCGGACGGCGGGGCGGCGACGTGGCGGGAGATGAAGGAAGCATCCTCCGGCGGCGAGCCGTTCGCCGACGAGGAGGCCGAGGCTGCCGTGGGCGAAAAGGGCGGCGGCGGCGACGACGACGAAGAAGGCGTCTCCGACCGCCGACGCTGCCGTCCGAGCTTGAGGGTCGGAAGCAGGAAGCTCGGGAAGACGGGCCTCGTGGCCGAGATGCGGCTGTCTCGCGGCATGGCGTGGCGTGCGTCGTGCTGTCAAGTCAAATCACAACACATCGGCCGGACCGGTCGAGGCGAGTCATGCCACCGTGCCGTACGCTCGCCGGGACGGACCGACCGTGCTGGGCTTCGCACCGTACGTCGACGCAGACGACTCACCCGGCCAAGCGAGGTGCGGTGCGGGTGATGATGGACGCGGAGACGACGTCGTCGACGACACCATGGGATATGGGAGAGGAGACGAAGACGACACGCTCGGCGAGTGGTGCGTCGAAGTCGAGGAAGGGGAAGAGAGCGGCAGCGACGCAGGTGCGATGAAGGCGACGGAGAGGAGGCAAGGACGGATACAGCGATATAACGTCTAGCTGTATTCGCACCTAATACCGCCCAGCGAGCTACAGTGGGTAAGTAAGTAAGTACGTACCGGCCGGCCCCTCTCATGTGAGCTTTTGTCTGCATGACCAACGGCCGACGCCAACGGCCAACCCCGCCCCGCACTGTGCCTCCCTAGTCCGCGCCTCGAGGTCTACATTCGCCATAGGCATCCCAGCCGGTCGGGGGACCATGTGCGAACCCGTACCTGCGGTTGGTTAGTCGTTGGTTCACGAGCCCGCGACGGCGCCGGGGGGGGGGGGGGGCCAAGCGGTTCCCCGTTTCTGCCGCTGCCAGGAGGATGCTGAAGGGCGCAGGGTGGCCCGGCCAAGACGAAACGAGCGGCCAGCCCAGTACCGTCGTCGGCACTTCATGTACCCTGCGATACCTGCACCTACATGCGCAAGCACGGCGGCGGCCGGCAGCTACTTGCATTAGTACGGCACTCTTTCAGCACGGAGCGGTAGAGGATACCACCGCCTAGTGCCTGTCTAGTACCTGTTTGTACTTGATAGGTATACTCGCACGTTTGGTTGGTACCCCGTAGCCCGTACTGTGTTGCTCCAACCTGCTCACTGTATTGCTCACTGTATTGCAGTACTGTGTTGCTCCAACCTGCTCACTGTATTGCTCACTGTATTGCAGTACTGTGTACGAGCACACCTACTTGCATACTACGAGCACTACGTTGGCCATGCTGCGTAGATGCCGGCGAACACGAGGCCGTCGCAAAAACGTCAAGCATGCCGTCGGAGGGCAGCCGGCATCGTCAAGAATGGAAAATGGGGGCAGAATGGCCGTCGCCGTCGAGCTGTACAACAGAGGCTCCTCCCACCCCGAGCCCTGGGATTGCAGCGTCTGATGACGGGAGCTAGGTCGGCGCGCCAGCTCACCGAGGACATGAGGTAGTAGGGGTAGTAGGTACTAAGCGTGCTATTACCCCTTAGAGGTACTTGAAAGGTCCAGGAGCGTACGTCGGCACCCGCTGCACAGGGTCGTCATGGGACCTTGCTATACATGCATACCTAGTACCTAGTACCTTGTTACCTAGTACCTACCCACGATACCTGCACCAACTTAGTCCACTATACGGAGTGCATACTTGTACTTTGCAATCATCGCCGGCTCCGTGCGAGACACGACCAGAACAAACGGAAAACGTAAATGTAGATGGTCGTGGTATTATTATCAGTGCACAGAGTACGAAGCACAAGTACGCATGCTCCGAAGCTCTGGTCGCCGCGACACAGCGACGGCGAGTTGGTCGGATGGTGCACGCCGATGTCCTGGTGCGTGGCTACCTCACCCCGAGGTACCATGAACTCGCGGGTGCAGTACTTTGTTCCTCTTGCGGCACCTCCAAGTACAGCGGTGATGCTCTATAATTACCTGCAAATGTACTCTGCAGGTGCACGGTGTTTGAAGTGCCCCGACAGATGCATATCGGCAACGACGGGAGCTCTCGGCCACCTGCGGCTCTAGCAACGCCCCGGCCCGGCTCACATGCGTCGACTATTATGCATGGACATAACTGCATACCTACTACCACGAACGCCTTGATAGCGGCACATGTCCCAGCGCCTGCTTGCTTCCTTCATCCAATCGCCAACGCCGAACGGGAACTTTCGTCGAACCGTTTTCCGGTTGACCAACCTATCCAGTGGTCGTCGCATGACATTGCTTCAATTTCACACGTCGACATTATCATAGGCTGAGCTGCCGTCCCAAATTCCAAGTCTATCCTCCAGAAAACACTCTCGTCCGTCGTCGGCGGCGCAAGCCATCAAAATGGCCGCCACAGCTCTCCGCCTGCACGCTCTCCGGGCCCTTTCTCACCATGGCGCCATGGTGAGTGTTCCAAGGGGTGGAGCTCGGACGGCATCAACGACCGGCGTCCTCAGCTAACGCAGAGCTCTCGTAGCCTTCTGCCGTCTTCGCCCGATCCTTCTCCGTCTCCAGCCGGCGGGCCGAGATCAACAAGATATTCCCCTCAGCCGCCGAGGCTCTCAAGGATATGAAGGCCAACTCGACCGTCTTGTGCGGCGGCTTCGGCCTCTGCGGTGTTCCCGACACTCTCATCGACGAGGTGCTCGAACGGCGCGACATCAAGGATCTCACCGCCGTCTCCAACAACGCCGGAACCGACAACTCGGGCCTCGGCAAGCTTCTCAAGACGAAACAGGTGAAGAAGATGATTGCGAGCTACATCGGCGAGAACAAGACGTTTGAGACCATGTACCTGACGGGCGAGGTCGAGCTCGAGCTGACGCCCCAGGGTACGCTCGCGGAGCGATGCGCCGCCGGCGGCAAGGGCGTCCCGGCCTTCTACACGCCGGCGGCGTACGGCACCGTCGTGCAGACGGGTGACCTCGCACTCAGGAACAAGCCGGACGGCACGGCGGCCGAATACTCGTACCCTCGAGATGTGCGGGTCTTCAATGGCAAGCCGTACCTTTTGGAGCACAGCATCGAGGGCGACTACGCCTTTGTCAAGGCGTACAAGGCCGACAAGCTCGGCAACTGCCAGTTCCGGCTGGCCGCTCACAACTTCAACGGCGCCATGGGCCGCAACGCCAAGATGACCATCGTCGAGGCGGAGCACCTCGTCGAGCCTGGCGAGATCCCCCCCGAGGCCGTCCACCTACCGGGCATCTACGTCAAGCGCGTCATCCAGAGCACGGCGGCGAAGCAGATTGAAAAGTTCACGTGGGCCAAGGACGAAGAGAGCGCCGAGAGCAAGGCGGCCTTGGGGACGGGCGACGTGGCGGCCAAGCGCGAGCGCATCGTGAGGCGTGCGGCCAAGGAGTTCAAGAACGGCATGTACGCGAACCTCGGCATCGGCATGCCCATGCTCGCACCGGCCTTCGTCGACGCCGACGTCGAGGTCCAGCTGCAGTCGGAGAATGGCATCCTCGGTCTGGGCCCCTACCCGAGAAAGGGCGAGGAGGACGCGGACCTCATCAACGCCGGCAAGGAGACGGTGACCCTCAAGCCCGGCGCGGCCGTGTTTGGCAGCGAGGAGAGTTTTGGCATGATTCGCAGCGGGCGCATCAACCTCACCGTCCTCGGCGCCATGCAGGTCAGCGGCACGGGCGACTTGGCCAACTGGATGCTGCCGGGCAAGGTCAAAGGCTTTGGCGGTGCCATGGACCTTGTGAGCAACCCGTCCGCCACCAAGGTGGTCGTGACCATGGAGCACACGGACAAGAAGGGCAATGCCAAGATTGTCAAGCAGTGCGCGTTCCCGCTGACGGGTCGCGCCTGCGTCTCGAGGATCATCACCGAGCTCGTGAGTTGCGCCTTGGGGTTGGGGCGGCGAGGCGAAGAAAGTGTGCTGACGAACCATGACAGGGCGTGTTCGACGTCGACTTTGCTCACGGGTTGACACTTGTCGAGATTGCCGACGGCGTGACGGTGGACGAGATCAGGAGCAAGACGGAACCGGCGTTTGTTGTGTCCGAGAACCTGAAGCCCATGCTGTAGCTGATTGGACTGCGGCGGGACGTGGTTGGAGACAAGAACACCTCCCCGCCATGACGGCATCTGCCAACGAGGAGGAGCCCAGCGGCATAAGAGCCACGCGTGGGAGCCGGTAATTGTTCAACCTTTCTTGGGCAAAGCAGAGGTGTCGGTGCCGACAACTTGGCCCAATATGTGGGAGACTTGGAAAAGATCCCACACCAGCAGCCAAGCGTCGGCTGAGGCATTTGTACGCACGTACCTACGCGTACGAGGGGCAGAGAGCAATGTACTCTTAGGAACATCTCGTCTCTCGCGTACGTGCTCATGATTGCTCGACGCTGTTCGACGGCATCGTCGGATCTAGCGACAACAGGTACCTATGCTACCAATAGGAAGGAATGCTTGTACAGCGGTTATTTGCCAATATCGTAGCACTAGTATCTCGCGCTGAAATAGAAGTCTCGCGCACGCCCATACTCATCACCTATCTGATATTGATGCCATTGCAGGTACCTAGTAGTGGACTTGCTGACCTACCAAATGTAAGTACATACTTACTAGTAGCTAGTACCTTGGGCAGTATATAATCAAGTACAGATATATGGCTGTACTAACATGGTGATGCTACCAATTATTATTACTTCGCACCAGAGTATAAGTAGGTACCGTACTTACCTTGCCGTACACAACTGTAAAACACAAAATGAGTGCCGCACTGAGTGTGGCCTAAACAACAGTATTACGGAGCGCAACTATTAATACTGCAAGTATAATACCAGTGGAGGAGTGCCAATAATGGTTGGTTGCCTACAACTGTACAGTCTGTACTTACGGAGTACAACTACTGAGCTACCGAGTACTTACTAGGTACCTATGGAGTGCGGGCTTATTGGATGCTATACTTGTACAAGCATGTTGCGACGTAAATGAACTCGGTACCTGCACTGACGCCGTTCCTCTATCAGTACTGCCTGACATCTACCGATCAGGCCACAGCCGTCGTCTACTTCACCTCCAGGCGGAAATGGAGAGGCCATCACGGTACCGCAGTGCGAAGCCTGGAACCAACGGCCGTGCTGTCCATCTGCCCTCCCCTCCGCTTACCCGTCGTCATGTTCGACGAGTCCACGGGCCAAGTCTTCCAGGAATGGACCCTGTCACGCCAGGCGATGTCGCCCCAGGGGATTGATGCCCAGGACTGGTCTCGTCGACAGCCCATCGCCTCCTCGTCGACGTCGGTTCGAGAGCGAGGCCCGCGCTCCCTCGTGGCCATGACAATCAATGTCATTGTCAGCAACATTGGTAGAATACCATCTTGGGAGTATCTGACCCATGTTCCCCAGCACCTGCAGCGGCGCATCTGGCGCTTTCTGGAACCGAGGTATGCTTCGTTTCGTCTCGGCCGATTCTGACCCCGTTCGGCCTATGCGTACATCTGCAGCACGGCACGGCACAGTCTGGGATAGGCCGCTGACCCGGCCACGGCAGCGGAGTCAGTTTGCATGCCTGGAAGCTATTCTCCAAGCTCCTATGCCTGGCGGATGCCGAGAAGACGCTCGGGCTGTGCCGCTTTCGACAGCACATTTGCGAGCCGGACAGCGCACTGCGGCGGTACTCGCAGCCCTTGACCTCCTTGACGGCCGATTTCATCACCCACCTCATCATTGCGGGAGGGTGCAAGTTTAGGGCCAACGAAATGCTTTGCCTCGCCGAGATGAGGAATCTCGGCGTCCTTGAGCTCCTCCAACCAGCCGAGAGTGAGTTGGCGAGCTATCCCCGTCTAAGTAATCGTCTCATTCGCGGTTGGACCGAGGTGAAAAATCCGTTTCCTCTTCTTCGGATCCTGCGAATTTGTGGTGGTGACCAGCACGCCACCCAAGAGTCCCTTCCTCTGGTCTCCCAATTTCCCTCGTTGGCCCTCTACGATGTCACAGCCTCCAGGGAAGACTGGCCCGACCCGGCCGACCTCGCGCGTGCCCACGGCTGGAACACGGCCTTTCTAGGACCGGACAAGGACGATTCCCTGGTCGACTACCTCATGCTCCTCCTTCCGCCCGATCAGTGGCATCATGTCCAACCTGCAGATCTGGCAAAGGCCATTCAGACTGATCTGGCCGCCTTGTATGGCGACTCCCAAATTGAAGTCAGGTTCGCCGCTTGTGAAGAAGCGATCCCTCTCCAGGGCTACATGACAGATGCCGCAAAAGGCAGCATGCTGGCTGGGGGCACCGGTGGCGACTCGCAGAAGCGTGGCACCTCTTGCCGCCAACGTCCACTCGAAACCTGGGCCTTTTGGCTCTACTCTTTCTTGGGTCAAGTCGGCCATGACAGCGACCTGAGGCGGAACGGCATTTCGGTCGATTCGCACCTTGTTGCCGGCCCTTTCATTCTACCATCCAAGCCTCTGGCATGCCTGTCTCTTGGACATGGCCGTCGTGGGAGAACAGAGTTGCAATGGCCATATGATCATCCTTGGCCGCTCCCCATGGTCCATCGCGTCTTCACAAGACTCAGCATTGCCCGCGCCACGTCGGACACCGATCCTTCGTCAATACCTCCGAATTTCGTGGCGACCGAGACGCGAGATCCAGCCTTACGGAGACGGAAGAGGCAACGCTTAGACGACGTGCTGCGGGACCTGTCAGGATGATGACACGCGCATGCAGGAGCAGTCGGCGTTGCCGTCTCAGGAAGACGAAGGCAAGCAGCCGATAGACAGACAGGCAAGCAGGCGGTGGACAGGTAGGCAAGCAGGCGGTGAGCAGGCAGGCAAGGAGGCAGGCAGACGCTCCAAGAGGGGAAACTTCAATACCACCGTGAATGAATGCAAAAGACATCTCTGCATGCCATGGCAGATCTCTTTAGCATTTTCTTCTCAAAGCCACTTAGCCTTCCACCTTACACATGGCATCCAGTTCCGCAGACGACCATTCATTCCCATTCGTCATGCAAGAACTCCTATCCAACACGCAGGTTATCGCCTGGATCCCCGCAACACTAGGTGTATGTCCATCTGGATGGCGGTCTGCTAGCGAGCGGGCGTTTCTCCACGATGAATTTGCTGTTGGGCCGCTAGTGGTGCATTCGCCGGGACCGGCATTTCTTTGGACCGGGGAATCCGTGCGAATTCTTAAGATCCGTGCCAGCAAAGCACTTGTACGACTCATCGGATGCTACTCCTCGCCTGTACGTACTTAACGTCGTGGGCATATCGACGACGCCCGCAAACGGCCATGGTTGCTGTCTAGGCCACGGAGCAAACGCGGTTTGCCTGCTCGTCCCGTCATGTCGGTCCTTCGTCAAGTTGGCCACCCCCCCTCTGGTCAGCTTCCCATCGTTTCAACACCTACACTTGGGCTTTGGATTCCGGGATTCTGGGCCAAGCCAATGTAGGCTACCGAACCGGCATTCAACCCTGCATATGTCACTTTGAACAATTGTCCCAGGGTACCGGTGCCCTGTTGCATACCGTCGGGACGGGCGCTCGATCGAGTGGTGGCCTAATACCTCGTGGCTGCCGTGGCGAATATGACAACTCGCACGTCGAAAAGGATCGAGTGACCCGCCTCCCTCATGACAGCCGTAGCGAATGCAACTCGCACGTCAAAAGGGCCGTCAGGAGTGCCTCGAAACACAGCAAACACAATGGCATGGTGCACTGTTCCCAGCCATGCAACGACAGGAGCACACACACGGGGACGCCATCTACCCGGCAGAAACTCATGCGGCATGTCCTGCAAGTCTTTGAAAATAAAGGCACGAATACGGCAATGCAGAATATTCCTCCGCGGCGTGGCTATAAAAACCCACCTACACCCCTCTGTCGTCTCGTTGCCGCTCGCTCATGGCGCATCGACAGTCGAGGTGGAGGCTAGAAAGTCCCCCAAATCGTCGGCGACGACAAGGACACTATTGTGCTCATGAGAAAAGGACTTTTGCGGTGTACGGAGCCGTGAACAGAACCTTTCCCCTCGTAATGGAAAATCAAGTCCAAAGGAGCGACCATCCCGTGGTGTATTGCTGCCATACTAACTTGGGTGGTCACGGATGCTGCAGGCCATGGCCATGTTGCTGCCGCACGCCGTCCAACGATCCGACCGACACACCGCGGCTCTCTTGTGAGTCCGCGGTTGGATGCCACCAGAGGGTATCGAAGCCGAGACCTGGCTAGAGGAGAGACAGTCGGCGCGACCATAGCCATCATCAACTGCCGTCATCCACATTCCTTAGCCACTACTAGCCTTGTCTGCCTCGCCCTGTGAACCGCGGCTCCCCGCAACTCCAGGACCCGGTACCGCGACGGGGGGCCGCCCTCCTGGCTTCCCTCTCGCGCCATAGCAGTGTTTCTGCCGAGATGCCCCGACTGGAGACGCTCTACCATCATTTGCAGCAGCGAGCAGATATGATCCTCTACGGGGCGTCGTACGTGTTCGGCAGAGAGTCGGTGTACACGCTCAGGACCTGGATACGTCTGCTCTCGACGATTGTCGTCGAAATAACCCCCCCCCCCCCCCTCCTGTACCCCGTCCCGTCTCGAGCTCACACTGCTTCCAACGACGAATGGTTTTTTGGGGGGGGGGAAGGGGGGGGGGGGTGATCTTGGGTCCCAGCGAGGGACACTTGGACGTGATGTGGTATGCAATCCGGCAACTCGGCGAGCAAAGGCGCCGGCCGCATTCCAAGACGCGCCCACATTCTGAGACGACCGAGACATCATGGGTCCGTCATAGCTCTCGTATATAGCGATGCGTGCCCTCCACGCATGGGCCCGTCGCCTCGGCATCGCAAGAGCAACTCGACTGCCGACGATGCGGATGACGGCTTTCCTTGTCCGAGCCTCGCTCGGTGGCAGTCTCGGCCTGCACGCCTACGGCCATCGTCTGGCCGATTGTCCGGCGCATCGCGTGATGCACTGTCCAGAACCCTCGGTTCACGTCGTCGTCTGCCATCAGCCCGCCATCCTGAGCACCGTCATTGCGTCCGAGACGATCCTCACCATCGGCGACCAAACCATTGTCGTCAACGAATGCCCGACCACCCTGGTCACCGAAATCACCCTGACGGAGACGACGACGCAATTCATTGCTACGGCGAGGTGTGTGGAATCACTCACCCCTAATACCATCGTGGTCGCTCGAGGTCCCTGACATGTTGTTACAGTGGGGAAGCCAAACTCACCGGCAATACACGCCATGCGACGCAGATGTCGTCTCTTGACATCTCCAGCTCTCTACGCTCGGGTCGGTCAACGACGCAATGGTTGAGGGAATCGTCTACCGTCACGAGCACCACCAGGGACGGAGGCAAGCAGACACGTACGAGGACCTCTGACCTGACGACTCGTGTGACATTTACAAGTGAAACGGCAGCCTCGAGCGGCCCATCTCGTGGCAGCACGTCGGCTCGAGGGAGAAGTACCGTCACATCGGCTACGTTGGGCACTTCTACCGCCATAACCACCAGCGGAAAGGCGACGGCAGACACGGGCAAGGATGAAGGTCAAACGCGAACCAGAGCGACGAGTGAGACGACCAGTGCCGCCAGCGACACCTTGTCCACGGGCGGGCAAGCATCGACTCGCCAAACGACGAGGGCATCCTCTACGAGGGACACGTCGACTGCAGAAGGAATTTCCAATACCGGCGCTACATCTACTGCTGCTGCTACCGGCACCACTGTCACGACAGAGGCGTCATCTACGAGGGAAACATCCACGGCAGCAGGAATGTCGAGCACCGGGGCAGCATCTACTGCTGCTGGCACCTCTCTTACAACAGGGGCGTCGTCTACAAGGGGAACATCTACAGCAGAAGGAACGTCGAGCACCGGGGCAGCATCTACTGCTGCTGGCACCTCTCTTACAACAGGGGCGTCGTCTACAAGGGGAACATCTACAGCAGCAGGAACGTCGAGCACCGGGGCAGCATCTACTGCTGCTGGCACCTCTCTTACAACAGGGGCGTCGTCTACAAGGGGAACATCTACAGCAGCAGGAACGTCGAGCACCGGGGCAGCATCTACTGCTGCTGGCACCTCTCTTACAACAGGGGCGTCGTCTACAAGGGGAACATCTACAGCAGCAGGAACGTCGAGCACCGGGGCAGCATCTACTGCTGCTGGCACCTCTCTTACAACAGGGGCGTCGTCTACAAGGGGAACATCTACAGCAGCAGGAACGTCGAGCACCGGGGCAGCATCTACTGCTGCTGGCACCTCTCTTACAACAGGGGCGTCGTCTACAAGGGGAACATCTACAGCAGCAGGAACGTCGAGCACCGGGGCAGCATCTACTGCTGCTGGCACCTCTCTTACAACAGGGGCGTCATCAACAACGGACACATCCACTACTGCAGGAACGTCGAGCACTGGGGCAACATCTGCTGCTACTGGCACCTCTGTCACGACAGGAGCCACTACAGCAGGAACATCGAGCACTGAGGCAACATCTGCTGCTACCGGCACCTCTGTTACAACAGGAGCGTCAACTACAGTAGATACATCCACTACAGCAGTAATATCGAGCACCGAGGCAACATCTACTACTGCTGGTGCCTCTGTCACGACAGGGGCGTCGACTACAGTGGAAGCATCCACTACAGCAGGAACATCGAGCACTGAGGCAACATCTACTGCTACCGGTACCTCTGTTACAACAGGAGCATCAACTACAATAGATACATCAACTACAGTAGATACATCAACTACAATAGATACATCAACTACAGTAGATACATCAACTACAATAGATACATCCACTGCAGCAGGAATATCGAGCACCGAGGCAACATCTACTGCTGCTAGTACCTCTGTCACGACAGGGGCGTCGACTACAGCGGAAGCATCCACGACAGCAGGAACGTCGAGCACCGGGGTAACATCTGTGGCTACCGGCACCACTGTCTCGACGGGAATGTCATCTCCAATAATCACCTCGGCCACAACAGCAACGGCTACCGCGACAGAGTCATCCACGTCGGCTACGAGCAGCCCCACGCTGGACCCCCTGGCCTGCCCTGCGCCGTTTTGTCCTAGCGGAGGCGTGCCTTTTGATGTTTACCGCAACCTCAACGGCGTTCCGGGTGAAACCTACGGCCTGGGCCTCTCTCCAGATTACTACTTCTCGCTATCGCCTCTGGCCTCTGGCTTCACGGATACCTTGAGCATCCCGTTTTTCAACCCCGGCCCGGTCGACTATACGACAACGAGAACTTATGGCGGCGTTAGCTTTCCAGCCTACAACTTTACCCTCGTTGCGTACGGCTACTTTTACGCCAATGTGTCCGGACAGTATACCTTTTGCAGTGGAGCTTCCGGGAACTGCGACGACATAGACAACCTTTACTTTGGATCCCAGGCTGCCTTTCCTTGCGGCACGCCGTCGATGCCCAACCCGGAGCAGTCGTCGATTCTAGCGTGCCAATTCTTCACGCCAGAGTCCTGCACTGGCATCGAGTTGACGGCGGGGAACTATTATCCCATCCGCTCCGTCTATGGAAATCTCGGCTTGATTTCTAGCCTTCAAATTTTGATAACATATCCCGGAGGGACTTCGCAAGAGATTCCGCCAGATGCTCTTTTCCCCATCGAATGCTTTACTTGACATACTGCTCACATTCCCGGGAGGGACTCTGCCGCCGTTCCCCACTGGCATGTTTTGTTTGTACTTGAAGCAATAATGCCACATGGCTGGAGGCCACCTAGCACCGTCACTCTGTTGCGATGACTTTGCCGCCATTTTCTGTCGTTGTATGCTTTTCTGTTCTCTATCATAGCCTGTCAAAGTAGAATTGTTTATTTGGCCTTGTGAAGCGGGGGCTTCAAGTACACTTACTCCTTTGTCAGTCCAGTATGACGCATCGCTTATACTCGGCGAACACTCAAAGTAAAAGGTGCTACAGCCAGTAAATTATAAATTTTGCAAGATGAAAGCTAGGGAATTAGTGACGAGTGCTGCATACGCCTTTGCTATCCTCATGGAAGCTACAGTCGAGAAGCTAACGTCGGATGTTGGAATGTCGATAACCCTAGACTGTCCTAAAACGCCTAGGATACGATGTGTTTGATTTCAGTTGTCCGCGAGTCCCAGTTCAACCATGTCGACTCACTCTAACCTCGAACATATCAGTTTTGTGTCTTTGGTAGGTTCATGACATAGAGTGTCGCCGAGGAATACGCGGCCGAGAGCAAGTTTTCCTCTCTCATTTCCTTCAACCTTTGTTGCAACTGAAATTCGCACCATGCTCACCACAACACAACAGGCAAAGCCATTGTCAACAAACAGGCCGACTCCCCGGAGATACGAGCCTTGCCTTCTTTACGCACGCATGGGAAACCGTACCTAGTTGAGTTCGAAGATGCAACTGCCCTCCCACCACGGCGTACCTAGTTGCGTCTTCCACCTTTTTGTTCTGGTCCCAGATCTCGACGAGGCTGCTCGAGTGCTCAACAGTGAAGGATGGAACAGCGCTGAACCGGCTGATTATCTCACAAAGTATCACGGATTGTCGCAAACACAGGAGCCTAGTTCACATGAATCTGCATTGGTTGTGGAACTGTCAACTGGCAGCGTATCGAATAAATCAAGACAAAACCTGAGATGATTCAAGCGAATACTCATTTGGAAAAGAATAGTTGTACGCAGCTGTACATTGATAATGAATGAGGATATGCAACTGGGGATGGGGTGTGGAAAGCGGAAACAACACCAAGTATAAGTAACATGTACATGTACAAGTCTCTGTACAACGTACTTGCAGTACTTATAGTGTTGGTAGAAATTCAACGCTACATGGCGCGTACAGTAGGGGTATTGTTAATATTCATGGGTGGGAATTTACTACCTAGTATAATTACAGTGCAACTATTTACGGTGTGAAGTTGTAGATCTAAGTACAGTACAAGTACAGTACAAGTACAGTACAAGTACAGTACATATAATTCAGCAAGTATGGATGGAGTATTGCATAATACAGAGTGAGCTTTACAGTACATGTCCTTCCTACCTACTACAGTTAGTTCTACTAGGTGCAGTACTAGTACGTTATACTTGTACACCACCTACAGTGCTTGTACAAGTGCACCTACTAAAACTCGTACTTGTAAGTACCTAGTACTTACAAGCAACACCATGATGACAAAGCTACCGAGCACTAAAGTGTACTGCCACTTAAGTCTACTTAAGCATATGTACACATTACCGTACAGTACGGAGCAATACTCCGGAAGTACTTACACTAAGTGTACTTGCATACTGGGTATACAAGTACTCGCATGCCTGGTATGTACCTGTGCTGAGTACTACAAGTACCTGGGTATACAAGTACTGTACTGTTCAGCACGTGCACAAACGCAAGTACTTACAGTACAGTGCTTACAGTACAGTACTTACAGTACAGTACTTACAGTACAGTACTTACTTGCAACTAAGTAAGTACGTACTCCGTACTGGGTACTTGGAACAAGCGCAGCTGGGCACTTACTTACTAATTAAGTAAGTAGGTACATGTGTAATGTACTACAGTATGCCTGCGCTGCACTGCACGCGACTCTGCTACCTGTGAGTTGCGGGCCATTGACTCGGCCCATCAGCGGCTGAGCAGTGGAGGGAGGGCGGTGAGGGGCGGGAGCCAAGGCACCATGTCGTCTGCCCGACTTGTATCCGCACTGTGCGCCACGCCTACAAGACAGGGGAAAATACAGCGCGGGCGCCTATAACTTGATAGGTACGGCCTCTAGGTAGTAGGTACATACTACTAGGTAGGTAGGTACTAGGTAGGTAGTAGGCACCTACGTGTACTAGTAGCAAAAGCACTGTACAAAATAGACTCCAATTGATGCACTCTGTAAAATTACCGGTGAACCTTGCAAGTATGTATTGTAGTACCTGCAGAAGCTTGATCAATGTATTCCCTACAGAGCGTTGCAGTAATATTCCGCAACTTGGCGGCGGTGTAGGTGTGCTTGTACCAAGTTCAGTGTAAAGTAATGCTGTGCGGTGCATGTGTACTGTGCGGTTCATCTGCCCCGTACTGTATTTATCCTCTCAATTACAGGGCTCGTAGGGGCAAGGGCTTGGTGATGTTGCTTACTACAACTGCGTACACGGCGCCTCAGTATTACCTCCCTACCAACTACTGCTCTACTTGCTGTCCTGTCCGAGGCCTCCCAAGGTGACGCCCTCACCGCTCCGCAATCACTGGTTCTCAACTGCACTCACTGCTTCCGGGTATCGAGGCTTCCGGCAGCATATGCGAGGAGATGTGGCAAACACCAGTCCATGCATCCATTGGCCATACTGGCAAACATCAACTAGATACGTCCATGCGCATCTGAATGTGCTCCAACGTCCTGATCGCCTCTGGCCAGACCCATGGACCTTGGCCCCCCCTCCATCACTCGATAAACTCAATCATGACGGTGCCCTGCTTCAGCCCGCTCTCCTCAATGGTCGAGTCGAGGCTGTCGATCAAATCTTGGCCCTGCGGCATCTTCTTGAGCTCAAACTCGACGCCCGCCTTTCCCTCGAGCGGTTCCGACTTGAGCCACTCGTACACGGTGCGCACGACGTCGGCGAGCCTGAATCGTCGGATGACGCGCCCGTCGGGGTGGCGGAACTGGATCCGCGTCGTCGTCGCCGCGTCGTTGTCCGGTTCCGCGTGCCGTCGCGAGCTCGATATGCGCAGAAACGGATTCGTCGTCTCCGCCGCCTGCTCCGCCGCCTGCTCCGCCCCAGACTCCTCGCCCTGCGCTCCCTCGCCCCGTCCCCGTCCCTCGCCCCGTCCCTCGCCCCCGCCCGTCGTGGCCGGAGACTTGGTCAGCGCGTCGGGGTCGTGCATGTTGGGCGTCGAGCCGGATCCGCTGCTCTCGCCGCCCGCCCTGCCGGCGAGGCTGTTCTTGAGCGCCATCTCCAGCATCTCCTCCTCCGTCATGCGGTCCACGTCCACCACCGCCGGCTTCTTCGCCGACGACTTCGCCACCGGGTTCTTGCTGTTGGCCTCGAGGCTGTACCGGTCGAGGAACTCGGCGAGCTCGGCGTGAAAGTCGGCCGCCTTCGGGAACGGCCGTCCGCTCCAGACCTTGACCTGCTCGCCCGTCCGGGGGTCGACGATGGAGACGTGCGGGTAGTTGTCGGCGTTCTCGTGCGTCTGGTGGGGAAAGTAAAACTGCACGTACTCCTGCGCGTCGGGGTAATCCTTGTCGTACTGGAGGAAGATGAAGTTCTCCGTCACCATGTCGCGGACGGCCGCGTCCTTCCAGATGTCTCGGTTGAGCGCCTGGCAGTTGAAGTTGCTCATGTCCTGGAGGTTGGCCAGTATCCACTTCTTGCCTTCCTTGCCCAGCGTGCGGGCCTCGTCCCACGTCACGCGCGCCATCATGTCAAAGGGCGGCCGGAACAAGTATTCGAGCCTCCTCGTGTGGGATCCGTTCTCGGCTTCCGCCGGGGGCGAGCCGCCATCGTCTCCCCAGATGCTCTGGCCAAACGGCCCGCCGGCTCGAGCTGCTTCCGCCGGTCAGCGACGTCGAGGCCCGAGGGCGGACGGGGGCTTCCTCTCACCGGAGCCGTGCTGTCTTCTGAGCTGGTCCAGCACCGTGGACCGCATGTCGTATCCCATGCCCTGGTCGTCGGCGCCGGGAACCCAGGTGGGATCCGGCGCGATCAGCGTCTCCGTCGTCCTCGCAATCGGAGCTCTCACGTCCTCGACGCCCGACGCCGACGACCGCGCCCCTTGGTACATCTCTTCCTGGAGCCGCTGTGCCATGGCGGCATCCTCCTCCTCCTGTGCCCGCGCGGCCACGGCGGCGACGCTCGTTCCTTCCTTGTCGTCGTCGGCTTCGTCGACGTCCATGACGCCGCCGTCGTCGCCGTTTTCGACGTCATCGCCGTTTTCGACGTCATCGCCGTTTTCGACGTCGTCGTCGTCGTCGTCGTCGTCGTCGTCGTCGCTGATGTGAATCACGCCGCTGGCGTCTTCACGCCCGATGTTTTGCCTGCGAGACGTCGACGGCGGTGCGTTGCCCGAGCCGTCGCCACCGCCACCGCCGGACACGCCGGCACCGACGCCGGACACGAGGTCTGGATTCTCAAAGTAGAGCCCGACGGCTCGTTCAAAGTCGCCTCCTGCGAGCTGCAGGAATCCGTGAGCGACGTCGGCGCTCGCCCCGGTGATGGAGGCAAAGGTCGAGATGTTTTCGTCCATGGTCGGGACGACAAGGAGCCGCCTGGGCCCGACAAACGGCTGACGGTGAGCTGCTCGTCCCACGGATGGAGATTGTGTCGCGGCTTGGGCTGCCAACGTTCTGTCCGACTCGAGCACCTCGGCTTGCCTGGCTCACTCCTGCTGCTGGGGAGGGTGCAGGTTCGGCTGATGACAAGCTGCCTGTTCGAGGGGGGACAAGGGCATTCGCAATCGGGCGAGCTCGAGCCCTACCCGCCGTGCTTTTCGCCTGTGCAACCGACCAAGCCAAGGCAGCCGCTGATCCTGATCCTGGACGAGGGTTTTTCCTTCTTCGGCGAGAAAGAGCGCGTTGAGATGCACCTTGAACGCCGTGCGAGGATGCAAAGGAAATGCCGCAGTCTGCCGGCTTCGTATCGTTGTGTGCTGGTCTTGGAAAGGGCCAAAGGCTGCTGCTGTTTGCTTTCAAAGGTTGAGTCCGACTCGCATCAGCAGCACACTCACGGGGCAACGCACGCTCGCCTTGGTCGTCAATGTTGGGTTACGTACAATCGAGTGTGGACCGTCGCTGTGCCAGCCTGCAGGCACCAGACCTCCATGACGCAACCAGGGCCACCAATCTGCGCCAGAATTGGCGGGCAAGGCCCTGTGCGGCGGATCATTTCTCGGCCGATTCCGAACCCGGACTTGCAGTGAATATTGTACTTCAGTACTCCGTACAGTGCTGCACATGGGGAGTAATACTGTATTACTTACTGTGCTGTTCAGTGCTCCGTACTGTACTCCGTAATTACACAAGTAACAGTATACAGCAAGTACTTACGCACTTACAGTCTTACAGCACAGTATTCCGCAAAATACTTATCAATACTTATAAGAGTAAGAAATATTGCAAGCGAGCAAGAAATACAGCTACAGTACATTACTTACTCCGTACTCCGTACTTACGTACTTGCATGCTATGCTGCTGTGTAGTATTATTGCAATACTGTCGAGGACTTACTTAAGCAACTACTGTATGCTGTAAATACTCCGTACTCCGTACTGTGCACTGCAATGTACAGAGTACTCCGTCAAATGTAAACATTATTATTAATATTACCCCGTAATAATGATACTCCGTCTCCGCATTTGTCCGCGACAGTATTATTACTGCACTGCACCACTTAATACTTCCTCGTGCTCCCAAGCTGCCTACCCTAGACTCTTATTTGCAAGTACTGTAAACAAGCTGCGACAAGCTGGCTTCCACCTCTTCGACGGCATCTATGCCCAGCACGAGTAGCAGCATGTCGTGGCAAACCCTCTATGTTTCGTGGCGATGAATGGAATGCATCATTTCAAGGCCGTGATGTTCCATCACCATGTAGTCGGCACGCGAGGCATCCGTAGCCCTTGTGCTGCTGACCTGTTCATGCCATGCATCTGCACACCTGTAAATCCTACGCAGTCGCGTCTTCGCCCAGCTGGCCTTTCAACTCGTCCAGCACGTCCTTCCATGCCTTCTGCACGTCCAAAGCCCTCTCTTCCCGCATCGCCGTTTCGATGATGCTCTCCAGCCCAATCGGGAGGCTGCGTTTCCCAAACACGCCTCGCGCCTTCAACGTCGCCGACACCGCCCTGGTTCTCGCCAACCGTTGCCCTTCCGTGCCCGCATCCGAGTGGTCGAGGTCGAGACTCCGGAGAATGGCGGCCAGCACGCCGTCCCCGTCAAACTGCGGCGGAGCGGCGGCCTCGAGCGGCGTCCTGGAAGCTGCCTCGGTCATCAGGTCGCACGCAGCCTCGTACCAAACCTGTCGCTTGATCATCTGGAACTTGGCCAGCGACAGGTACGGCGCCAGGAGCTTGACGACGTCTCGGAGCACCGTTCTAAAGTCTGCTGTCCCGGCACTGGGGTACCCGCGGGCGATGGCCTCGAATGCGTTTTTCGCCGTCGCAAACGCCATCTCTTCCTTGGTGCCCCCCTTGGAGTCCACGTCCATCTTGTTCTCGTCCACGTACTCGTCCAGGTACGGCGTCGTGATGTCGGCAATCTCCTGCAGCATGGCGAGGTCGTCCCTTGCCTTGGCGAACCTCCAGAGGCAGCGGAATGCGTGCACGCGGTACTCGTCATTGTTTCGCTTCGCTTCGCGCAGGGCAATCGCCTTCAGCCGCGCCGCGACCTGACCGTCCTTCTTCCACAGCGCCTGGCCACGCTCGACGAAGCTGGGATAAGAGTCGAGCAGCTTCTCCTTCCCCGGAAACGTTTTCAACGCGAGCGTCTTGTCCAACACGGGCCATATGGCCTTCAAGCTTGCCTCTCCGATGGCGCCCGTGGCATCGCTGGCCTTGGCCACGTCCGAGACCATGACGGCGACGGTAAAGGCGCCCGTGTGCCGTAGAGACCACTGCGCCGTGTCCAGGCACCGCTCGACGAGGGCGACAATCTCGGGCACGTAGCGTTGGACCGTGCGGTTGCTTCCGGCGTGCTGGTTCCACACTTCTTGAAACACCTTGGACGCATATTCGTCGCAATCGTGAGCCCCGAGGTAGGAGAAAGGCAGCAGCGCCGTCTCCTGAGCGGTGAAGTGATCCGGTGATACCTTCGCCAGCGAGACGATGACGTCGGCGACTTTTTGTCGTCGACTTTCATCTTCCGATTGGAAATAGGTATCGATGCTCCGATGGCAGAACCGCACCCTCGACGTGTCGGGAGCCGCTCGCATCATGTAGGCGGACGCGCGGGCGTAGCCCTGGCTGACTTCGTCGTTCTTGTCCAGCGTCTGCTTCTCCAGCAACTGCAGGAAGCGACCCGCAAACGGCTCCAGGTCTTTGGCATGGCGTGTGGCGAGTGTCGTGAGCACACGGCCGCAGCCAAGCTTGGTGGGCATTCCGATCGCCGTCTTCATCGTCGTCTCCAGACCCGGCGCAAGCTCGGCCATGGTATCGGCATCGACGAACCGCAGGCAGTTCTCGATCGCTTCCGAGATGGGAGACTGATTGACCATCTGAGAGCGCAACTTGTCGATCTGATCGCGGCTCTCTTCCCCGACTCTCTGGTAGTGGTAGTTGACCTGTTGAGGCTCGATTGCGCTGAGCAAGACCAAAAGCTGAGGCACCATGCCGGGGATGAAGGGTCGCAACGCCTTGCCGCCGTGCTTGGCAATCTTCAGCACCGTCAAGGTGGCAAACACCTGCACGTCCTGGACCGAACTCTCCACGCCCTTGTCGGAGAGGAGAAAGGGAAGCGCCTCCTTCATCATCGCCTTGGCCGCTGCCGCGTGGTTTCCCTCTTCCAGCTGTCGAACGAGACCCTTGGACAAGGCCATGCAGAGCCTCAACGCGGCCTCCCTGGCACTTCCTTTCACGTCGTCGAGCACCTTGAGGGCCGCGTTCCACACATCTCGATAGTACCTTTCGTATTGCGAGAAAGGCCGGCCCTGGATGAGATCCGAGATGGCACCGCAGCTCGCTTCCCGTGCGCGCCACTCCTTGCTCAGGATGCTCTCCAGCAGATCCTCCATGATGGAGCCAAAGTGCTTATCCAGCGTCGCGTTCGGATCCTTGACGAGCGACTTCCAGATGTCGTCCATGGATCGCTGAACATTGGTATTTGGGTCGAAGCGGTAACGGTACAGCTTTGGGTAAAGCTTCGGATCAACCTCCGAATCGGACAGGATGTTGCTGAGCCCGAACCGGCCAAACGCCGACCTCGTGGACCAAGTGGCCGCGTTGGCCGCGAGCGACATGAACTTGTAGACCAATCTCTGGTCGCCAACCTCGTTTGCCAAGTTGACAATGTCCTTGTATGACGTTACCGAGCTGCCCTCGCCCGTGGGAAGCGCTCCCGGCTCGAACAGCTCCGTCTCCGCGTCCACCTTGAGCTGGGTTCCCGAGCCCGTAAACGCCGACACCAGATCCTTGACGAGAGCGGACTTGAGTTCCGAGTCGCCTCGCTCGTACACGAGAGATAGACCACGCGACGCCGTCTCCTGAACAAGCTCATCTCTCGCGCTGAGCAGTCGCATGAACGCGGCCTGGATTTCGCGCAGCCGGCACTGCACCTGAGGCAGATGCGAGCAGTACTGGACGATGCAAAAGAGCCAGATGCCGGACGCCTTGAGAAGGGACGGTTTCGTGGATTTGCAATCGCGAATGAGCTTCTCAAGAACAGCCTCGACGAGATTGTCTCTCGCACCCGCACGGAATGGCGAGCCGCGAGCCTCGACGTCCATCATCAACTTGACGGCATTGGAGTCCCAGCGTGCGACGACGGCAGTGAGGGCCTCGCCAACCGTAAACTGAGTCTCCACTTGCTTGATTTCGTGCAAGGCAAACAGCTCTTTTAGTATCGAACCGACGACGTCACGGGATAGCAAATCTTCAACCATGGCGTCATCGTCGAGGACAACATCCTCCAAGCCAACGGCAAGTTGGCCCATGGCAGTGATGGCCTTGTCATTTCCCTTCTTCGCTTCCGCAGACAGCTTCGTGATGATCGTGTCCACGGATGGATGACTGCTCGATGTGGGCACGGCGAGCCCCGCTGACCAGAGCTGGGAGAATGATTCCAAGGCGGATGTATACAACGACGACGAGACCTCGTCCCCGACTAGATACAGCAGAGGGTATTCGGGATCGAGGACCGATTCGCGATCATAGTACCTGGACCGAGAAGTGAGGTAGCCGAGTGCCAGCAACGCGCCTTCGGCGGCATTCGCTTCCGACCCAACCAGCTGCTCAGCGTTGGCGAACATGGAACACAATGTCTTGCTCCAGCTCTCCACGCTGCGGGAGCTGTTCGCCGGGTGAGCAGCGAGTATGCCGAGCGCCCTGGCCGCCAGTCTTCGAATCTCCTTGCTGTTGGATTTGATCAGCTTGAGCAGGTTGGAACCGGAGTCGATCAGGTAGCCGAGGGGCCCGCCGGGGCTCAGCGAGGCGACGTCGACAAAGCAGCGGATGCATTCTTCGACGACGGGAGAATCTTCCAAAAACATGCCCTCGAGGCACGATTTTAGGTAAAAGACGACGTATCCGCTGTCGACCGTCCGAAGATATTCCCTGATGCGATCTCGGGCGACTACATCCGTCCTGACGTGGGCGTCCAGTGTATGCATCCAGTCCGGCTGGATGTCAAAATCGCCGAGCGCCGACAGCAGCATTACGTGCTTGCAGTACCGGAGGGCAACCGGAAAGGCTAGGATGCGTCCGGGCAGAAAGTTCTGAAAGACGGCCTTATCCGTAAGCGAGGGCGAAGCGCCGGCGTGCTGACGACCCGAGTTCTGAGAAGCGCCGATGAGCGAGTCGAAAAAGGTTATCGTCATTTCCTTCCAGTCGGGCAGGTCAGGGGCCGCCTCGCTGTGGGCCAAGTACGTCCACGGGTCCAGGCCCTTGTGGCCTTGTTCGACAACATCATTCCGCTCGTTCGGCCGACCGGCGACGGCAAGGACATCTATCCACCTGCCGTGAATGTCGCAGAATGGCAGGCACTGATTTGCCCACTTGACGACTGCGTGGCGTGTGCTGCGAACGGCCGGAGCTTCGTCGGGGAGTGACATGTACGTCAGCAACATGGTTGTCAGCATCGCTTCGTCTCGTCCCACGCCTGGAGGAATGACTGCCGTCAGGCTGGAGAGGGCGCCGTCGATGTTGACGACGGCGTCGTTGGTCGTGTCTTCCGACAGGGACCGGAACAGCCATGCGGCGAGATCGAGCGAGTCCTTGACCGGCAGCTCGGCGCTTCTGGCGAGAGTTCCGATGGTTTCGTACGCGCGGCATCGCAGGTTGATGTCATCATGCGATGTCTGCTGTGGACGGGGCCAGCCCTGCGTCTCGAGGTAGGAGCGCATGCTACGGATCAGGGGAGGTCCGCTGGCGAATCCAGGCTTCGAGGGACCAACTCGTGCCACCCAGGACAGGTACTGGAACAAGGCTTTGTGCAGTTTCGTTCGTTCCAGAACGCTCGACGGCTGGAGAGTGGCATCGGTCGAACCATCCGACCGCTGAGGCATGAAATCGAGGGCAACGACAGCCATGATGTCGTCGGCCATGGAAGTCGACAGTGTCGATTTCGACAGAATGTTGAGGATTCGGGTCCTGTAGGGAACCGGTAGGATAGAGTGCGAGCGAAACAGGCGCTTGACGAGAGACTCGTCCTCCATGGAGATGGATGTTCTCTTGATGATCTCCTCGGCGGACGAGGCAACACGGTTGTCGAAGCCCGATGCGGCAAAAACAGCGGGGAGGAACTTTTCTTCGTCCGTGAATGCTCCGCTCGCCAAGAACGTCACGAGCTTTGCCTTGAGCTCCGACAGCCTCTTGAAGACCTTTTCCGTGTCGGGATTCTCGGTTGGAAAGAGAGCCAGCTCGTCGGGCTCGAGGGCCGCGTTTGCGCTCGCGAGGGACTGCGAACCAACTGGTGCGCGCAAACGCAGAAAAATGCCGACGAGATTGGCGAGGTATTTCGCGTCATCGTCATTTGACAGGCCAATCGAGGCTCTAAACGAATCGTCTTCCTTGCTCCCTCGAGGAGGTATCCTCATGTCGAGAAGCAAGCGGAGAACAATGTTCAGCATGGTGCTCGCTCTAGGCTGGCCCTGGTCGCGGGCGATTCCAGACAGAGCATTGGGGATGAGTTCCCTCCTATCCTCCACGTCTAGCCTATCGAGACTGTGCTGGATGAAGGATAGATCGAGCTGCTTGATGACGGGAGAGTCGTTGGACTTGTACTGCTGCAACAATGCCTTGACTGGTAGGATGATTCTGCAAGGACGAGAGGGTCAGATGAAGATGCAGAGGCAGGACGCAAGGAATCTCACTCGGGTGGCTGAATAAAGGTCTTTAACCTGGCCAAGATTTGTATCACCTGTTCGAGCGAGTTAGCGGGGGGGGTTGGCGACGGAGAGGTGGAGGAGAAACGCACCCTCGCCCTCACCGATGCATGCTCGCTCGCTGCTTTCAAGATGACAGGGGCCAGATAGCGCTGAAGTAGCTCATGGAGCTTGACTTCATTGTTTGCAACACCGAGGATTTTGAACTCGACGCTTTCGACCAGGCGTAGCTCACGCTGCTCCGGTGTAGGGTCGGCCATGGTGGCGAGGATGGTGAGCTTTTGGACCGACCAAGGGAGGAGACACGATCTGGTTTCGTAACCTCGTGGACGGGAGAACAAGGCAGCAGGCACTTGCGAGTGTGGAGTGGTCCTCGCCAAAGCACAGGCTGCCGCTTGGTGACGACGGCCCGATGGACGACGGATATCATTATGGCAACGGTTCGCGGCAGGGAACGAGCGGGGCATGACTAAGCGATTGGAATCATCGTGGTACCTCGGCGTTTTTCAACTCCAGGGCAACACGACCCCGTGATTACTTGCATCCATCCATACTTACAGGCACAGTACTGTACTCTGTACACATGCATGATGAAGTATGCAGCCTTGAGTCACTTCACGCGAGCGATACGACTTGCGGGTTGATATGTGTACCTGAAATTGGAGAATCTTGGACGCGTTATTTTTTTCCGGTCTGCCGAGCAGATGCTGCCTTGACGCAGTCGACTCCCAACCGAACACGTACCTGGGCGTGCCTACTACTTGTAAGTACAAGTACTGTACTGTACTGTACTTACTGTACTGTACTGTACTGTACTTACTGTACTGTACTGTAGTACTGTACTGTACTGTACTGTACTGTACTGTAGGTGGATGTGCTCCATACTAAGTGTACAGCAGCTCAGTGCCTGTACTGCAAGGTTACACCTACTTACAGTAATGATAAGTACCTAGTAGTAAGCACTTACTGTACAAGCTGTAATACAGTACACCTCAAGTAAGTACAGTAAGTACGGAGTACATTACAGCAAGTATTACGTTTTGTAAGTAAGTAATACCTACTAAGTATGTACGGAGACGACAGATCAGGGTCCACTCCACCGAGTGCTGCGAGGTTAGCGCCTCATCCGTTCAGTGTTCCCAGTAATTACGGAGTAATTACAGTACATGTACGGAGTACAAGGAAGTACTATTAACATGTGCTTGCAAGTGGCAGGATTCAGTTGTTTTCTCCGTTGTAGTACTAGGAACCTAGTACCTACCTGTAATTACTAGTAGGTACTAGGTACTCCGTACCAGGATACGGATTCTGCAAGTCCAGTGATGCACCTCCACCTACTAGGTACTGTAGGTTCCAAAGTAATAATAGTACTTTAAGCCAGTACGGCACATAGGTACTTAAGTACAAGTACTTACGGCCTTGCTCGCCCCCGAAAATCAATCCCCATCCTGTCGACTGTCGAGAGACCGGGCCAAAGCGAAACTGCCACGGCAGTCTCCGGGTGCTTCCGCCTATCAATGGAAAATTTGGGATCCGCCATCGGGTGTTTAACGATCGCCCTGCTCTGGTAATACGAGACCTGAGTCCTTACGTAATTGTTTTCGATTTTGGAGGGTTTGAAGTGGTTAAGCGTACAAGTACTCGGTAGGTTGTGGGTGTATTAGTAGGTGTACTGTACTGTACTGTACTGACAAGTACTAAATTACTAAGGTGGTGGGTGTACTTGGTAGGTGTACTGATGAGTACATGTACCGTTCTCCGTACTGTAAGTACTTACTTCGGTAGGTGCCTAGTAAGTAGGTCATACTGGTGCGCTTACTGAACTACAGAGTACTTGCAAGTGCCTCAATGCAACGAGTTTGTGAATTTTACAGGTAATACTCCGTACTTATCAAAGGTTCCACGGAGCATTACAAGGAGTGCCTACTTACGTAGGTAGGTATCTTGTATATTAACCTGTGCGCCCATGCGCTACACTTGCATGTACTGTACGCCTTCACCTACATGCACCTACACTACGCATATGCTGCACATGTCGGTGTGCGAGCACTCCATGCTTCGTCTGCGTTCTAGCAAGTACTGTACTTACTTACATGTATGTACCTGCCCGCCGAGGTATATTTACCTGTTTCTCTGCGAGGCCAAGTGTAGTGCGGGGTAATCCCGTACGGCGTTCAAATGGCGCTCGGATCGACTAAGGACCAATCCGCCGTTGGACTCTTTTGTACAAATACATGCAACATGCTTACTCCGTACTAGGTACGCAAGTAAATCATATCTACTGTAGCCTGTAATTGTACGTAGTAGGGTACTAGGTGCAGAGCTATACTTTTAGACAGTGGGCGTACAAGTTAGTACTCAAGGTACCTCTACCTACGTAGGCACTGTTCCATGGTGCTTGGACAGTCGTAAGTACTCCGTACGTGTATACAGTACATGTGCAGTACTCTACACTGTACATGCAAGTACTCCGTACGCCTACTTGTATTACTTAGGTACTTCATATTCCGTACGTATGTAACTATCGGACGCTTTGTCAACTCGCTTACAAGGGGCCCATGTCGATCGTGCCAGGCACGATCTGATTGAATCATCGCGAAGCAAGTGATTAATTACTGCACTTGCTGGAGTTGATGTACACTGTACATGGATAGTACGTCCTTGGGAGGGAGTACAGGAGGACAAGTCTGGAAGAATGCCAGAACCGACATGTACAGTGTACATGTGGACTTTTTTGTATTCTCGCGTTTGTGCGTGATGGCGGTCGGTGACTGGCCCTTCCCGCTTGTGTGCGACATCGCCCACGCCGATATTCCTATTCAAGATTTCAGGTGGGCGAGCCGATACGCCGGCAATTGGGCGGTTTTCACGAGACAGCTCCGCATGAGCATGTAAGGGTAGTGGCACATGCATGTACGGAGTGTTAAGTAATAAGTGTTGGTCACCCGCCACATGGCGAATGGAGCGCAGCATTCTTGGATGGAGACAGACCCCTGACGTGGGAGCCGACGGATGGCGACCGTCAGACGGTGCCGACAAATCACAACCTTTCGGGACCATTCCCATCGACCGTGACCGAAAGCCCGCTCCGACATCGAGAACAAGTCCAGAGTCGAACGTACCGGTGAATGGCTCAAGTTCAAACCGCTGTGCCGTGCCCACAGGCCCAGTGGCGGATTGGTGAGGGCCGAGCCGTCGATTGACGATGGGGGCAAGGACAGCCGGCCAGTCCTCTCGAGCCAAGCAAGGAATTGACTCGACGAATTGGCTCCAGTCATGAAACAAGCAGACGAGTAGTGACAATCACTCCGTACTCGTACGGATGATGGACTGAGATGGCATGTCTGCTGTCCTCCATCCCCGAGCTGGCACGCCACGGATGGGCATTTGCAAATGCGTCGACAGATACACTCCGCACAGGACAAAAATAAAACCAAATACTACAGGTCAGCACAATTCTGCGACCAGTCATGCCAGAACGTCCCTCGTATGCGCAGGGAGCCTCGGAGAAATGCAGGGAGCGAGGACGAGGCTGGGGCAGCTGGGAGTGTGAAACAGAGGCAGATGTACGGGATGGGTGAGACAAGATGCGGCGGCACCAGCCTTGGGTTTTTAGCACCATTCTGCAAGTACATGTAGGTGTAGGCAGACCGACACAGCGGGTGGCACGCCATAGTTACAGGTAACTGTGACGTGCCGTTTGTTGCCTGTAGAACCTGCAGTAAGTACTCCGTACTACTTAATTACATGTGCTCCGTAGTTGCATGTACTGTACCTTGGCACATCACAGTAACACTTGCTGCTGTAAGTGTGCTGGAACGTCAACCAAGCACAACGACTAGGTACTACCTAGTCCCTGCTCACTGCAGGTAATTAACCTACTTACTACTAGGTTCCTACTTAGTAAACTGCTTGCTGGTAAGTCGGCACGGTGTACTAAGGCATCACCTATCCGTACTCGATACTGAGCCAGCAGTCGATTAGCCTGACCCGTACTTTCATGTAATTACAGTACGGCTCCAACTGGACAGAGTAATGTGCTGCACGAACTGACGCCGCCAGCGCATTGACGAGCATGAATGTACATGTACCTCACGTTTGGCGGCGTTCGGTCGGGATGAAGCGTTGACTCGGGTGCAGTGCTGACGCACTACGAGGTACCTACGAATACAGGTACATGTATGCACAGGATGTGCAGGTAATACTAATACACCTTGCCGCAGGACACCGCACAGTACGTGTGTGTTAGACCCTGGAACGTTGCGGAATGCTACATGGCTCTACCAGGCAAGCGGAATTCCATGTCCGGGCGAGGCTCGAGGTGAGAACAGGCTGCATCAGGCACCAGCCTGCAAGTATTGAGATTTTATGCTGCCCTCGAGCAAGCGAGTGTCTACTGGCGCCGGAGCCTACAGGTGTCATCCTGGACGTGTCACCAAATGCGGATATGGTGCTGGTGAGGAAATTCTGCGGAGAGTGGCATGTTGGCTTCAAAGCATGAACCCGTTTAGAGACATCGTCATCACCGTGTACGGTGCACATGGCCAAGTACAATACAGTACGTTTATTTTGCAGCTCTTGTTGCTCGCCACCTACGACATTTTCCTCCCAAGGTCATGTGCGCACCGGTGCTCGTACACGATACTTCCATCTCCGTGCGGCATCTTCAGCAATGAGGGGTATACCCCGTACCGACGACCAAAGTAGTACGATTCGTATTAGCAACGTTGTCCAAAGTACGTACACAGTACTCCGTACATGTCGGTTACGAGAACAGCATATTTCTGTATTATCCGTACTGTGCTGTGCTGTACGTGTCGGTAGTACCAGTCGACCATTATTAATACCATTTGCGCGTGCCAATGCAGATGTGCACCTACGTGCTCAGGTATCGAACAAGGACCCTTCGGCGCAAGCTCCCTATCTCACACGTGTTTACCCAGGTACAGGAACTTGTACTCTATCCATATACTGTACAGATACTTGCACACCTACCTGTAACCTAGGTGTGCATGCAGTCGTTATTGCAAGTACTCGGTACTTATTGTTGGTGTGCACGCAGTCGTTTTGCAAGTACTCGGTACTTATTGTTGGTGTGCATGCAGTCGTTGTCGCAAGTACTCGATACTTATTGCTGGTGTTACTGGCAGGTGCCGAGGTTACTAGTACATGTATTCCGTACGTGTCACACCTGTTGTTGTGGAAATGCAAGCAAGCAGGCCCATGTACTGTAGTACTTGCAGGTGTACGGGTACGGAGTACGGAGTACTTGATCCGTAAGTACAGTACTTTAGTGTGTGCAATCTGCCGTCTGCGTCCACACCAACCTTGGACAATCCCAGTCACATACTGTCGTTGTACAACTACTTACTTACATGCACACCTACACCTACAACTAGTTGTACATGTACTTGCGCGCACAAACAAGTGCTTGGTTGACCAACAAGCAGATCGTGCCCACACATGCGCACACACATGCGCACACACAAGCACACATACACACCCTCACACACACACATACACACACACACACCCTCACACCCTCACACACACACGCACACACTCACACAGCACACACACGCAGCGTACACACAAACGCACGCACGTTGTTGTGCACACCACCACTCGCGCAAGACCCTACCAACGCAATATTACAGAGTACAGTACTCATCCTGTCTGTCCGCCCATGCTTCTCAAGCGCTGTTCGTTCCATGCCCTGCTCTTTCCTCCGTCATCGGCATCATCGTTGCTTGCTTTGATCGATCCTAGCATTTCCTTGCTCGTCTCCCCCTCGACCCGTCCGATCCCCCTTGGCCAGCTCTCGTGCAGCGAGCTCGTCATACCGAGACGTGCTTGTACCGTCACTGTGCAGTATCCGTCAACATCCCCACGCCGCCTCGACAGCATCCGATCTCGAGATTGAACGGCGGGCGAGCCCATCCGTCCAACGCACCGACCCGCCTCATCCAAGCACTATACGCCTACGCGTGCAGTCTGCCTTGCCGCGACCGTCATTCTCGATGCACCAAAAACCAGTCGCCATCTCGTCTGCGTGATCGGATCGTTTGTGCGTGTTTCGACGAACCGTCAATCCCCGAGCTTCAATGGCAATGACGCTAACATCGCCAGGCCCACGCCTGGCACCCACTTGTGCTCGCCCAACGCCAATCCAAACCCAAATCCGAGCCCCTCCCACCACCTCCTGGGTCAAGGTCGGGGTTCCCTGGTTGCTCTGCTCATCACAAGTGTACATTTACACCCCCCCCTCCGACCCCCCCCCCCCCCCCCCCCTCCCCTTTGGCATCGCCCTTGTCGACACTTGTTCCCTGCTTTCGCTTAAGCCAATCCTGCTGATCCCCGCGCGACCCGGCCCAGGCGGTGCAAGCGTCGACTTGTCGTGTCGTGTCCAACAGGGCTACAGCCAGCTCCGATCCGAGCACGAGTCGGGCAAAAAAAAAAGCCCTCGTCCAGCTTTCGCCCACGACCGGTTTTTCCTCTTCTCTCCTCACCTCGAACCCTCATCACCATTTCACGGCTCTTCCTTTGCGCGTGTTTCGGACATTGACTAAGAGAGTTACGGTTGTTTTGCCGGCGCCTAAAAGTGAGTATCAATCTCTCTCCCTCGTCAGACTCTCCTCCTCGTCCGTCATGCCGCCTGTCGACGCTTCCGTCTTGTCCGTGCTCCCTGGCCACTCTGGCGCGTTGCATCCTGGCCTGGACGGACCGCCTCAACCCGTGCGAACCCCTCAGCGGCAGCCGTGACGGAATCGCCCACGCTTCGACGCTCTGCGAGAACATCTCTGCCGCATTTCGGTGACCGGGTCTCGCGACGGGCCCTGCGATGGTCAGCGGTCGGAAATCCAATGTCTTTCGTTCTGCTCCATCCCCATTCGCCGGCACCATCACACCCGTCGTCTACGCCTTGCCGCCCTGCCGAAATTGACGGTGAACGCGCACCGCATCCCAACTCGCCAGCGCGCTTCCCGGAGCCTCGTTTCCCCGATGACGCGGCACGATGCGATGATGATCGTTGGCAAACCAAAAACTCGCATCCGTCCCATCTCGAACGTTGGCGCCGGCGCGCTCGTCGATGCCGCCTGGAACACGCTGTTGTTCGCTCCGCGATGCGGCACCGCCGACGAGACCCCTCGAGTGCATTGTTCAGGGCTCCCATGGGCTCCGACGCCGTCGACTCGAATTGTCTGCGGATATCATCGATCCGGGCCCGGCCGCGCCATCGCATTCCGTCCCGTGCAGCGAACCCGACCTTCCAGGATGCCATCCGTCAAGGCGGTGCGCCCTCAATGCCGAGCACGTGTGGCCGTTTGGAATTCTTGCAGAGCGCCCGATGTGCGGCTCTTGCACGTCTGGTACGGAGGATTGCGACGTGTCCAATCGCCCCCAACGCAATTATGGATGCGTCGCGCATGCCTGGATCGACCATCTACAATCGCCTTCCTGTTCGCCGTGGCCACCGACCTGGTGCCGCTGGCTCCCTCTAGGACTGGCCAATCTCCGTGCCTTTCCTTGATGCCCATGCCGAATCTCGTTCCCTGCCGGCCTGCCGAGGTGGCCCTGGACACGCGACCATGACGGGAGCAGACGACATCACGACTGGAGCATGAAATGGGCGACTGGCTTCTGCCAAACGACTGTGCTGACGTTGTTGGTAGGTTTCGGTGTTTTGAGAGCGTTTCAGCTGTTCAACCACGATCCTTCGGAATCCTTGGTACGCGCCCCTTCCGTTCACGAGACTTTTACGAACATCTCGACTCAGATTTCGGCTCCAGTCACCTCTTGGGCGCTGTCGTTCTTCCCGCCAGAATCTTCCACGACCTTACTTGCACATTCATCGCGCGTGCTGGCGTCTTGACAGATCCTTGTCTTTCGACCCCTTTTCGCTGCTTCGGCATCTGGTCTGGAAACCGGCCTTTCTCGAGACTCAATATCCTTTCGGAACTCGGCCACTGCGTTCATAGGTGAGCACATTTCTGTTGGCGACGGGCCGTGCGAGGGGATGGACGTTCTGCGCCGGACGTCGATCGAGTCGTGTTGACATGCCGTTGGCCTGGTCGCCGTCTGACCTGCATCCAGATCGGAAGACATCTTCTCCGACGCCCCCTTCAGCATTCAGCGCAAATCTCGTCTCACGACAGAGGTGCCTGCTACCGTCTGCCGGAAACGGACATTGTGCTGATGCGTGTGCAGTCCCTGTAGCGATATTCCCATCGTATTTGCGACCCCCTTGCTTGGACGTCAAGATTCGGTAAGCGCATCTCTCGTTTGATTTGGAACACCGCCCGTCTGCGGCAGCCTGATCCCCCGTCTGATGTCGCCGTCAACGCGTGCCAGCTCCCGTGAGCTGCACCAACCCGCCAGCTGCGTTGCAGCCCCCCCCAGCTGCCTGTGGCGACGCTGCTTCGAATCCGCGCTCGTTTGCAACGGCCACCACTTCTCTAACGTTTTCTAGACTTTCAAGCCGTCAGTGAATCAAGCTTCATCAATACGACATTACGAGATACCTTTTTGGCACCGCTTGCATTCTCCAAACTGCCTTCGTTGACTTTGTATCTGGTATGGAAGATCCCCTCTCCCATGCACTGTCGGAAGGAATGAGGACATGGCCTTTGGCGTGCGGACGTTTCGTCCTCGCTAACCTCGTTTTCAAGTGAACATGTCATTCCCCAACGGCACCCCCCCGGCTCCCGACATGTCGGCTGTCCCGCCCCCGCCCGGCTCTGCCGGAGACCAGGCAAAGACTACCCTCTGGTTCGTGAATCCGCAAGCCCGGTGGCCTTGTCGTCGCTAATGCCGAGGCAGGATGGGAGAGCTCGAACCCTGGATGGACGAGAACTTCATCAAGGGTGTTTTCCTCTCCTCTGCTGGCGAGACCGTCAATGTTAAGGTCATTCGTGACAAGAACTCCGGGTACGCCGAGAACAGTCGTCGTCCGCTCCATCCCTCCCACCGCCGCCGTGCTAATGCGGTTGCAGCAACGCTGGGTACTGCTTCGTCGAGTTCAACTCTCCCGACGCCGCCAACAAGGCCCTCGGCTTGAACGGCACTCCCGTCCCCAACAGCTCCCGCCAGTTCAAGCTGAACTGGGCTTCTGGTGGTGGCCTCGTTGACCGACGGTACGTATCGACCGTGTCTCGCACCTGTGGTGCCGCCATCTGACGAGCCCCCAGCGACGATCGCGGCCCCGAGTACAGCATCTTCGTGGGCGACCTTGGTCCCGAGGTGAACGAGTATGTCTTGGTCACCCTCTTCCAGGCTCGCTTCCCGTCGTGCAAGTCGGCCAAGATCATGACGGACGCCATGTCCGGCCAAAGCCGAGGCTACGGCTTCGTCCGCTTCTCCGACGAGAACGATCAGCAGCGCGCCCTGGTCGAAATGCAGGGCGTTTACTGCGGCAACCGACCGATGAGGATCTCGACAGCCACGCCCAAGAATCGGTACGTTTTGTCCACCTGCCTGCCGGGTGCGCCTTGGTCCGTCCGTC